>NC_066616.1:25325000-25950000 GCF_025231255.1 Drosophila biarmipes | reverse complement strand
CCTATTTGCATTCGATTCGCTGGTAGCCGAACGGAATTGCCAAAAATTGATGCATATCAGTTGGATCGAATCTCGTGGGGAGTCCGCTCCAGGTTGGAACAGGTTGGCCACCACCAGTTAGCCAGGCAGCCAGGTAGCCAGGTAGCCATGTAGCCAAATAGCCAGTTAGCCACTTGGTCGAAGACCCAAATTGACGGCTATCTTGAGTTATGAGGCGTTATGGAAATGGAAATTGCATTTTACATTCGCGGGACCACTCAAAAGTGACAGTTGAAAGCGACGACGATGACGATTTAACGAATTAATGTTTGGTGTTTATAATTTGGGATCTCTGATTCGAAAGTGACAACCAAGGGGGGTCCCCTCCCGGTTGATCGTCTCCAATCTCAAATATGCTTAACTGGGTGAGAGGAACATTATCGCGCCAGTAATGGTAATTGGGCTAACAAATTGGGTTTTCTCTGACTGGAGGAAATCAGTCTAAACAAAAGGGACATAAAAAACCACTTCCATTCATTTGGGAAAATGTGGAGGCTATAAAATAAACCTAATGATGCATCAAGTTGAAGATGTTTTTGGGTAAGTTAACATAAAAAGCAAATGAGTTACCCAAGTATTGAAAGTATTAGAGTAGAGAAAAACTCACAAATATTTAAAGTGTTTTTCGGCTATTTATTTCATTAAAATCTGAGGACAACATCTATTTCAAGAACAAAATTTAGAATATCATAATTTTATAAAAAGCAATAGCTAAGCTTTAGAATACTAAAGTATTTGTAAGTATCTTTCAATATTAGACAACCTAATATTATAATAATACATTCAATTAAAGTGCAATTTCATATCTATATTTATTTTAATCTTTAACATTGCCTTTCCATAAAATTAAACCGTAAAAACGGCACCTAATTTTAATATTATTAATTTTTCTTTCCTAGCAATAATTTGCAGTTTACCACTTATTTCCCTTGTTTATCTTTTCTCCCTGGCAATTGCAATTGCAATGGCGATGCCTGAGATTCCCCACTCCGAAGACACCGCAGGAATCACTTTCAGCCGGGCCCAGACCGCAGCTTCCTGCCCCCTTTCCCCCCTTTTGTGGCTCATTAAATGTGAATTTGCACTTCTTTGCCGCCTAATGGTATGCTTCCTTGTGGCACGACAACGCCGAGTGGAAGTTGTCAACGGCCAACAATTAACTGGTGCAGATGGAGAGCCTCGCTGTTGGCCAGTTAGCTCTCGGCCATGCGGCCGGTCTTTTGTTGCCAGCCAGCCCCTTGCCTTAATTGTGCCAAAGTGCTGCCAATTTTTATTGCCGACTTATCGCTTGATTTCCCCCCATTTCCCAATACCCAGGCCCCAGACCGCCCGTTTCCCACTCTACCATCTCACTTTGGCCATTTTGCGGCTGCTGTGTTGTACTTCACTTAATGAATCCCGTTAGGCAGTTGCAGTTGCAGCCGCAAGTTGATTTTCGCAACGCATTCGCAAAACAAACATCAAACTGCTGCTTCTGCTGCTGCTGCCGCGGCTGCTGGGGACTCCATGGAGCGCTATCAAAACTAATTTATATGCAAATGCAGTTCAAGTAGCTGCAACAAAAGACAAAGTCAAAGACTTTGGTGTGGAGTCCCTGGTGGAAAATTCACGGCACCAGCTCCAGCAGCGGTGGAAAAGTCTTCAATAAACAGTGGGAAGTGAGCTGAGTTCTGATCTCAGTTCTTCTGCCTCAGCTGCACAGGCAGAAATGGGGTCGTTTTGGGACTTGGTATTGGAAAAGGGAACTTGATGACATAAAGGAAAGGATGCCTCTTTCTAAGTTCCTTAATTTCAAATCAATGAATATAATTTATTTGTTTAACAAAGTGACGATGGGTCAGAAGAAAATAAGTAACGCACTTGTAAAATCCTTAAGAACAGTATGCTTCTAAATTAACCTTCTAAAAAAATGTTAAAATGTAAAAAAAGACCTGTTAAACATTTAAATCAGTCAACAGATCAGGTGTTTAATTTTAATAATATATGAATATTATTAAATTATTATATTATATTCTATGTATTACTTTAGATCACTTTCCTTCATAATAATATAATTAATATTATTAAAATTCTTTAAGTTAACACATGTCTCTTGTCCAACAGAAAAATATATATAATATAATAAATATTATTAAAATTCTTTAAGTTAACACATGTCTCTTGGCCGACAGAAGAAATATATTAACTAAGTTGCACATAATCTTGGGAGCCTTGGCTACCTAGAGGACTCCGTTGTAAACTAAAAATAATTCCAGTCCCTACACTAAAACATATTTTTAAAATTATAAAAAAATTTCGTAATTACACACATAATTGGCTTTCTCCTTTTTAAAGTTTAATATTTTGGGTTTCAAAGAAATCATCTAAATGTTATTTTAAATGTTCAATCTTTTTTCCCGGTTATATTCTTGATAGCATCATTTAGTGGTGAGAAATATTGAATGGACTACAAAATGTGGAATATTTTTCCTTGTGCCACCCGTACACTTTGTGCGAAAATTCCGCCGAAGAGGCGAAGAGCCAGCACACACGGCATGATTTACCGTAGAGAACAACAAAGAAATTAATTAACTGCACTGGTATTAGATCCCTGGCCGGCTGCCTGCGAGTGTGCTGGTGCCGCCGTATCGGTGAGTATCTGTGAGTGAGTGCATTAGCTTGGCAGTTAAATGCCTCACGAGCAAGTCGCCCAGCCCGCGAGTTGGCATTTGACAGTGTCGGGAGCAGGAAAAACTGGCTGCCGCGGCATTAGCTCACTTTGCATTTGCAGCTGAAACTGAAGCTGAAGCGTTTTTCGTTGTTCTGGCTTCGTGATTTTTTCCCCCATTCTTTTTTTTCGGCCAACCAACAAGTGCCAAGATGAGCGGCGATTGCAGGGCACGGACTGCGACTAATTAGTGCTCATGTCGCCTGCCAAAAGCCATCGACCAGGGGTCATTATCCTGGCCGGCTGAGCTAAGCCGAGCTGTTATCCTGCTGTCAGCCTTGGCTGCCACTGATAAGGCTTTATTTCTTAATTAGCAGCCAAAGTGCTCCAGTTTGCTGGCCCCTCGGGGTGTTAATTTCAAAATCTCAACGCGTGCTGCTTTTGCTGCCGCTTCTGCTGCTGCTGCAATGCGTTGACAGCGAATGCAATTTGAACTTGATGGCCGGCAACGTGACACGCATATTAAGCAGACTCCGGAGCACCCAGAGCAACCAGAGCACCCAGAGCTCCCCGAGCTCCGGTTTTGTAATGTACGAGAGTGTGCATATGTATAAAAGTATATTGGCCAGGCGAGGCGGCGCTTTAAGTACGCACAAAGCGGCCTCGCATGCGCAATTAGTCGTGATTGAGTCGCAAGTTTGCTTAGGCATCGAGAAGAGGGAGCCCAAGATGAAGAAACTACGGCAAAATTACTTCGAACATGGGCACGAACGTGGTGCTGGAAAACTCTCACTTTTCGACTGTCGGCGCTTTTGGGGCTTTATTTCTTAACAGTTTTTTCCATTTTGTGTAATTTTCGATTAACAATTTCGATTAGGTTTTGCGTCTTTTTGATTGATTGAAATGTCTAGTCGGTTTCGGTCTTGGCTTTGGTTTTGGTTACTTCTTTTTATATTTTATCTGTTTTTTTTTTCTGCTAGCCTCTGGGCTGAATGTTAAAATGTGTGTAACAAAATTAGGCACCTTTTTGTAAATTTCTTCTGGTTACGTTTTTTTTCTTTTCCACATAGAATGGAGCTGTGCGAACCGCTAACAGCTAGCTGGCGAAATCGAAACCGAATATCCGAATCGGAAACCGATCTGAACCGCACTCGAGCGCTGTGAAAACCAAACTGCGGCCGGCAAAGCCTCGGCCAGCGCATAAAACTGCGCCAGGTGCTGCCAGGGCCAAGAGAAAAGCCGAGCCGAAAAAGAGTGCTGGAAGAGAGAGAGAAGAGGCCCCCCAGAGAAGTGCCCCCATCGAAGAGAGATTTATGACGGACAAGTTTGTGCCTTAAGTCTTTCGTTTGAACAGCTGATTGCGAGCGCTGCGGCTGGCAAATTGATAAGTGCACAAATGTTTACGGCCGCGGCGACCTCGACCCCCCAGGCTGGCTGGCAAACAAATAGCCGTCCGCACACACATATTTGCCCATCAATTTTGGGCCCCCGAGTGGGCTCTCGGCCACACTTTCCCGCCCCCCAGACTTTCCACAGACTTTGTCACTATTGCTTGCCTCTCCCCCGCACCCACCCCAAGAGCACACCCCCATCTTCTGAGGTGATTCATGGATCGGCGATTATTTAATCTCCGTATTAGCGCTAGCTCTTTTATTTTCGACCCGTGTGCGGTTTCTTTATTGACTCACCGACTTTTGAAAGTGGGTCAGTGTTAAAGATTTTTCGCCTCTCGTTTGCCGGGCTTTTTTATGAGTTATCAGTATAACTGTTACATAACACTGAGTGCAGCCTATTGTTGGCCGTTTTTTACGGGGGAAGCCAAAAGCATTCCAGCCGGTGATTCAGTTCGGTTCAGGCGAGGATGCTGAAATATGGTTAGCATAGGGGGAATCATTAAGGTAAATACTTTGGTCAGTCGTGGAACGGCCATCTTTGAGGCCTTAATGAGTTTTCCAAAAGCATTAAAAATGGGAAATAAAAATGGAGAAAATTCATTTGCCAATTTGAGATAGTGTTTTCAACTGCTAGGGTTGGGCCTTTAAAGCTTTCTTGAAACACAAGTCAAACATAAATAATCCCCGATAATAAACGAGGGGATGTGGAACCTTCCTAAATCAAGGTTAATCAAGAACACGGGTAATTAGTATTCACCAATCTCCGAAGCCAATGTTTATGGCTTTGCACAGATAGCTGATCAGCCGAGATTTTCTGCGAACCAATACGATTTGCATGATGCTATCCGCCAATTCCTATCAAATTTAGCTCAAATTGCCTACAATCTCTTACGGCTAACCGGCTTGAAAAATTAACACTCGAACATTGTAAATGGCCTGGCCAATCGGTTTAGTGCAGTTCAACGAACGTTGTCGGGCTCTGAGTTCTGGCTTCCCGATCGCCGGTGATCTTGGCGAAATGAAGAGAAACATTCATTCATGCCTGACTGCGCGCTGATAAATGGATCTGCGAGTGGATTCCTGCACAGCAGATCAGTTCAATGACAGAATACTCAACACTGATCGTTGATCGTCGACGACTGGCGACTGTGGATCCATGCCGATTGCTGGCTATAGCTTACTACTGAATTACTCAGACATCGATTGAGCCAAGATCATTTAACACTGTCATCGCTAAACGATCATAAATCAGCCGAGAATAAAGTTGTGTATGAGCGGTAATCAGGGAAGTTCGGTTCTAGGAATATAATGGAGCGAAAGTTGCAATAATTGAAATATTAGAAAAGTTTTGAGCATTTTAAATCAATTTTTGATAGCCACCTAATGGTTCCCCTTGATAATTAAATATATTATGCCTGTCTTTTTCTATTTATTAATTCACCGACTAATTTAGCCTATCCAGTTTAATGGGTCTGGTTGTACGCTCTTTCCCTCTACCCACATTTTTTCCATTTAATAATTCCTACTGTTATGGGTCTGGCAATTTAGCCCGAAACTAAAATATCTCAATTCTGCCATAAAAACTCCCCATGACATCTTTTTTTACCAATATTTAATTTGGCTCTAAGCGTTCGATGTAAGCCGAAAATCGAATTCCACCTTACTGACCCATTTAGCCAGCTCCTCAACCCCGCGGCTGGCGAGCCAAACGCAGCAAGTGGCACTCTGCGACTGGCGAAGAGGAGTGGTGGCCACTCGGAGGAGGCAGGAGGAGTGGATCGCAGCCAGTTGGAGTCGGACTCGCTGCTTGGAACTTGATTAATCGTTTACACGTGAATCAAATCTCGAATCGTTAATTTAAATGGGTAACACAATGGCCGGAGCTTGAAACAAAGTGCTGCCAATATATTTGCCAATTATGCTGGCTCCCACCGATGCAGACAATGTAAGTTTGGCGCTGCATTAGAAAAATGCCTTGTTAATCTATAAAAATTAGGGAGATTTTGGAAAATATACTGGAAAAGGTTTTGGGTCTGTGCAGAGATACATTATATTTGTTCAAGCTGTAGAAAATGAGGTAAATATTAAATGAAAGTTATATTTCTTGCCGAAAAACAATAAATTTTAAGATGTATTGAAGCTAAGAAAAACATCCTATGAAAATTATTTAAGGATTAAATATATTTACTAAATGTAACCATAAACATAGATATTTATTATAGATACAGAAAAATTAATTATTAATTCTGTAGAGAATTGTTAGAGAATATATCCATAATATATTTCTTTGTAAAATGGTAACTAACATTTTAAGCCTAAAATATATTTACAAAACATTTTGCCAAATTTTGTTCAACTCAAGTGTATAGCTTGGATTTTAGCATCCTGTCAACGCTTCTGTGATTGACATTTGCATAATATGAACCCACCGAAGATCTCGTGGGCCGTGTGTGAACTAAGGGGCTTCGGGTCTGGGCTGGGGCAAAGTGAAAGTCCGTGTCAAGATTAATGGGTCGCAATTTGTCATGCCAATGAGGCCCCACGCCAATCCACTCCCCACCACTCCAATCCGGCTGGCCTTATGGTCGATAGAAGACTCCGGTGCTCCGGTTAAGCCCGATCTTGGCGTGCACATCATGTCATTTTCATTCGGAATCGTTTTGTGCTGTCAACAATGCCACAAAAGCGCTGCAAATGACATGTACGAACTCAATCGATTATCGAGTAGGAAGTGGAAAGCGAGGCGAGTTTGTGCCTTGAGTCTTTCGTTTTGGGTTCCGCCAGTGAAACGGAGCTTCGGATGGCGCGATGCGATGCGATGGCTAAAGTCAATGGAATGCGGTAATTAATTAAGCCAAAACCAAGAACGGCCAACGGCAGCTGTCGAAGAATTTTTCTTTCATTTCCTTCAGCTGGAAAAGCCAGCAGAAGCGTCTCTGTCTCCCTCTCTCTCTCTATATCTCGGTTGCAGTAGGGCGACGAAGGGTGGGACATGGTGGGCGGTCGATTCCCGAGAATCCAAACATTGCATGCATGAAATGAGCGTAATTATTAAGTACAGCCCAGGCACAGCAGCTGGGCACTAGTCCCCGTCTTGGCCAGGTCTTTATTTAATAGTTGTGTAAGTATTTTTCACAGCAATATTGAATTTTCCGCACACACATGTGACATGGGTCAGTAACCTAGAAATGAAAATAACACCTTGCTGCGGCTGTGGCTGTGGCTGCGGCTTCGGCTGTGGCTGTGGCTGCCAACTGCCATAAATGTGGACGGAATGGAGATGGACATGGGATGGAGCTGGGTCTGGAGCTGGAGCTGGAGCTATAGCCAGAGCTAAAGCTATAGAGCCTCGGTGCAAACGAAACGAACCCACCTAGCCACCGCCAGCGACCCCCCTCCTTTGAGTGTGTGTGCGAGTTTGCTAACGTTTCAAGACCATATCTATATCTAAGCAAGTGTACGGCAGCCCAAGAGAAGCACACTGAGACGGGGAGAACCTGTATGGAGAGACAAGACCAAGACCAAGACCAAGACCAAGACAAGACCCAGGCCAGGCCAAGCCACATCTCCAGAAAATTTGTTAAACCGCAGCAGAGAAATGTTGAAAATATAAACCCAAAACCGCAAAATGTGGCAAAAAAAAAATAATACATAACATACCAAGTGGAAAACCAGCAGAAACAATAAAAAGAACAATAAGAACAATAAAATGACAGCGAACTCTGGAGGCAAATTAAATTAAAAGCACTCACAAATGTAACCCTAAACATTGTCTAATGGCCAAAAAGAATACAAAAGGCCCAAAATGTGTGGCAATGCGAGGGAATAAGCATCCAAATGGGAATGACAACAGGAAGCTCAAGTTTTATTTAAGAAACGAATTGAAAATGCTCTAAGATATTGGGGAAATATCCTAGAAATCAACTTGTTCTGAAAAATGTTACACAAAAAATATACAAATTTAGAAACATATTAAGGAATCATATTATTAACTAAATAATCATTCAATTACAATTATTTACATTTTTTTTAGAAAAATAAAAGGTAGCACTATGAGCCTTAAAAATTCTTAATAATTTACCAAATTCAACAAAAGTTTTTAATTATATGGAATACCAACCGAAATTGAATTTTTGAAAAGTTCCTGGCATATTCTTACGCAAGTGCTCCCCTCGCCAAACCTATGATTAATATGCAACAGCAGGGAGTATTAATTACACTCCAGTTGTTCTAGTTTTGATAAGACCAGCTCTCCGCGTAGCCCCCATCCCAGGGGCTAGACCCCAAGACCGGAGGCCTGGCTGCCAGAGTATAGCCGCCGGGGCAGTGACTCTCTGGGTGAACTCTTAGTCAGCGGCAGACGGTCACAGTCAGTTAACAGTTGGCGTTATGATGATATAATAAACTGAAACAATGAGAATGGGGCGGAGTGCTGAGACCGGGCCAGAACAGATGGATGGGGCAGATTAAAGCCAGGTCATGTCGGCAGGCAAGACGACGGAGTCAGCAGTCAGCGCTTTGGCATGCGTTTCAATTTGGGTGTCAGAGCGGGCTGAGAGACTCAAACAAATCACCCAAGACGCGGGACAAGGCGCAGATTAATTTCAGGTGACAAATTACACATGAATTTCTAACGGCAGTCCAATATTTATGGGAATCTGCCCACTGCCCCCCGAGACGTCATGCGTGCGCCAAAGATCCAACCAGATCCAGCCTGAAGTGGAGCGCTGGCGAAGAAGAAACCTCCGGTTACCCGAGTTCCAGGTTCCCACTCCGGTTGACAGCTGAAATTGAGATTAATTGTGCAAAATTAAGTGAGTGAGAAATTACGAAATTATTGCAGCGTGTGTTGCAGTTAGAAATCGCAATCAGTTTGCCCGAATCAGCTGGTTTGATGCTCTGCTCCGGCCCCAGAGGGTCCTACAAATTGTCTTCGTCGCGATCCGTGGACCCAAGCTGGTGAAAATTACAGGTGTGTGGTGGCCGGCGCGAAAGGTGTGAAGCCGGATGATATCCCGATCTTCAAGAATCGAGAATGGAGCATCGAGAGCTCACTGCCCAGAACCCAGAGCCCAGAACCCAGCACTGCAGCTCCAGTTGAGGGAGAACACGGCGGTGCAATTGGGTGAACGCCCAGTTTTTGACCAGAGGATGGGGCACCTGATGACTGATGATAGAGTTGATTGAAAGTTAACAGCCAGCGAAGGGATGCCTGGGCAGGCATCACCTTTAAATGTGCCCAAGCAGCCCGGTTGAATCTCGAACTTTTTCCTCAAATGGCAGAGGACCAGCACGAGTTGTAAAATTGATCAGATAGCTCCGTATCGTAAGCCCGTAATTTTACATATTTAATTTCTATTAGAGGTAATTAGAAATACTTAAGGTAATCTGCATGTAAGACTTCCGTCTGCAAAGAAATGGGTATCTATCAACGCACTTAGATTGATGATACAGTTGATTGAAGGTTGTTCACGCTGTGGGAAATGCCAGTGAGGCAATTAAATGGTTTTAGATCGGAGATATATGAGTTCTTAAAAAGTTGAAGAGGTAGCTAACGACGTGTTTCTGCATTATCAACACATTATGTAAATTGAAGAAGGTTAGTTTTTGCCTTTAGAATATATAATGCCTTGGATATCTGATTGAGGATTTTTGATTTACAAAGAGAAGATGTGATAGATGTCTATATCAATTCCAGATTAAGTGGATATAGGGCCAGAAATAAAATATCACATAGAATGTTTGGTATCATTAATAAAATATTACCACTACTTGACTAAAGACACAATATTTATTTGTATTTCGGAATATTATTCTTTTCATCTTCTTACAATCCTTGAGAGTTAGCTACTGAATTGAATAAGTGTTCTGAGAGTAGATTGCAGAGAATATTCCGCCATGGGCCTTTTGAATTCTTACTCAATAACTGCCTTTGAAGAAAGTATACCCACATACAGAACCGCATTCCACGTGCCACAGAAAGCAGCAGGAGCAACACCCACCAGCCCAAAGGTGACACATCACAATCGGAGCAGGAAAGTGAATTGGAGGGAAGGCAATCGAAGGGCGTGGCAGTCGCAGTTGCAGTTCCAGCTCCCGGCTGAAGGCAAAACGAAAGGTGTCACGGGACCAGGTTGCAGGGGCAGGGGGCACAGCAAGCGTCAAAAGCTGTTACAAATTGTGCAATTGGTTTTGGGCTAATGCCAGGCAGCACAAGGAAAAGCCAACTTGGAGGCCGATGCAGCATTTGCCGCACGCTGCATGCTGCCTGCTGCATGTGTGAGGAAGCGCAGCAAACCGAAAATGGTATACGACCACTGCAACCTGTTTGGGGTCCATGGAGCAGGGGCTACGACTGGCACTGGCACTGGCACTGGAGATGGAGTCAGAGACCGCGTCGCACTTTACAGTTTGATTTCTCACGAGGCAGACGCGGCATCTGCCGCAGGACCGTTACTTACATGCATCTGGTTCCGCACTTCAAGTTCAGGCTCGGGCCAAGCCAAGCCACCTCGCTCCGAGGGGGGTTGGTCAGGGGCGGTGGGCGGCGGAAAACGGGGGAGTACTGGGTGTGTGGAGGGAGCGATTTGAATAGGGATTTTGTTTTCACTTGTGTCTGGGTCGCCAGCCAGCCACCTCAAGTGGTACAAGGTCAACTGCGAGCCAGATGAAGATGTTTTTTCGGGCCAGAGGAGGTATGTTTCGGCGCGGCGAGAAACCTGCCAGAGCACATCTTCATCGCCATCTCCTTTGGAGATCATAATGATGATGATGATGATGGGGCAGGCGGCGGGGCAGCGTAATGAGTTCAAATCACAGTTGCATCCATGAGATATCGCTGCTCGTGTAATTGTTGGCATTGGCATTTGTCAAACGTTTTGCCCAGCAAAGAGTGGACCGTCCACCGGACCATCCGACCGGCAGATGCAGTGCAGCAATTAAAAAAGAAATAGAAGAGAGTCCAACTGGGACGTTGGGATGCTGGGATGTTGGGATGCTGGGATGTTGGGATGCTGGGAACTTGAGACTGGGTCCATGGCGAACTGCTGAAGACGGACGTGATTGAACTGCAACTGGGGAACCTGTTTGCTTGTCTATATTAGATATGAGGCAGCGATAAGTGGAGCGTTCTCTCTCTCTGTCGCTTGGCTGAAGTCAGAGCCAGGGTTGAGATCGTCAATACAAACATGGCCAAGATATCAGCGACAAGCTGACATTCTCTAATAATTGGCCACTGGCATTCCTTCGCGCTTTGAATTTACAGAATTTATGGTCAAAGATGAAAGATCCCAAGCGATCCGAGGCGATTCATGGCGATTCCGTGGCGATTCCACGGCTCACCCAAATCCAATTCCCGTCGTTTGATGCATCCGCTGCTGGAGATCCTCTTCGCCGCCCTCTTCTCGTTCGCAATCCAAGTGCAAGGCCATTACTCCAAATTAAGTGGCACAGCCATATGCAAGTTTACAGCCTCGCAACCCATTAACAGCCAACTCCTGAACTCTCCTGGGCTTCTACGCTTCGGATGCATGATGTCTGCGGTCTGTTGCATGATGTCTGATGTCTGGGGGCGCCTCCAGCTCGGATCGCAGCCGGGGAGCTGCCATAAACACAGGTATGAATATATGGCCGCATATCCATGTTGGTCCCCATCACTCAACGCCACTCTGGGCAATTAGCCGAGTGAAATTCAACACTCGCCAGTGGTACCATTGTCCAAATGGGGCTGGGTTCGGCCGGGCGATTTGGTCATCGGGCGAATGCCTCTCGGAAAAGTTGATCCAGTCCAGGCCGCTCCACTTGATCGCCCGTTTCCTGTTTGGCATTTTTCGGATATTCTACACACGATTGATCTGATTATTGGCAAATCTCCTTGGCTCCTCAACACTGGTACTTAAAATCGAACAGATTGCTAACTAGTTTGCTAGAGAGCTTGCATTAAAGCCAAACCCATAAAAAAGCTACTGTGTGGAAAAACGTAAACAATGTTTCAAGAAAGTAAGTACCAGTTTATTAACAGAAAGGAAATTGATATCATAAATTCAAACATAAATATTTTCGTATTTTATGTAAGGTAATGTAAGAAATTTCCAAAGAGTTTTAAAAATAATGAATTCAACACTTAAACTAAGCTTTGAAAATTCAAAGTCACAAATCTCATTTCCAAGAATCCCTTAGCACTCTCCTTACATTTTAGTAAGCCACGAACACAGTCGCAACCTAAGAACAACCTGGCAATGGCAACAACTTCATTTGCCGCTGCGGCCGGCATCTATTTTTATTAGCCAGGCAATTTGGCCAAAGGCAGCAGGAAAAATAATAAAATAAGCTAGCGTCGAGGAGAGACAGCGCAGCAGAAGGCTGCTGCGATGGTATGGAATGGCATGGAATGGGATGATGGCAAGACCCCAATCCAAGGAAACCCAACCGCTGGGACACAAAACGGTTCCGAGCTGCAGAGAGACACCTGTCATGGGAGCCTCTTAACAACGGCCATCAGCGGAGGCAGCAACACCTCTATTCAAATAAGCCACAGACTCAGATTTAGGATCGCGTCCGTGTCTCGGTGTCGCCACTTGTGCGAGATGGACTCGCCGAGGTTCTTTAGTGGTTCGCGGTCCGATGTCCACGCTGTCCACGTTGTCTGGGCCATGCGTGGTCCCATTTCCCAGCGCAAAACCACTCGCGGTTGACCCAATGCTAAGCGGGCTAAGTTGGACAATGGCCCACAGCGCAGTTTAACGGATGATGCTTCCCCATCGCCGTTGCGGTGGAGAACATAAAGGGTGGAACGGGTCTGGAGGCATGTTGCTCCATGGATGGCCACTCCGCAGATCGCCACTCGAGCACTCGAACTCGTTCCGCGGAAACGTGTTTGCTGTTTTGCAGTTTGGTGCCTGGTTGACCACACGAGCGACCGGGCCAAGACCAAGTCCAAGATCCCCCCAGTGCCAGTGCCATTCCCACTCCCCACTCTTGGACCAGTTGCATATGGCCGGTTGGGCTGTGCCTCGAAGTGTGGCCACAAATCGAATTGTTGTTAATTAATAACAGCGAAACACCTTTGTCTGGAAACCATTTCCCATTCCCCGCCGCAAACAGGTGCTCCTAATTTGGGGTGGCGCCCCAATGTTGACGCCCTTTTCTGGCTTGGTTTCGGCTCGCCACTGGCCAGGGGGCTGCCATTTGGGCTTGTTAGCATTGGGTTTTGGCCACAAAGTCCAGTTAACCAACTGCTGCACAGTCGTCCCAGCCTATCGCCATCTCTGTCGCTTAATTTGTGGCATAACTCGTTTCGTAATTGAGAATTACATTAGATTCGTGACGAGTGCGTGCAGCAGAACTAGTTCCACCAGCAGCGACTATTGAGTCATTTGGTAGCAAAGAAAACAAGAAAGGTGGTAGCAGTGGTCAGGGTATCGAAATATCAGATACCGAGTAGTTCTAAGACCTCCTAACTTATTATAGGGGATCTTTGTATACTGTAAAGTTGGTACACTGTGTGTGTGGCAGCAAAGAACAATATATATTTATCTATATAGTTAACTCCTTATAATAAAAACCCTTACCCCAAAAAAGGTTCTACCCCCTTACAGGGTATGCAAAGAACGTGGCAATAAATTGGCCAAGATAAGCAGAGCGTATGCCACTATTTATACGTATGGCCGATGCTCTCCACTCTTTCCGATGATCAACGGCTGATAGTCGGGGCCCCAAACATATTTATCTTTTATTGCACGCAATTTCCTTTCGGCTCAATTCGTTCGCCAAATCATTTCCCCCGTTCTGGGCAAACATTTTGAGTGCCCCACCAGCTTCTACGTTCCCGGAGATAATCAGCGTTTGGAGCGGGAACGCTACCAAAACGAGCTACCTGATTGCCCCCGGAGTGAGAGTGCGGAAAGGAATGATAGGCAAGTGCCAAGTGGATCTCGCTCTGTGTGGGTATTAGCATGGGTAATCAGAGATGGGGCACAGCCCTCTTGGAATGAGGGAAGCTGCGATAGAAACCATGATATATCGATCCAAGATAATGAAGGTCCTGCCTATATACAGTGTTCTGCGGAAGGGAAAGCATACAATATGACCAGCACTAAGTGTTTTCTGCAAAAAAGTTAGAAGTTCTAAAAGTGCAAAAAGGATCTAAACTCAGAAAGTGCCTATATTACTTTGTATCTTATAGATTTCTAACGAGTTTCTAGAGGATATAGATATTCGGTTCGATTTCCTACCACAAGGTGAAGGAAATAATTGCCTGGCAAATCAAATCATATATAAAATCATCCATCAATAGACAGCACACACAATCGGTTTGAACTTCCTGTGTGCCAGTGGCTTCGTCATCATCTGCAGCAACCGCATGCCATAGCCACCAGTATCCACATCCACCACCCTAGCCACCTTTAGTACGTCTAACCACTGGCCACTTGGATACGGGCCGCCAATTGATTCCATTGCTAATGACCGCTAACGGTTCCACAGACACTTGCCGCAGCTTCGATTGCAACTGCAACTGCGGGAAGGAAGCCAGCGGTTACCGCTGCAACGCCCTAGTCGCCGGGAGTCTCTTCCAAGTGCAGATCTCGACGCACTACACCTGCGGCACAGTCAGGATCCATGATTGTAAATTTATAAAACAAATGTTACTGATAAAATAAAATAATTTTCTTAAAAGCAGACGGTAGGAAAATAAGTGAGAAAGGGCTTTACTTCGTGAGTGTAATAAAACCAAAGCCATGAAATGATTTAAATAAACAAGTCAGATAATCCTAACAAAAATCCCTTAGTAAAAACACAGTAAGACCAAGAAATGGAACTAAAGTTTTTCCGCCATTCTTAAATGAAAAAATTATTTTTTTGGATAAAACCATAATTAACCAAGGTTTAATATGTAAGCACATAAATTTGTATTTTACGCACATTTTAAAACCCATTTTAAAAACCCCACAATTCTATTTCACAAAGGGAGGCCAATCCTTAAATAATTTTGCGGTGGATTTTTATATTTTTTTCTATCAAACCCTTGGGGTTTCCACCTTCTCGAGGCTCCACTGTCGCACGTTTGCGTGTGGCTTCCGCGGCCGCCAGTCCGAGATTGATTGGGCACTCGTTTATTGTCAGTGGAGCTGGCTTATCGCATCAGTGCAATTTGTTTGCGCCGCTGCTGCCGGTGGCTGAGGTGCTTCTAGTGGTTCTAGTTGTTGCAGTGGTGCTCGTGATGGCGGTACCCCGCCGTCGGAGTGGACCCTCAACGAGTGGCTGTGGCGCAACAAGTGGATCTCGTCCCGGAGGATGGCGGTCGGAGATTGGAGGACTCACTGCCAATGGGCACGCACGCAATGCGGCTTAATGACCCCGCAAGCCTTAATTAAGGCCCAAACTAAAGCACTTTGATTGATTTACACTTGCAGCCTGCAAACTGCAAGCGGCCAACTGCCCGTGGACAGGGACAGTGAGATGGAGAGTGCCACAATTAGGCGGGAGGTTCGGGGGGCTGGCTGGCAGTCGAATCCGGCTGCTTGCATAATTACCCCATAAGACTCAATTAACTGTAAATTAAAGAAAATGCTCGCTTACATTATGGCTGCACTTAATGTCGCGTGTGATAATGGTGCAGATCTTCCCTGGCACTCAAAGCGACTTTGCAAAGTTTACTGGGGAGGTAAACTGGCGAGCCGAAGAGTGGAATACCTATACAAGCAGGTGAAATTTTGTGATATATCCCTTTAGCATGGAAAAAAATACTAAAACCGATTTTCTATTATTTCATCAAGAAGATATAGTCTAGAAGAAGGAGGCCTTATACTGGACTTTAAAAAGAAAAACCCTTTTTTCAACACTTTCCGCTATTACCTTACCCATAAGAACTGTTTTAAAAATACGACAATAATTTTAAAAAATATTAAACAGTACAAGCTAAGAGCCAATATACTCTATACTCCAATATAATCTATACACTCTACTTTATTTTAGTGAAATTACGAATATCTGATACGGAAAAAGCTCGTTTTCGTTTTTTCTACCTATAATATTTATTCAAGTATTTTAGTGAATTTAAGAGTATCTCTCTCGTTTTCTATAGAAAAATACTTCCTGTAAGATTAAACCTGGGAAGTTTAAACTTTCCAAATTGCACTGCATACCATTACACCCCTTATATAGGGTATTTTAAGATCATCGCCGAGTAAAAGCATTTTTGTTGCTTCCTTTTTCTGCCTTTGTTTTTGCCTCAGATGCCACTGCCTCGCACACATGGAATTAGAGCGGGTAAAAATGCACGAGAAGATAAAAGAGAGGCGAATTAAGTAACAAGGCACTTAACGTTAACACTTAACAAGGCTGTGTCGTGGCTGTCCGAGGCCTATTCCTAGGGTGTACGTACACTGTGCACCGGCCATAAAACGGAGAAGTATCTCGAGACGGGCCTGGAACTTTGGAGCTGGCAACGAAATGCCATTAAGTGTCATTGCTCATTCCTGCGAAAGATTGATATCGGGCCTTAAATATGCGTACTCCGACAACGGGCAGATGGGCGATGGGATGGCATATCAGGAACTCGGGAACATCAACACTGTCACGGGGTCGCGAGGAGTGTGAGTCACTGTGACTGCCACTGCGACTGCAGATCCCCGATCACCTTGGCCAAAAACTTCCCATGACAGCGAAGTCGAAAGACATTCCAAACGGAAGCCACTAGCCTGTAATTACGTATGTACTTTCCAAAGAATGAATTATACGTCTTCAATTCACACACACACAGTGTTCTAGGGGTGAACCACTTTCTTCTGTGGGCTCTTGACTGAAAGTAAGTTTCCAGATACTTTCTAACCAATATTTTTTATCACTAGTTAGAAGAAATTACTTCTTAACAAAACAGATAGATTTAATACCTTTAATGGTTAAACAACAGGAAATATTTATTTAAAAAATGTTAATGTTAATTAAGAAATATTTAATTGAAAAGTGTATTACCCAAATTGATTTTCTTATTGTTGCCAACGAAATAATCCAGCCACAGCCGTAAGAATGTAAGGTACAAAAGAAAACACCTGCCTACAAGTTGCCCAAAAACTTTGATTGATCGCAGCTTTAGAAACCGCAGAGATCGCATCCAGTACATACCAAAACGAAGTGATCGGCAGGTGGGGCCGCAGATGCTGGCCCACAGTGAACTCCAAGCTGGCTCCGAGTGTGGCAGTCAAAGCCAAAGGCAGTTTGCGGTTAAAGCGGCTTATCACATTAGCACACTTCCAGACTTCCAGGCCTTCGAGCGGGGACACAAAGACCCGAACCCGAACCCGAAACCGAACCCAACCGCACCGAGCCGGGCTAAGAGAGCCGCTGGAGAACCGTTAGCGAGCGCGACACTCGCATCCTGCTTGGGACTGGGATCCTTCGCACACACGCACAGAGCCGAACTGAACCGGGATACAGATACAAAGATACAGCTGAAGATTTCGATATATCGTGCTACGAGGAGATACTCGGCTGAGATACGGATGCGAGTACCGGCCGGCTGCACTTAACTCTTCGCCTGGACGAGATCTTAACAAAACTAACTCGATCAATGGCGATCGGACGCATTTCAACTGAAAGTCAAGTGGAGAATGCCGGCGCTGACGTCGACGCCGACTGCGACTGCGACTGCGACTGCTACGTCGGCAGCGAACTGCATTCCCAATCGCAAGTCGCGGCTTACTCACAAAATAAATAAAGCAGAATGATACAAACACACGAAAAAGAAAAAACTGAGCCAAACCGAACTGTGTGCAGAATTTATGGCCTGGGCTGTGGCCGTCCGGAGAAATGCTCTACAAGGCGGCCACTCAATAGATCTTGGGTCTTCCCAATGAATCAATAGCTTTCCCAGAGCCTATCTGGCTTGCGTAAGACAAAAGATACTCGGGAAACCCGTCGGAATTCAAGATCAATCTATGGGGACCCAAAGAAAGTGGGACCACCCTATGGAGGTGACAGTTAACATAAAATTGAAAACCCTAGATCTCGGCTAACAGTTGCTATTGTTGGCTTTTAGAGAAGAAATTAAGTGATCTTATGTTAGTTGGATATAAAATCAAAAAATGTTTTAAATATAGAATTTAAAGTAACGGGAGTTTAATATTTAATTAAAGAATTATCTCTAAAAAGGTCCTGAATCTTCATACAAAAATCTATTGGCAGAACCTGCAAATGAATCATACAGGAGATTAAGTTCTGAGCCGGAATAAAACGTCACCCTCGACATAATTCAACAGGAAAACCTGAATAAATTCCCCCCACGTCATAACTCCAATACTTTGTGTTGATCCTCCGTTGACATTATTTATGGAAGCTCTTAGGAAACCGAGGAACCCAAAATACCTCCATGTAGCGCACAACAAAGTGTGGAGTGTGGAGGAAAAGCCACGTTCTGCGGCGGTGCTGCTCATTTTCTGTGGTCGCATGGCGGGGCAGATGCAACAGGTGGGGCAGCTGGGGCAGGGGCCGGGGCCAGCAGCACAATCGAGTTTCCACCAATGTGAATTAAATAGCTGGCCAAAAGAGAGGCGACAGAGAGCTCGAAATGCCGCTAAAAAACGCAACAAAATCCCAGACGTTGGCCACAAAGTAATGGAAATATTGAGAATTCCTTGGCCGCCACTTCGACGGGGACTCCATCTCGGTTAGAGTCTGGGTCCGGGTCTCGGATGTGGCATAGCCGTAACTCAAACCGACCATTAGAAACGAACATTAGCAGAAGACGGCTACGTCTGAAGGCTGCAAACGCTGCCAAGGCAAAAGAATTAACGAACCTCTGCCAAACCCAATTGGAATTCAATGTGCATGCGATGGCAGAAGCCGCAGCAGTAGGAGATTCGGAGGAGAAGGAGGGTCTGCCAGGAGAGGCGGAGGATCAGCAGCCGCAAATGACGTTGATGATCCTCCCCCAGCCTCCCCCAGCCTCCCCGTCAAAACGAAGCCGGAGCCCCCAAGCTATCCAGAGTCTGGAGTTGGAGTCGCTGTCTGTCGCTTGCTAATTCCCCAACAAATGTTTGCTGTTGCCTGTTGGCGGCTTCTGCAACATGTGTTGCAACAAATCGGCAACCGACAACTGCAGCTGGAAAGTCGCGTGATGATGCGCCAACTGGAGAGGAAAAATCTCGTTAAAGGTCGTGTCACAAATTCGCGAAAAGGGGACAATGCCAAGTGCCAAAAAGCAGCAACAACACAGGCACGCCAGCAGCATCAGTTGCAAGTTGCCAGTTGCGAGATGCAGCAGCAGCAGCACCAGCAACAGCAGATGCAAACTCGTGCCGCAGCTAACACAATAAATTTTCTCTTTCAGCCCGGGAACATCTCGTGGCGAACTGCGTACCTGGGTGGCCAAGTGGTGCTCCTCCTCCAGCTCCTCCTTGTGGCTCCCCTTGGCCCCCAGTCAATGGGTAGCAAAAACAATCTGAATAAATTTGTCGCTTACCTAGACTAGGTCCACGGCGGCGGGTGGAAAATTTATGAACCCGTTGATGGGCTGATGGAGATCTTTCGGGGAAATATTTGGATGGGAGTGAGTACAAGATGAGTTGGCTGGGGTGGGATTCACCTATTGGGTAATATATTGCAGTGATTGTATCTTAACGTGTGTATTTTGAAGATTTTAGCAACGGTATTTTAATTCGTTTTATAAATATTTAGATTTTAATACTATTTGTTTTTAACAAATTAAAATCTGTGTGTTCCTATTTTTTATCTTGATAATATTCATTTGAAATGATTTTGTGAGGTATTCAAAGTTATATATTTACTCAATTTCTATTTAATACCCTATATAATCGATTTGATAATGAACTTACTTTTTTGTGTGTACGTACTAAACGTCTTTAATTCAGCTAGCGTTATTAGCTATAAGTAACAACCTGGCCGTCAATGGTCTCATCTATGGGCTAGCTAATAATGATAAGACGGAACCTAAGCAACTCTTGGCTTTTAATAGCCCAGCATTTAACGTAAGCCATTTCGTTTGATTTCAGCTTTGATTCAACCCCACCCATCAATATTATCCTTAATACAGTGCAAATTCCGCCTTAAGTACTTGCCATTAAGCATCATTGCAGTAACTTTGTCTTGGCCATAACTCGGCTCCGAGTACACCGGGTACCCTCATCGGGGTCTTTAATCTCCCGCGGTCCGGCTGCCGTCAACTGGACCCCATCCTCTATGCTCCAGCCGCCATTCTCCGCACACCATCCTCCAGACTTTCCACGTCCGCAGCTTCATGCGTGACCCCGATTCCCACAAGACTGGAAATGTTTATGGGAAAGAGGAGGAGGAGGAGGAGGTGGAGCAGGAGCAGGAGCAGGAGGGGATCTCCTCGGATCGGGATTGGGTTAGGGATATGGATGGGCTGCGATAAGCGATCACGGAATGAGGGATAACTGGTCGGTTAATGAATGGGTTCGCAATAATTGATGCCACTTTAAATTGGCCAAATGCTGATGGCCGAGAACAGGAAGGGAAAGTTGGCCAAGGGACTTGTGACCACAATATGGGAGGCTGTCCACGGCGAGTGTTGCAGGTGATACTCGGACATGGAGTCGGAGTGATATTTCAACCTTTCTCCCGCTACCCAAAAGCGAAAACATTTTGCGAACGTGATGGTGGATGGGGTTTTGGTATGGGGATGGGGATGGGGATGTGGCTGTTTGGACATGGCCTTTTAATCAAGCCCACATTGCGAGGCAAGTGATTTTATGCCTTGCATTTCTGCGCCTGCGCCCGCGCTCACTGACCAATTTAGCCGGCTGAGCACAAAATTTCACCGCAAGATCATCGCACTTGGCACGCAACCCGAAAGCCAGGCCCAAAAAACTCCAAAATCCCCAACTTGGCACTGGACTGATGTTTATGTATGAGTTCAGTCACATTTTGGGCCAAGCCAAACGGTTGCTTTGGATGTTGAAAATTTGAAAATGGGATCACCGGCTGCTGCGCTGCACTGGCTCCCTGACTGGCATTCGCATGCTCCAATTAGTGCAGCGATGGGATGGCATGGGATGGGGATGGGGATGGGGATTAGATTGGATGGGTTAGCTGTCCAGTTGGCCAGCTGTCATTGCCGGTTATATCACCCGAAACCCAGCGAAATGGGAGTTGAATGCACCCGCCAGCGGGAAAGCGGGAAAGCGGGAATTCCATTGGCCTTTTGACTCCTGGGAAGCTGTGTGTGGAAATCGACTGCATCACATCTGCCGGCTGCAGACAACAGACAACATCACTCATACGTGAATGATTCAATGATTGCATGATCACGAGGCAGATGCACCGGCGAAAAACACACACCACCACCCACCTGTCCATCTGCGCTGGCCGCTGGGGTGTTGCATGAATTTGCGCAAATCTCTTAAAATTTAATTAAAAACAATTATTTAAAAATAAAATTTAATTAATTGCAATGTTGCATGAGTAGACACCCCGCTGCTGATACTGTAACGGTGGCACTGGCCTCGCAGCATGGGGCATCCACACCTCCGGCTCATGGGTGGCACGCTGCCCCTCCGCCACGTCCTTCTGCTCCCTGGATCTACCTCTTCCTACCCGGCTGCATGCGAAATGAAATGCAATGTGCTATATATGGCCCATATAGCCAAGTCGGTGTGGCTTGGGAATAATTAAGTTATGCTATCTCCTGCCTCGTTGCATAATCAGCAGGTTCGGACTCGAGATTCGAGGTAATGGAATGAAAAACATTCTTCGGATTAGGATTAGTCTTCGTCTTGTTTATTGAGCGGAGAGATATGAATAATAAAAAGCAGAACAAAGAACTATAAAGTAGCCAAGCTGAATTGATTTTTTACGACATGGAAAAGATTGAGATACAAAGATAGAGTAAAGACTTGTAATCTAATCTATTCCAGCTGAGGATTGTCTTTATATTATGGATATTCAAGATACTTACTTTAAAAGTTCATAATTATTACAAATTTATTAAAATCATTTTATTCTTTTTCTTTTCGATAAAGTATATATACTTATGTAAAGAATTCAATTCGTGCAAACGGAAATGATCAACACAGCAGGTGTGATAGAGAAAGTATTAGCATAAGCTCAAGATTAAGATAGTATTTATTTTAACACGAAATGTATTTCATGGGGTGCGACAAGAGAGATAAGCACGAAAGTGTTAAGCCTGTGATAACAAATCGGAGCTGTCAGTGCTAAATTAGATTAAATCGCTTGTTTACCCACCTCAGATGTGAAATACCGGCACTAAGCACCCGAGGAAAGCTGGCCGCATCCGCAAGCACAAAGTTCTCGGGCTGCCTACATGCCGTCCGAGGCTGGGAATAAAGAAATTAACATGTTGCCACAAAACTGCAGTTATGCCCTGGAACGATCAGCAACAAGCCAGAAACAGAGCTCTAACCACTGATATTGGCCCAGGGGCGCAAAGGCAGGCAACACATTTAAGAAATGCGCCCAAAATATGCCGAGAACAAGGAAATGTTTACTTTGGCAGTTAACGTGCCCCGCTCCACTTGGACCCAATAATTGCCGACCAGAACCGAAATAACAGCCCAACTTGGACCTGGCCGACTGCTGCACGCATAAATTTAGCCTTAATTGGCTTTAATATTATGTTGTCAGTCGCAAAAAAAAAAAAACCAAACCAAACAAAAAACCGAAATCAGCAACGCCAATCAAAAAGGGACAGGATGGGAAATCGGAATTTGGACAGGATGGGGCATTTGGGACTGGGAATGAGGCTGGGAATGGGACTGGGACAGGACTGGCCAAATGTGGCACGTTTTCGTATGCCACGGTGTTGGGCTTAATCAGCGGTTTCCTTGCAATTGCCGAAAAAAATGTCTTACACAAAAGAGGTGGAGTGGGCCGAAAGATGCAGATATGCATGTGAAAGTAAAGAACAGGCCCTTAAATAAGCCCAGATCACAGTGATTGCCAGGCCAATGAAGATGATGATGGGTCAGGCACTGGACCCTTGCCACCATCCTCTGCCTCTTCCCTTGCTGGCCAACAACCTGTTGGCCTTTTTGGCGCATTAACGGCTAGCCAGAGTGGCTAAGAAGCGGCGGTGGCAGGCGGTTGGCGGTTGGCGGGAGGAGGAGTCCGATGATGGGGCAACCTTTTAGACAGTCAGGTTCAATGCCACCCAATGCGACGAAGGCAATAAAAACAAACTACCAAATTTGAAGAAAAAAAACCCAGCTGGGCAAGAAGCCCAAGTGGAAGACGGAAAAACTACCCAACGTTTATATAGCAATTACCAGCTCTGCTCGTGTTTCGGATCATATGCAAGCCGCACTCTTTTTGCGGCGACTGTGTGTGTGTTACATCAGAGCCAGAGATGATCCAGTGATTAGGTTGGAAAAGGGATTATAAGATACAGGGGAGGTCAAGAAACTATGGTATGACATTATAAGATGTGATGTACTGTGATGTGATAAGATATGATATTAAGATGGTGGTTTAGCTAAAATAAAAAAATAATAAAAGGGTTATATCAATCTATTATGGATCTACTTCTTTAACCTGGTATAAAAAACAAAAATGGTATAAAATACTACGGAACTATTCCTATTTTAGGATTGCATAAAATTCCACAGTTAAACTCAGTTTACTCTTCCCTAATTGATTGTAAAACTTTTACAGCCCTATTATAACTTTGTTGATCTATGAACAGTGTTTAGGGCTTAGCAATACATTGTATATGGTAATAAATTGCCCTCATTAAAACCCACTGGGAAGTGCCTCGTTCCGGATTAAGTTCTAATGCCGCACTTGGGCCCATCACTCTCCCAGCAGGAATTAGCCCATATCACTTACTCATCTCTGGCCATGGTCAGCTGCTACTTGGCGGGCTTTACTTGGTGTCCGGCTGCTGCTGGGATACGGGTATATCTGGGTGTACACATAGATGTGTGTGGGTTTTGGGTCTATGTGTGCGCCGGGGGTTTCGGCTCTGGCCAGCAACAACATCAAAAGTTCATTATGCGCGCTCGCGAATCGTGACATTGCATAATGGCCGCTGCAAGTGGACTGCGAATGGCCGGGCGGACATGCAAGGCGCCGCCGACGTCTTCGTCGTCTCGGTCGTCTCGGTCGTCTCGGTCGTCTTGGTGTCTTGGCCGTTCCCCAGTCAAAGGTGGTGTACCGAGTCCAAGTCCAAGTCCGCCGAGCAAACACACTTGTGGCGAGAGGAGATGGAGATGGAGGTGCCACACCTACCTGGAAGGTGCAACAGCTTGGGTTGGAAATTGATTCCCCGGCTAACGGCAGAGTGAGCCGCCTGCTGATCTCTGTCCACATGCACAACCACATTCACTTCCACATCTTCATCGCATCCTCATCAGTCAGCTCATCATCGTCAGCAGCTACCGCACACAGTGTTCATCTAGTATAAGTATGAGTCAACCTTAGTCTACTAGCCAAAGGGTTTTACATTTCCAATTAAATATATTTAAATAACTGAAAAAAAGGAAAATAGGTCTACCTATCGGATTATTCGATTCTAAGAGAACTTCCATTACAGAGGTATATAAAGAAAATATGGTATATGATTTGAAAGCTGAGATCAATGTCAACTTATAATATAATAACAAAACATTCAGTTTAATGTAGTTTCGGTATTTTATAAACAAGAATTAACCTTTATATATAAGAGATGACAGCATGCTAAACCTATCTACCGCCATTGTCTGAGAGTTCATTTAAACACTTTCCAAACCCTCGGAAGAAGGTGATTTACTAGCTAGTACTACCCATCGAATTGATGATCGATTCTCGGCGAGATTTTTCTCCAAGTGCTCCCTAGCCTCACATCCTTTGTCCAGGTTGCAATTAGAATCTTTGTCGTGTCGCTGGCTTATCGCCGCACACTTTCCGACATTTTCGAGGTGTGTTCGACCAGCTTTCTTCTGTCTTGCCAGCCCATTCTGGCCCATCTGAGACGAGACCATCCCATGCCATCCCATACCATTCCGATTCCCATTCTCATTCCCATTCGCAATTCCCCTCCTGCAAGAGATAAAAAAGAATATGTTGCGGGTATTTTTCTGCCATTTCTCTTTCTAGGTTATCGCTTATAACAACTCGTACATGGCTCTTTTTTGTCATACTCCATGGACTGCGACTATGAGTTTAGACGGAGTCATATAATAAAGGCGTTCCAAGGCATGCTCGGAAATTGTCCAACGTCTATATTTGGCGTCTCTGCTGTGTTCTGTTCCCCCCCAGCCGACCGGACCGCACCATAGATCCTGAGATCCCTCCTTTCAGCTGACCACAACTTGACCACGGAGCCAACGACTCTCCTTCGGAATGGGAGTAGAGATGTGTGCCATGTTGACCCGTTTTTATTATGTTCAACATGCGGTGGAGGAGGAGGAGGTGGAGAGGTTGAGGGGGCAGGAGGTGGCCAACTGGAACGCTTGACATGTGCACCGAAGCCAATCCAAAACGCTGTTGAACATGGCCAAAATATTCGCAATGCGGTCAAAGTTGAAAAGGTTCCCGAGAACTGGAGTGAGTGCATCTAGTTGGTCAGTGAGTGGAGGAGTGCTTGTTTTGTAGATAAACAAATGTAAGCTACCGAATGGGAGTCTGGAGTGTGCGAGGTTGTTTGTACTAGTAGCAATTGCCTAGATAGTTGCAGCTCCTATACCATATGTAGGTGGCCATAAGTCTTAATGGAAATGAATGGATATGGGTGGTATTTAAGCTAAGGGATCGTTTCATGAACTAAAAGTTCCAAAAAGGTTAAGATAATATGTGATAAATAAATAAAATGAAGACTGAAATATGTCATGAAAAATTACAAGGTTGTTCATAAGAATGACGAGTAATTACTTGTCTAATAAGTCCTTCTTATAAACTTGATTTCTAATTAAAAGTAGCCCCTCCTAATGAGGTTTTCACACAAATATTAAGGCATATGCACTACTTGCGATTCCGGATAAGGCGCGTTTTATCCAAGTGATAATCTACAGACGATTGGCAAACTAGACCATCGTTAGCCATTAGTTGATCATTAGCAGATCACACATAACTCATCTCATCTCGAAAAAAGTGGATCAAGTGTCGCCACACTTTCCCGCACTCCGGCGGCAATTAGCCGGCGGATTGGAGAGCCATCAATTCCCCGTTCGCTTCCGCAGAGCCTCCCCTCAATCAGCCTAAATCAAAGATTGTCCGATGAATGGTCGAATCGATCCCCTTAAAAGCAAACAAACGAAAATTGCAGCGAAATCGGCGAATAATGCGCGAAACAAATAAATAATTGCCCGCTAAAAAGTCAAACAAATCTTCGGCTACACCAAAAAGGAGTAACAACGGCCAAATACTGACAACGCCGACTGCTATATATAAGCGGCAAATAATATTAACAACCAAACACAAGCGCCGATCAATCAATCAATCATTTTCACTCAGCTGTCGATGGCGAAGTCGAGGCTGCGGCTGGGATTGAGTTGGATATCCAGTCGGTCGGTCTTGCCCTATGGATTTGATATGGCCATAACCCATAAACCTGTCCCTGGGACCCCCCTTCGGAGCCATCTTCCGCTGTCTTGTCTGGGCGGCTGTGCAATTAAATAAACGAAAGTTTTTCATTAATTTCGATTGCAGCTAGACGACACTTAGACCAGAGGTTCCTCCTGCTCCCGCCCCCCGATCTGTGAACAATTCCAATTCATTAGCCACGCTTTGGCTGGGCTTTTGGGCCTGCTCGGCTGATGGGGCTTCGGAGCCTGTTTTCTAGGTGGACCTGGTCTTGGTCTTGGTACTGCTCTTGGTCTTGGTCCCAGACCTGATCCGCTCTGGAGTGGGGCGTGCTCTCGTGCTGCTCATAAATGTCTGATGGATGTGACGTGCCTTGATGTATTTCACTTTTCTTCTCCGCTTTTCCTACAGTAAGACTCCAGTGCTGAAGTTGTTAAGTGCCAGCACATACTCACGATGCCAGGCCAAGCCGCTGCCGCTGCCGCTGCCGCTGCTGCTGCTGCCCAACAGCAACAACAAATAGTTGTTTGTTATTTTTCTAGTTTCAGAAATTTTCACATTACTATAAAGCAAAGAGAGCCCCCAAGAGCTGGAGGTGAAAATAGAAAAATCGCTTGGCAAATGAAAAGCGCGAAAAACGCGCGTAGCGAACAAAGCAAACGAGCCGCTTCCCTCTTGCAGGGATGAGGGCTTAAGTTGGTAGGAAAACAATGATGGCTCCAGCACACAGTTTCCAAAGCGTACCCGATTTCCCGAGTTCACTTGGCTTTAATTAGCATTCGTTAGTTACATCAATATCGATATGGCATTAGTGGGTCTTTTGAGTTGCATTTCCTTTGGGTGAGTTGAAACCCTTCCTTTACAAAGTTAAAAGACTATTCCTAACTAATGTATATTTTCTAAAATTGTTATCATGCACCAATTTTGTAATTTATATTTAGGTATATGAACTGTTTAATCGAACAATGATAACAGAACCCAAATATAAACCAAAAACGCTTCACTATAAGATTTCAAAGAAATTTGGATTGTATTGATGTATCTTTTTGTATCTTTTATATTTTTTTTAGATATGGGACCGCCTAGAGCATCTGGCATTCGCTGCATCTATTTTCCCCAGCTGGCTTTCGTTTGGATTCGGTGTTTGCCATTTCATTTGTCGTCTTATCCGTCATAAGCTCTCTATCCCAACGCGGTTTAGCCTTAGCAACTTGACTTGGGCAGCTCCGAAAAGGGAAAGTACAAATCGCACTTTTCCTAAGCACTTAGGGCTTGCCAATGCAGTGCTGGCCCAAGGATGCAACCCAACCCAGAAACCAGAAACAACCTCGACACGAACGGAACCGAACCCAGCCCATAAAATCCATACCCATCTCAAGTTCAAAATGATTCACTTTGATTCACTTTCGCTTTCGTTGCGTTCGAAATTTAATTTCTTCGCTTTGTCTCGGCCATTTTGGTTGGGCGCAGTTGCTAAAAATTAATAGCTTTGTGTCGCGCGGTAAGTACGCGCTTATATCCGCTTATATCCGCCGGCTGGAGCGACACACATTCTGTCCATACATACTCATATGTATGGTGTATGGTGAGCACATACATCCCAGGCATATGTACTCGAGGTTGGGCGAAAGCTGCCTCCACTGCGTCCGCGACTCGGTGGCACCCAAGATTGCGTTGCAATTAATCATCGGACAAAACGCATTGTTCGCGTTCCCCGGCAATGGCGATGGGATCGGAGAACTCGGCAAACTTGGAGGTCTGGAGGTGGCAGTGGAAGTGGGACCTCGGCCTGTCACGCACCGCTCTCGCCCAGAACTGGCCACTCCCATGCTCCCATGTATTCCTCGGAGTCCAGCTGCTGCTCCCGAATATTTAAGTCGGTCATTGGCGCTTGTCCAGTGGGTTTTTTCCCGCTGCTTCCTCCATTTCCACAGCCGCTTCAGATGTTCCCTCGTTTTCGCATAGTTTTCTTGACCCAATTTTCCCAGGGGCTGAGGCTGAGGTGAAAAGAATTCTTATTGCTGAGAACTTTCCGCACGAGTTATGTAATCTGAAAAGCAGCTTACCATTTTTTCTATAATTATCTATTGCTACTCGTACGTTTATACGCCTGTTAGCTGTCAAAGAAAAACATCGGGCTTTTGGTAAAAAGCTGAGGGGTTTATTTTCCAATAATTACCAAAGCAATAAAAGTAGTGGTTCAAAATTGGAGTGTCATACCTTGTTGAACTCGTACAAAAATTTCCAATCGCATGGCATTCACACCTAAAAAATTTATTTTTTGAAAATTTTTCACAAAAAATGACGATGCCCTTGTGAAAAAAGTGAAAATTTGCGAAAATTTTAAGTTTACACAATCAGCCAGAAAATGATTGCGATTTATTATCTGCCTGTTATCTGTACAAAACAGTGCGCCTTTGGGGTTTCGGACCATTTTTGACCAATTTATAGCAAAAGAAATACACGAAAAAATCGATTTTTTGTCAAAAAATTAGAGTTATATTTTTTGGCCTAAAAATTCAGAGTTTTGGTCGAAACAAAAAAAGTAATGGTTCAAAAATAGAATGTCATACCTTGCCGAACTCGTTACAAAATTTACAATCAAACGGCATTCACAGCTAAAAAATTTATTTTTTGAAAAATTTTTACAAAAAATAACGATGCTACCCCTTGTGAAAAAAAAGTGAAAATTTGCGAAAATTTTAAGTTTACACAATCAGCCAGAAAATGACTGCGATTTATTATCTACCTTGTTATCTGTACAAAACAGTGCGCCTTTGGGGATTCGGACCATTTTTGACCAATTTATAGCAAAAAAAATATACGAAAAAATCGAATTTTTGTCAAAATATGAAATTTTAATTTTTGGCCTAAAAATGCAGTGTTTTGATCGAAACCAAAAAAGTAATGGTATAAAATAGAATGTCATACCTTGCCAAATTCGTTACAAAAATTTATCTTTGAAAATTTTTTTTAAAAAAATGTCGATGCTACCCCTTTAAAAAAAGTTAACATTTTGGAAAATCATCTATAATATGACTGCAATTTATTATCTAGCTTGTTAGCTGTCCAAAACAGTGCATCTTTTAGATTTCGGTCCATTTTTGACAAAGTTACTCCAAAAAGGTAAAAAAAAACTAACTAATATAATAATATAAACTGAAAATGTTGAAAGAAATAATTTCCCCCCTCCCAGAAAAATCTGTTCAACCAAACTCGATTTTATGTACTTTTATTATTATGCTTTCACTGTATAATAAACTTGGTTTGAATGCATGTATAAGATACATACACACCTTATATCGTATATATATCCTGTATATATATATGTATATATATATTCTCATAATGTATGCATGTTGGTATGCGTAAGCGCGTATAAATAATCGTAATCGTTATAGTACTTATGCAGATCGTATATTATCTACATGGTTGCTGCTCAGTTGATGTTAGTCCTCTTTGAATATACACAGTGGTGTATATATGTATGCTTTAGTTCGGTCTCGAATCGTTTTATAAATCAGCTTAGTCATTATTATCATTATTCAATATTTATAATAATTAAAACTGAGCGAAACCCGCAGTTTCGCCTATCAAAAATTACCTCTAATCAAATTTTCGGTTAGTATCTGGGGTCTGGATCTGGAGCTAGGTAGTGGGAACAGGGTCATATGGTTTTCTTTCTACAATACAAAAAACAACTCAAGTTGCTCGACTTGATCTACGATCTGACTGGATATATCTCTCTCGGTTTCTGTTAATATATAGTCATGTTTTAAACCATTTTGTTGTATTATTTTGCTTTAGAACACATTGTTGTTTGCAGTTCGTGTGAGAGTGTTAAAAAATCGAAATCAAAAATTGTCTTACAAAAATCAGTAAACTTAGACAACTATTTCTATAGATTCCCTCCTGCGCGGTTCGGCGCGGGGAAAATGCTTCGATTTGGGATACTAGAGATGTTCACGTTCACTAAGGCTAGTATTCAATTTGCTTCGGCTGTCCCTAACAGTTCTCTACATCTTTGCTATAGATCTCTAGCTGTCCCACCTACGTGGGCTGACTTACCTAACGAGTCTATTTAAAAAGGGTTCATGGGTCGGTTGAAGTCGTTCCTCGGATTGTATGTCTAGTAAGCCATGCTTAGGGGGTTCTATATTTTGTCTATGTATTGCTTGATCGGTTTGAGATTGATATTGGCTAGCCTAGACGTCAGCCGCAAGCTGGGTGAGCACAAAGCAAGGACCTCCAAGCTGTCGATAGATATAGGGCTCGGTTCAATCGGAGCTATATGATATCTCTAGTTAGTTCGTTCCTAGTCCTGATTCGGAACCATCGAAAGACCAAGACTCTAACCGAACTGTCCCGACTGGCTCTCAAATGTCGGTTCTCCTCGAGTTCCACCTGACTCCGCCGCTTCTTTGGCATTTTCATCGTTCTTAATCGATTCTCGATTCGTTTTCCATTTTTTGATAGGTTGTGTTTAACATTTAGAAGAGAGATTATGCTTTCAATTCTTTGTTTTCACTTGAAATGCCCGAACTTGAGTTAATTTTTATTTACAAAATTTATTTTGTTTTTCTTTCTTTGAAATATAAAATAACTTTTTTGTTTAGTTTTGTGTTTTTTCTTGATTTATGTTTTTATTGCGCATATAAAAATATCAAAAATTCTTTATTTTCTTTTTTATTTTATTCCGTTTATATAATTTTCTTTTAATCTTCCTCTTGGAACTATTTGTAAGTCTGTTGTTGTTGATTAATATATATTTTTTGCCTGACTTGCTCTTAGTATACAAAACTTGTTATGAACTTTTCAATGCCAAACTTTAAATGACAAAGATACATTTTTTTCTCGTGTCAAAGGTTTAACCTTTTTCCGTGGCCTTAAAATGGAAACTTCCATTTTCCACGCAACACTTTCGATTTTTGTATTTTTTTTTTGCATTTAATTTGAAAGGATTTTGTCCTTTATAAATATGTACAAATATATTTTTCGTAAAAAAATTATAATAAAAAATGGCGTCAATTGTAATTAATTTTCTTGCTATTTTTTTTCGAAATATGTTTCTGCCTGAATATATCGTTTAGTTGTTTGCTAATTATTGGCGCCTATAAACTGCATTGATGTAAGTTTCCGTTGTTTATTAACTATTAGTTTGTTTGTTTCTGTTGTTGTAGTTTTGCATAAAGCACAGCACATTAGAGGCAATTTTAACATTATATATAACTCGTAATTATTTCTGTTTCTTTTTTGTTTCTTTGGAGTATAAATAATGTATATATACGAGTTGTGCATGTGGGGGCGTGGTTGAATGTGTGTATTTCGATTTGTTGCTGTTTCAGTTAACTTAACTTCATGTTTGCTATATGCTAAGTGTCTGTGTGAGTGCTGTCTGCGTGAATAATCTGTATCCGTATAAACAATCCGATCAAGCGGCCCTTTGACGTTGCCTCTAGTAGGTTGCATGCCCTAATCCTACTACTCTAAAGCGCAGCGTCTCTGAGTCGCTTGGTTAAATGTTTCACTTGCGTTTAAAATTAACTAATCACTTCTGGCGCAGGGCCCGAAGTGTTATATATTTATGTGTATAATCATATGTAGTAAATATTATCATTTTCCTCGGCTTGGGGCTGCTGCCCTTTCGTTCAGCATTCCCTTTCTCGTTATAAAAAAATAAGTTACTATCAATTCAATTCTCTTATTATTGGTGTATATAAACTAGCAAGAAAACCCTTTGCTTGCCTTCGTTATCATGGTATAATTATTATTTAATATATTCTTGCTTTTTGTTTTCTTTTGCCCATTTCTATATGGTATAGGTATAGTATAGTAATAGGTGATGAAGCAGAACATGATGTGTGCTTGTAAAAGTTTGTAAACTTGTTCTATTGCATCGATGCGAGACTGGTGGAAGTACTAATGTGCGACGAGGTGCCCAACGTGGAGGCCATGTCTCCTTGGTAGCTGAACTGTGGCGGCGAAATGGCGAAAATATCGAATGAGCATACAGTGACCCACTTTGAATGTTGCCAATAGGGCCTTACCTGCGGGAAAAGCGGCTCTTCGGCTATGGAGCCTAACGGCCCGGTAGGATCCGGCGGCGTTAACTCCACACTCTCTCCCGTAAACTCCTTGTCGAAGTACCGTGTGTCCGTATCGGAGGTGACTTGAGGCTTGAAAGGCGGCGGTATCTAAGGAATAAATAGAATATGCAGTTAGTTTGTATGTAAAGGTAAGTAATCCACACGTTCCCACCTTTTTCTGCACCAGGTCTGACCAGTTAATACTCGCAAAGAAGGGATGTGCTTGAATTTCCTTGACATCATCCTTGCCACCGCCCAAACGCTTCTTGGGATCCTTGGCCAGGAGGCCCGCCAGCAGATTTTTCGCCTCATCTGTTATATTACGTGGGAATTTTACCTCCTCCACCAAAATCAATGTAAAGAGCACATCATGATCACGATTGTAAAAGGGAAGACGACCACAGATCTGTCAAAAAAGTATGTTTACTATAAATTAATAATAACAAGAGACAAGAGACTCACCATCTCGTACATAACCACGCCGGTGCCCCACCAGTCCACCGCCTGGCCATAGTCATTGTCGTCTAATACTTCTGGAGCTAGGTATTCCGGTGTTCCGCAGAAGGTTTTCGTTGTGCGGCCGTAGGTGATGTCCTCCTTACACAGACCGAAGTCGGCGACCTTGATGTGGCCATCTTTGTCCAGCAAAAGATTCTCCAGCTTCAAGTCGCGGTAAATGATGCCCTGCGAGTGCAGGTAGCCCAGGGCGGAGATGATCTCAGCCCCATAAAAGCGGGTGCGATCCTCGGTGAAGATGCGTTCGTGGCTTAAATGCCAGAAGAGCTCGCCGCCGTTCACGTACTGCATCACGAAACACAGGCGGTCATTGGTTTGAAACGAATATTTGAGTGACTGCAGAAGAACAACAGAAAATATTTTAAGCATATGCTCCATTTGGTTATAATAATCTATACATACAATGAGGAACGGATGATTTGTGGACTTGAGCACACGACTCTCGGTCAGGGTGTGGGCCACCTCGTCCTTCTGGATGATGACCTCCTTTTTGAGAATTTTAATAGCGTACAGCTTGGCGGTGGCCTTCTCGCGGCACAGGATAACCTTACCGAAGGTGCCCTTGCCGAGCACCTTGAGGAACTCAAAATTCTCCAAAGTCTGCAATGAGATAAGGAGTCAGTTTTATCACGACATTGGTCAGTGACTGTATTACTTACCACTTTCTTAACGCCGCTGCTGTTGCAGGTGGTGCCCTGCACCGAGAACTGCTCTGAGAGCTCAACCTCGGCAATGCCGGCCATGTCCACGTCGGTCATGTCTGTCTGAACCGATGGCGACATGGCCACCTCTCCCACATCGATGAGCCGGCTGGAGACCTGACGAATGGCCTCCGTCCATTGCTGGCGATCCAGCTCTGATTCCACGGCGAACGTCCTCTCGATGACTGTGGTCCATTGCAGGCCGCGGATAATGAAGGTGTATGGCTTGGGCCGATCTACGGTCATGATCTGGCAGCCGCGCACCGTAAAGTTATTGAGCAGCGAATCCGTGGCCGTGCTGGCACTGTCTGCCGGTTTGCTGCGGTAGCCCATCAGTCGTCCATCGGAGTAGAGGATGAAGTAGCGCTGGCGCCAGGTCTTGATGTGCTCCCCCCGCTTCATCAGCCAGCCCTCCTTGACCAGCTGCGTCAGCGGGTGGTCCATGCTAATGCTGGGCGCTTCGTAGGTGGTGTTCATCGACATGGTTCCGGATCCGTCTGTGGTGGCCGAGGGGCTCCTGTCTAGCCAGGATGGCTGCCTCCAGCTGTGGCTATCTGCACCGCCGCCGCTGTTGTTTGGATGGCTGGATGGGCTGGGTTTGATGTTGATGCTGGCGCTGGTGCTGGGCGATTCCGGGATCCTGGAGACAGATCCTGGCGCTGGGGCGCTGGCAACCACAGTCGATCGCCGCTGGAGGGCAAGCGGTAGGTAATTCGTGTTGAGGCTGTTTTACGAAACCTTGGGACAAGCGAACGGGGATGCCTGTAAGAGAGTAAGTTGGATTTAGAAGAGTGTTCTATTGTATAAATAGTTATATAATTGGTATGAAAATGGTATTTTAGGGAAAGACTTTGCAAGGGTTATCTTTAAGAAGCAAGAACCTTATAATGATACAATTTTGGTACCTTCCCCTTCTAAAAGGGTTTAAGTTTATCTGTGCTCGGGTCTAGGAAAAGTATTTTAAAGTACTTTTTATTCAGATTGTAAATATCCCAAACAATGTATTGTATTACTGACCATGCAGCATATATACGGTTTTCTAAATGAAGCTCCTCATCTCATCGCAGGGAAAACATCTGTCAAAAGGTTCCAAGTTCCGGATAAAACCCTCCCCCAAAAAGCCCCCTATCTTACGCCGATATAGTAGGCAATTGTTATTGTCGTTTTTTGCATGTTTATGACAAATGCAGTTGGCGCTTGCGTCAGCAGCTGGTGCAAAACATTCGCGGCATTTCCGCCGGCAGAAGGCAGAAGGCAGGCGGCGGAAAGGGATTGTATCGAGTCGCGTCGAGTCGAGGAGTCGGGCTGGGTGCTCGGATTGGATGGCACTGTATGGGATCGTATGGGACTCTTAGTCACTGGCCCACATGCAGATGTAGGCGCCATCGTCGCCTTGTTGTTGCTGCCGCTGCCGCTGCTGCTGGCACTTTCGGCTTCAAACGAAATTCCCCGCCATGTTACGCAGCGGCGGCGGTGTGGCGATACGAGCGAAAATTGTTCGCGATTGCATTTAGCGCGAAATTAAATCAAAACAAGTCGACGGCGGCGACTGTTCATGAACTTATATATGTACATACATGAGTACATATAGAAATACATATGTTTGTATGTATATGGGGGGACACACACCAGACACACTCACACACGCACACACACCTATGGGCAGCACTCGCACTCGCACAGCTGCAAAAGCAACAGCAGAGGCGAAAAGCATATTCATTTACAATTTGCGAAAATGTCAACGACGGATGGCCGCCGGCTGTACAAATTTCGCTATCTATCTAAAACTGTAAACAAATGTACATAAAATAAAAATCGACAAAATACACACAGGCACACGGCTGCTCGCAGACACACACACACACACACACTTGCGCACACCGACACCGAGGCAGTCACACAGACATGGCATGGCTGCATTGCAAAGTGCGAGGCCAGACTGTGGGTGCGAGGGGGAGGGAGACAGACAGTACGCGTGTCTGCCACAAAGGTGTGTGAGTGTTAGTGTCGGTGTTAGTGTGTGTGTGTGAGTGAGTGTCTGGCCGTGTGGGTGTGAGTGAGTGAGCCAGCCAGTGTGCGTGTGTGTGTGTGGGCAGCGGCGACCTAGCAGCGCAACATGTCAAATCTCTTCGTGGAAATGGAAATGGTGGAAAACGCTTGTGGAAAATCCAGCAAAACCCACCTAGCTTTGGAAAAAGGAACGCGACTGCTGCTTTCGCTATCACTGCTGTTTGTTTCTCGGCTCGATTTGGTTTGCCTTTTGCCTTCGATGGTGACGGCAGCGACAACGTCACGGGCCTTATTATTGTGCGTGTGTTGTTGCTGCTTCGACGGCTTGCTGTTGTTGTTGCTGCTGCTTCAGCTACTGTTGTTGTTGTTGTTGTTGTTTTTGTTGTTGTTGTTGTTTTTGTTGCTGTTGTTGTTGTTGTGTTAAGGTGCCAGACACCAGAGGACGGAACGAAACACACACACACACTCGCACTCGCGCACTGGTACACACACGCAGATTCGGTCGCTTTCCGCCACCCGGGCGTGTTCACTGGCTGATTTTCGGCCTTCCAACGCGACGCTGCAACAATTGCAAATGCCAGAAAACCCAATTTTCATAAACACAAGCACGCACACAGGCAGAATTAATTTTCCTTCTTTTTACGCTTCACTTTTTTTCGATAGCTGCTAGAGATGTGAGATGTAGAAATACTTGTGTATCGATATGTTCAAGAATTTTGTGAATGCCGATTTCCTTATTCGATAAGGTAGTTGTTCTAAAAAATACCAAAAACGCCGATAAATCATTTCATTCGATACTGATAATATACTCGATACCATGAGGCATGAAAAACAATATTCGATAGTGTGAGGAAACGTAGCCTTTGCTAGTATTTCTTAGCGTGACCGTTCGCTGCTTCGCGGACTAATTCAAAAGTTTGGGCAACTTGGCGCCAAAATTTAAATTATTCTCCCCCCATTTGATACATCTTTAAATGATTAAGCACATATATGTATATTAACTATTAACTAACACAAATGGAATGAAACATCGAAATGTCGTGTTGCGGCTTAAGTTGTATTTTATTTATAATATGTCACAAGTACAATTAGGCATTACATTTCTTTATCGCTATTTGGAGACTGTTTAGCTACTCAACTACATTGGCTGGTGTCAATATGCATTCGAAAACATGTTTCCTTTATAATTTTAAAAGTTAATTGTTAATTTATAAATAAAAAATGCGATACATAGCCTTAATCGATTTTTTTAGTTTTCATATGCCGAGCATAATAGGTATGCAAATAAATTGTTAAACGATATCGTGTAATAGTAAAATCACCAGTAGCATAAGCGCAAACGTACTTAATTCAACTTAAGGTTGGCCAAGTTGGCATCTAAGTCTAGATTCTGTGGCGGACCATCGCCGCAGCGGCGGAATCCGTTCCGAACAGTCAGCTGGCCGTCCGAGCGCTCGTCCTCGGAGGCGGAGGAGGTGGAGCAGCCGGTGAGCGCCGGCTGTCCAGCGGGATGGGGTCCAGAGGATCCGGGTCCCACCAAGTGCTGGAAGTTGTAGTGCACCCAGGCCCTGTAGTTGACCATGGACTGCGGCACCTCCACCATGTTGGCCAGAATGGGGCCCACGATCTTGGCCGAGTCCGAGTCGACCAGCTTGGAGAGCTTCAGGAAGGCGGCCTCGAATCCCTGCATCACATGCAACGCTGCATAGGAGCTCCTTCCGATGTCGTTTGTGGGCGTCACCGGATCCTCGATGCTGAGCACCGACCAGTTGTTCTCGCCCAGCGTGGAGCGCAGACGCTCCTTCTCCACGCGGCCGCCGTCGCCGAGAACCGAAATCCCGAACTTGAAGAAGTCAAACTTGCGGCCATAGTAGTCCAGAAACTGGAGGAGCAGCAGTCCCAGCTTGTTGTTGGGATTGTAACGCTTACCGCTGCGCGCCTGCTCCTGCAGGAAGCTGATGACCATTAGGGTGAGGGCGTAGGACGAGACCCCGCCGCAGCTATACACCTCGTTCAGTCCCTGGAGGCTGAGGTACTGCTTGAGCACCATGACCAGCTTGGGCAGCTCGGGGAACTGGCGTATGAAGTCCTTGATCAGCTCGGCGGCCCGCACGCCCGATGCGGCCGCATTGAAGGTCACATCGAACTTGATCCGCGAGATGCGCTCCGTGAACTTGACCACCGGCACGGAGGCCTTGTCGAGCACACTCACGGTGTCCGGATCCGTGACCCCCTGACTGACCAGCTCGCTTTGCAGCTCATGCAGCAGTCCGGGGTTCCAGTAGTAGCCGTAGTGCACCACCAGGTCGATGTCCGAGTCGGGCAGGTTCAGGCCAGTCCTGAATGAGCCGAAGACCTCCACGCATGCGCCCGGCCAGATGGAGAGGACCACATCCTCGATGCGACGCACTGCCTCCGCGCGCAGGTAGAACTCGGTGGGCGTGGACTGGATGTAGCTGTAGAACTGCTCGATCTCCTGGTGGAGCAGGCACAGTGCCGAGACCCCATTGCCGTAGGCCTTTCCGGGAAGCTGCCACGGCTTCGCTGGATTCGCTGCGTCACACATTTTGCCTGTCCGCTTTTTGTTTTGGCGCGGAAAAGGAAATGAAAAAATAAATTCGCAGGGCGAAGGAAGGCGAAAGGCGAATCAGGAAAACGCGAGAAGCGCCGTTATTCGGACGGAGCTGCCAACTGATCTCGAATGGAGTGAAAAAAATAAACGTAGTAATCACGTTAAAGTTTTCGCAATTTCAACATTTAAAAAAAAACTCTAATTTAAAAACAAATGAACAAAAGAACTCGCGAGTAATGTGTAATTGTTTAAGTCCTCCATGCAAATGGTGACAAGTACGTGGAAGTCATGTGAAGCAAAAGGGCAGGCCTGCTGCCTTAAAATGTTTCACTTGACCAGTGTTGGAAAAGCTGTTATTTTATGGTACCTATGTTGGTAAGGCCATTTTTAACCCAAGAACCCACAAATTGTACCCTCAGCCGTAAATTTATCTATAGATTAAATATTTAATATTTTTTGTTTTAATAATGTACATCAAATATAATAGGTAATAATTTCATAAAAATTATGTGCGTAATGACAGAGGAAAACAAATTTATTGGATCCAGCTGAAAAATAAAAACCTGCCTGCGAATATAAAAGGGTAAATAAAGAGTTAACGCTACAACTTAAGAAACTATTCCTCTTCCAGGTGTCGACGGTGCTGCATTTGGAGCTCGAAGCGTCGATTGAGGCGCACTCCGCGAATGAACTCCCCCTTCTCCTTCTGGTCCTTGGTTGTCCTGCCCTTGAACATTTCAATGCGCCGCTGGCGTCGCTCGGCCAACTTGTTGTCCTGCGAGTCTGCCGGTCTGCTGGAAAAGGTGGCGTTGAAGGTCTTGACCGTGGAGGTGGACAAATTGAAAGCTGGCTTCGGAGCGTTGAATGTCTTGACCGTGGAGGTGGACAGATTGAAGGCTGGCTTCGGAGCCACATTCAGGGCGGGAGCGGTGGTCTTCAAGGGCAATCGGGATGAGTTAAGCTTCTCTAAGGGATGCTCAATCACCATGCTTCGATCGGCGGTCATGTCGATTTTCTTCAACGCCTTTGGACGGGGGCGCTCCTCCACTGAAGAGGAGCTCTGTGCCTTCTTGGCCGTCGGCCCTGGTAGCTGCTTCTGCACTGAGTTGGTCAGCACTTTGGCGCGTTCCGCCTTCCGCTCAACGTGATCCAGCAGGCTTTCCATCTTGGCAAACTGCTTCTCATGCATGGCAGCGAAGTTGGGCATCTTGGTGCGCTTGTTCACCTTGCTGGGCGTGATGGTTCTGTTCAGCGGTATAACTCCTGGGGGTTAAACCATTTATATTATTGGGAAAATAAATCTGACTATAGACTTACCCTTGCTGGGCTTGGGAATCCTGCTCGCTTTGCAGCGGTTTTCATCCAATGACTTTGAGCGCCTGCGGCGATTATTAACATCTGAAAAAGCAGGTTAGCTAAAAGTCTAAGAATATGTGTAAGAAACTCACTAGTTTTCTGAAGTCCCTTCCATCGTTTATCAATGTCCTCGACATTGGCAATCTCAATGGGACTGTGAAAGGACACAGTTCGCGACATGGTGTTATTCCAATCGCTGGCCGACTTAGAACGTTTGCGTTCGTACTTCGGTTCTTCGGGCTTTATGAAGTCCTTGATCATGTGCCTTTTATCAAATTTCTCAACTGTTTCGGTGAAATTAAACATGGGCTTTGCCTTATAGGGCGTGGGGAAGCGAAAGCCCTTCGACTTCCTGGGCTTCGATCCCTTTGGCGAGGCTACATTGGCCAGATTCAAAAGTGTTTCGTCCTGGTCATCTGCTGTGGTAAGAACCACTTTGATCGCCGGTTTCTCCTCAGGAATTTCGGGCTTGGGCACGCAAGCTTCTGGTTCTTTATCGGGACTAACCACGAGGATAACACTAGCATCCAGATGCGAGGTGTTAACCAGGATAACACTTTCATCTGCGTCTATTTTCTCCTCGGCATCGTAGGTGGTGTTGAGGGGCGACTTCTCTGGTTCATCCAGATCTTCAGTTTCCATCAAGAGTGGGGGCATCTCTTCCTCAGGAATGGTTTGCTCATGAGCCACGGTTTCTTCTTCATTCTGATCAGCAGGCTGTGTGGTTTCACCAGCTTTTTCATATTTCTCCTCATGTTTCTGACCATCATTATCTTCTACTGTACTCAACTTGGCTTCAACTTCGACCGCATCCTCTTCATTCTTGTCCTGTGGCACATTTAATGTGGTCTCCCCAGCCTGGATATCTGGTTCATCATCCTGGGTATCCATTTCTAGAGGGGACAAGCCCAGTTCATCTATATCGGCTTCAGCTACCTTGTTATATTTGGATTGATTTTGCTCCTTGCTGTCTGCTGCCTGGGGTTCATCAAGCTGCCCCACTTCCTCTGACAAGTCTGTTGGAACCTCTGTGGTAGCCTTTGGATCCTGGGCCTTCTCCTCTGGTACTACCAGCTCTGTTTCCTGCTTTTCCTCAATCTTATCCTCTGGCATCTCCTTCTCCGTTTTCTGCTTCTTAGTGGCCATGCGCTTGGACTTGCGGCTGCGCTTGCGCGAATTCCTGCCCACCTCCGCGGAGCTCCACTTGTGGGTAGAGGGCTCCCCATCCTCGGGATCTGCTGCTAGTGTCTCGGCTATAACCTTCTTGGCGGATCTTACAATGATGTCATCGTAGTCGATCGCAGGACGCACGCTCTTCCTGCAACTGCGTCGCGGGGTTTCGGTGGCTGGGCGCAGATTGCCAGGAGAGCCCGGCGTCTTGGGAGGATCGGGGTGGGTTGGCGACTCCTTCTCCGAGGTGGCGTTCATTCGCCGGAGCACAGCTCTGCGCGTTTTCCTGGCCACAGGAGTGCCCGCAGCGGCTGAAATTTCCGCATTCCGATTGGCGTCTTCGTTTTCCTGGTCGTTCGGCGCCAAGACGCCAACATCGATAGCGTCCTTATCTGCAGAAATAGGGGGAAAGCAATATAGAGACCAACTAATGCGTACACTTCACTTTGTATTTACCAATATTTGACTCCATTTGTACTTTGTTTTTTCGAGTTTTCCTTTAAATAGACTGAAAATAAAATGCTAGCGAAATTCAATCTGTACGTTTTTTTTGAAGCTGGGTAGTGATGTACAAAACATCGAAGCAACGACTATCGATTCGAAGCTGATATCGACACTTGCCCATCGCTAGCAGAGCGTCTAGCGAGTACACACACCTGACTTAGCGAAGACACCTTCCCACCAACAGTGATTTAAGAGTATTTAAGTAGAATGACAGAACGGTCTCTCTAAAACGTATTTAAATTTTCTAATCCTTTCCCACTGTTAAAAAATCGTTATATCGCAACGTTTCAGTTAGCAAACCGTTAGATTTATAATAATTTTTAAATTTATATATAATCATTTTTATTTAAACCCTTGATTGTCAATAAAAACCTAAAACGGCTTAATAGAAGAAGAATACGCCCCCAATAGATTTTTCCAGAACCTTTTCTCCAGCCCTGCGACAAATCAGTTGCTGCCAGTCTAGCTATAAGATCTAGCGGTTTTCCAATTACGACTGGCGGAATGAATTGTTTGTTTACAGACTACACTGGAAACATGAATGATCAGTTGCTTGATAAGCTCTCTAAAAAAACTATATAACTTAATAAAAATAATAATCTAGCTTATTTCAGCTACCTTTCTAATCTGGCTACTTTTAGCCTTTTTCATTGGCTACTTTTTCTTGTCACCCGAAGAGCTGGCAACCCTGTCTCCGTGGGGGATTTAAAGGCCGATTCCCCTTGCGTCTGCGTCATTTAACCAGAAATCAAAGCGGGCGTCGCAAGTGCGGGATAATTTATTGCCTTTGTTATTCGTGACGTGGCCTTTTGCCGGAGCAACTGATAGCTCGTCCTCGTAAATCCAGTTATCTGCGATCATGAAGTACTTTTTGCTGTTGGGGCTGCTGCTTTTCGCAGGTACGTTGCGTTTTGCCACGCCGCAAACGGCGCCGAAATACCGGTGTTTTAACCTAATTAATTTGTGTGCTGGTTAGGCATCAGTCAAATCGCCGCCGAGGAGGATGAAGCGGCCACGGAGACCATCGACCTGGACCTGGGATCCTTCAAGGAGGGCTCCCGAACCGGTACGTAGACACGCCCCCCCGCGACTTGTGCAAATTTCGTTGGTACACGTCAGCGTTCCGAATGAGTCCCAATAACCGCCCCTTTTATCTATTCCGCATCTGCAGACGCCGAAACGCTGAAGCGCGAGGAGGAGGCCATCCAACTGGATGGACTGAACGTGGCCCAACTGAAGGAGATCCGCGAGAAGGTGGGTTCGCAGCGGATGATGCTTTAGTTACACGTATGACCGGGATTTCCCTTCTCTTTTCTCCCTCGTCACCCTGCAGGCCGAGAAGTTTACCTTCCAGACGGAGGTCAACCGCATGATGAAGCTCATCATCAACTCGCTGTACCGCAACAAGGAGATCTTCCTGCGTGAACTGATCTCCAACGCCTCCGATGCCATCGACAAGATCCGCCTGCTGGCCCTGTCCAACAGCAAGGAGCTGGAGACCAATCCGGAGCTGCACATCCGCATCAAGGCCGACAAGGAGAACAAGGCGCTGCACATCATGGACTCCGGCATTGGCATGACCCACCAGGATCTGATCAACAACCTGGGCACAATTGCCAAGTCGGGCACTGCCGATTTCCTGGCCAAGATGCAGGATCCCAGCAAGGCGGAGGGACAGGACATGAACGACATGATCGGACAGTTCGGTGTGGGCTTCTACTCGGCCTTCCTGGTCGCCGACCGTGTGGTGGTGACCACCAAGCACAACGACGACAAGCAGTACATCTGGGAGTCGGACGCCAACAGCTTCAGCATCACCGAGGATCCCCGCGGCGATACCCTGAAGCGTGGATCCGTGATCTCGCTGTATCTGAAGGAGGAGGCCCAGGACTTCCTGGAGCAGGACACCGTCCGCGAGCTCATCCGCAAGTACTCGCAGTTCATTAACTTCCCCATCCGCCTGTGGACCAGCAAGACTGTCGAGGAGGAGGTGCCCGTGGAGGAGGAGGCCAAGCCCGAGAAGAGCGAGGATGATGTGGAGGATGAGGACGCCAAGGTCGAGGAAGCCGAGGACGAGAAGCCCAAGACCAAGAAGGTCTCGAAGACCACCTGGGACTGGACCCTGATCAACGACAGCAAGCCCATCTGGACCCGCAAGCCCGCCGAGGTGACCGAGGATGAGTACACCAGCTTCTACAAGAGCCTGACCAAGGACTCCAGCGAGCCCCTGTCCCAGACGCACTTCATCGCCGAGGGTGAGGTGACCTTCAAGAGTTTGCTCTACGTGCCCAAGGTGCAGCCATCCGAGTCCTTCAACCGCTACGGCACCAAGTCGGACAACATCAAGCTGTACGTGCGCCGCGTCTTCATCACCGACGAGTTCAACGACATGATGCCCAACTATCTGAACTTCATCCGCGGTGTCGTCGACTCCGATGATCTGCCCCTCAACGTTTCCCGCGAGACCCTGCAGCAGCACAAGCTCATCAAGGTGATCAAGAAGAAGCTGGTCCGCAAGGTGCTCGATATGCTGAAGAAGATCGACAAGGAGGCCTATGAGAAGTTCTGGAAGGAGTTCTCCACCAAGTAAGTGTCGTTCATTATCTCTTTTATAAGGTACAAATGGGGGGCTGATAAGATATCCGCAGAATCCATTCAATTTTGCAATATTGACCGTAGTGACGTGTAGTTTTATTCGCAGTGATAAGAGTTCACTTTTCCGGTGAACTTGGGTTTTTATAGAAAGCTTTTGTTTATATATTTCTCCCGAAATGTTAATTTTACTTTTGGAATTTCCGTGGCATTTTTTATTATATTTTATAAAACACAGATAAGATAAGAATTTCCTCCAAGCCCACGTAATATTAAAATACTGACCATAGTGACGTGGAAAATTAAAAGGAATTTATTTTTTCAAGGAATTCTATTAACTGTTTAGCTTTTTAATAATATATTCGTTGCTAATAACCATTATTTCTTGAAATTACAGCATCAAATTGGGCGTGATGGAGGATCCCAGCAACCGATCGCGTCTCGCCAAGCTGCTCCGCTTCCAGACCTCCAACGGCAAGGGCGTCACCTCGCTGGCCGAGTACAAGGAGCGCATGAAGGCCAAGCAGGAGCACATCTACTACATCGCCGGTGCCAACCGCGCTGAGGTCGAGAAGTCGCCCTTCGTTGAGCGTCTGCTGTCCAAGGGCTACGAGGTCCTGTACCTGGTGGAGGCCGTCGATGAGTACTGCATCTCCGCCCTGCCCGAGTTCGATGGCAAGAAGTTCCAGAACGTGGCCAAGGAGGGTTTCCAGCTGAACGAGTCCGAGAAGAGCAAGAAGAACTTCGAGTCGCTGAAGAGCACCTTCGAGCCGCTTGTCAAATGGTTGAACGATGTGGCTCTCAAGGATCAGATCTCCAAGGCCCAGGTGTCCGAGCGTCTGAGCAACTCGCCGTGCGCCCTGGTGGCGGGCGTCTTTGGCTGGACCGGCAACATGGAGCGTCTGGCCATGTCCAATGCCCACCAGAAGTCCGACGATCCGCAGCGCACCTACTACCTCAACCAGAAAAAGACCCTCGAGATTAACCCCAGGCATCCTCTGATGCGCGAGCTCCTGCGTCGCGTGGAGGCCGATGAGGCTGATGATACCGCCAAGGACATGGCTGTGATGATGTTCCGCACTGCCACTCTGCGGTCTGGATACATGCTCCAGGAGACTTCCCAGTTCGCCGACAGCATTGAGCAGATGATGCGCCAGACTTTGGGAGTCTCGCAGGACGAACAGGTGGAGATCGATGAGGAGGAGGAGGACGATGCTGAGGAGCCGGCGACCGCCAGCCAGGAGAGCGCAAGCGCCGACGACGAGGAGGAGGATCAGCAGCACGACGAGCTTTAAACTGCATCACAAATAGTCCACATAGATTGTACATACGAGTGTGGAGGTCAGACTGAGTTTTAAACAACCACTTGCCGGGCGATTCATCAACATTACTTACTCGCTAGCATGTCCTTAGATTTTAAGTAAAGCAATTTCGTAATCCTTCGCCCACGTTGTCATCGCCGCCAGTCGTCCAGAGTGCTCTCTCCATTACACCCAACCCACTCTCTACATTCGGTTGCTCAAGCGTTTTCTTTTTTCGAAAGCACATGAATTATGTATTTATACAATGTAATGAGTAATACAGAACAGATTCCATTCAAAATAAAGAAAGACAAATGAATTTTAACAAGTGTTTATTCCATAACAAAGTTTAAAAGTGGCAAGATCTGCAGTTGCCACATTTATATATCTTAAATGCAGTGATAAAATATCCTAGTGTAAAGCAGGATGGGATCAGTCATCCAGATCGGAACACAATGGCTCATTATTGAAGGCCTTCAGATAGGAGCTGTACTTCGTTTGGTCGCGGATTTGCTGCAGTGCGTCCGAATGTGATAGCTTGTACGTGTCCATAAAGAGGCGCACTATCCACAGTGGCAGCAATCCGTTTACAAGCAGCGTCGTGTGGTTCTGATGATCGGGAAGTATTCAGATATGTGCAATTCTAAGAAAGCCCCAAACTTACGCTTCGACTGCTGTAGACCTCGCCCAGTTTCTTTAGCATCTTCTGGTGAATGTTCGTGTTGAGTATGTCAATGATCTCCATGTGATCAATGTTCATATAGCCCACAGTGCGCGGCTTGAACTCCCGCTCCTTGAACAGCTTATCGAAGTCGCTGCGATACATTTCGAAAGTGTTCATGACATCGTCTTCACCCAATTCCTTCAAGAGTCTGAGGCAATCAAAAGATCAGAGGTTGAAGGCAATTTCGTAAGCGCTTTATTTTCATCCAGTTGAATCACTTACAAAATCTCAACTTCTCGCGGCTTGGGCATGTCCAGCATGCTGTCCAGCTGCTGCAGAGCATCGAACCGGGCTCCGTCCATCTGCTCCACCTTCAGAGCCTTGGCAGGCGTTGGCGAAACTCGTTTCACCTTGGACTTGGAACCCTTGCTCTTGCTGGCCCTCGCCTCGCTGAAAATTCACCCAGAGAAATGGTTAATATCGGTCTACACAGCCCAAAAATTCAACGCGTACCCTAAGACGTAATTTTTAAAGCGACCTGGAGGCATGGGTGATCGGCCGGAGCGGCGGGCGGGTTTGGACTCGACGGAGCTGGCTCTGGAATTTCTGCGAATACATCAATACGCCTTGATTCCTCTAACATCTTCTAGCAAATGCCGTTCCCAATAACTTACCTTTGTACTGGACTCTGGGCTCGCTTTATGCGGTTCGCTTGCCGAGAAGAGGTTCCGCTGCTGCTGGAGGACTTCTCCTTTTCGCCACCCTGGGAAATGGATCTGCGTTCGCGCTTGACCTTGGCAGGCGGTTGGCGGCACGAGCCAAAAATATCACCATCATCTTCGTCGTCGTCGGCGTCTATGTGCTTGGGCTTTGAGGTGGCTCTAAAGGGAATATGTTTGAGACATACAGGATAATCAGATATCAGAAATCGGGATTACTTTCCCAGAATTTACAGAGTGTAATTCTGGCTAAATAAAGTAGCATAGGCAACTTAATCATTGTCAATATTTAAAAAGGCACTAAAGCTAGATGGCTACATACAAAAGCAATGAAAGCCTTAAAAATACTTGTAAACTATATAGCAGAAGACTCTAGATGTCTCTAGCTGTGACTTGCTAATCGTTCTAAAGATACGAAACATCAAGATTACATAGGTTACTAACTAAAGGAATGTTCTCTAAAGGGTTTCCTACCCCGCTTTTAGCTTGGATGCCAAGCTGGCTTCTTTGCCCTTGCTAGAATTGCTGTTGCGGCCGGAGCCGTTGGATTCTGCTTCCGTGGCAAGCTTGCGCTTGCTGGGAATGACGGCCACGAAGGTGGTGTCCTCGTGCGTTATGTACTGCAGTTGGAGATCCAGGCTGAGGTCATTGGAGGTCAGTTCCGCGTCGGCCAGCAGGCTGAGCGTGGCAGGATGCGGTTCTTTGGTAGCCTGGACACGCACATTGATGTGATCGATGAGGAGATCGGTGTCCAGCTTGTGGGCCTCCTGCCAGTGCTTCAGGTTCTCCAACAGGCGCCACAGACCGCTCTCGATGCGGGCCCAGCGATCCGCGGTCATCCAGTAGAAGTCATTTTTGGGTTCCCGCTTAAAATGGGTCACAGGTGTCGGCAGCACTTTAAAAGTGCACGCGACGCGGTGGCTCCTGTACTGAAATGCGAACGCATTAGGCCATTGCCGCTGGCAGTGTCTGGTGGGCTTTTACCTGATATATTTGCGATACTAATTGGCAATCTCCGATGGCGGAAAATGACATTTTTACAATACAAAATTTCACTGCGTCCTGGTGTGACCGTTTCGTCGCAAGCCCAACAACAATTAACTTCGGCGACGACTCTGGCAACTCTGCGAGTGTAATGACTATCGGTGTGTCTATCGGTTAGAGACCATGGATTATCGTGTTATCGTAATTAAGGGGCAAAAAAATCTAAATTTAAATTCAAATTAATGAATCAGTTTATCTTACTGTGAAAATAGTTGTTTTTAGATAAATATTATGAAAGAAAACTTACTTTCAAGATACATTTTCATAAGTGAGGTTTTTCTTTATTTTTAAATATAAAGATTTGAAAAAATATTACTACTAACAAAAAGCTATGATTTGTTGTTAAATTTAAAAAGTGGTTCAACTTAGCTTTCGATCTAACTTATTATACCCCTGTTTAGGGTAAAAATAGGGGCGTATGTAGAAACATTTAGATTGGAATGGTTTTACAATTAGCAGAAATTGTAAAAGATTTATTATAAGCATTAATCAAACAAGGTAATAAACTAAGTAAACAAATGAATAAATGAGGCTTTTGCAGAATAATTGAGAGAATCTCAATCAATGAACGCGATAATCAATGAATGTTTCGGAACTTACAAACCCTTATCTCCCACAGCGAGTGGCTTAGGTCAAGTCTTGGCAAGAGAGCAGAACACAGTGCAGCAAAATGGGTTTATTTCTCAATAATTTAATATAATTTAACCCCAATTAACAATCTAAAATATGTAAAATAGAGCGATTTCCAAATAGTGGCTAAGGGACTTTACCTAAGTTCTCATTATAGCTTTCTTAAGTGCCACCGTGCTAATTAATTTTATTCAAATAAATGGAGTAGAATACAAACTTTAGAGGGTGAAAGTGAATTTTATGATGTCATACTGATGCCTTCGCCGAAATCTCGGTTGTCCAGTGTTATTCGCCGATATGGTTGCGAATAATAAAGCACTTGCTGTCCGCATGGGAGAGACTCGGATTCGGCAGTTGTTCAGTTCTCAATCGCATTCCGGATTAAACAGTCGAGCTTGTTGTGTTTTCAAATAATCCGGGTCGATAGATTAGGCGCACTACTTAACCATATATTATACAAACTGCGTGCATGTCCTATGAATCAGGGCAACATGTTTTCCATTTCGAATCACCTGCGACTGCCCTTACTTGCGGGACTAGTCTGCATCCTGATCTGCGGATTTCCGTTGGCCTATGAGGCAAGGAGCATTGGGGATGATTCGCGAGAGAACACGATCACCGATGACACGGCGGAGTACCTTAGATCCTATGGCGCTCTGATGAAGTCCTACATGAACTTCAGCGTCGATCCCTGTGACGATTTCTACGAGTACGCCTGCGGAAACTGGAAGAACGTTAAGCCACCGCAGCGGACAACCAATAAGAGGAGCAATCTCCTGGACATCATCTATACACTGACCGAGGTGACGGAGCAGCTGATGACCAAGACGCAACTGGCCGAGGCACTCAATGTGTCCGCCGAACTCCGCGTTGCGCAAAGGTTCTACAATTCCTGCCTCGCGGCTGAGGTATTTCCGCACCCAGCCGCCGATCCCGCTTATCTATCGCTTATCAGGTCGATTGGTGGTTTCCCGGCCGTCGATGGGGATGCTTGGAACGCGTCCAGGTTCAGCTGGTTCAACATGAGTGCCCATCTCACCAACTATGGCGCTGATGGACTGATCCACGATAAGATCACGCAGTATTATCCCTTCCAGCCGTATTTCAAGCTACCAGAGTTGGGCTTCGACTACAACGTGCACACGGATAATATCGCCAACAAAAGCTCAAGGGCCTACCCGAAGAACGAGAAGCGGATGCACAATTACCTGAAGGCCTTCAATCTCACTGAGGATAAAATCGAATCCGTGATCACGGGCGTCTTTGACTTTTGGCGCGAAGCGCTCGCTATTAAGGACAGGTTTGGAGGTGATGATGACAGGTGTAATGAGCTCTCCGAGCTTTACAATGTGTCTACATTTGGCCAATGGAGGAGCTACTACGAGATCGCCTGGGATGGCAAGGACTTCTATAACGATTCGCTTGCTGTTAATTACTGCGACTTTTACTACACGGAGCTGGACAAGGTGTGCGCCAGGCACCTGGAGGCAGTGGCTAATTATCTGGCCATGAAGCTCCTCTACCGCATGGACGCCAAGCTGTCGGACCAAGAGTACCAAAAAGATCACTGTCTGCTGGTCGTCCAGAGCTCGTTGTCCCATCTCATCAATAAGCTATATATGGCGGTAAGTTGGGAATAGTGGATAAAAACTTAACAAGACGTTTAATCCTACTCCCTTGATCTACAGGAACACTTTAGCGACGACACACATTCCGAAATTTCCGCCATGGTCACGGAGTTGCGAAAGGCCCAGCGTCAGGTGCTCGAGAACGTCGAATGGCTGGACGGGGAGACGCGACGAGAGGCTCTGGTCAAGGAGTCCACCATTACACCGGTAATTGGCAGCTATAAGGACGAGGAGCTCACCGACCTGTTCATCCGTAAAATCGGGAATCTATCGGTGGCTGAGGATGACTACGCCCAGAACATTATCAACGTGCGTAGGTTGGCCACCACCCTGTGGCGGCACAAGGGCCTGCACTTCGAAGATTTTTCCCCAGACGCAAAGCCGATCGCACTGATGATTGGTAATCAGGTGAATGCGTTCTACTACATCTTGGACCACTCGATATATGTCATGGCTGGCATACTGCATCCGCCGGCCTATCACCGTTCGTGGCCCGACTCCCTGAAGTTTGGCACCCTGGGCTACCTTGTTGGTCACGAGTTGACCCACGGTTTCGATACTGTGGGCTCTAGTTTCGACAGCAACGGTCAGATGCGCAACTGGTGGTCGACGAAGTCTGAGGCAGTCTTTCAAGAGCGAGCCAAATGCTATGTGGACCACTATAGCAACTACTTGATTCCTGAGATCAACCGTAGGGTAAATGGCAACGAGACCAAGGATGAGAACATAGCAGACGCCGGAGGATTGACGCAAGCGCTTACCGCCTATCGCAGTCACATGAAGCAGCTGCAGAGAAGGGTTGAGGACAACGAGACAGTGACGCCCAAGAACGAGCAGATGCCCGGCCTCGATTTGTCGCCGGAACAGCTCTTCTTCCTTGGCTTCGCGCAGCTGTGGTGTGCCGCCTACGAGGAGGAGCACTACTGGGAGGAGCTCAACCATGAGCACACCAGCGATAAGTACCGGGTCCTCGGGGCCGTCTCAAACAACAACGACTTCGCCGAGGTCTACAAGTGTGCTCTGGGCACAGCCATGCATCCAAAAGAGGAGTCCTGTCGCATTTGGTAGTTTGATATAAGTATCAACAAAACTTTGATAAAAGTGTAGATACAATAATAAATAAAAAAGGAAACTAAAACAAATTTTTTGGATTTTCCATATGTATATAAATAAAAAGTATTTGAATTGTTCCTTGGTTTGAAATAAATTGAATTCTAAAAAGCTACAATTTTTATAATCTTCCCTAATCTTTACAAAGTCAGTTATGATCATTTTAAATCACACGCTAATTGTTTACTTGCTTTAACTTACTTGATTAGATCCGTTTTATTCCAATTTCAAAAACACTAAGGCAAAGTAGTACAATAAAATGCGAATGTCATTTCGTACTGAGCAGCATCACCTCTTTATCCTAACTTCATTTAATGAGCGACGTGTTCCGAGGATTTAAAGGCGTTGGGTCCTTTGTAGTTCTCCACTAGGAGGGACTTATAGCGCCGCAGGTGCACACTGAGTCCCTCCTCGCGTTCGCTGGCGGAAAGAATGGAGACGCGGGCCACGACCAGGTGAGAGGGATTCGTCTGGCTAAAGCCCCTGATCACATCGATATCATCGCCGATTTCGAGCTGAAAATGGTTTTTTCTAAGCTTGGATTTTACATTTCTACATATGGGTGGCTCCTAACCTGGGCACTCTTCTTGGGCAGCTTTTTTCCATTGACCCTTATCTTGCTTTCATAGAAATTCAGTTCCACTTTGCTGGGTGAGAAGATCATCATGTTTTATAGGAGCATTAAATATGGGTTTTTGGGGAGGATTCTTACTTCCTGGCCATGCCCAGGCCAGCTTTCAGCAGGAGATCAGCACGCAGCGAGTTCACCTTGGTCTTGACCACCTTGGAGTCCCTTTCGTCCTTGAAATCCTCATCATCCTCGTCGTCGCTGTCCAAATCATCCGATGCTCGCGAGGATTTCTTGTCGTATTTCCACAACGCAACGCTGGTGTGTAGAGGAGCTTGAAGCCTGGAGTCGGCTGATGATTTAAGCAGACTTTTGGCTGGAATTGGCAGCCTGAGGGATCTTCCTAGCCTCGTTATTTGACGTAAACTACGGAGCATTTTGTGTGCGAGCGGCTTAAAAATTACGATAACAATCGGAGTAACATAACCTTAAAACTACAGCTGATGCGGCCGCGTTGCCAACTATTTCTAGGATTTGGTTAACTGATTCGACTTTTTGTTTCGCTTCTTTTTGGGTTTCTTGTCGGGATTGGGGCGTACTTGGTGGACAGTAAGGGGTCGATAGTTCTGCAGATTCTTAGGCAGAAAATCATCTTCATCGGGCTCCACTAAATCTTCAATGTGATCCACCTCCATGGGCTCCAAGACGGGGGATTCCTCTTTTCTCACTTCCACCTTTTTACTTTTGGCTTTCATGGCCAAATTGCTGAGCGCATTGCCCAGTTTTTGGGTCTCCATCTGGACATCCTCGCGGTCCAGCCTTATAGAGGGTTTGTCTTCGGAGAAGGATATGAAATCATCATCCCAATCCTTTTTTTCAACTATGGGAAGGGGTTTCTTCACTTCCTCTTCGATGTGTTGAGTATATATTGCCACTTTCTTGGCTTTTTTGTGGATTTTTGGGATTATCTTTTTGGCTGGTTGCGGTGTCCGCTTTCGGGCTGCAACCCATTGCTCGAGCTCCGTACTTATGGAACCCAAATCCAAGGGTAGGGCCAAGCAAACAGCCCTTACCCCAAAAATTTCCTGAGTAAGCTCCTCCATTTTGGGCTGTGCATAGACGGGTGCCGTGGGAACCTTGACGGATGCACTGGTGGCTATGAGACGGATGAGATGTGCTGGTCGCAGGCTTAAGGAAACCAGCAAGCAGGAAAAACGTTGGGAATTTATGGCACGCAGGGAGCTTTCCAGGCCAAGATGAATACCAAATCGAGTGGCAAACGATTTGGTTTCTGTCGCGCTTTTGTCTCTGGCTCTTTGGAGAATCTGACAAAACTGCTGGACTTCCTCATCCGACAAAACAGGACTAAAAGGCAATAAAAACAACCTGTTGATCTGTTCTCCTAAGTAAATTTACTGTCTCACCTGTGCTGTTTATACGGATTAGCCAGAATAGTTCGCAATTTGGGCAGCATTTTCTTCTTGCCCTTGGTTTCTTTCTGTTTTATGTTGGCCAAGCTCATATTTAAGTTATAAAGTGAAGGAAATTGGCAAAATGATTAAGAAATATTAAACAAAACAAAAATGTGTTTGTCTAGTGTGGCAGTTTTTCCACTTTTCAAATATTCTCAACCGTATTGCCAACTGCTTTAATAAAAATACTAAAATTGCCAAACAACACTAAAGTAAAAATGCCGCCATAATTATAATTTAGAATATTTTCCCTTTATTTAAAATATATTTAGTACCAGTAAAGTTCAGGCTCTGTGTCTGAAGTATATTTCAATTTTCGAGGCCTTTGTCTTATAGAATCCTCCACGAGATAAGATGGCCTGGGCGTGGTCGTTTCCTCCTGCCTTTGAATTATTTCAGTAGTTGTTAAATTAAAACCAGATGGTGTTGAACTCTCCACTTCTGTGCTGTCAATCACTGTACCTAGGTATGAGGTTGTAGTTTCTATGCCCGGAGTGGTGCTTATAATTTCCAGCAGAGTTGTAGACGTTATTAGGTTCTCTGTAGAGGTTTCCAATGTTTCAGTTGTAGTATGATACTGATTTTCTGAATAAATTTCAGTGGTTGATTCATATGATTCTGTTGTGAAATCGGTTAACTGGGTAGTTGATTGCGACAAAGTGGTTGATTCTGTAGAAAACTCTCCAATGGTTGTTGATTCCGGCAAAGTTGTAGTAACTGGATTATTTTCTGTAGTACTTAGAAATTCCGTACTACTTGGATTTGTTTCTGTGGACAATTCTAAAGATTCGGGACTGGTTGTCGTAGAATAAACAGTACTTAACTCCGTGTTTTCTGCAGTGGACTCTAAAATACTTGTGCTTGTTTCAGGAGCTTCCGATGTTACGAAAATAGAATCAGTTGTACTCTGATCTTCTGAAGATATGCCAGTGGTTGATTCTGCTGTAAAATCGGTGGATTGGGTAGTTAATTCCGGCCATGATGTTGTTGTCTCCAATATACTTGTGGTTGTTTCAGGAGCTTCCGATGTTACGAAAATAGAATCAGTTGTACTCTGAACTTCTGAAGATATTCCAGTGGTTGATTCACTTGATTCTGTTGTAAAATCGGTAGATTGGGTAGTTGATTCCGGCCATGATGTTGTTGTCTCCAATATACTTGTGGTTGTTTCAGGCTGTTCCGAAGTGATATAACTAGATTCTGTAGTAGAAAATTCAGGCTGCAATGTTGTTGTATCTTCGGTACTACTCGTTGTGCTGGATATTTCTTCAGTTGGCCCATTTGTCGTAGATTCCTTAATGTTTGCTTCTGTAGTTGTGTCCCAAATATCTCCATCGAACGGGTTTGTAAAATTTACAATTTGCGGCTTGTAAGGTTCGTAGACTTTTGCCTTATACGGCTTGTGGTTTTTTATGTACTCTTTGGCTATTGTAATCCATTCGTCGCGATCAAGAATTCTATTTAAATCTCTACTTGAAGTCACAAAATGTGCCATTAAAAGAAGCAAACACAATTTCTTCATGATGATGCTGACGCCTTCGGTTGACACTTTCGACTAATTACTTTGGGCAACTGCAGTGCAATATAAACCTTAGGGTCTGCCTTCTTTTATTCTCAAATCGCAACTACCTGCTTTACCTGCTGGGGAAAACGTTAATTATGCCTAATGAGCGGGGATTTCAAATTTTCCCGCCAGGGCTGCGAGCGTTTCAACAATGTTGTGTTGGCAATGCCGTTAACAATGCCGGCGTTTTCACAGCTGTTCGATTTTTGAGAAGAAGAAGAACAGCGTGTTTGCAATCCGCGTTTTTGTGTAAAAATTGTAAAATATTAATTTATTTGCCATTTTTATAAGATTTCTCAACAGAAATAGTAAACGGAAGGTGTTCTTACCTTTGGTAAGTGGTTGAATATAAATTAAACTAGTCCGAATAATTATTTTGAGCCACTGCGAAAGTTTACAAATTTTTGAGACGCCGCCGGCCAATTTGGAATGAAAATATTTAAAAATATATTTTTTTCAGCATTTAATATGGATTCCGATTTGTACGATGAGTTTGGCAACTATATTGGCCCCGACCTAGACAGCGACGAGGATGATGACCAGAGCATTTACGGGCAACCCGATGTGCAAGATGATCCAGAGGTTTTTATGCGTAAAAAAAGTATAAAAAGTGTATATAAAAACATTTGCTCTTCACTAAAAGGACGCCATGGACGAGGATGAGGTGGAGCCGCAGGAGGACGAGGATAAGGAAGTGACCGCCGTGGTTTTGCACGAGGACAAACGCTATTATCCCTCGGCGGTTGAGGTCTACGGGCCAGATGTGGAGACCATTGTCCAGGAGGAGGACGCTCAGCCGCTGGACAAGCCGCTCATCGAGCCGGTGAAGAAGCTCAAGTTCCAGATCAAGGAGCAGGACATGCAGGAGACCACCTACGACATGGAATTCATGGCCGATCTGATGGACACACCACCTCTTATCCGCAACGTGGCGTTGGTTGGTCACCTTCACCACGGCAAGACCACCTTTGTTGACTGCCTCATCCGGCAGACGCATCCGCAGTTCGAGAACATGGAGGAGCGCCAGTTGCGCTACACGGACACCCTGTTTACGGAGCAGGAGCGCGGTTGCAGCATCAAGGCAACGCCCGTAACGCTTGTCCTGCAGGATGTCAAGCAGAAGAGCTACTTGCTCAACATCTTCGACACCCCGGGACATGTCAACTTCTCGGACGAGGCCACCGCCGCCATGCGAATGTGCGATGGCGTGGTTCTGTTCATCGATGCCGCCGAAGGCGTTATGCTGAACACGGAGCGGCTGCTAAAACACGCGGTGCAGGAGCGCCAGGCCATCACCGTGTGCATAAACAAGGTGAGTTATTATATTATAGCGTTTTGGGTCCATCTAATGGTTTTCTTTGACTCGCAGATTGATCGTCTCATCCTTGAGTTGAAGCTACCGCCCCAGGATGCCTATTTCAAGCTCAAGCACATTGTGGAGGAGGTCAATGGGCTGCTCAGGTGAGTTAGCTTCAGCAAAACCAACTAATTACTTCAAAAGCATAAGTTTAATAATATTTTTCCTGCAGCACCTATGGCGCCGCTGATGATAACCTGCTGGTTTCGCCCATTCTGGGCAACGTTTGCTTTGCCAGTTCCTTGTACGGCTTTTGTTTTACTCTGAAATCATTTGCGAAACTGTATGCTGACACTTATGAGGGCGTGGCGTACCTGGACTTTGCCAAGCGCCTCTGGGGCGACATGTACTTCAACAGCAAAACGTAAGTGGCTTTATTTATATCAATAATAAAATACAACAATTTGATTTCTCATTTTTTAAAAGGCGCAAATTCTCCAAGAAGCAGCCGCATAATTCGGCACAACGCAGCTTTGTGGAGTTCATTCTGGAGCCCATGTACAAGCTGATCGCCCAGGTGGTTGGTGATGTGGACACCACTTTGGCGGACACCCTGGCCGAGCTAAATGTGCGCGTCTCCAAAGAGGAGATGAAGTCCAACATACGACCTTTGTTGCGACTCGTATGCAATCGTTTCATGGGCGACTGCAGCGGCTTTGTCGACATGTGCGTGGAGCACATTAAATCTCCTTTGGAAAATGCCAAGCGGAAGGTAGACCATATTTACACGGGACCTAAAGAGGGTGACATATATCGAGATATGATATCGTGCAATCAGTACGGCACTCTCATGGTGCACAGCTCCAAGATGTATCCCAACGACGACTGTACCTTCTTTCAAGTTCTGGCGAGGATTGTCTCTGGCACCCTACACGCTGGACAGGAGGTGCGAGTCCTAGGAGAGAACTACACGCTGCAGGACGAGGAAGATTCCCGCATACTACAGGTGGGCCGTCTATGGGTATTCGAGTCTCGCTATAAAGTGGAGCTAAATCGAGTTCCCGCCGGAAATTGGGTGCTTATCGAAGGCATCGATCAGTGCATCGTTAAGACCTCCACGATTGTGGACATTAATGTCCCTGAGGACCTCTACATATTCCGTCCCTTGAAGTTTAATACCCAGAGCATTATAAAGATTGCTGTGGAGCCTGTCAATCCCTCTGAGCTCCCCAAGATGTTGGATGGCCTCCGTAAAGTGAACAAATCTTATCCGCTGCTTTCGACGAGAGTCGAAGAGTCGGGAGAGCACGTTATCCTGGGCACTGGTGAGCTGTACCTTGATTGTGTGATGCACGACCTGCGGAAAATGTACTCGGAGATTGACATCAAAGTGGCGGATCCTGTGGTGGCTTTCTGCGAAACAGTTGTCGAAACCAGTTCGCTGAAATGTTTTGCCGAAACCCCGAATAAGAAGAACAAAATAACTATGATTTCGGAGCCACTCGAGAAGGGTCTAGCCGAGGACATTGAGAATGGAACTGTCTGCATAAACTGGAACAAAAAACGAATTGGAGAGTTTTTCCAGGTCAACTACGATTGGGATCTGCTGGCGGCGCGTTCCATTTGGGCCTTTGGTCCCGACACAACGGGACCAAATATCCTCGTGGACGACACCCTGCCCTCGGAAGTGGACAAGAATCTTTTAACAGCAGTGAAGGATTCGATTGTGCAGGGCTTCCAGTGGGGCACGCGTGAAGGTCCACTTTGCGAGGAGCCCATTCGAAATGTGAAGTTCAAGATCCTCGATGGAGTTATCGCAAACGAGGCATTGCACCGCGGCGGCGGACAGATCATTCCAACAGCTCGTCGAGTGGCCTACTCTGCGTTTCTGATGGCCACACCGCGTCTGATGGAACCGTATCTATTTGTGGAGGTTCAGGCGCCGGCGGATTGTGTGTCTGCTGTCTATACTGTGCTGGCCAGACGAAGGTGAGTTTGATTTTCTTTTATCCCTGTATTAACCTATTAATTGTATTATGCCTTCTACAGAGGACATGTAACGCAGGATGCTCCGGTTTCGGGTTCTCCTATCTACACGATCAAAGCCTTCATACCCGCCATTGATTCATTTGGTTTCGAAACGGATCTCCGCACGCACACCCAAGGTCAGGCCTTTTGTCTTTCGGTGTTCCATCACTGGCAGATAGTGCCTGGCGATCCGCTGGACAAGAGCATCATTATCCGGCCCCTGGAGCCGCAGCAGGCATCCCACTTGGCGCGAGAGTTTATGATCAAGACCCGCCGCAGGAAGGGTCTCTCCGAGGATGTGTCCATCAACAAGTTCTTCGACGATCCCATGTTGCTGGAATTGGCTCGCCAGGATGTTCTGGTCAACTACCCCCTGTAGGGTCAAGAATCCAAGTAAAACGAATAAAACTCTTAGACATACTTTCGGGATTTCAATTTCGAACTTTAAAGGAAGTCTTTTTTTTTTTACTTTATTTACTAAATATTTATTTGAAGCCCTGTCGGAAACCAAATAATTTACAAAATAGTATACAGAAAACAGCTACACTTGTGTTAGTTTCTCGGTCCCTATTCGGCATTGCCGTTCTGGAGGACCTCCGACTCGTACCCCTCTTGCTCGGCCTGCTCGTCGTCGAACTCGACCTCGTCGTCGGCTGTGGCTTCCTAAGAAAATTTAAAATATTTAAACTAAGATGGTTAACTTTGAAACATGCATTGTAGAGACGTACCTGATACTGCTGGTACTCGGAAATCAGATCGTTCATGTTGCTCTCGGCCTCGGTGAACTCCATTTCGTCCATTCCCTCGCCGGTGTACCAGTGCAGGAAGGCCTTGCGCCGGAACATGGCGGTGAACTGCTCGGAGATCCGCTTGAAGATCTCCTGGATGGCCGTCGAGTTGCCAATGAAGGTGGCGGACATCTTGAGGCCCCTGGGCGGAATATCGCAGACGGCCACCTTGACGTTGTTCGGAATCCACTCGACGAAGTAGCTGCTGTTCTTGCTCTGCACATTCAGCATCTGCGTGTCCACCTCCTTCATGGACATGGGACCTGTTAATTATTGAGTAAGAACGTTGTAAAAAAAAGTGTGCCGGAAAACTTCCTGTGCGCATTTACATCAAAAGCCAAGTTCGCTTTGATGCGTCGGCGGAATCCCCAAATCCCTGAATATGAAATACTAAACACGGCTTCTAAGTCCTGGCCCGTGCACCTTGCCACCACCTGGGCTGGGATCTCCCGGAGATGGGGATGGAGTGGGAAATGGGAAACGGGAAAGAGAAACAGTCCCAGGAGGTAACTAAAAAAGTTGTTTAAATTCCTCCTCGCTGGCATTTTTTCCGCACATTTTTGTGATTAATTATTTTGCAAGTATTTCTGGCAGTCAGTCGGAGACGAAAACGAATCCTGAGATGGAGGTGGGGCAGCCGGGAGGAGTGCAGCCCAAGTCACGTTCGGCATGATTAGTTAAGCCGGGGGGCCGTGTCAGGCGGCGGTCGCAATTCCCCAATGGATCTTGAAAGTAAATTTCTAATTACGCGCGTTTTGCGAGTCATCAGTCAAAAGCAAGGGCAAAGGCGGCGCACACAAGGAATAGCAAATGAAATATTGTGCGGCATACTTTTGGGCGCCGCATCGCAGTTTATTAATTTAAAAATTAGCGCGAAAAAATGCCAGCAACCTTTTCTTCGAGGGGTGGCGGGATGGCTAACAAATTTGCGCTACGTGCGCGTTGACGGATTGCAGCCTTTTTAGCCGCCAGTCAGCGGGCATTAATCATTTTTAGTGGCGCCCATAAGTAGTAGGCCCAGTGCTCGACTTTGGCTAATAAAATCGTCGCCAAAGCCAAACCCCAGGAGGCCAAGGTGTTAGCCAGGGGCGGAGCGGGTAAATGTCATAAGGCGGTGTCTAAATGTTAGTCTTTTCCTTGAAAATTTATCCATTTTTTATTTCATTATATGAATTTTCTAGAGTTTTGAAATCCCATATAAAGCTGTTTAAAAGTATGCTGTAAATTATTTTTAATTTTTAGAATGAATAATTAGGCACACCAAATAATACAATTATATCAAAAACTATCAAACTCTAAAGTATATCAATATGCTTTGTGTTTCCTTAGCTATTTTAAAGATTTTTTTAACAGAAAAAATTCTATACATTTGGCTCCGCCCCTGGATTTACACTACGTGCCTGTGGCTCCGGAAAATCTACGGACAGGTGTGCCACCGGCTGCCCATGACAAAGTGACAAAGTTGGCCGGATAAGCCGGTGCGGGGGCTGCTGAATAAATGAGCAGATGGATGAATGGATTCCCTGTGTTTTTTGGCTTCGCGTGGAAGTGTTTAGGGCTTGTTGTTAAAAAACTATTTTTCTTTTTCCACCCCCAGGGATTTCATTTGACCGGGGCCCCAAACTCACCCCGGAAGATGCAGGCCACCGTGAGGTAGCGTCCGTGCCGGGGATCGCAGGCGGTCATCATGTTTTTGGCGTCGAACATTTGTTGGGTGAGCTCCGCCACCGTGAGGGCGCGGTACTGCTGGGATCCCTTGGCGGTCAGAGGAGCGAATCCGGGCATGAAGAAGTGGAGACGCGGGAAGGGCACCATGTTCACCGCCAGCTTGCGAAGATCAGCGTTCAGCTGGCCCGGGAAGCGCAGGCAGGTGGTCACTCCGGACATTGTGACCTGGTTGGGAGAGTTAAGAACATTTAACACTCAAGAAAGGTAAAAAGGGTGTTGTTATAATAAATTTAGAAACTTCCCCTTAACTTGGGTTTAAAGTATAAATTATATTATTTTTTCAATTTGAAAATTATTATCAAAATATGATATTGATGTAGATTAACAACTTTTAAAAGGATAAACTGAGTTTTTTTTGAGTATTTTTAGTATTTGTAATTTTAAAATTCTAAAAAAAATTAACGTCGAGTCTTTGAACCTTGCTATTTGAATATTAATGATAAGGGGGATTAGGTTCTCCGAGAATTCGTACTGCTGTGCCATCTTTGAGTTACTCATCTTCGCTTCCGGGTCAAATCCATTTCTACTTACGGACACCAGATGGTTGAGATCCTCGTAGGTGGGTGAGCAGAGGCGCAGGCTCTGATAGCAGATGTCATACAAAGCCTCGTTGTCGATGCAGAACGTCTCATCGGTGTCCACAATGAGCTGGTGCAGCGACAACGTGGCGTTATACGGCTCCACCACCACCTCGGACACCTGGCTCCCGATAAATTCCAATTCGATGAGGAGGACGATGAGGTGGAGTGGGAGGAGGGAATGGGACAAACAGAGGATGCATTAGATGGATTGACTAGGGGGTACTCACGGAAACCAGATGGTTAAGATCGCCGTAGGTGGGCGACGATAGCTTCAGCGTGCGGAAGCAGATGTCGTAGAGAGCCTCGTTGTCAATGCAGAAGGTCTCGTCGGTGTTCTCCACCAGCTGGTGGATGGACAGCGTGGCATTGTACGGCTCCACGACGGTATCGGAAACCTTGATGGCAGCAGCGCGCAACATGCAACAGGAGAAGCAGACACAAGTTCGTTAATTAGCATTGCTATCAGCTATTAGAGGATAGCTCGCAGAGCAGCCTGAGTTTAATATTATTGAATGAATGAAATGAATGTTAATGCTAATGAAATAGTTAAGTTAATGAGTAACGCATCGCTCAAGCTTTGAAGCTCCAAAGGCTTCTTAGGAAAAGTGTAAAATGATATTCGCAATACGATTTTATTAAATCCCTGAACTATTTTGTGCAGGGGTTTAACAAAATATAAAAACTTCTTTCTTCCTAATGTTCTATGAATTTTGTTTGGTGAATAAAAAAAACAGTCTTTAAAATCTTTCGTTTAATAGCTCGGTTCAATCCAACCTGAAGCCTTCGTCTCTGCCGGCCATATTTGTTCTGGGCCATAATCAACGATTGGCCGCACTCTCCATCTAATGCCCACTTCTTTTGGCCCAATCGCATGGCCGACTGTTGAGGCATGGACATGAAAAATGCATTCTGCCAACAGGATGCAATTCGAATGCAGTGCTAACTGAATAGCAGACCCTATTAATACAGCCAGTTGTTTGTGGCTGCAACCTGCAGTTGCTAATGCCATTTTGAGCCTGGAGCGGCACTCAGGCCGAGAGTTGTTGCATAAATGCAGTTGCATGTTGCACAAACATCTGGCTGCTATACCTATACCCCATTCACATTCACATTCGCATTCATACATGCCTGGTGTGTGTTTCGAATGCTGCAAATTGAAAATTATGTATAATCTTTGGCTTGCCCTCTATATTTGCGCAGCCAAGATGCATTGCTCGTCGGTTGTTGAATGTTTAAGGGGCAGGGACTGGGGAAGGGGCGGGGGCAGGAGCAGGGGTTTCACTGGGGCCCGGGAACTGTGTTGGGCTTGCGACAAACTTCACTCCAGCTCCGGTTTGCCGTATGCGAAGTGTGCGCACATAAATTGTGGCAATTATTTAATGGCCACATCCCTAGAGCGATAACGTGCTTGCCCACACACTCACTTTAAGTCCCTTGCACAACGAATAATTTTAAAAAATATGTGTTCCTCCTACAAAAAAACTCGATCTAATTAACTTTTTTAAATAAAAATCAATAGTAAATTATTGTGTGTATAAATGTTATTAAACTAGGTTGGTGTGTACTGTGGTCATTCCTAAATTATTTTTAAAGGAATAATCCTTAAAATGTTATTATTTTAAAAACCATGCCCAAAAGTATGCAACGTGCAGGCTCGCTTGACTCACCGATAGATGACGTTATTCTTCACTGCATACTGTTAGGCACTTTTAAAAGAGATTTCAAAGCCCTACAATTTCTGGGGCTCCTGCTTATATTTTGTTCTCAATTTTTCAAAGCCTAATCTTTTTCTCTGTGTACACCTACACACGCAGGGCACACAAACACCTTTGTCTGCTTAGGTGGTACATGCAGTTAATACTAATGAGTTATGCTCGGGCATATGCATTTTGCATTTTGTATTTTGTATTTGTTGCCCGCCTCTCACTATTTGCACACCGCCAGGACACGATATTTGTCTGCCTCCGAGTTTGTGTGTGATTCTGAATCTGCAGGATTTACGAGCATGCATTTCGATATCATTGCTTTGTCCAAAAAAGGCAGGTGCAAATCTGAGGTGCTCCTTGACAACCGTCCGGCATCGTTCATTGCCAGTGTGTGAATCGATGCGACAAGCGTTAATTAATGAACATAATTAAATACTTTAATCAAAGGCTAAAATATTGAAGCATTAAAATAGAGAAGATACTGTTTTTGCGCTGTGACAGTGCGAATATTCGCCTGATTATTCTGCGTGAATGGGCTGCATTTGCATAAATGACGCTTATCAAAGCGACAAAGGCTTTACATTGCCCCGATGAGATGGGCATGAAAAACTATTAAATTATATATACATATGCGCACATATTAAAACCGCTATAACGTGACAGGCATGTGTCAGGCCAGGCCGCAATAAAATGACCGCCGAAGCCAAAACATTGCGGTAAGCCAAGCAAACCCAGCGCGGCGCATAAATAACAGCCAGTCGAAAAGGGGGCTTTATCGGGATCGGGGGATATACTCTCATATATTCCGGCATTTAAAGTTAAACCCCATTCAGAGGTCGCTGGTATTGGGGATTGGGGGTCGGACTGGTTCAATAGTTGACCATTGGCGTGGCGGTAATAAATTTAACGCACTACGAGTGTGTGTGCCCTCTGGGCTTCTCTAAAAATTCCATAAAATTTATTGTGTACTCCGATATGCCAATAAGAACAGTGTCAAATGTTAATTTCACGCCTCACGGACTTTGAGTCCGTCTTAAAACTTACAATTGCCCAGATGTAATCGCAATTTGTAAATCTTAATCGATTTGATTGTTTTCTATAAATTGTGGGAAATAAGCTTACTTGCCTAAATAATAAATTCACGTTACAGTTCACTGGGTAAAATATAGTTTGGTATTAGAGAAGGTCTCTCTTTCTCTCAAGGATTTATCTTACTTTAGCTGAATGTTTTAAATATTAAACCACAAACAGGAATATTTAACGTAGATGAAATTAAAAACTCTAGCGTTATTTACATTCACCTAATTTATCCCTTTTATATTTGCTTAATTTAATGTAAATTAACTAAAGTTCTTGTAATATTTGCTTTATGACCAAAATATTTTGTTAAATTCCATTTTTCTCGTTGGACGAAAAAACTATGCAAATTGTTGTAATTGTTTGTCTGGCAGGAGACCTCCTGCCAATGACAATTAATTCTGCACTGAATAAATTTAATTAAACGTCAAAATGTAATTAAATGCGAATAATGCAAATGAAGGCGTATCACGTGCCACGCGTATATCTATTAATATTTCTACATCTATAATACCTTTCTGAATGCACGTGTAAATATATGCAACTGGGTTAATTAAGCGGCAATTGAGGCGTGTCAAAAAAGGCTGCGGGCCGAAATACCTGCTATATAGTTACAAATACATATGTAGAGATATGAAAATATACAGACAGGGAAGAGGTCAATCTTGCGATTTGGAGCCACTAAATTGCATTAAAATTGCATTGCCAATTAGGCTTTGGCCGCTGCTCGTTGGCGGTGCAGCTAATTTCGCCTGCAAATTAATTAGAATTATTCGGACAAAGCTGGCCCGGCCGGCGCACAAAGCCGCCAATTGAATTTAGCGTATGAATTGCATAAATAAAACAACATTTGTGGCATACTTTCGGCGCAGGAAAACTAAACGGGAGCGGCCCTCTGTGGCTTTCGCCTGTTAATTTGGCCAAAACGCGTGCAGGTGTAAAGCGCTTTTGGGTCGGCTTAGGACCGTCACCATGGACTGGTCGGGGATTCCTCCTAAAGAGGAGGTGGTGGTGGCTCACTGGCGATGTCAACCAGAGGACACACACAGGTCCTGATTTGCTGCGCCCATTGTGCGTGGCAGTAAGCTGATTTGTGCTAAGCGGATTGCATTCGTCATGACCACAACGATAATGATCTGCATTGGCTGGTCAGGCAGGTTGAAAAGGTGGACAAGGTGAACAAGGAGAAGCAGCTCCCACTTACCTTGGGTGAGGGCACCACGGAGAACGAGTTCATGATGCGATCGGGGTACTCCTCGCGAATCTTGGAGATGAGCAGGGTGCCCAGACCGGAGCCAGTGCCTCCGCCCAGCGAGTGGGCCAGCTGGAAGCCCTGCAGGCAGTCACAGCCCTCGGACTCCTTGCGCAGGACCTCCAGCACGGAGTCGATCAGCTCGGCGCCCTCTGTGTAGTGGCCCTTGGCCCAGTTGTTGCCTGTGAAATAAGTAGAAATAAGTTTTATTGTTGGGAAAGAATAAAAAAGGCAGTAAATGTCTTTTTCGAGGAATATCAAAAGTTTGATTTGACAATACAAAGTTATATATATTTGGGCTTGTTAAGAAGCGTTTTTATACCCCATTTAAATTTAGGAATTGGTTGTGTGATTAAAATATGTAATTTGGTTTCTAGCCGTTTGATTCAAATTCAAATGAGCTAACATAAACCACTAACAAAGCTCAGTTTTTAAATGCTGTTAAAATCATAAGAAATTTTATAGAAAGTCAATAAACTCTATTGAGGAATTAATTGGTAATTAATTGAGTAATTAATTAAAGTAAGTCAAATATCTAAAAATCAGTTGTTTTTAAATTAAAGCACTCAACAGCTTTGGTTCTTGTTGGAAGCTAATCAAAGTTCGCGGCGACTGTGGGTCATTACAGCAGAACACAGAGGCAGCAGCAACATCAACATCAACAGCGGCTGACATGTACAAAATTAATTTTCGTCGTCATCCGCAGGCCATTTTATAATTGCAATCATCATCGCCATCATCCTCATGGGCAGCTGATGATGAAGTGGGGGCTCGGGAGGTCCTGACACCATGGGTATATCGCACCGGCGGCTGTTAGCTGATAAGCTGGCCTATGATAACAATAGCGACCACGGCGCTGGCTGGCCCATCTCCTCAATTGGCCGGCACTTATCAAAGCAAGGATAAGGCCGCCCTTTGTGCCTCTCGTTGTCACGGATGTTGCTGCCGCTCCTGTTGCTCCTGTTTTCGTTGTTGCCACAAGGCCGCTCAGCTGCAATAACTGTTCGCCGTGGTCGGGCGAACATCGATGGTAGAGAGTCCAGAGTCCAGAGCTTTGGTCGAAACAAAAGCATCCCAAAAAGCAGCAGGAAAACAAAGGCCACGTTCTGGCACACGAACACGACATTCACCCATTAACGAGTGCAACGGAAATGCATTAGGAAAAAGCCAAAAGGACAGGATACTAAACAGATTCATGGGAACAAAGATGTATGCTTTTTCGACTTAAGGTTCAAGGTTAAATCAGCTCTCGAGCATAATTTATGCAGATATTTGAAGCTTTCTTCATATTATAATGAAAAATATTATAAGTATGAAATAAAAGAAATCGAAAGAAAGAAATATATAAAATATTTTTAAAGGTTAATATCCTAAGTAATATTTTTATGATACAGATATTTTTATATTCTTTTTTTATACATAGCATAATGCTCCCATTGATAAGAAAATAATGATGGGGCTATCTTTCTTGTATGAAATATTTCAATAAAGTATTCAAAAATAGCCAGTAGATACATCCGACATGCCACAGATAAGACACTGTCAAACCAGCCACTATCTGTGGCCATCGGCCATATGCAGATATCAACTCACCGGCTCCTGATTGTCCGTAGACGAAGTTATCTGGCCGGAAAAGCTGGCCCATCGGCGACTGGCGCACCGAGTCCATGGTTCCCGGCTCCAGGTCGATGAGGACTGCCCGCGGCACGTACTTGCCGCTGCTGGCCTCGTTGTAGTAGACATCGATCCGCTCGTGCTGCAGAGCGGACTCGCCGTGGTAATAGCCATTGGGATCGATGCCGTGCTCATCCGAGATGATTTCCCAGAACTGCAAGTGGAGGAGGAATGCTACTTTAATGCCGTTTCAATAATGATTTAAGTGCATAATGGAGGCCGGCTGATGTATGCAAATATGCGGCGGTCGCAATGAGCGCATTTGCATATGCATCCCCACCGTTCTGCCGTTTCACATGACGTATGCGTGATATTTCATGACAGTGCGCCCGCTTGTATGCAATGAAATTTCGCGAGGCTCTCGCCTCCGTTTTCTTTTTCAGAAATATTATTTTACAATCAGTGTGTGTGTGTTTGGGGGGGAGGGTGTGTGTGTGTAAGCGTGCCTCTGTGTGTGTTTGTGTTGCATTGCTTTGGCAATCAATGCATATAAATATGAGTGTCCTTTTTACATGGCTCTTGGTTTTATTGCCGCCGCCAACGGAGTCCTCGTATCTGTCGTCGATTTATGCGCGTGCATATGCTGCATGACCCTGCCACGGTACCCAACCCCCCCCCCCCCCCCCCACGCACGCGGACACACACACATACATCCCCACAGCGAGCACTTTACATGCCGTGAGCAATTTCTGTTGCATACTTCCATGGGCGCGCAATTTTTTCCTATCGTGTTATTTTTTTGTTGTTGTGTAACGAGCGGGAATAATTGAATCCTTTTAGGTATTTTCATACACATATACCTGCGCACAAATATATATGTGTGTGCCCCTCTCGATAGCGTTCCTCGATTTTATTTACACAAGAATTTCCCCAGCTCGGGTTCGTGTTTGTTTTGTTTTTGGTTTGGCTCTTTATTTTTTATTGCACAATACGCTTGGCAAAACATTTCACGTTTGCTGCGCATATGAATTTCAAATTTTTAAAAATGTTTCAATCGCCTCCCCCGCCTCCACGGCACGACAGGTGAGCGAGTGCGTGGGTAAATGTGGGGGGAAATTGCGGGAAAACGGGAGGAAAATGGTAGGAAAATGGAAGGAAAATGGGGAAAAATGCTAATTGTGAGAAAATCGCAATGTGCGCACTGGGCCTGCCACGGCTCCCATTGATCGAAATGATTTTTAATGGACTTAAAGGCAGCGCTGGCGGCCAAGGGCCATGAATTCACTTTTATATGCGAGTATTTTTTCACGCATTGGCTGGCATTACCGAAGGTCACCGGCAGATTGATTACTGAATATGAATTTTAATTAGTTACACATGGCACTGAAGATGCGACTTTCCCAGTTTGCGGGCCCCCCACAACGCATTAAACTCAAGTGACTGTCGAGAAAGTGGCAACATAGGGAAAAACACACATCACCGAAATGGCCCATCAATTCGGTAGTTTTTATGTCTTATCATGCCCTATCTGTGACACATCGAAATGGCATATCCAATAGATATAGATAGGAGGAAGGAAAGTATTGGTTAAATTAAAATACTTTTTCAAGCCATACATTTTCCACCCCTTGTCATAATAAACTGGTTTTACAATACTTTATGAATTAAATTATTAAAATTTAAATTATAACCGACATTTGATTTTATACAAAAATTGCAATAGATTTAATGGGTATATTACCCTCGGTAATATTTTAAAGAAATAATTATTCTTTTAGATTGATTTTTTGGTATTTTCTTGAATAAAAATGAAGCTGACACTGAGGTATTATTTTTCTCTCTGTCAAGGAAATGCCCTGAATAATGCATGCCACCCGGTGTTTATGTCAAGCGGGGTTGTCAGACATTCCATCGAGTACTTTGAGGCACACTCTTCGCAGGACTCCCGCACAAACACACACACGCCTGCATTTGGGCCATAAATAGTTAAGTGGCTTGCGTAAAGCGTTGAAGTCTTCCCGGGCCAGCGAACAAAGGGAAAGGGCTAGGTGAAAGTTGTAAAAGTTCGAAAAATTTGATAACGGTTGATTGCACACACACAAAGAGCCCCGCCGTCGTCCTTTTTTCGTACCAGCCCCAGAGAGCGTATGCTACGTGCTTTTTTATTCTTTTTTTGAAGACACCATGCCATGCCATACCATGCTAATCCTAGAGCCGCATAAATGTTTGCGCTGGCAGTGCGATTGTTTGGCAAAAGTTTTACTCCTCCATTGGCTCTTAGACACGCAACAATGATAACAAGTTGCATGGCCAAAATAGAGACAAGAAAAATAGCTGGCCAGGAAAAGTTTCGAACACACACGCACACACACAAGGCAGGAATAAGTTTTGGCCCTCACATGCTGGCTTTTGCATACATAACAAACTGGAAATATGACACTCAATTGTACGCATCGGTGGGCACTTTTGGCTTGACAATAACTTTGATTTGCATGCACAACTCTTTGTCCTCCCGCCGCCCTTAGACCGGCCATCTAAAGTCCCCCATTTATACACCCGCATGGGAGGACCAAGGTCCTTGTTGTCCCCGGCACTTGTTGCCTGTGGGGAAATTCAAATTCCAGCTTTCTAGGAAGCCAATTGCAGATAAGCGCTTTTCTTTTCTGACTACTCACGCTCCGTTTGCCGGCCGTTGGCATTGAGTGAGCAGCATAATTTATTTACAAAAACTTTTGCCAGTCGATCTGCCCATCATCTGCTTGCTCCTGACAACCAAAAATACAAAAAATAACGAAAGAAAAAAGCACCCATGTTTGGCAGTTTTTGAAGTGGGTAAAGTGGTTCGCGACAGGCCATCAGATTCCCATTTGGCGAATCCCCCCGCCCAGGAGTCACGCCGTGAATAAAAAAAAACAATTACGCTGCCTTCATTTGCTTAAAACTTTTCACTGGCTGCGGTCAAATTGCTTAATTACAAAATTGCGTCCGGAGAGAAAACCTGGCGAAAGGCACTTGGCCACAAAAAAGCACCAATGATCAAATTAAAAGTAAACAAAAGAGCTGCGTGCGTTGACCAAAGCGGCGCCATTCTGCGGCGCCCGCTTTTTGCGAGCCCCAAACTCCTTGGTCTTACTTGAAAGAAATCCAAAATTAAAATTCCCAAAGCGTTGGCCCAAAAACCCGAAACAAAAGTCAAGTGGCAAAGTAGCGATCCACAGGAAAAATGGAAAAAAGCGCGCATAAATTAATTCTGAGCAGCTTTTACAGAGTGGAGAAAGGGTCTTGAACTGTTGTATCCCTACTTACAATATAAAAAATAACTTAATCTTAAAAATTGGTAGTGGCTTTTTAGTTTTTTATTAAAGAACTTTTGAAATAAATTATCTTAGTTACGTTTTATAAAAATGACATTTAGAATATCTTTATATTGCAGAAGTAAAATCAGTTAGGTGTGATATAAGTCTTTTTCCCCAGTGTATTTCAGCCCCAGTTCCTCCTCCTTAGCCGTCGGCTATAAAAGGACATTTTAGCTTGCTTTAGACAAGGATGCGCGTGGCGCAAAGCGACGGAAGTGCATGTCGCACCGGAAGTGAACGACTGGTGGGCCAGGGCGGATCGGGGGGCGTGGCTGGGGGTGGCAGAAAGCTCGGCAGCTGCGTTTGCATACTAAATTTGATGCCGTAGCTCGCGGCTCACATAAATAATAAACAATTGCAGTAATAAATATTAAATGATGGCCAAGCTTGTCTCAAGGCGCTGAGCTTGACATGCGAAATGATTGCGCCGGATTTCGCAGCGCTACTTATTCATATTCCTGGAAATGCCACTATCTAATTTGATCGAATGATTTAATTTAGATCCTTGCCGTTGGCAGGCGTGCGTTGATGGTACAACAATTTTAATTAAGTTGTCAGCAGGCTAAGAAAAAATTAAAAAAATAACTCATTGGTCTAAAATAATAAATGTAAAATTGTTGTTCGATACTATGCCGGTTTTTATTAAAATTCAATTAAAATAAATAATTAAATATCCATACCTCGCCAATGTGCCCGCATGATATGCCAGAAGATAAACAAAAAAGTGCTTTTCTAATTAACATTCGTGCGTGAAAATCATTAAAAATCCAACCGCATACGCATTAACCCGTATGCCCTACTCCTCGGGCGATTTCTTTAACCCGCCGACGACCACCGCTGAGTGCGGAACAAACTGCAAATGCAATTCAATTTTCGGCCACTGGCATTAAACTAATTATAAAATAATAAACAGGATTTCAGCGCATTTCGATCATTTGCCAATTTACAAATGTGCGACAAATCCGCGCGATTTGCGGGCGAACGCTTAAAATGCAAAGCGCACGGCCAAGTTAATTTATTTTAATTTCGGGGAAAAATCTATTTGAATATTCGGCGGGCAGGGGATTGCATTTGGCGTCCATTAGAGTAATGAGCTTTGGCCGGGGCCTGCGTGGACTGGATGTGTGTGTGCGGGGACACTGGCGGTAAATAACCCTTGCAATAAAACCGAAAATGCCAAAACACTCTGGAAACTTAACGGCCGCCCATCGACGGATGACACTTTGCAGCCTGCGGCCATAAACCATTCAATTCGCAGCGAGAAAAAGACAACAAAAAGTACAAATCTACCATGTGTATATGGTATATGGTGTGGTATATAGTATATCCTCAGCTGGAAACTGGTTCCTGCCAATTGGCAGCTGAGCTCCATCCGTCTCCGACTGCTCAAAAATGCAATTTATGTGTGTGCACAAGGCATAATAACGAATTGTACCCCAAACTACGCTTAATGCTCCGTCGAATGGAGAAGGAAATATAAGGATGTTTTGTAATAACACTAAAAGGATCTTATCGACAGTTGACAGCTATGTTACACTCGCATGTTGTCTTTATTGGCCGACGTCGTTTAGGGCCATAAAAAGTTTGCACGAAGAAAAATTAGTGGGTGTTCTAGGCATTACAAGAAATTATAGTTTAAAATATCATAATATGTATCTCAAAAACATTTCTATTGAAATAAAAACAATAAATATGCCAAATATTAGACAACAATATGTACAATAAGGAATACTAATATATCTTTTAAAATATAGTATATAATATTAAAGTTTAGGACCATTTTAGATATATGAAAATGTTTGACAGCAGAGAAATATTATCTTTCCAATTATTTCCCTAGGTCAAGGAAGTCTTCCCGAATTATTTCCATTATTTCGAGTGTGGATATAGCCTGCTTTTCGGGGCAGAGTCCTCCGAGCAGAGCGGCATAATTAGACTCACGTAGCCATTGCGAATGAAGCAATTGGCGATGCAGCTGCAATTTATTGCCCGGCATGCCCATACACTCCTATAAAGCAGCCTCAATTTGGACGGCACGTGTGAGTTTCGAGGCGAGTTGGGTTCGCCAGAAAAATGCAATTTTTCGCTCTGTAAATTACCCTTTGTACGCACGCATGGTGGCTGAATTTGCAATTGCATTTATCGTCAAGTGCATCAATTTAAATGTGGCCACTAATTGTCATTATCAGTGCGTTGCGTTGCATTCGCCGAGCAGTATTTTCCCATTTCTTTTTTTTTCGTCATCTGCACTCCGTTGTTTATGTGGTGTTTTAATTTTTATATTTTTTTAATTGCCTCTGGCATTAAAGTGCAGGATGGCTGGCTGAAATTCAAGATACCATGGCTTAATCGATGGCACTAATTTAATCAACGGGGGCGGCGGTGTCAAGGCTTGGCCAAAGACTCTTGTCTGGCAAGGATATGCAAATATTTGTTCATTAGTATTGGTCATTCGGCTTTCGGCTTATTGTGTGGTGCCGCCTGTGTGCATAAATACACACACACACCCGCACACAAGGACAACGTTGACGCAGTCTAAGTGCAACATCAAATAGCTTATAATTAAAATTTCCATAACTCATACGCACCGTTGGCGGCGAGCAGCATGGGTGGAAATTGGATAAATTCAATGGCTGAGCTCAAATAATTGGGTTGCAGTACGGTTTCAAATAACTAATATAAGAAATGGGATGCCTACTAGCTAATAGATGATTTTTGGTGACTGAGTTTATTAGTGCCAAATGAATGAAGTTCTACAAGAGAAATAAGCTTAGAAGACAGCTATTGGGCATATAAATACACAAAATTAAATAAGGATATTGATATAATTACAAGGAAGGACAAGTAAATAGACAACTGAGTTATTTAAATTTATTTTAAATCTGCAACTAATAATATCTTTATCTATTCGGTTTAGCCAACTTCTCTAGCCTCCCTCTTTGTTAGTAAATAACCAAGCAACTGCTTTCAAGGGTTAACCCAATAATGGCATCTGTCATCTCTTGTCACTCCAATGATCGTTCCTCCGTTTTTCCTTCCTGTGGAAATCAAAGTACGAAGTACATATCCAACAGATACATACGTTTAGCTGTGTGCGTGTCAACGGTGCGGATGGCTTCATTTAACCTCGCACACACACACACTTGCACAGCCCAATGTGGCTAACAAACAATTTCAATTGAGATTTCAATAATTGTCGATTTAGATATGTAAATATTTATTGTATATTTCGTTGGTCGAACTGCTATTGACTTAACTAATGTGCACCGTGTGTCTGGGTGTATCTGTGTGTCTCGGTGCCGCTGTCTGCGTGGGTGACGTGGTGTGCGTGGCCACCATGGTCTCTTCTTGTTTGCTGCTTCGTGGTCAAAACGAGGCAAACAAGGCCCAAATCAGATTTGATTTGTGCCCAGGTGTCGATATATAAGGCAAAGATCTATAAGATGTGTTCCGGTTTGCCGTTTCTTAGGAGGTTTTACAAAACAAATTTGGTTTATGGGAAAAGAATATACATAAAATCCAGTTATTATCCCTACAATTTTCACTAGATAAGTCCTGGATTTCGAAGGAAATTATCCAGGAACCTTTTGAAAAGCAGATGTTCTCGACTGCGCGCCGATTTCAAGTTTTTCGACCCCGTAGGCCGAGGGCTGCAATAATATTTGCTAATGGCCACGGTTTGGGAAGAAGTCTCCGCCGTATTTTACGGTCCTGTCCATATACCATCGTGCATATAAACGACTGCCACTTGCACTCCATCATTCCGTATGCACATACACACATAGGCTGCTCGCCTGCGGCAAAGAGGGTAATAATAATAATATTTATATGGTAAGCGATATGAAGTTCATGGCTTGAAGAACACTTTGGCAAAAGCTAAATAAATAAACAGTGTCAGGCAGAAAACATTTTCTGCTGATGCTACTTAGGTGTGAGCCCATGTGGTGCTAAACGGCAAGTGGATGCCCCAACCACCTGAATTGCTGCTGGAGCATCTGAGCCACCAAAGAAATTAAGACCTGGCCGAAGAAGAAAAAAAACAATCCCAAAAATCTGGAAACAAATACGACATGTTAATCCTCAAAAAAGAAGTGCCCGAAAATTCCAATTTATCTGTGGTTGTATGTACCTGCCACAAATATGTGCCAGAAATATATACTCGTACGTACTGTGCTATTCTTTTTTCGCCAGCCAACATTATTTTTTACGATCTGCTCTATTTGAGGTCTGGCTTTATTAAGTGCTGGACAAATGAATCGCTGTTGGTTATTAATGACTTTAATACCATTACCTTGTTTTTTTTCTTCTCAAGTGGGCCGCTTCACTATCAAAATAAGTCATGTTTTTTATTATGATTGCGAAATGCAGTGGAATCAATAAAAAGAGCTCAGATAAAGAACTGAGCAAACTTTCGCTCTATTAATCAATTTCGATCTACTTCTATCTCTGTCCGGCAGGACAACGAGTGCATTTTCCGATAAAACTTGGTCATTTTGCGGGAATATCCCATAACGATTTTTATGATTCCACAATGAAATTAATTTTTATTACCAGCAAGCGTGAATTTCCCTTTGACCATTTGATCGGGCCTTGCAAACTTTTTACGCCCAGTTCGCAGCTCACAGTTCGCAGTTTCCAGTTTCCCATTGCAGTGTTTTATTTTTCATTTTAATTGCCATTTTGGATGCGGAATGACTGGTAATATATGTACGAACATAAAAAATCCAATTAATACTGTTTGTCAAATAGGCCCGAAATGAAATACAATATAAGGCAAATGCAAATACGCAGCAAATTGAAAAACTTGTGTGTAAAATGCGGAAATATTTTGGCGCACCCGGCGAGCTTGAAGTCCGGTGTTGGATTCTCTAAAACTAATACAGTCCAGAAAATCGCCCTTAATTGGATTGCCACGAAATTGGAGCAAAAACCCAGGCGTATACTGCTGCACAGGCATTGGAAAACCAAAAATAATTGCACCACTCGGAGCTCTCAAAATATTTTGATTAATTTCGTTGCGCTAACTTGACAGACCACAAATTTAAATTATGCTTTGATATGTGTGCGCATATCTGCACAATTTGGCAAATGTGTTGATCTAGCCATCATTATGGCCGAAAACCGAAACCAGATTGTTGATTCACATTCACCCCGACCCCCACATTTAGGCCAAGTTATTCGTTCAATTGTGGTTTTGTTCGCCTGAAATATCGAATTTCTTGTCGGCGAAAAAATGCATGTTTTCCCCTATCGACCTGCCATAAATTATAAAACCGATGTTAATCTTTCAAGGACATCCAGCCGGGCATATGTTTGTCCAAACAAATGCAAACAAACGCTAGTCGAGCGTGGATTTAGCAGGAACACATAAATGATAAATATTTTGACCACATTGGTTTTTAATGAGGTTTCGCGCATTCGCTTTCGTTATTTTTCGGGATTATTCTATGCACTATATGGGGTATACTTCTTATGGAAATGGGTTAGTCTGGCTGCAAGTTTTTTTGAATATTTTTTCTGAGCCATTACAAATTTTATAAATTTTGCAAAGTCAAGTTAAGGTTTCTTTCCAAACCCCACTTTTCAGACTTCATTGTCTGTTTATTAAATATTTTAGGAACTCCTTAAATATTTTCCATTTTATTTATTAAATCGACGTTCTGACAGAGCATCCTGAATTCCAAATGATCCCTCTCTCCCTGTTTATTTAGGCAATTCATTTCGTGTATTTGGCCGCACAATTAGTCAACGCAATTTGCGCAAATAAAATAAAACGAGTCAAAATGAATCGAAAAACAGAAACACGTGCGAAGCACCGAGCCAAACCAATCTTGATAATTGTTATTTTTGCGAGTTGTATTTTTGGCTTAATTATGCCTCGCTTTGCCATAAATTTGCTGGCATTTTGCGGTTAATATCTGCCGGCCAAATGCTTTATCGCCGGCTTTCTCTCGAAAGCCCAGGGCGTGTGTAAAATTTCTCTGCCCAGCCTCCTTATCGGCAAGACAGCAATTTGTAGCTCGCATAGCCGGCAAATCCAATTGCATAAATAATTCCACCGGTCACTGGTCACTGGCGAGGAGAAGAGAACTTCGGGGCGTTTAAAACGCATTGCCAGCTGCTTTATTGTGTTATTAATTTTTTCGTAAATACCAGATTACAACGGGCCAACATATTTCATGGCTATCTACCGCCGCGCAGAGCTCGTTGGCAGTGTAATGCGCAATAATTACAATTTGCGGCTTGCAATTTCAATAATATAAAATTACCAAAGTAATTGAAAAAAACTGCAAAAAAAATAACACACTCACACAAAATATATGTGAAGTGTGAGCCAAACAATTGCTCGGATAACAATGGTAATGAAACAACATCTGCCCAACCTTCGTGGCAATCCAACTCCACTTACCATATGCAATTTGCACTTTTCCCGGAGAACTGGCAGCCTGAATGGCGTTAAGAGCAGCATGAGATATTAATGAGCAAAAGAGCGGAATGCTTTTTAAAAGTGTTAAATAAATAACAAATGGCCGTTTGCCTGGACTGGCCACATGGCCAGTTTCCAGTGACCAGTGTCCTGTGTCCGGAGTCCATATATTCCATTGTTTTCCTGGTCAACCTGTCGGCTCAGAGGAAGCAAGCGGCTTACAGGTGCCCACAAAGGGCAGGAGCGGCATTTGCACTTCCATTTCGGTCAAGTTTGGCTCGGTTTTCGAATCCTTTGGGGCGGAAAATGTCCTTTTTGCTTTAGAAAAATGCATACAATAATTTTTGTCCAATATACTTTTAAAATGGCATAAAGCTATTTTTTTGACAATGAATAGAATTAAATTTAGGGGCCCAACACTGCTTATCACGTTTTTAAATTTTTGTTTATGTGTCTAAAAGTATGCAGAGAATAAGGAATACTCTATTTTTTAAATACAACTAAAAATATTAGTGCATACTTTTAGGCCTTTTAAATTGGTAACCTCTACAATTTTTGTAAAATTCCTTAAGAAAACCAATAATACTATATTTTTTGCATTAACTCAATGAAATTGCATAAAGTAAAAAGGTGAAGATGCGAAGACAACACGAAATGAATGCTTTCTGCCTTTGCCGCATTTTCTCCGCACGTTTTCCTAATATTTATGCGCAATTTCTTTTTTGTGATTTCCCCTTTTGTTCATCAATTTGCATGCACATGTTCAAAGCAAAGTGTAACGGAGCAAAAATATATACATAAATAAGTAATTTTTATATTCCATCAAGCCAGCAGCTACGAAAATGGCGGGGAAGTGTGTGTCTGTGAGTGTGTGGTATGTGAAAAATATTTATAAAAATTCCCTTTTGTTTATTTATAATCAGTTTGTGCAGCGGAGCGGCGTCTGTGCCCTCCACCTGCCACGCTCCTCTTTGCCACTACCATTTTCTATTGCATACTGCTAGGCGCAAGGACGCTGGGAGCTAGCAGCTGCAAAAAGGGGTGTGTATGAGTGTGTGCGGCTCATTTGGTATGCATAAACGCATTTTTATGTAAATTGAAAAATATTTCGCCAGCGAAAAAATGGGATATTTCTCCCTTTTTGGTTTCCTTTTCCCCCAATTTGCTTTTTCCCCTTCGATTCTATTTTTCTCATGGCTTTTTTCCATGTTGTGGTAATTGCTGACCATGCCCATGCGGGGGGATCTTTCTAAGACCTCTAAAGGAAATCGGTACACATATCAATTGCTAACCAACATTCAACCTAATTACTTGAGACGTCGATCTTTTGTTTGTAGAATTTGCATGTGATAAAGGATATCTTTGCTATACAACATTCACTGTTGCAAGCCTTCTTATCCTAAAAAAATCTTTTAAAAATATATTTCCTACTGATGTTTAATATAAAAATTTAGAGCAAACATTATAGACTTGGTGTAGTTTCGTAAACAAAATGCTTAACTGAGTAAAAAAGGAAAGAAAATGTGGAAGCTTATTCTATTAAAGTAATTTGTAGCGTTTTTTGATTTCCCTAATTCAAATGGTTAAGTGCACAACACTATTTAATCCTTTGCCACGCGAAGTGCTGAAATGAAGATGCCAACTAAGTTATCAATAGATTTTCCTGCTTTTCCAGCACTCCACCCTTCAACGTTTGAATATGCAATGGCACATGAAAATTGCATTTGCATACGAGCAGGGGGTATATGACATGCCAGGCCGGGGCTATAATGTAATCCGACCGATTCCCCAGTTACCCAGCTCGATATCGGGTAACCATAAAGAAATTACGGCTGCCAGCGAACGCCATCGATAATTCAATTTTGTGCATTATTTTGGCGCTGCTCGATGATGCCCTGCCATTATGGGCTAAACAAATGTATCCCGGGGCGAAATATGGGCATGGATATGGTTGGGGGTATGGGTTTGCATACTGGCTCAAAGGAGACGTCGTCGTTGCAGCCCGGCTTATTCCAGTCTTTAATTTTATTGTCTGCATTCTCCGTGTGCTGCGTCTATAAATTCCGTCCGCACTTTCCCCGCCACGATGGCTTAACGCTTTTCCTTCGTCTTTATGCCATGCCGTAAATAGATTTTCCTTGTTATTGTTCACAAAATGATTTAGGGAAAATTAGGTTTATGTAAATAATGAAGAACAAAAAAAAAAACGAAATGGAGGCAAACGAACGAACTCTCGCTGCAGGCCAAAATATCCTTGGATGGAAGATGCCTTTGCCTGGCGAATACTTACGTATGTATAAATACGTGTGTGATCAATTTCGGGTGTTGGCAAAGGAAAGCCGGAAGACGTTTGCCAAGGCATTTTGCAAAATTAAACCGAAGCCAAGAAAATGGCTTCAATAGCCGTATCCTTTAAAATCGAATTAAGCATAATGCAATGAAAACATTATGTTTGCAAAACATGTCCTAAATAAACCTACATACGCTGCCGGGATTTCAATTGTTAAGCTCTGTTTTTATAATTACAATCCTTTCTGTTTGCGGCCCATTCATGTGTGAATAAGCTCTGCTTTTAATGTGTAATCAATCTGTTAATTTTTTTCATTTGCCCATTGGCCTTTATCAGCGGAGCAATTAGTTTTGAAAATTTATTTAAAAATTGCATTCACCATTTTCGCCATTGTGCGCACAGTTTCACCACGTAGGCAGTTTTGCATATTTATTATTTGTTTATTCTAGGCTGCAACAATAATTCATCCCGACAGCCAATTAATCAGAAAAGGACATTCAATTAAGGCACAAAATCAGGCTGTGTAAAAAAGCGCATGAATAGGACAAGCTACAAAATATGTTCGCTATTATTATATTCAAATTTAATGCACCAACAAACCAGTTTTACGCAATCTATAAAGATTCGATAAGCGGCAAATTGCATAAATAATCGTATTTAATTTTTTTTTTAGATTTACAAAGGCCATAACAATGTCGACAAAATATGGCTGTAATAATGCTTTGACTTGGGGGCGTAACGTGGTCGCATAAAATCGGATGGGATTGACAGAGGTTTTGTGCCGGAAAAGTGCGTTCTAATTAACTGAAAAGGCAGTGGCAGTGGAAAAACACGCTAAAGAGTACTTAAAAATATGTGGAAATGTGTTTACATAAAGCTCAAGTGAAAAAGCGTGTAAAGCGGGGAAAAAGAGAAACGTCCGAAGAAAACTGCGCTGGGTAACGCCGGGAAAAAGACAAAAAATAATCATAATACAAAAAAAGAACTGTGTCAAACGTCAACGACTTTTTGTAGCTGGATTTTCATGACGCGGCAAATTGTGCGAGTAAATGTTAATGCGCTGAATTAGCTTAGAATGGGCGTCCCCTCGGAGTTACAGCGATGTTTTCATTTCAGCTTTTCTAATTGCCCGCAAACATGCTTTCCACCCCGTTCCCATTGAAAAATACCAGAACACACTAGGTAATTGCTATTTTCGGCGCAACCCATATCGAGTTTACTTTTCGAGTATTTATGTTTAAAGTTGTGTAAACAAGCTCACTGATTAGAGGCCGTAGATAGCGTGAAAACACTCGCATAAGCCCCGGCAGTTTGTCATAGTCAGCCGTGAGTCAGATGTATCGGTTCAAGATACTGATACTATTTACAAGTCCCTCTGCCGTAATTAGAAATACCCACGAAACCTTCTGTTCATGAGAGACGGGTTCTTTACGACTGTAAGATCAGTCAACTGTATGAAGGCAAACATAATAAAAAGCCCATGAAATGTATGAGTACCCGAAACCAGTTGGGGAACAATTAATGCCCCAAGGACGGAAGCTTCAGAGAAACCTTCGAGCCAGTTTCGAAATACTTTCCACAGAGTACTAAACTTCCCGCCAAATATACTTGGCTTACAGGTTGGATTTCTTAAAATGCACATAAAGAAATTGATGATTTCTTCTGTTTTAGATTTTTAAAAGAGTTGGTTATAACAATAATAAAAAAAAAACACTTAGGACAAATTTAAAAAAGATATAAGATTTTCCTACCAATCTAATGATCAAGAAGTTATTTTTCCTTAAAAAGTTATCTCAACCATATAAATTGAATGTATTATTTATTAAATATATACTTTTGAGGCAATAAAATTGTATACTTTTTAAATTTGTAATAATGGTTGGTTGATGATTTTTGCGAAAAACCAAATTGTATAATGATCTTATAGATCGTCCCAATTTATTTCAGTGAAAATTTGCCTAGCCGGCTGATCACAAGCTCTTTACTAAGCGGCAAGCTAATTGTTTACACCTGACCGAGGTGGTTTTGCTTAGTATGCGAGCGGATTTCTGGGCTTAATAGACTACGATATGCTCGCAGTCCAAGGTAATTTAAATGTGATACTTCGCGCTGCCTGATATTCGTATCTTGCGAGCGATAAGATAGCTTCGCAGCTCGTCAGGTTTCTTTTATGTTTTGCAGTTTTATAGTTTCCCGAACTAACGGAATAATCTTTTCCACCCAACCTCCCCCCGGCCGCCCCTCATTTTAATTGCTTCCCACTAACAACAACACGAGGAAAACAGAAAGAGAGGGGCGAGAATCGTAGAGAGAGAGAGAGAGTCGTGCCCCAAGAACGATTTATAGAAGCCTTCTCTTTTTCATCCACTCTGTTTTATAATTAAACATGTGAGGTTAGGATAGCGAAAAAATGCGAGAATATAGAGCAAAGGTGTGCGATGGGTCCCCCTTGGAATATCAATTATACGCACCTTCGAACCGATCTGGTTGCCGCACTGGCCCGCCTGCAGATGCACAATTTCCCTCATTTCGCAACTGATTTAGTAACCTAGTAAGCCCCTTCAGCCGAATTCAACTCAATTGAACACAATGACGCACTCACGCACTATCAGCAATTATCGGTCCCGTCGCTATATCAATCTGAATCACAATCGGGCACGCACTCGCTTGGACTCGGTGGAACCGGGGAAGAGTTGGAGGAAAGCTTTTCGGGGCAGAACGATCGACGCGCGCTCGCTTTGAGAATCCAACGTGAACTGACTGCCCGGCGAGCGACCCGCTGGGGAATCGCCGCTCTACGGCCAAAGGGGGCGGCATTAGTTTCCCCACTTGGAAAAAATGTAGTTCACTTTTCCTAAAAGGTATTTTCTTAAAATAAAAGAATAACCTTCCAAGCCTAATTTAAATTTAGAATGTGAAATACTCTGTGGTAGATTTTATTCAGTAAAACTTATATAAAAGTTGTAGGCTATCCACACTATCTCATACATAATTTTCGGGAATATAACCTATAATATCAAAGTCGGGTTGCCAAATTTTGATAGCTTAAAAAATGTCAATACTTTATATTAGTTCCGCAAATACAGATCTTCTGAAAGGTTTTTTTTTTGATAAGTTGTAAAAGAAATACGGTTCTTAATCTAAACACAGCTGTATGTATTTACCTGTTTTATTATTAGAGGTCACATATAAAACAGGTTTTTTATAAAAAGCCTTTTTTATAGATCGCAGAGAAGATTTGTTACTACATATTACCAAAAAATTTTAGATTAAAATCAAGATTAAGGTAAAGTGTACTTCAGGTTAAGATAAAGGGTCTTAAAATTTAAAGATATTATATAAAATAAAATAAAAGAAATTAAGCCCAAAAAGAGTTTTTTAGAATCCAAAAGAACTTTTTAAAATATTTTTTTGGATCACGATAGCCAAATTAGAAAACCTTTTTTCTTAGAGTGCAGAGAGCGCGAAGAGCAGAGGTTGGATGTACAATAGTTGAAGTGAAACTGTGTGACACGGCGAGATATTTTCACTGGCAGCGTGTTTTGTGTTGCTTCCCGCTTTTCCCGCATATTCCCCTTTCTTCTTACCGGCGGAGGCGCAAACGCTGCACTTTTTTCTCTCGTCTTACGCTTGGCTGAGCGTATGAAAACTTGGGGAAAACAGAGAGAGGGAGAGAGAGAAAGAGAGCCGAAGAATGAGGTGATAGCACGTGAGTCTAAGGTGCAAAGAGCGGCACAATCTACATTCTACAGATGCCTTCTACTACCTGAGCGTGTAGAACAGAAGTGCATCTACAAGATGTCTCTTTACAACTGTGTAAATCTCATTATCTTTAGGTACTTACAGTGTGATACAAAAAATGTAATTCTTTTCTGTAGATTCAGTTTACAATATTAGTTTAGCAAAACAAAGCATTTTCTTTATATATATATATTGCAAATAGCTCAGTAAATCACTGAATCATACCTTGTACTTGTGCGACTAATCTTTATGATTAATTAAATGCGGTTTAGTTTAGTCACTTCAAGAAGTATACATATAATTATGTATTTAAGTAGGTCAGATTACAATTAAATTGATGAGCTAATAAATGCCAGTGCATAACATTATTGATTTAAGTTGTTTAGAGTTATACATGCAATAAAGGATACACACATAATTCCCAATAAAAATCAATTATAATTCTTAATTTGGGGGTTAAATAGCATCTCTTTCTATTTTTGGCATTTTGCAGCGGTTTTTAATTAAACTAATTAACATTGTTATGGAATCAGTTACTTAAAAAAACAGTAACAGTTTGCCATTGTAAGATATAAATCATTGTAAAGATTCTTTTTGAATCGCTGGTTTTATTTGCCCATTTCCCCAACTGCTTTGATGATGAATTTAGCATAGTAGCGCACACTCATGTAGATGTCGGGCTTGTCGCTGTTGCCGCATTTGAATGTCCAGGTGCTGATGCCACACACTTGATGGCGGAACAGCAGCGGTCCGCCGGAGTCGCCGTAGCACAGAGTACGGCCATCATAGCCGCCGGCACAAATGATGTTCGGCGGAAGAGAGCGACCCAGTTGCCTCTCGCACACACTTCTTTCCACAATCCTAACCTTCATATAGCGCAAGGTGTTACGCGATCCATCTCGGTTCCCTCCATTGTATCCCCAACCCGCCACGGTGACCGTATCGCTGGTGAACAAAGGGGATTTGCAGACCGCCGCATAGCCAATGTACTTGCTTCTCAAGGGGTATTGGATCTTGGCCACTGCGACATCGCCGATGAAGCTGTCCCTCTCGAAATCCGGAGAAATTCGCACCGCCACAAGCCTGTTTCTTTTGAAGTTGGTTTGATGGCCATTGAACTCCTTGGTCATGCCACCAATCACGTGGAAATCAGACAGCTTCATGCCATCAAAGCAATGGGCTGCTGTCAAGAAGTGACGGGGTGTAAGAAGTGTTCCCGTGCAGAGGAGGTGGGTTCTATTGAAGATCTGTATGCCCATTCCACCGAGGGCACCGTTGCTTATCTCCCTGCCATTGAAGATTCTGGGTTGGATCCTGGGCGGCGGTTCTTCAGCTAGTTCTTCTGCTTTTCTGGCCGAGATTAGCAAAAGCAGCGGAGGAACGATCGCCCAACTTGCTTGCATGGCTCTCAAAGAGGCAATGGTTGGCTAACATTCCTAAACCAAATTCTCCGAGTACCTTGAAATTGATTCGTTTCTTGAGCAGCGTCTACAGTGACTTGGAAAATGTATTATACATTAAAAGTACTTTTAGTTTAAATTGAAAAAAGTGTTTGCCAGTTTACATTTTTTATTGTATATTTGGCTTAAACAAATAGTTTAATTGTAAGAAATCAATTATAATCCAACTTAAGGGAAAGGAATTAACATTCTATTAAATTTAAAAAGAAAATGTACAAAAATGCAACATAATTATTCTGAATTCCATCCATATTTGAGTTAGGACTCTTCTATTTATGAATAAGATGCACTGGCCAATGGGATTCAGGCCGTGGCTGCGGCGTCGTCGAGTCGATTACGCGAAAAGTTCTCGGTGTGAGTGGAAAGTTTAACCCATTTTCCTTTGAGGATTCCCATTGGTCTTTTTGTGGAATCGCGGCACGTTTTGTTGCCAGTACATTTGCGGTTATGTGCTCATTGCAGGCTCACACACACATAAAGATGTCTGGCTGTGCGTGTGTGTGCGTGCGGCTCTTGCCAAATTGTCGATTTTATTATTTGTGTTTATATGATTTTTCAGCTGTTCTGCATTTTGAAGGAAGCCGGGAAATGGTAAGGAGCGGTTGGGCTAGAGAGGGGTGAGTTTTCCGAGTGCCGAGCACAAAATGCGAGGCGCGTCTTCAACCTCATTTCTTATTATAATGTGAAAAATATCCCTTTACAAATTCAAAACGTTGAAATGTGCGATTTCTTTTGTTGCCGCTTTTAACGGCCGGATAGAGAGATTCTCTATATGTACATGACTATGTGTTCATTGGACCCGCGTGACTTTCGGGATCACGTCCGTTTTGCATGTAGTTTACGGACCGAGATATTCATCAATGGGTATTGAAGTATTCGGCGCATCACTGGGTGGCAATTTTTGAACACTTTTGCAAACTCATCGTTGTCACCCGCTGGAGGAGGCTCTATAAATTGCTTTTTGATTCAATGGTGCTCTCGAAATCGCAGAATTTTCATTCCTAAAAATCATTAAAGTGGGCATTGATATGCACACAAAATATCTAAGAAGGCGAAGCATTTAAAGGGCTGAGGAGGCAAAAATAAAATATCATAAAATCTGATAATCTAATCTATTTCATGAAGAGTTGGAAAATGGTTTGGTTTCTTTTCCTTAAAAAATAATGTTTGTTTTTTTTCTTTCGATTAAACCATTTGTCCATGCCAGTTATTAAATTTAAATTAATTACACATGCTACGAAATAAAGAACGATTGGTATAGTACTACAATATTTTTTGCCTTCAAACTAATTAACATTTTATTTGCAATAATAAATTAATAAAGGTGTTACATATTTCATTTTAATGTCTACATATGCAAATTTATGCTGTTAATTTGGAAAAAAATTGTCAACATTGCAAAAGTATTAGCAAATTTAATGGCTATTATAAATAATAATTTATATTTTTTAAACAATTCGAAGGAGTATTTTTTTATGACATCAGGACTCAATTTTAGCTTTGAAAAACAAATATTATTATTTCCATCGAAATTCGTCTGCCATAAACATTAGTGGCATTAGTTTCGAAAAAATGCGATTCGATTGCTTATTTGTTTATGTTTTTACAGCATTTTTTGTGGGCATCGTAAAAAAGGATATTTTCAGTTGCAGGAAAGCCATTGCAGCGAAGCTTTTATTAGTTTAGTTTTCGAAATTAAACGTATTTGCATGTCAGGCTGTCACACACACACGGAGAATAAAAAACTTTGCTATTTTGTGTGATCCTGTGTGTGTGTGTGTGTCTAGTTGATGTATTTTTTGCAGTTGGCGAATGTTATAATATTGTTGCATGATGCCTTTGGTGTCTTTTGTCGACGGTTTGGTAATAGTTGTTGTTGATTTGCTTGGCTTTTGCCTGCTACCACTGCCGAGTGTACAATTTAATTGCTTTTTGGGTTTTTGTTGGCTGCCAGTGCATGCATGTATATATCTACATATGTGTGTGAATATGACGGAACTGGTTGTCGTCTAACAATTTTTAGAATTGCCCCAAAAGGCTGAGTGGGAGTCAAAGAAAAGCCAGTGGAAATTTCACGCCGCAGTGCAATGGAGTTGGAAAGGAAGGCAGGCATGTCTGCTACAATATTTTGCTTTTAACTTAAAATCTAAAGTTTAATTGTCGTTGGATGTAGATGTGTGTGCACAAGGAGAAATTGTTACATTTTTCTAAGGTTTATGTAAAAATATTAATCTTTTATGGGTGTTCAATTTAAAAAAAATAGACATAAAATGTAGTCTGACTAGAAATATAATAAATTAAGAAATAATATCGAATTTACAAAGTATAGATAAATAAATACTTTTGATTTAGTTTGTTTAATATTACCATAGTAAAATTTTATAAATCATGAGGTTATAGGATGAGAATGAAATATCATAAAATTGTTATTCTACCACACTAAATGTTGTATACTATATATTTAGATAATTTTTCTCTAACCACATATATTTATTCGTTTATTATTATAGCTTGGGAATATTTTCTCCCAGTGCCTCCCACTCACCCTTTATCATTTCCTGGTGTCAACGGAAGCCGTCGCAGTGTTTGTTAGGTGGCTGCCATCGAAATTCCGGATTCAACAGCAAAGTAACCAAAATGCAATTGTTTTGCAATTGGCATTTTGACCACATTCTGACACCCCATATATGGCCATATGGCCGTCGAGTGGCATTGGCAGCCACTGTAAATTGCGAAAAACTAAATATGCACAGACATGCGCAAATGTGTGTGCGAAGTTGGCGTAATTTAGTTAGCATTTCAAATGTTTTTCCACAGCCAGCATTAGGCGCAGGACATTTTCGATATGCCGAAAAATGCTTAATTGAAAATGAATTTGGTTTTCGGCAAAGTGCTTGCTGCGTTCTGCTGCCGAATCTTTTTTTCCTTTTTTTGCCGGCTGCCTTGTTTTGCTTTCTACTAATTTGGATTGTTTTGTGTTTTATCTGGCTGTGATGGCAGTTCGAACAGATCGAGGGGTTGCGTTTTCCAGGGATATGGACGGGCTGTGCATGGGTTTTTGGGTTCTGTTGGCTGACATTTGCATATTTTTCAGAGCCTGCAGACGAGTGCTGTTATCCTTTGGCACAGCTGCGCCGCTCTGTTTACTTAGTGTCGCTGAATCTGTATCACAATCTGAATCGGGCAAGAGGCACAGGCATCCTACAGATACGCCCCCTTCAGCCGAAACGACAGCAACAGCCCACGAGCAGGGGCAAATACAAAAATTCTGGTCCACATATTTGAATTCGACAACGAACGGAGGAAATGCCTCTGCTCCGTCTCTGAATTTGATGAATGTAGCAACGGCCATCGCATCGAGGCACTCTAATCCCCAACGGCCCTGGGATATTTACACTGCTCTATCTCAAATCATGGTGGTAAAATTTATTGCATATGCAATAACTTGAAAATCTATGACTCACCTCAAAATAGATAAAATAGCTTAATATGGTATTTATAAATCTTTAAGAGGTAGGATTACCTGGGTACGTTGTTTTAGGTCTCCTCATTATTTTATAAGATTTTAATCAAAAGTACAATTTATGTTATAAATTTATGTTATAAAGTGACAAAACAAAGGCAAATCAAGACTGTTTCCCACAGTGTACCAGTGCATTTGTGTATTTGTTGTGGATATAATAGATGGCTTGCCAGATATATAGACGGACATCTGGAAATCTGGACAGGCCGGAGGCTTCATCTGGCTGCCGGCCATATTTGCCGTTATGCATGCAAATTGCACTAATGAGCGTCGCAAAATTTTGCATAGACAAATGCTTGAAAATGCCGAGAAACCCAGGAGCCGAGGAACCGGGGGGACTTGCATCTCTGCCCAATGCTTGGCTAAAAGGTCTCAGTTCTTGGCCCTTAAATGAGGTCGACCCCGAGAAAAGGAGACGACCCCAAAAGCGTCCCCATTCGCCAGCTGGAGGGCAGTTTTCACGCACGGTTTCCCCTGGTTCACGGAGCTGTGACAGCTTTTTGCCACTGCATCTGGAGCTGGGAGCTACTTTTGCTGCTGCCCCTGCTGCTGGTGCCATTTTTGCTCATTAGAGTAAATGCACTTAATTAGAGCATAGCAGCCATCGGGGGATTCACCAAAAAAGTGCAGAAAACTATGGAAGGGGAGCCGGGCAAAGTAGAGCCAAGGGCTATGATTACGCCGTTCTTAATAACAATGATGGAAACAAAAAAAAAAAAAAAACAAAAAAAAAATGCAGTTTACACTTTAAATGAGTGCAAATAAATAAATGGCTAAGCGAAATGCGACAAATAGCTGGGAAATGGCAAAAATGGCTTACAAAGTTGCGCATTTTAGTGGCCACTCTCCACTTACCATTTGCCATTCACCATTTTACCCTTCTCCACTGGCTCTTCGCTGACCAGTAATTTGTGTGCGACAGGACCCCGACTTATTTGCATTTCCCGGCAATTGTTGTTTGGGCATCATTAGCGCACGAGTAGTGTGTGGTTCCGGGCAGATAAAGCATACTGCGAAAAATAATTAGGAGTCTCGGGGCCCCAAGGTGAGCCCAGCTGAAAATAATAGGTGCTTTCAAGCAGGGGGTTTCTTCAGGATCATTAATGCAAGATGCAAGAAAGGTGGATTATTGGCTGAAATTTATGAAAAACACAAATTATACTCACAAGGGAGCCAAGAGAAGCAGTATTCTAGTTTCAAATACAAGTTTTCTTACTATCCTTAAAATTTATACGATTTACCTACCGTTTAGCTTAAATATCCAATACCAAAAAAATTAAATTTAAATAAAATATTCAACAACTACAAATTGAAAGTTATAATCAATAATCCTAAAGAATATTTGTGTAATAATAAGTAATCAAATCTCTCTTAGCAACCTCACATGTGTAAAATCCAATTAATAAATAAATAAACAAACACAGTAATGGAAAATTGAAATCAGGTATTAATTAATCTTTCATATCACCAAATTCAATTTTATACCCATTTTTCTCTCTGTTCACTGCAAGTACTTTCCAGCCCTGATTGCACTTAAAGGCTGCTCATTAAAAAACATTAAAATTGATTGCAACGCCTGCACTTCCTTGTGCAGCTGCAACTTTGTGGCGGCCATAAGGATCACAGCAGGAGCTGGCTGCTGCCTACAAGGCAATCGGATTGTTAAGTCAACATATGTAAAGCGATCTGCGCATTTTCGAATTTCGGACAAAAGAAATGCCTGCCCGGCAGACTCTAGTCACTAGCTGCTGCTGCTGCAGTCCGTCCGTTTGTCTGGCTGTCCAACGGGGGGGAAAAGTGCCCTGGGCAATGGCAAAGCCAAATGGTGCAATGTGCGAGGGGAAATTGTTTGCCTTTTGCTTGTCTTTGTCGTTTAATTAACTAAAAAATTGCTTTTTTAAATAGTTTCCAGCTGAAAGTCAGCCAGAGCGAGGCAGACACAAGGGGCAAGGGCGAGGGCCGAAGGACCCGGGACGAGGGACGCAGGACCCGGGCCGAAGGACGAGGGACGTTTCCGCTGGGGCGAGTCTCTATTAAAGAAACGCTTGAATAATTTCAGCCTTAGGCCAGTGGGGAGCAGCCATTGGAATATTATGCTTGCCATTTGCTTTGACGCTCGCTTTTAGCTTATTAGATGTTCTGTGCCTGCTCGGGCGCCATCTCTCACATCCCTCACCCCCATCTAGTCGTTATGCAATATTTATTAAAGTGAAATAAAACACTGAGCCCGGCTCTAGTGCCTGTTGTTGATTGCTTAAATATTCTCTTTTGCTTACCTCCGAGCGTGCCATTTTTTCACACGTCCCCCCGACCCAGTCCCTCCCCAACCATCCAACAAGTAGTTGTAATCCAGCGCATATCTCCATTAAATATTCGCAATGTAAATACATAAATACTTGAGTAAGACGCTTAACCAGCACACACTCATTCCTCAGCAGGGACACATACTCGCACATTCCAGTGCCTAGCTTAGCGCAGGCTTTTCCCCCGCCCCCCGGAAAACTCCTTGTTTGCGTATACGTATCTACTTAGCATTAGTGCATGTACTTGGGCTTTGTATTAATTTAACTGAACAGACACACGGGGTCGCCCCGTCGTCGCAGGGAAGTGCCCATGGTGTAGGCCCTCTAATTCCCATTTGGTCGGTTGGCTGGGCGGCGGTGGAGGCCTGATTTTCCGGCTACCCAAGCTCAGGGGGCCATAAGTGGGTGAGTGAGCGAGAGCCGATTGAGGCGATTTCGAGTGACGCACACAATAATTAAATTTCAAGTTGCGAAGCCAATTTGCAAACGCGATGAGAAATGGAGTAGTTCCTGTGATTGAAGGCCCATGGAGAGTGGATTTGTGGGTAGGGAGGGGCTGGTCCAGGTGACAAGTGTATTTTTATGGGTGAAAAGGATTGATAATATAGTAATAAAATAAATTGGAAAGCCTTCATCACTTAAGGAAAATATGGAGACCGAGTAGGGATTCTCCAGTTTTTTAGCTTGATATATACAAGGTCCTTAGGATAGGGCCTTTTCTGAGAGATATGCATTTTTTATATATTGCAAATAAATGGAAACATACTCAGGGCTTATGTGAGAAAAGGCGCTCAAACAAAGATTTTGATATCTCTCTATTACTTTAATTTTAAATGTCATATTAATATTTTGAAAATTTACACACGAATGTAAAACACCAAGAACCTAAAAAAGAGATGCCGCCTGAGCAGGGATATTAATATCTTTAAGATTTCTTGATGTGTATGGATACTGATAATGTTACTATTTTAAATGGAAATTGTATTTTTTAAATTTACATATACAAAAACAGTTTGATTTTGAAAACATAAAAAAGAGATTGCTCATGACCAAAAGAATTTTTCAAGAAATTGCTTTAGTAAAAACCCTTCTAGATTGTTGGATTTTTAATTTATAATGATAGATTATATTTTCTTAAATTGTTATCGTTTGGCCCTAGCCACGCTTCGGTTAAAGTTTTTCGAGCACTTGGCCTAATTAGGACCCCTGCCAGGTGGCCGTCCTAATTGCTCGGGGCCTTCAGCTGAGGTATCCGTACTTGGCCTATAAATAAATATATTTCCAGCAATTTCCGCTGCAGTGCTGGGGCGTGTCCACTTGGCACCGGGGTAATGAAGTGCCCCAATGCCCGTACACATGCATGCACTCACTCTCACCTATGACGTGTACAAATTGCGTCACTGTAACTTCTCATTTTGGCCATTATTTTGCGGCCCATTCGCCGTTCACCGTTCGCCGTTCGCCATTCGCCATTCGCTATTTTTTCTGGCCGGCTTTGGCTCTTTTAACGACTTTGGCCGGGGTGGCTGGCAAAACGCAAATTTTTCGGTGCATAAATTAAAATGCAAATCCTCCGCATGGAAAATCCCCCAGTAATTAACATACATTAGCACGAGGAAATGCAAAACTTTTCTTGCCATTCCTTTTATTTTTCGCCAGTCGCTCCTTTTTATTTTTGCTCTTGGCACTGGCCACTCTCTCTATGTGTGTGCATGTTTGTGTGTGTATTTTCGTTAATTTCTGGACAATGACAGTTAGTCGGGGGAGGTGAGGGGTCAGAGGTCCTTTAGGTGTCTGTGTGCTAATATAAAAATACGGCGTACCCGGTGGAAGGACCTTTCATGCATATGCAGTATGTAAAATGAGCAGCCCAACGTAATGCACATAAGGTTGGTGTACTCTCGTATAATGAGTAAATTACACAATCAGCCCTGCGCCTTTTTGGGCCGCCTCACTTGACTCTTCATTTTTCGTCTCTCTGTTTTGGTTCTCAACCATTTTTTGCCTCTACTTTTTTTCGTCCTATTTTAATTTGCAGCTCGATTTTTTGTGCTTGAAATTTTTCCACATGGAAAATTATTTGATTTATTTCCACTTGGACACACTGGCACTGCAATAAATCTTCGTTCAATATGCCAGAGTAGAGCGGCGAGCAGGGGGTCCTTCCCCGCATATGTGTGTGTGAGAGCCCAAGGACATGCGGCCAAAGTGCGTGTGTGTGTGTGTGTGTGCTCACGCAGTTGAGAACTGAAATTTTATTTAGTGTTTAGTGCGCCTCCTCTGACAGCTGCAAGGCAACAACAATTGCAAAACTTCAGCACAAGAATTTCTGTTTGGCCAAAAAACGTACAATAGCAACACGAGCCACAGTAATGCTTTCAATTTTCTTCTTCTGCGAAAATTCGGGCCACATTTTCTGCTGCAACTGCAGCTGGAAAATTGCGGAGAGGGGGAAATTCGGGGGGCCAGTCTGATGGGCACGAGTTATGCTTTTGAGGCTGCGGCTGCGACTGCGGCTTTGGCGTCACCAAAAGCTGCCCAGACGTGCTGGCAGGTCTATAAAATGAAACTTTATTACACATCACACTCAGGACCTCTCGCAGACTCACACACACACACACACACACACACTCCGTACAATACACACACATGAGGGCAGCCATTTTGCAACGTAATTGAATTGTTTCTGGCTTCCTTCCGGGCAACACATGCACACGGGTCAAAGATGAGCCCCGAAAAGGAGGCAAGGAGTCGCTGCCTCTAGCTTTGGGAATTTCACACATGCCACGCCCCCGGCCCACCCAAAAATACCACATTTTTTAACCACTCGTCTTCATTTGCCTGCCAGCGAAAATTTGCCTATGCCTTTGCTACCCACTGGATTTTTTCCCTTTACTCCCGGGCAGTTTAATGAAATTTTATTATTATGAACAGGCCCATTAAAGTTTATTATGGCAGCGTGTGTGTGTGAGTGAGAGCCAGAGAGTCCTGCGAGTCCTGCAAGGCCTTTGGCTATTTGCTTGGGTTCGTGGTGTTTTGGTCCCAGGTTAACCGCCGAAAGTTAGTGCATAGCTCAAGGCGTCGGTTGTGCAGCATTAAAAGAATATCTGAGAATCATTTGACCATGAGCTCAAAGGAATTCCCAGCAGGAGCATCTGGCTGTGGGGTGCAAACATCCTGATTCTGCCGCTTTTGAAGAGGGTTGTAAAACAGGCGCGTTGGAGCATTAAAATAAATACAAATTAAAATATTTCCCCCGATATGTTGTCTGTGTGTGGCTCTTGCTGTTCTCTCACTCGTAGCCCAGAAATTGCTCGAATGAAATGGCTCGGAAATGTTTCTTTGTGGCTGCTGAACTAGTTGACGTTCGGAATTAAAACTTGTTCTGGAATTCGGTAGGCATTCAGGTGAACACTGCCCTTAATGAATAATAACATATTTCACTTTAAGCCCCTTGGCGTTTTCACTGTTTTAGTTACTTACTTTTAAAGGTAAGTCCTCATGAATCATTAATGCGATAATAATGCCGAGCTAAGGTAGATCTACATCAAATATGCCAAAGTACCACAGTTAAATTCGTATATAAATTAATGTTTTAATTTCATGCTCGGTTTAGCATTTAATATTTTGATTAGGGATAGGTTTTTGGGATAGATTTGTTTACACTTTTGGGGGCAGATTGGCTGGATGGAAATGAGTGACAGGCAGCCGCAACCTTTGCCTTATCGAACACTAGGAGTCGTAAGATAGGCAAATACTGCAACTTCTGACACGATATCTGTGATGAGTTGCCAATGTGCAGACCACAGGAAGGGGGCCGAAGGAGAAAACAGTTGGGTAATGAGAAAAGGACTGGGCCTAGTGCACTTGAAAATTATTTTATGAGCTTACGAAAATTAATAAATATTCTTCATCTTGAAAACCCCCTATAAAATACTGTTATCTCCAACTCATCCCTAATTGCAAATTTTAAATATTTGTTAAATTTTTAATAATTGCTAAACATTTTAAAAGTAAAATCTCCCTTAAATCCAAGTTTTTCTCATTAATAAATAATATTTGTAAGACAATTTAAGCAGTTTCTCGAGTGTACCGTCTCATCAAATGATTACAAGTCGCCCGACCACACACAATGCCACCAGCTCCACCGCCCACTCCCATGACCATGCCCCCCACCCGTTCCTTATCCCATTTCCACTCCACCCTCTCGGTGGGCACTCCACCACAATCAAGGGGAGTGGCAGAATATTCAAACCTGTGCCCCTCCAGCGCTCGTCCTGGCTCCTTTGGATCCTTTGGCACGTCTCTGAAGTTGAGTTGAGTTTCATTTTGCCTTTTGTTGCGCTCGACTTGAGCACAAATACCGGAAATTGTTGTCAAGATAATTATTGTTATTTGTTTTTCAACAGGGGGCACACAAAATGAAGCAGGGAGTAGGGTTCCTGTTTTCCTCCAGCGACGCCTTGTGGCTTGTCCTTGTCCTGGCTGCCTGGCTCCCTGCCTCCTCCTTCTCCGCCTCCGTCTCATCCTGCTGCTCCTTCCACTTCCACCGCTCGAAACCTTGTTTTTGGGCATGTTCATCAATCTGGGCAAAAACATCAAAATTCGCCAGGACCTGGAGCGGCATATCCTGGGCCAGGGCAATGTGCAATTTGCGGTTTCCCGACGGCCAGTGATAGTGGCTCCCGGGCAGCCGGGTGTAACTGGCGGACAAAGGGTGCTCTGTGGCTTTGGCATCAAACTTTAAGAGTTGATGGAAGTACTTGAACGGGCAACTGATTAAAATTTGAACACTTGATTGATTCTGAATCTGGCCGGGGCCAACGACGACGACGACGACGAGCAGCTAGTTGATAGTGCTCGAAAATGTAATAACCGAGGCAAAAATATTTACCTTTTGGCAACCGGAGCTTCAGAATGGTGAATGGCGAATGGAGCATGGAGCATGGAGAATGGAGAATCCACCGAGCTTGTTGCCCTTCATCGACATGGCCGCCGCCCCATCGAAACTGGAAAGTGTTGTCCTTGCGGCGCACTTAAGATGGAGTCTCGTTTACATGCTCCTGTTGTCAATCACAAAGCCCATTCTCTGCCCAGGTCCTTTGTATCTCCAGCGGAGTGCACTTGACATTTGAACTGCAACTGTCAAAGTGGCGGCCCGCATGGGGAGTTGCAAAACGAGCCTGCCTGCCTCCTCCCCAAAGGTCCTGCTGTATGCAATGTAATCGCTGGCTGAAAAGACGCAAAGTTTTACGGCTTTTAATTAACCCTTCGCACATGCAGTCATATAGCATACGTTCCCAGCACGAACATCAAGATTATTTGAGGGAACCACCGAAATAAAACTTTGGTAATTAGCAAAAGGGAGTTAACTGATTTTGCAGAAGGCCAGTGGCACAGTAACTGCAAATGAAGCATGCCTTAAAAAGCAAAAACAACCAAGACCCAGAACGTAATGAGGCGAAAGGAATAAAGTGCAGTGTAAAATAAGTAGGGGATATTTTAAGGATTTTACTTAGCAAATTGACTAACAAATGGTGGAGTTTAAAACTACCTTCGGGCTATGTAAATGGACTATTTAAATATAAAGTCACTGGATAATGTTAAACGTCAAGAGTGTTAAAAAATTAATTTTATGTTGGAATCTGTCAAAAACAAGTTTTTTTTTTATTAGTTATAATAAGGTATAATTTTTTATTACAATGTGTAAGGTATTTTCGTTCTGTGTGGCGAGAAGGACTAAAAACCCAGTAAACAGCAGGGGACGCTGGCAAAAGTCACAGAAAACTGAAAACAGAAAGCATTTAGCGCATTGCGGAGGATCCGCCACTTGCTGTGTCTAGATGAAAATATAACGGAATTAAATTAATTACAATCATTATCGCCCCATGCACACCTGCTGAAGGTGGGAATAAAGAGACTACGGCGATGGAGTAAGCAGATAATTTAGCTTCATTAGCGAAGGGGACACTGCCTTACACAGGTGGCTATATATACGAACTCTCTCTCTAATAAAACCAGAAGCAATAAAGTTAATTTGTTCCTGCTGCTGTGGAACCTCTGGCAATCTTTGTGTTTGTCCGACTCGAATGTAATTAAATCTAGATGTTTGATGCAGTTTTGCCGTAAAATCGAATCCTCCACTCTCTGTTCTACCATATTTCACTTGCCAGGGCAAAGAAGAAAGGAGTTCGATTGGCTGGGGGGCAGTTGGCCCCAAAAATTATTATTTGTTGTTTAATTAAAACTGCAAATGTCATTGAAAAATCCAGGGCATAGCTGGAGGCCGTAAGCCGGAGAAGACAAAGATGGAAGGACAAAAGCCGAAATGCTGAGCATACAAACGCCCTGTGGCCATGACAGGTTTTTCGGAAGAGTTGTAAATAAATATTTATGACCAGCAGCAATGGAATTAATCGCATGCATGTAAAAGACAATTGTAATTTACTGATAATAAATATTAGATGTCCTGGCTCCGATTCCGAGGACTAAGCCCCGAAAGCTTGAGCCCCGGCACGATATGTTTTTGTACATTTGCCTCACTAATTACGAGCTGCATTATGCATAAACTACGGCTGGCCGCATAAATCAAGTGCGGGCTGAAAACCTAAAAGTTGTACTACATACTCGCATACTCGTATACACATATGCACTTTCGAACCCAATCTCAATCCCATTGCCACCTGCATTTGTTTCGGGCCCTCTGTTTTCGTTGCATTTGCCGGCCCGTGTGTTTGCTATTAATTAAGTTGGAAATAGCTACACGCAAAAGCACTCTTAGGCGACTATTTTTGGCCCCAGCATGCATGACGGCCGGCGAAAAGCAATTAAAATGGCGCACTCGCATTCCGAATGGGCCAAAATAAAAAAAGGGGGGCCAAATCGAGGTGGCCCGGTCGCCTAATGGCTGGCCAAACAGTTGCAGCTTGTTATCGACGAGGGCGAAATGTGTTAAATGCCCGCCACGCCCCTTCAAAAAAAGAAACGAGAAAGGCGTCTGTGGAGCGGACTGCAGCCCGCTTCACGCTTAATTTACAAAGCTCATGCAAAAGCGAGCGGTGCACGCGGCGTATGCGCAACGTACACGGGGCGTACATGTGATATGTATTTTTTAAAAATATTTGCACGCACTCACTCGGAGTGCATGAGTATGTGTGTTTGCCTGTAAATACAGCAATTTTAATTACAGTGTAATTAGCGACACGAAACGCTCCGTGTAAGGAGCGTAAAAAAGACAGAGTGGGCGGCGTGGAAAAGGAAAGGGAGAAAGGGAAAGGTCTGCGCAAATTACACGACAATGAATTTAAATCAAACAATGTCTGCGCGAATGACGACATTATGTGGGCACAGACAGACTTCAGTCAAGCAGAAAGCAGATCCCCGCACCGAGCTTAGTTGGAGAACAATTCAGGAGCTTAGATTAAAACAAGTTGAACTCAACTATCAGACACCCGTTACTTAGCTAGTCAGGCGGTGCAAGAGAAATGGAGATGTGAAAGTCGACTGCTTTCGTTATGTATTCAAAATAATGGGGAACTCAATCAGCAATTTTAATTCGGGATTCTGGAAGTCAACTTATGAACTTTAGGTGGCATTTTTGGGTGCTTATTCGGAAAGTCATTAAGAACTACGGAAAAATCGAATATGAAAATGGGCTAAAATTTTGACCATCTCTGAAAATAAATATTTGAATGTAGAACAAAAGGGAATTTAACCACAAATTCAAAGAGGTATCCCACTTGTAAATCGGGACTCTACAACTAAAGTTATGAATGTTGGAAGTGCATATTTGGGTCACTATTCGGAAAGCCATTCCAATTACGGAAAAACCGAACATGAAAATGGGCTAAAATTTTGACCGTCTCTGAAAATAAATATTTGAATGTAGAACAATAGGAAATTCAACCACAAATTCAAACAGGTATCCCACTTGTAAGTCGGGACTCTACAACTAAAGTTATGAATGTTGGAAGTGGATATTTGGGTCACTATTCGGAAAGCCATTCTTATTACGGAAAAACCTAACATGAAATTGGGCTAAAATTTTGACCATCTCTGAAACGAAATATTTGAATGTAGAACAATAGGAAATTAAACCACAAATTTAAAGAGGTGTTCCACTTGTAAATCGGGACTTTACAACTAAAGTTATGAATGTTGGAAGTGGATATTTGGGTCACTATTCGGAAAGCCATTCCAATTACGGAAAAACCGAACATGAAAATGGGCTAAAATTTTGACCGTCTCTGAAAATAAATATTTGAATGTAGAACAATAGGAAATTCAACCACAAATTCAAACAGGTATCCCACTTGTAAGTCGGGACTCTACAACTAAAGTTATGAATGTTGGAAGTGGATATTTGGGTCACTATTCGGAAAGCCATTCTTATTACGGAAAAACCGAACATGAAAGTGGGCTAAAATTTTGACCATCTCTGAAACGAAATATTTGAATGTAGAACAATAGGAAATTAAACCACAAATTTAAAGAGGTGTTCCACTTGTAAATCGGGACTCTACAACTAAAGTTATGAATGTTGGAAGTGCATATTTGGGTCACTATTCGGAAAGCCATTCTTATTACGGAAAAACCGAACATGAAAGTGGGCTAAAATTTTGACCATCTCTGAAACGAAATATTTGAATGTAGAACAATAGGAAATTCAACCACAAATTCAAACAGGTATCCCACTTGTAAATCGGGACTCTACAACTAAAGTTATGAATGTTGGAAGTGGATATTTGGGTCTCTATTCGGAAAGCCATTCGAATTACGGAAAAATCGAACATGAAAGTGGGCTAAAATTTTGACCATCTCTGAAACGAAATATTTGAATGTAGAACAATAGGAAATTCAAACACAACTTCAAAAAAGGTATCCCACTTGTAAATCGGGACTCTACAAGTAAAGTTATGAATGTTGGATGTGCATATTTGGGTCACTATTCGGAAAGCCATTCGAATTACGGAAAAATCGAACATGAAAATGGGCTAAAATTTTGACCATCTCTGAAACGAAATATTTGTATGTGGAACAATAGGAAATTCAAACACAAATTCAAAAAGGTATCCCACTTAAAAACCGAGACTCTAGAACCAAAGTTACGGATTTTGGAAGTGCATATTTTGGTTCCTTCGGAAAGCCGTTAAATACATTATAGATTATTTATTACAATGCTCGTGTTACGTGCTCACATTGCAACCTCATTAAAATAAGAAGTTCCAAAGACTGAAAATATTTATATTTATAGAAAAGCTGAGAGCCATTTAAGCGCAGCGAAGGTGACGCCAACAATCGAGCCAGCAGCTGTTCAAGCGGCAAACAAAGCCTGCAGTGAAGCATGCTCATTGAGTCCTTCGTCCTTTGGCTTCCAGTTTCCTTTTGCTTTTCCCTTTCCCAGCCAGCCATCTCCTTGAGGCTGCTGCTCCTGGCATCCCTGCCTCCAAGGTCCTGTGTGTGTGTTTGGGGCGTCGCGACAATCTGCTGAATCTCGAGTACTTTGGCATGTCATTCGCATTTTAGAGCAGCTAAGCTCCAGTGATAAGCAGCGAAATTAGATTGAATAAAGGTGCAGCGGCGGCTACGGGAGAAAGGACTTTGGCGTGAGGTTAACAAGCATCCTGGCTTGTTGTTGTCACAATTGGCAGGAGGCAGGGCTCGGGGCGGGGCAGGACATGCCACGCAGCAACCCCCGACGAAAAAGTTTCAACCCTCCTTCACTTATTTCAATTATTTCGCTTTGTTGCTGCGCTTTAAATATTTATCAATCACTGGAGTCGGTTAGCTCTCACCCCAAGCAGGAGCAGGAAAAATTGTTGCCTTCGTATGCTTTCAATTTGCCTTCCTGGTTCCTGATCCCGCACGACTTTTTGCTGGTACGTAAATCAGCCTATCCTATCCTGGTGGTATCCTGGTGGCGGTGCCCCCCACAAAAATTCCCAGCTTATTGTTTTCCGCAAACTCCTGGTCCTTGCCGTCGGCAGTGGCGGCTTAGTTGTCAGTCCTGTGGCCTTGGGCTAAGCCACCCGCTCCGCCTTGGAGGTCGAGGTCCTGGCGCTGGTCCTGGTTCTGGTTCTCCCCCGCAGACAGAATACCTCATTTCCCACTCATTAATAAATTTATGCAGTTCACTCGGCGACTCCCGCATTGCGGACTCCGGCGCTATGTTTATTAGCCACATGAAATATGATGTTCTTCAACCCCCGAGCTCGGGCTGTCCTTTGTGTTCACATGGCATACCTTATGGCGCATCCACATCGCACACGCCCCCGTAATGAAGTTACAGGTACAAAAGGGGCGATGCGTAGGGTATTCGCGGAATCGAAAGGTGCAGGTCGGGCATATCAAATCCTTAGGAAAAACATTTTATAAAAAAATATAAACCAACTAAATAAATAAATAACTCAAAATAACCATAATGCTTGAAGGATACCTTTGGACCTTTTCAATATTTGTAAGTACCTGAAAGTAATTCAAAATTTACAAAGTAATAAATATTTTTATATTATATTAAATTAAACAGTTAACCATATTGTGGGGTTTTAAACTTCTTATAAAAACTATTATATGAATTCATAATTAAAGTTAATTTTAGTTAAGTTTGTTTTTTTTGTAGAGCTCTCCATATTCCGCACAGCACAACCTCCGATGATAGCTCCTTTTGAGGACTCCTGACTGACTGTTGCTCCCTGATACACGAAGTGGCGGGGCTCCGAGGGGTAGTTCCGAGCGCACTTTTAGTTCAGTTTGAACTTAAGCACTTCCTGTTTGATCGGAAGCGCCTCTGGGGAAATTGAAAAAGGCACTTCAGAGCCGGCGTCGGTGAAAAAATTAAGTACAATATGGAGCACAGCGCACGGGGCCAAACAGAAAAGAAGAGGACAGAGCAGGACAAGGCGGCTTGTTAGTCAGGTAGCTAACCATTCAGGTGTGCAGAGCCGGCAGGATGAGGCCTCCTTCAAATTTATATGTAGTACCAGGACCCGGTCCCTCTGTGTGTGTGTGTGCGTAGTTCATTTCGAAGACAGGCTCGAAGGAGCAGAAATTTAGCCTGTTATTTGTCCGTCTTTCGCTCTAAATGTGTGGAGGTGGGTGGATGTGGGATGTGTCTGCGGATGGCTTCTTGTTTTACATTTTTGCCCAAGGAAGTATTAGGTTTGCTGAGCAGGAAGCTTGTAAGGAAGCGCAGGTGATTTGCCAAATAACCATCAGCAGCCCACCCATCACATGGCCTAAATGGCCACGAAAACAGGGCGAAGGCATAGCACCAAATACAGCGATAATAATATCAGCCGCAAATGGAGGACCATAAAAAATAAATCTATGCCATTATGTCTTTATTAACTGGCACAGCCAGATGCCCCGATCCGTGTCAACTATTCCGCACACATGGCACACACGCACGGTTATTAAAAAGATTTGTCCCTTTGACTTTTCGGACATGGTCAGCAATTTGGCAGCGTCTTAATGGTCGCAATTGTGACAACTGTCTGTCGTTGTCGTTGTCGGTTGTTTGTTGTTCGTTGTTTGTTGTTTGTTCTTTGCATTAGGTTTGACACTTGACGGAGCTTAGGCCCAATTGCTGTGACAGGAGTTCGGGGTCAAGGGGCAGCCATGTGTGGCATAAATGTACTTAATGGTCGGCAAATATGATGTTAACGGCTTACTGGCAACAGCGCAATTAAGGCTTAAAGCTTTGCGGATTAGGCAACCTTGATACCAGGCGAAATTTAATTTCCGTTGTGTTTTAAGAAAATTCGAAATGCGAAAGAAACCAACACCACCTCAAGTATCATAATGAAAACAAAAGTTATCACAATTTGCAAGTCTACAACGCACAGTACCCACTCTATTTGGCGATTTATTATCCGGAATTTATTCTTGTTGGAATTTATTTTATTATTTCTGCGACTACGGGACTCACCTCGCGGTTGGCGCATATTCAAATGTCATTTGAAGTTTTTTCATTACAAGCCGCGAAAGGAGTCTGCCGCCTAAGGATTTGCCTTTGCTTTCAATTTACTGCCCGGGAATCTTAAGGTTGGCAAAGGGGGTTGGTGGGGGTGGCGGATGACAGGACCATTTCAATTCTTGTTTTCATTTCCGTTCTTAATTTAAGAATAATACAAATTTATATTCGCATTTTTTCGTATTTTCCTCCGCCAGCCGCAAACGATGCAGCAAAGTATGCAACAAAGTTTTGCTCAGCTCGGAGTCGCTTTTCCCGATTTTCCCCCGTGTCTCCGAGCTTTTGCTCTGATAATTGTGTTCTGCTACGCTTTTCCGCTGTGCTACAGTTGCATTTACTCGCATTTTGCTGCATTCTTTATGCAAATGCGCATCAAATTACATGGGAGCCAAGTTTGGAAAGCTCCTAAGGCGCCCGGTGTCGCCCTTTTATGCGTTTTTATGGCACGTGACGCAGTTGCTCGCCTTGACTTGACTTGTTGCAAAAAGGACCAGGGAGAGGTTGGAGCTGCAAGGACCAGGGCCTGGCCGAGGATCTACGCCTCAAAGTGCCTCCTACCGGCTGCAATTGGCATGCAAATGTACGACATCGATTAAAATTTTATTACACGCCATGTTGCAAACGGTTGCCCTGACATGCCAGGGCAATAAATCAAGCCGAGTTTACAGGTAAAGCCAAAGAAAATTGTCAGCTGACGGGGGGTAGGGGGGAGGAAGGGTTTGTGCCGGTGGTTTCACCTTTCTGCTCCTTCCGCTCCCGCAGCTCCTTCAGCTCCCCCACATCCTGCAGACAGTCAACGAAATGCGACAGCAAGGAGCTGCTCTAAGCACATCAAATGTGGGATTTAACATGCCAAACACAGCAGAAACAACAACTGCAACTTGGAGTCCTGCTCCCCCACTGCTGATACTTCACTCTGAAAAAAGCTGGGCTTAAATCAGCAATACATTTAAGAGTTTGTGATATGTTTTACTTGTAAAGGTTTTCGTATGCCTAACAATAATTTACAAGCCTAACAAAATTTACAAGTAATAAAAATATTAAAGGTATTACTTTTTATGTGCTCACAACAAATTTGTCTTAGCAACTTATTCCTTATTCTTATTCCTTAGCCTAAAATTTGTGTATAATAGTATAATATAGAAAATAAATAAAGTACTTTTTATTATAAATAAAGAAGCCATTCTAAATAGACAAATTATTGTGAAGTTTAATTTCTTTTTTCTTAACATATTAATTTTTTCTCTGTGCACCAGCGTTGTACCACGAGGACCTCGTCCTGTTCGTCCTGCTTTGAAGCAGACACTTGATGGCGGCACTCTTAAGGTAATTGAATTGAGTGAAATGTTGTCGCTCCTGTTGTTGCACTTCTTTTTTTTTTTGTTTTTGCTGCCCCGTCGATGAGACGGATATTTAGAAGGCGATAGAACAGGACAAGATTGGATGGGACAGCTCGGCAGACAGGGGCTGACACGGGGCGAGGACAACGCACCGTCGTCGCCGGCAAGGACAAATATTTAATAGCTGCTCGTAAAGGTTGCCCCGGGCTGGATGCAACATTATGGCCAGCATATTTTTACAATATTCAATTTAATTTTGTCAATGTGCAATCGAGCAGCCGTGGCGCATCCATCGGCGCACCAGGTGGAATAGGATGGGGCTCCTTTTTTTCCCCAGATGGGATTTTGTTTACTTTGTATGCGGATCAGCGATAGGGATTTGAATGCATCTCAGTCGGGATTGCCCGGAGGATAGGAATTGGCCGGATGGCGAGGTCAGTGATTGGATGGATTCCGGCGGAGAGCTGATGAAAATCTTGTTGGCTTTGACGCTCCTCCGCCATTTATTTCAATTCCGGTAAGTCGAGTTGATGAAGTGAAAAATGTAACTAGAATTGGGCATCCATTTAATTGGCCATAGGTTTTTAAACAAACTATTTAAATATATTTTTGGGGATCATAATAATTCATACTCATGTGGGGCTGGTAGAGTATTGTATATTACTTCTTATTCCTTTTCCAGTGCTTATTCTTTATGTAGACCTCGGCAGACTCAACATAAGCGCCGGCTGAAATAATAACCACATCATGTTCCATATAATGAGAGCGATAGAGTGCGAGGCGGGGGCCAGAATAATAATAAATATTGAACAATAAACAAGCGCATAAACAAGCCGGGTCCGACCAATCAGATGGGTAATTGAGGGAGCTCATGTATGAGCCTCGTACCTGGCAGCCTCTATCCTCCAAGCTCCCACCTCCGCTTATAAATAAAACATGGCTAAGGATATGTGAGCAGGATGAACAGGATGTCTCACCCCCAGTCGAAAGTCAAAAACAACAAGGAATGAAGAAACAAAAAAGCATAAAGCCCGAGGACAAGAATGGATGCTTGGTCCCGGGGTTCTTTTTCGGTCTGAGACGGGCACATGTTGGCCATGTTCACCAATTATACGGGTTATTATTTTCCCTGTACCAAGAGGCGGAACAGTTTCCAACCTCGGGGCTAAAGATTTTCAATTTTTGCTAATCTCAAATGAATATACAAGACCGTGGCCGGCGGCGTCGTATGGCAATTGTTGGCCACTCGGAGAGCCCGAGACCCGGACAAGATTTGTGGACACTGGGACTCGTACATTCCGGCATTCCGATATTCTCGATATTCCGGCTGTGGCAATCGAACATGCACAGACAGTTGCCGTAAAATGACAAAACAATTTATGCCACATGCATGGCGAAAATCGAATTTAATTAGAAAATTGTTGTGGCCAAGCTGGGCGAGGACTGCAGTTGAAGGCGACCAGGATATGCACGTATCACAGGATGTGTTGCGGTATTGGCCGTACAATTCCAATTTTAACCCATACCTCCGTACAAAATCCCGTCCCCATTACCCATACCCGCTGATCGAATCGGAAAACGAAAAATAAAATATCTTCAATTTATTTTGACAACGACGACGAGGGAAAATAAAACAAAAATATTGCAGTAAAATGAAATTAGAGCAACGCATCAAAGGCATATGCCAAAAAATATATATAATTTTAATGGGTTTAGTGGGCAAAGAAAAATGTCAAAAATGCAATAAAACTATTTCGAATATTGAGCATATATCCGCACAACAAAAAAGCTGCCCGAAAACTATTTGTGTTGTCACGTACACGTGGGGAGCTCGAAAAGATTTTCAACCCAAACAATTTTCCTACGTGACCATGCCGAAGAATGGCTCTGTCCTTGTGTGTGAGTGTGTATCTGTGTGGGGGACGTGCTGTGCGATGGTGTGTGTGTGTGTGTGGTCAGCATCGCGCTCAATTGCACGTAAAGAAAAAACCACAAATTGAAAGGAAATAATGCCGAGCGATTAGCGAAAAGTAATCATAAGGAGCGCAGTGAGAAATACGTTCCTGAATTTACAATTCCCTGCGGCGAGTTGGATATGAGGGGGTGGATGTAATTTCGAGCACGAATGGGAAAAGTAATTGCCGAGACACTCTAAATTTGAGATACTTTTACTTAAGGTTTAGGAGATGTATGTTTTCCACAACCCAACACATTCTAAGGTTTTAAAAGTGTTAGCTTAATTTAAAAAAACGTCAATCATAATAATTGTTAAGATTTCTTAAGCTCAGGTTAGAAAAACTAATATAATACAAATTAAAAATTGTTATGTTTGTTAATCAAAGGTAGACCAATCTTGTGGATTATTATATAGTTTTTGATTCCTTCCCTTCAAATAAAAACCCTAATACCCCCGCTCTAAGCTTTATTTAACTGCCCACTCCCATTAACTGCTTTGGCATTAATCTGAATCAAACTTAAGCCCCATATTTATAGTTGAAAAGGCATAAACTCAGGTCTGAGCAGTAAAACGCAGCAAAAATGAGGCATTTCGGAGGGTCCAAAGGGGTTCATCCCACTGCAGATGAACCCCTTCGCCGAGGACCAATGCTCCTCCGCCCCCCACGAATTTGCTAATATTGCTAAGCTCTCACGGCAGCGGAAATTGCTTTGTGCCTTTCACTCCGAATGCTGCAATAAACATCGAAAGCCGTCCGAATGCCAAACGGAGTCGCAGCGGAGAATCCCTGGTTATACGGTGGCATTGCCAGCTTTTGGCTCTCGGCTCCCGGCTGTCAGCTCTTGCCTCCCAGCTCACGGCGAACCCAGCTCCCGGCTCTGTCCAGTTCAGCTCGAGGACCAGGCAATCCGGGGGGACAGGGAGCAAGGGACCCAGGAGCAAGGACCATGGAGTGGCCGCACGCTGAGCCACTGACTTTGGGCCAAAAACAATGGGAAAACACGGCGGAAGCGCACAATAAATTGCTTATTTATGGCTCAGCTTTTGGCCATAAGAAACACGCTGTTTTTATTGTTTTTAATCAACTCGAAAAGATTTGGCAAAGCTTATAAAATAGACGCAGTGCACACGGCGATGGATGAGCTTCCGGCCGTAGTTGTTTTTATTTCTTTCTTTCTCTTTTTCTGGACAGGAAATAATTTTTACCCCCTGTATTGGCCACTAATGCTTGGTCCTTGTCGCCGAGAATTTAAATTTATGACTGTTTTAAAGTTGGAGGACAGCTGGAAGGCTGTCCTGTCCTGTATGTTCCCTTCGCCAACTTTGTGGCTTTTGTTGGTCCTGCAAATTGTGTCTACAGAAAGAACAACAACAGCAACAGCAGCAGCAGTAGCTGAGGTACACGCGTCAAAGGCAGCCATTGTCCTGCGGTGCGAGCATGTGTGCGTGAGAGAGTTTGTTTACACATTTATGCATTTTATTCAGTTAGTTATTTATCTGTGCAGCCTGGGACAAAGTTGTTCCGCATTCGCACGAAACAAAGGCGCCCAGTTAGATGGGCGTGGCCGCAGGACCTGCCGGCTAATCGCCTTTTTGTTGGAAGCACCTCCGCTTTTGCCATTGCGAAGGCCTTGGTGCACGGAGAAAAATTAGAGGTTTCGGAAATTATAAAGGGTTAAAAAGGTCGGAGACTATTTTATGTAATTTATAAACATATCATGAGCCTTCAAATTATTAAAGATTTTTTTTAATTCACATTTTCTTATCGAACTGCATCCGGTATGTAGTGATCCTTCTCAAAATAAGGACACCAATTTATATTTAAAAAATTTATTTTTAATAAGGTATTTGTGGAGCTCTTTTTTTATATTTTCGAGTTCTGAGGACTAAAATATATTCTCTTAAATCCTCAATACAATAAACAATAATTTTTTTCGGTGTAAGTAGTTTTGCATTGCGAGAGCAACCACTCAAATGATTAATTAAAGCACCGCAGGGCGCCTCCTTTTCCGTCCGCCTGTCCATGCAAATGGCAGCCAAAATGAAGTGACTGCAGCAGACACAGATAGCAGGCAAAAGGGGGTGGTGGCCGCTGGAGACGGGCCAGAAACGGGGGGCGTATTTATTTACTTTTGCGTTTTCGAGTGCAAACAATTTACGAAATAATTTAACGCTTAATAAAGGGCCAAATCTAATAAACCTTTGAGCTTTTTGCGGCAGCCACTCGAGCTGCCTAAAAGTGTGCACACTGCGATGTAATTGCATTTCGCCCGGCTTCTGCAGTTGTTTCGGCTGCTTGTTCGGGGGGCTCTGTTGTTCTGGCCTGTTTTGGGCTGTGCCCCACCGTAAATGTTGGTTAATTTAACTTTCGTAAATTATGCATCCTCGCCGAGCATTGTTCTCGCCGGCAATTGGGCTCAGCTCATGGCTGTTGGTGGCTGGAAAATTAAATTTCTGGCCAGCCGGAGAGCAACAATAGTGCATTGGCCGTGACTAATTTAGTGCTAATTTTGCACGCATTATGCGCAATTAGATTATTAATGGAAACATTTGTTCGACAATTATCAGCAAGCACGCGAAAATTTTAATTAAAATGCTTCAAATATTTTTTTTCCACCCGGAAATTACATTTTGGTGCATTGATTAGCTCATTAGGCGCTGATTAAAATCTGCCAATAAAACAACCGAAATGGTTTTAATTACCTAGCGATAAGTGATATTAAAAATTGAAAAGCGCCATAAAATGCTGGAAACCACTCACACGCGTTAATTAAATATCCCATTTCCATGCCAATAAAAAGAAGGCCATAAAATCACAAAAGGAACTTTTGGCAGTGCCATTAATCCAGGCTACATAGTAAGGGCGTCAGTTGGCCATTATCAAAAGTCGGCCCCCTCATTAGCGGCCAGATAAATACTGTGGGTAAAGGAGCATATACATATATGTGTAGCTCTGTGGGTGAATGCAGCGAATTCCGGTGCACAGGTGAGCGGCACCTGCCAGCAGTTACATAAGATTCGCTTAATTAAACAGACAAACCGTGGGCCAAAAGTGCCAGCTGCATTAACAGCCCGCGGCGGAAGCAAATTCAGAGTACACCTCGTCCAAAAAGTCAGAGTCACAAGAGTTGCATACTTTGAGGCGCCAGCCAGCTTCGCAGGACAATGTGATTTACCCTCATAACCCTGCTGTTTATTAGGCATATTTACATATTTAAATGGTATACTAACGTATACAATTGGAGAAACAGTTTAAACATGTTCTGCCAACAAATGCCGTTAAAAACGTTGGAATAGTTAATAAAAAATTTGATCAAAAATAACTATAAATTTAAAACCGTTTATTCATGTATTCATTCTAAAAGTATGCTGTAAGAAGTTGTGTTTAATTGAAATTTTATGGTTGCATACCTTCCTTATTATTTATTTAATTGATGAAACAAATTTAAGCAAAAATAACATATAATTCCTCCATAATATTTTTTAAAAGTGTGACAAGAAAGTGTATTGACCAAACCGCCGTTCGAAATAATGACTGCCCCCATTGAGTGTCCACTTTCGGGCAGCGCCAACAATGCGAAAATCCTACGCTGTGCTTTTCCCGCTGCAGCTGTACGTTTTTGTCTAATGGTTTCCGGTGCACGCACACAGTTGCACACGCACTCACACACACCCACTCACATTCGGCAGCACACACATTCACGCACGAATGCCCAGCGCCGCGAATCTTTGTTTTCTGCAACAACTGCGCGCACATCCGTTTTAGTTTCTGGTCCGCACTCCTTTTTGTATCTGTATCTGTATCCGTACGAGTGTATCTGCGTATCTGTGCACTTGCCGCGATTTTTGTTTCAGCTCCTGGCTTTTTCTGTGGTTGTTGCTGGCCTTCGTGCCGCTGACGGCCTTTCACAATTTCCCAAACTTATCCACGCTGGCGTCGCAGTTTTTCTTGCACCATCGCATTGTTCGGAGGAGCACACATAATGGACAGCCAGCGAGACGTGGCTGCACTTGCAACTAAGAGCCTTTGGACGCTTTTCCAGCGCCCGCAGCTCATTGGGCTTTGAGCTGCCTTTGTTTTTCCCGATTTTCCCGCTCCTTTCCCTCACTTTTCCGCTCCCCAAGTGGCAGCACTCGCTTTTGCTCTGCCAGCTCCATAGTTTTACAGTTGACCAATGTCGGGGAATTGGGAATGGGTGCTCGAGTGGCCGCCTTTTTGTTGACAGCCTCTTGGTTTGCTGGGCAAACTTCTGTCCCTCGATGCGCATTCGAAATTGTCAAAACTTGTATTTCGAAAAAAACTGGACTTCTTCAAGTCTTGCGAACTGGAAATTTCTATTGGAAACCAAACCTTATTTATTCAGTAAAATTCTATTTCATTTTTAGGATTTTGATACAGAACTTTACTGACAGGTGAATATTTTAAAAATATTTAAAATTCAATGAGTAAATAATTGAATATTCTCAGGGGTGACAGATGTAATTAATTCGGACACTGCTGAAAATATATAAATGTTTCAGAAAATATTGTTTCTTAAAGCCATTTGAATTTATGAGGCTTAGGGCTTTCATGGATTCTAGAAGGACTCCCTTAGTTCATTCAACTGCGGCATTTAATCAATTTTATTGCCAGAGAAAAAAAGACTCATCCTGCCGCAGGTTCCTTTTCCAATTTTTTTCTTTCCTATTATTGCATTTGCTTTTGTTGTTTAAAAATGCAAATTTATACATAACCCGGGCAGAGCAAGTGGAGCCCCGTAGACATTTGCTTGATTTATGCGCCAGCTGATGACGCTTCAATGGAGCAGCCAGCGAGTCCATAATCAATTAGCAAGTGCCCTGGGTTCGGGACCGCAGCATTCTGCTGCTCTGCGGTCAGGAGGATGATGGTGAGATGACGTGGACGACTCCAGCTCTGGCCTTTTGTCTTTGAACCGAGTCACCGGCGCAGACACATTAACTATAAATCCACGTTAATTTAGCGCGGGCAGATTTGTATCCCCGGATGGGGCCATAAAGAGCCACCTCACGCCCGTTCGTGTGGCACGTGCAGTTGCATAAGTTTATCAAATGCGGCCAAAAGCAGTCGGCAAGTCGGCGGTGCAGAGGGCGTCGAGTGCTTAACGGCAAAGATAAACTGCGCACGGGGCACAAATAATGTCTGGAGATGAAATTAAGCCGCAAAAGTAAATCACGACGCGCGATGCGCACGAAATGTAAATAAGCTATGGCAGGAGAATCCGCGGAGGTGGCGGGGGTTAAGGCACTGAAAAAAAATGGTCCTTGAAAAATTTGAATTAAATTTCTATCATTTATATTGGGAAAATAGAGTATCTTTTGGATATAGTCGCGTGTTTTTTTGTGTATTTTTATATGTATTTTAAGGATAAATTATTAAATTATTAACTCTGATTAAGATTCGGTTTTAATTTTTTAATATTTTGCTTTCTAAGTCAAACATTTCTAAGTTTGCTGAGCTTGAACACCTTATTTTTATTTTTTTTCCAGTGCACCACTGACGCTGCTGATGTTGTTGATGGGCCGTTCTCAATAATTTAGAGGAACTGCAAAACCACCAGCGGCTCACCTTGCCGGGGGTGCTTGGGCCTGTTTGGGGAGACCGCCGCCCCTGAAATATTTATAAGCCCGGCAGCATAGACACAACAGCAACACCAAAAACAACAGATGCAGGACCAAGTGGCTCCGGAACTTTAGTGATTATTACTGACGTGGTTACGTGACTGTTTTGGAAAGTGTCGAAAATGCGGCACGCGGGACTTTCCCCTGGCCAGCTGCACACATTATTAACAAGTTTTGTGTCTCGGCTCTGATTTCTCTTGCCCTGCCCTGCCCCCTTGCTGAGAAGCAGTCATAAAAATAAATCCACTAGGAAAATTTTTATGAACCCGCCGCCCTTCGAATTTAATGCGAAATTGCTGTAAAGTGCCATCAGCGCTATCAGCGCGGCATTTAACACTAATTCATAATAAGATGTCGTTGACAGTTAACCCTGGTTTTCAACCAGGCCGAGCTGACAATGAAATTTTTACGCGTTGTCCTGGTTGTCCTCGCCGCTGTCTCCTGGCTGTCCTGCCAAAAAGGAAAAAGTGATGAAGGCAGCTGCTCGCAAAACTTTTTAACCCGGCCAAGCCGAACAGGCCCCAGAATTTTTCTACATTTTTTTTTATGGCTCCTCACCTCTTTGTGAGCTGCGGTTCTTTGGGTTTTTAGTTTTGAGTTTTCAGCTTTCGGTTTTCGGTTTTGTCCTTTGGCTTCTTGTCGCGTCCCTGGACGTTTGTTTTATGTTGTCTGTCTATGTGCCGCCTCATTTTGCGAGTCCTTTGGCTGGCTGGCTGGCTGCGGAAAGCTGTCATAAGCAGATAAGCTGCCGCAATAAGCCTGAGCCGGGATATATTTGCTCTGATTTACGGGATTCGCTTTTGCATATGGTAATCAAGGGCCACCAAGAGCAGTAGTCACAATGGCTGGTTAAGTGGAGGTGGCGGGCGTTCAATGAACCTTCAAATGTGGTGCTGCTTTTACGTCGTATTCCCTCAGTATTCCCAAAATCTTTGGGAACTATAAAGAAATATGGCTTCTTTTCTTAAAAAATAACAAGTTTCAAACAGAAGGTATTGGTTTGAATACTTATTTTTGGTATAACACAGAATATGCTTAGGTAGCTTAAGTTCAGATGAACAAAACTGGAAATCCTTTTGATATCATATCATTTCGGATAACTTACAGAAATTATTTAAAGAAGTCCTAAAAACATAGAGACCAAATATTCCTCGGCTGTAAATCACAAATATAGTTTAAAGGGTTTTTAAAATAAATCGTTCTTGATTAGCCAGTGATTTAAGATCAAAAGACTAGAACCTTTAACCTTATCGTAAATAAATGGCTACTACAGCCAATTCCCTATATTCCATTGACTACTTATGATTAACCCCCTTAGCCGCGTTTTGTTCGCATTTTGTAGCGGTGTTTGGTGCTGCACTCGATGCGCCAAAAGGTGGAGCCAAGCATGAAATTTAATCAACAAAGTGCAGCAAGTTTTTATTATATTTTTTCTTTTTGTTTTTAGCTTTTGTTTTTAGTGCCGAGCGCTGCGAAATTGTGTTTGCCGCTGATGTTGCTTTTGGGTGTGTGTGTGTGTCTGCTGGGTGTTGTGTAGCGACCTTAAATATATGTGTCGCCGACATGCTTTGTTCTAATACGGGTTTTGTTTAAGCATATTGTGCATATTCCCGTCTGCTGGCAGCCAATTTATTTATTAAAGTCCCGCCCGATTCCGCTCCGGCACTTCTGGTTGCCGTGGCGCCGCGGCATTCGAGCATCTCGATTTACATTTGCCGCGGCGATGGAGATTCTGGTGGAGGTGGGGCTCCCCGGCTCCTTGCTGCCAATTAGATTGGATTAAAAATTCCATTTTCGCGCGCCATATGGGAGCGAATGTTTGCGCCAATCGCCATTGAATATCCTCGAGCTCTTCGACGTGCTCGCGCGGTCTAATCAAAAGGGTAACTGCATGGCATTTTCGCGTCCATAAACAAATCCTGCGAAGAGGGTTGCCTCCGAGGAGTACGCGCTTCGCAGCTCCGGGCTGGCGGATCTGGCAAGCAGAAAAATGACTGACGATGCCCAGGAAACTGCCAACTATTTCCAGGAGCCAAGGAGCCAGGAGCACCGCAAGGGGACCATATGGACTCCGGGGGGCGGAGCGTGTGTGCAGCGCCGAGTTTTGTTGGTTTTTAATTAACTTTTGGCTGCAGGATACAACATATTGTGGAAATTAACGTTCACACATACCCACGCCCGCAAACACAAACATGTGCATGAGTGCCAGTGTGTGGGTTACTTGGCTTGACACGCCCATGCGCCCACAAAGGGCTAAAAGTCATCCACACACACGCAGTCTACACAAAAAGAAATATTACCAAAAAAAATTGTAAAAATATTACAAGCCGTTGCTTCTATGTTGTTACTACAAACGTTGGGTTTTCAATAATAATGTTTCTTATTTATACTTAAAAAGTTGTAAAGAACTTGTATTAAATCAAAAATAAAGGGTTCAATTCATAATAATTACAAATTTGGTATTTAAATTTAATGTAAGTTATTGTTACTTAAATATTTTATATTTACTTATTAGTTTTTATGATATGTGTTTGTGTACACCCTTTATTGCCGATAATATTTTTTATGTTCCTAGAAATATATAAAAAAATGGAGCATTTGGTTTGATTAATTTTGTATTCAAAATTTGTAATTATTTTCCCCATTTTTCCCAGTACATATGTCCATAAATATGTGTGTGCATGCTGCAAGTAAAGTTGGAAGTGAGTTTTGTTATTTTGACCAGTTTTTGCCTAAGAAAAACAAAAGTATAAATTGAGTTTTGTGCACTGCAGTTCATGGTTCATTGGGCGAGTCAAGTGATTGGAAATCAAAACTATTAACCCATGGCAAGTGAAGGTTGCGCACTGAATCGAATTCAATTACCATGGACGATGGCTGGGAAAACAAATGTCATTAGCTCGAAATTAATTGCAAATTCTCCTAGTTACACATGCTGGCAATCAAAACTTTTAAATTATTTTCACCACACAAATATGTCAAAGTTTTCTTCCCATTTTTTTCGTACATTTTTCGTTGTGGCTTTCTATTAATTTTTTCTTTTTGTTTTTGTGCTTCATTGCTGCCAATGGCAGTTGCTGTGTGTGTGTGTTGTTGGCTGTTAACTTTTGATGTTTTAATACACTGCAATTAGGGAGTCCGAGCCGATGGGGCAGTGAACAAATTGTAACAGAAACTGCAATAATTTTTAACAACATGCAACGCGCCAAAGGGCGGCGATGATGAACGGCGGCCGGTTCACGGGGCGTATGAGCAATGGCCCCGGCATTAAAGCGCGTCCACGGGGCGTATGCGTCGCCCTTCGTCCTGCGTCCTTCGACTGGACAGAAAAGGAGCGAGTAGAAGAAAAACAACCGCAGAGTGCCACAAATTTCGCACTGATTTCCAGCGGTCTTTGCTGACGGAAATGTTTTAGTTTTTCAAATTGTTTTCAGTAGTCGACCGCGCTGCATTTGCTTCACTGCATGCATTCTTCTGCATGTTTGCCTTGTTTTGGCCATTTTGTTAATTTTCTTCTATTTTTTATTTGACACAGAAAATATTTATATTAGTTATTGTTATTGTTTCGTCGGCCCTTGTATGCCGTTTTTTGCTTTTGTTGCTGGTAAGCGCGAGTTTCATGTTTGCATTGTAGTTGCCGTCGTTGTGCAACAAAAGTTAATTAATTGAGTTTTGCAAACTTTTGGCCATTACATAAATTTAAATTGTACAACATAGCGGAGCAGAGAGCTATGATTTCGCTCGGGTATGCGTGACTTTGTGATCGGCAAGAGGATCCCTTATGTGGATAGGGTATGCAGGACCTCGACTCTGTTTCGGTGGCTGCCATCTGGTGAATTTATTTGCTCAGTTTATAAAATTGCAATTTCCGTACTCAAAGTGTAGTGCAACTGCAGTCATTTACGGGCTACTTGATGGCCTCTCATTCTCCTCGCTGGTTCGCAGAAGTTTTTCGGGGGGCCCAAGGAGTTATGGCACTCTTGGTGGATATTTATGAGGCGTTGGCTCTTATTAGCACTTGACCACCGACACCACCACGGCCGCTGGCGACCGACAAAAAGCTGAGCAAATCCGCAAACAAATTTGCGTTAACCGCATAATCATTGCGTCTTTCTGTGCCACGTGTGGCATTGCTCATACGCCCCATCTGCCCGTCACCGGAAATCCTTATTTATCGCTTTCAATAAGTCGCCGCAGGCAAGTCGGCATGCAAAAACCATTAAAGGCATTACGCGGCTGCCATTTTTCTCGACACCCCAACGGCCCAACAGCCCCACAGCCAACTCCTCTCAATACTTCGCTCTTGTTTTTATTTACTAGCCTCCTCTATGATTTTTTTTCGTTCCTTTGCGCTTGCGGCAAATTAAAAACGATAAATTTGCACTGCGCATACGAGTGCATCTCCCCGAGCTGCGACTTCCGGCTGCCATAGACAAATCCGCGCGCATCAAGATCCGGCGTACGGATCCCGAGGTCCTGCACTTAGAAAAAGGGTTGAGTTTTCATTAAACAAATCACAAAGTGTCTAAAAATCAGCTTAAATATTATAAACATATTTTAAAAATCATGAAAATACTTTGCCTTTAAAAAAACACAATTTTGCCAGTTCTGATTTATTTCTGATGACTGACTGATAGAAATAAATTTGCAAATATTTCCTTGCTTAAGAAAACTTTTTTATAGGCCCTTATCGACAAATTAGTCGATTTTAATTTGTTTTGTTAATTTCAAAAATGGTAGAGTTAACTTTTTACGAGTGTGCGGCCGGCATGTGAGGTTGGCTGGAGGTTTCACAAACAAATGGCCAAATAAAAGCGAAGCCCCGGCGGCGGAAATTGCTTTGCATTGTCATGGCTGTCGGTGTTACACGGCCTGAGTTTCGGAGACCTCCTGTTTGTCCTGGGGTCCTGGAAAGCTCGAGCGACAAATTTTTAAGTCATGACTGCACAATAACAATAAAACAAACGATGGCCGGCGGACAAAGTATTCTTAAGCCCGTCCGCCGTTCGCCGGTCGACCAAATGGTTAGTGGTCAGCGAATGCGGGACATAAATTCGCGCGACTTTCGGGCCGACAAGTGCCACATAAATTCTAAATGCATCCGCCCGGGCCCAAGGAATTTCCGGGAAAATGTGTGATCGCGGCCGTGCCCAAGAGGAATTTCAATTGTAAAACACACACAGTCAGAGTGAGTGGCAAATTATTTTTGGGCCTCTGACTTGCTCGCAAAAATTACACACATCTTTATCCAATTTATATTCATATTTCCCTAATTGCCCGATTGCGGCTGGCAATAGATTTTTATGCCGGCCATAAGCAAGGCTTATCGCCCTGAGAGACCGAAAGTCGAGGCGAATTTCCGGCTGCATGTGTTTGTATTGGTAATTCCCTTATTGCATGGCGCTGTGCAAATATTGATATATAAAAACATGGCTCATGGCATAGATTTAGCTAAAATCCCGGGCAGGCCGCAAAAAACGAAGCCAAATGCGTTGCCAACATGGCAATAACAGCAAGAACAACAGTAGGCCAGAAAAAAAGAGGGAAAACATAGGGCAAACAAGGCAATTACAAAGTGCCAAAATGGCACAAGCCATAACAGTCTAAGCTCCCCTCGCACCCCGAAACCCCCACCCCAAAACCCAAAAACAAATAGCCAAAGCCATTTCAATGTATTTAGCCAGGGTCGGTCCACATATGCATAGCCATCGCCATCGACGTCGACCCAGGGATCCGGGGAACCCTGGACCTATGGACCCATGGAAGCTGCTGCGGCTTTTGCAACTGACTCTGGCAAACTGTCATCAATTTGGCGACTCGCCGCCGCTGCATTTGTGTGCGTGTGTGCCATTGTGTGTGTACAGAGAGAGAAATAAGTATCCATATCCATTTATGGATATCTGGTCCATTGGAAATGTTTACCATTTTGTAGATACACTAAGCAAATGTCTTTACATATTTTTTTTTACATAAAGAATGACCAAAATAATGATATTTCGATGCCAGCATTCAAATATTTAAACGAATTCTTGGATAGGAAAATACTTTGCCAATAAATACCTACATCTAAATAAAATCGAATTTTGTAATATACAAATTGCAATACATATTTTTTTAGAAAGTATTCTTGTGATTATATAACGCCTAAAGTATTATTTATTGTATAAATTATAGCAATTTTAGTAATATATTTTGGGAAAATGTTGGCCAAACCAAAAAATACTTATAGAAAAAACAAACAAGAAATGTATTAAATTTTTATTGTTCTAAAGGCAGCATTTTTTTTGGCAAACTATAATTTCTTATGGCTTAAAACAAATAAGCTAAATACAATTTCTAGTTCTATAATGACTGCATGTTTCCTTGACCAAATAAATGTAGTTGCCCAATTTTTTTGCAGTGTCTTGGCCGATGGCCATATTGACAATATGTATTGAAACTCACTCAAGCTATTAATGCTGAAAGCTTTTACGGCCACTTCAGGCAGCAAGCGGCAGCCATGGATCGCCCAAGGGCCCAAAGGACTGCCCGGGGGGCGGTGGCGATCAGGGGCGCAGAAGGGGCACCACGCCCCCTCAGGACGACCGCAGGCAGGCACCAGCTGGTGTCAAACTCAAAAGTGGTTTGTTCTCCTTTTTTCTTGGCTACTGTGCGCTTTATTTTCCCATTTTGACCAGCACACCCGAGTGGAAAAAACATTAGCCAAAATATAAACATGAACTTTACATTTGAAATATGAGTGTGTCGTGCATTTTGCCAGGGATGGCAACCAGAAAATGGTTGGGGGACTGTCGACACTCGCTTGAATTTTAAAGGATAATTTGTCCAGCCATGTTTAAGGCTGCAGGACACGGCGACTGGCGGAGATAAGGCACGCAGCGAAAGGAGCTGTCTACACAGGACGCACAGCTGGCAAAATAAGCGGAAAAACTGCGTTTAGCGGCAGACACGATATTATTGGTGGGGCGGCAATCGGGAATCCGGGGGGCTTCGGCAATTGCAAAGTTAACGTGTCAATGGCAACCATTGAAGCGTTCTCCCCGCCCCAGACCTCCAGACCTACAATTTCCAGATCCCAGATCCCCACTTCAACACAGATAAAGGCACGAAAAGAAAGGCGGCTGCGTCTGGGAAAACTTCTTGAGAAAGTTTCACTTTAACTTGAACAATTGACTTTTTTCCGAGGAGTGTTGTTCCTGGACCCACGCCCGAGACACTTGACTTGCGGCCAAAGCCAACCGGTTGCTCCAACATCCCCGGAAAACCCTTCTCATTTTGCACGGAAAACAACCACAGTAAGGTTAATGGATTGAAGTTCATTCGTATCTAATAGATACTATCTATGAAGTTGTTACAAGGTATGAACTAAATTGTTGATCAAATATGTGAGAAAGGTTAGAAAAATTGATTATCAAATAATTACAAATATTTTACTTATTCTATATTTTATTATTTTTAAATTACAAAATTCTTTGCTTATAGAGGGAGTATTACTTTTTTGGGTCTAAGTATTTAAACACTGTGAGATATTTTGCAGATGGAATAATCATAGTTTTATGTATTTTGGAATCCCTTCTGCAGAAGTGCGATTTTCTTCTTTCTTTTCCAAATCAAAAAGGGCCATCGAGAATCCTTTCTAGCGGTGCACACAGATCTCATCCATCTATCTATACTTTGCCTGGCCCCGACAATTGGAACGTGGCTGAATCTTGGTATTGAAATGTTTGCAGTCAAGTTATTGTTATTGTTATGCGAATTGCTGCCACCGCTGGTGTTTTTTGGTGGTTCGTGGGTGGTGGTGCTGCTGGCAATTCTACGTCTTTGCCACTGAAGTGAAGCGATTGTTGCCCCGTGCTCATGAAACTGTAAGCGAAAAGTTTGCTTTACTTTTGTGTCACGCTCTGTTGCTTCCCGCGCCCCAAGAAGACCCAGAACGAGAACTCAAATTGAAAATGTTCTCATAATTTCTGGCCGTAAAAGATTTCAATCGTGAATCGCAAAACTTTGGGCCGCCAGTTCGAGTTTACTTTTTACTGATTTTACAATTGATTTTAATACACACTCACACAGAGGGCAATGAAAAGTTGTTGAAATCCTGTCGATTCAATCGTGCAACTAATTGAAATTTTTGCTAATGAAATTGTTTGGCAAAATGCGTATTAATTTTCGGTTTATTCATTTCAAGCTCTTCTTTGATTAGCATAATGAAAGCAAAGTGGTAAATGGACGAAACAAATTCTGACATTTCCACTTAATCTACAGGAATCATGTCGGTCATGCGGTCAGAGGTGACGGCGCAAAAACAAAAGGCGACCCTGGAAGCGAAACCCTAATAAAGCCGTGTCGCAGACAAGTCAAGCTGTGATTTCAATCCAAATCCGGGGGACACAACCCAAACTTATCAATCTGTGCACTGAAAAAAAATATTCAAAATTTTCTAGGAATTCTATGGATAATACAAAGATGAATTTTCAAAATCTTGAGTGTTTTAAATTGTTATTGAATATATGGTATCATTGGGAGTATTTTAAGTATAACTTGATTATAACCTAATTGTTAATAAAAGGTTGAATTCTTATTAACTATATGGAAAAGAAATTCTCTTATAACTGATTTTAATTGCATAAAATTATTTTCTGTGTTCCAAATCTCAGTGACAGCCGGCTAATGAAGAGTCCTCAAAGTGCGTGGCGTGACAATGCCCCGACATTTGTCGCTAACTCCTGGAAAATGCTCTGATTAGCCACGATTTCATTCCGGTTGGCAATTCAAGTGGCTGACAATGTGAGCAGACGTGCGACGGCAATCCCGGCGAAAACTGCCTGCCAACCGCTGATGAGCTCGGCTTTCGAACAATAACCCAGTGAGATTTTCGGGGATTTATGATGTTTTCCGTCTGCCGAGCCTTTTGTTTTGTCGCTTTTCCCCGGAGTTTGGCGTGTCTTTCGATTTGTTTGCCCACACAAATGCTGTTGTTTCTTTTGCATGCAGACAATCAAAGGCCCGCCGTTACTCATACGCCATGCTGGCCGCTCGTTAGCCGGCTGCCCGGATTGCCCACTCCCACTCCCACTCGCGCTGTTGTTGTACAAGTCTGGGCGGGATCGGCGGACCACCCGGCTGTAACAATATTTATTCATGTTAATTAAATTGTGTGAATATCACAATTTTCCATATGACTGCGCACATTTATTGTCTTTCAATTTGCGGCTGTGGTTTCGGATTCGCTCTAAGCGTTGGCGTTCGAATACCCCTTTTTTGAAGGGTGTATTTTAATGTTGCATGCATATCTGATCTTCTAAAATCCCAATATTTGAAGTCTTAATAGGATACATAAAAGAGAGAATTATAATGCTAATTTATCGGTATTCAACTTACAACTTATTATTTCTTTTGAAAAAAGGGAGTGAAAACATTTTCATTTTAAAATTACACAGTGCATTAAATATATTTTATATATTTAACATAAATATGTTAAATATTTTCTACATCTAATTGATAATTTTTTACTTTTATTATTTTACAGGGTATTTCACGGCTTTGTAGAGGTTCCTTTCTCCACAGTCAAAGCTGCCGCCGTGGTTTACCTAACCATTTCCTCGGCTATGATTTGGTTTACCCATGAGCACGGGCTTTCATTAGAGCGGAGACCCCGGCCGGCGTCGCCGCCTTTGCCGTAACCGTGTGATTTCCCTAGCCCGACTTTTATGACTGTAATCCGGCGAGCGGCGAACCTGCAACGCATGCAGAAATAAGCAATAATAATCTGTGTTCAATTTCCACTCGCCTTGGCCGCAAATTGCACGCAAGTGACGACTGCGGACCGGAAACGAAGTTCAACTCCAGCTGGAGGCCAGTCGCCACCACGTTTCCGCAGCTGACAAAATAATTTGAAAGCAATTTCGGGAACCGAAGGAAAAAAAAGCTAGAAAAAAAAGGGGGAAAAAATTGTCAAATTCGCACTTTGTCGGCAAGCGGCAAGCGAATTTTCCGGGGCACACTGCAATAATATTTCAATATGTAATTTGGCAAATTCAAATTTTTGGCCAACTGCAGGCGGAGTCTCTCGGCCCTAGGACAGCGATAATTTCCCCCAAGAATGCAGCATTAGCACGAGACACAGATGGCCGAAGGGCCAAGGAGTGGATTAGATCGGAGTGCTCAGGGAGGAGATTTGGACTGGGATTGGGATTGGGATTGGGAAGGGCTATTCCATGCCGGGCTATGTGCTTGTACTCTGTGTGTTTGTCATATTTGCATGCGCAACTAAAAAGGTTTCTGGCTGCTGGCAAATTGATCCCAGCTCACTGGCTTATGAAGGACACGGACTGTACTATTGTCTGGGCTCTCCTTTTGGCTAAGGAATGGGGGATAATAAACGTTGCTGCAGGCAACAGTGGAGCTGGAGCTGGAGCTGGAGCTGGATCTCGAGCAGCCAGGCGAGCAACGCAAAAAGCCAACTCTCAAAGGACCTGTGACAGGATAATGCATGCTTGCATTTTAGATGACAATAATGCATTTTTGTTTTAAGGGTAATTTTGCAGAATGTTTTTGCCTGGGTGCCCCCTTCTCGCTGGGGGATTTCATTATGCGAAAATAAATAAAGAAGTTTTGTTTATTCTTGGCGATTTGTGCAGATGTCTCTCCAACTTTTCGGCTGCCATCAAAAACGGCGGGCATAAACACAACTATTTAAAATCGTATTTAACTCGCCGAGAGTTAAAAGTACTTGCAAACTTTTGCAGCCAATTAAATTCGCGAACATACTCTTCACGAAGCTTACATATTTTATGGCACCATAATTTTTCAATTAGAGCTGGCAGCATTTTGTCTTGGGCTCCGAGCAATAAATGAAATATTGGAGTCCCCAAATTAACAGACATTTTCCGCTCGAGGCAGAGGGCGGCAATGCTTTTAAGTATCTGTAAATTATGTCAGTGACAGCACATTGACTTTATTATGAGTTGATAGGATAAATGTCTAATTTTTACAAACATTAAACTTATTTTAATATACAAAATATTACTTACTATTTTTATGATTAAATTTATTTGTACTATTTTGTGTAACCTCTTTATGACTGCGCTGTATTATAAAGTTGAGACCTCTTTAAGTGCACACCTCATGAAATATTCAAGACCAACTTCTGGTCGTACATCATGCCGCCAGACATTGGTTAAAGCCACTTTAAAGCCTTCCAGCTGGCAGTTAATCGATTGCTAGGTCTGTATTATGGTTCTATGGGGCATTAAGTGAAAAAGTCTATAAAAACACGGCGGCTTGGGCTGAGTGTCTGTTGTGCGTTTCCGCCGGACCCGGTGACGCTCGGCAGCTGCCGCGTCTGGGGGCTAATCCTCGACAGAAGCACGTCCTCGTGCTCAACGGAAATCGCCATTCAAAAATTACGGGGGTTGTCGCTCCCCGCACACATGCCGTCAAATTTTGCACGGCAGCTTTGTTTACTTTTCATTTCCTTGAAGCAGATGCCACATGCTACCCATACCTCTCCTTAGCTCTCGATGGGTAAATAAACCGAGTGGCGGGATTCTGGGATTCCCCGTCTCGTATTCTTTTTTCGGGTCGAATTTTTTTAGTCACCAGCGGACTAATTTGCAAGACAATTAGAAGGTCCCTGGCCGAGGCAGACGACGGCCGCTAATGAAAGCGCGCGATAAGAAAACTTAACAAATGTCAAATGGCCAAAAGGAGCGATGGAGATTGCAAGTCGGGGGTATAAGCGCCGCCGGGGCACGCTGTCTGCGCTGAAAAGTAAAGTAAATGTTTACTTTGGAAATCTGAAATTTGCATAATTTGCAAAGAAGGCAGAAGAAGGTGATGGAGGAGCAGCAGGAGGAGGATGAGGATGAGGCTGTCTGCCACCGATAAAAGCGGAGTAATATTCATGGGTTTTGGATGACAAAGTTTTTGGGGCAACGTCAGATAATGTCACATGTGCCCCTGACCAGCGGTAGATAATGTCAGGGAAGTGTCAAACTGGACGCCGGTTGGATGGTCAAAGGATGCCGCTGCCGATGCCGGTGTCAGGTGCTTTTTTGCCGAGTCCTGTCAGCTGATTCCTCGGGCCAGGCTCAACAGGATGCCGCTTGGTCGTTCCCGAAGCGGCAAGCCCGCAGTTGTTGCTGGCTTGTATCGCAGTTCCTGCTGCCGAGAGCGAGCCGAGGAAAATAGCGATACAAGGAGCAGCAACTTTCGCTCTCGGTGAGCGACTCTTCGTGACTTGTATCGCCGCCTGTTGTTGTATTGAGCTTGCCCCCCCAAAACAACTCGTAAACAAAAGGCAGAGGCGTCGTTGCAACCAGGGGTCTCTACAGGAAATGATCTTTCCTGGAAAAATCTACGAAAACTGACCGCCATTTTGTCTTTTCTGAAGAAGACTTGTTCTCTAAAGCTACTGTATATAAGCTTTCTATGGCACCTCCCCTTTGGATACATAAGCCTTTGCTACTTTTACATGGCCAGCTTTCAGACTCCGCCTCTGTGTCGTACATGCATTTCCACTGGGCTGTCGCTGCACTGGTATTGGTGAGTATCCTTGCAGCTTGCAGAGCACTGAGAGAGCGATGAAAACACGACACTGCTCTTCGGTGGTTGATGGAGCCAAAGGACTTCAACGAACTCGGAAAATGCGCTACAGTTTAAGAAAGATGGTAAAAGTTTTAATCTTTATAATATAGAACATTATAATACTAATTTTAAGGCAGTACTCGATAAGCAGTCCTTAAAGATTTATCCGTAAAGGCATTTATTTAAGACTAGAGCTCTTTAGTTGCGGTTTTCAAGAACATTTTATAAATAAAATCTAAAATATAAATATAAAAATATTTTTAATGTTCAGGTTCTTTTACTTGAATTTGTTAATTTATTCCTGCATGTAAAATTTCCAGACCCCGAAAAACCTATTTCAAAACAGAGTACATAACTTTATTTATTTAAATATATGTGCTTATTTCCCAAATTTTTTACTATGACTGCATATCTCTTTCCTAAAAAGAGGTTAAGATAGTGCGACGCACTTATTTTAAATTCTAAATAATTAACCAAATCTCCGAGTGTGTTCATATGACCAAGTGCAGCTCATCCGGCAGCTAACCTGCTGCCACTCGGGACTCGAAACGCGGGCCCCAGAACTGAAGAGCCATCAAAACAGAGAAGCTGGTGAGCCACTTGGCCAGCAGGAGGGCGGCAAGACAGGACGAAGGAGATGAGCCGGCAGATGGTCGTGCTCGCACCTTTCGTCCTGGTGGTGGATGTCCTTCCTCGCGCTCTCTCGCCTCTGCCCGCTCTCTCTATGAATATGTGCAAATTAGCATATCAAATGCCATAAATGGCGCTAAGGCAGATGGCCGTGTATTAGTGCTCTCCATTGTTACCCATACGCCGCGTTGCACGAGCGAATGAGCGCACGAAGGGCGGTGCAAAAGGGACGAGGGGTGGGTGCACCTGCGGCTGTGTGCGAGTCGGTGTGTGCGTGTGATTTAGTTGCATGCGATAATGTCAACCACAGCGAAGGGCCGCTCGCCTTTATTCCGCTGCTTGGGTTGGCTCGCCTTGCGTGTCCTGCATTGGTGGCACACGTGCCTCTGTGTGTGTGGCTCGCTTTTCTGTTTTTTTTTTCATTTTCGGTGGTGGTGGTGCAGCGCTGCCACTTGAAACGCCACTGAAACTGCTGGACGCCGACTTTGGCTACTTGGCGACTTGGCTCTTCAGTGTCAATTCGTCGACACGAGGCGCTGCTTTTCGCTGAGAACTAATCGTTGGAATCTTGAGCAGGCCTTCCTGATTTCCCGGTTTTCCCGGCTGCCACGTGCTCGCCTTCCCCCGCTCGTCCTGTTTTGTTTTCCGGCCTCTCTGAGTCGCGAGTTTTGTTGTGCGGAAGTGAAAAAAATTCGATACAAGCCGTCCAAAAGTGGGCCATTCGGGCGGTGTCCTGCCAGGACCTGTGCCTTGTGTGAGTGAGCACTGCACTTCGGCCAGCGAGAGAGTGAGAGAGAGTGGGTGAGTAGCAGGACATCTTTTCGGCCTGCTCTCCTTGTTGTGCTGCGTGTTTTGGCCTACGTGTCCTGACCTTGTTTACAATTTTTGTTTTGCCGCAAAGGACAACAGCGGCTCAATAGTGTGCGCATGTGTACAAAGAGACAGATCCTTAAGTCGGATTGTGCCTTGTGGCATAATTATCAACAATCAACATACTTTTTTCAAAACACTTTAAATAATCGAAACGCAATCGACTAATTTTATTAAATTTATTACTTTATTCCCTAAGGCGATTAGGTTTGCATTGAATATATTGCACTTGTATTTTCCCCCTTATTTTTATTCGAACTAAGTGAAATCTTAAAAAATTATTCAAACTATTACAATTATTACCTAATATTCTATTACAGAACGAATCTAGGAAATATTTTTGATAAACTTTTGATGTAGATTTCTTAAAAATGTTGTATCTTTTTTTATAAATAGGAAGCCCAAAGCTTTTACTTTTAAAAGGAACGCATTTGATTTTATTCCTGATTTTTATGCAAAGAACATGATTTAATATTATCTTGCAAAATGCTAACTAGCAATAATCACTTAATATTCTCTTGCAATATTTTTGCAAATTATATAGAACTACTTTTTGGACAACTTAAAATTCCTTTTAATTTGGTCATATAATTACTAAATGATATCTTACAAATGCTCCCTCAAAGATATTAAAAATAAATTATTTTAAAAACCTACAAGGGAAAGTATTTTAATTACTTAGTTCAGTATTAACCTTGCCATGCCCAAATCCAAGTGCGTGTTCAATGGAATTCGGAAAGAATTTCTAATTTTAAGTTCCCTTCTAATGCATTTATAATCAGCCGGGGATTACACATTTAAGTGCCAGATTTAAATCACAACCCTTCCCGCAATAGCCCGCCCACATAATTTATGTAAAAACTTTATAATCCAGGAGAGGTTTTTTGTTGCAATGGCGCTTCATTAATTTATGAATATCAAATTGCATTTTGACATTTGCCAACAAAAACTATTTAAAACTTGTCCCGGGGTTGGGCTTGGCGCACAATAGCCTTGGTCCCCGGTCACAGGACCTTTTCCAGGACCTCCTCCCCCCGCTTTCTCCGTCTCCCCCGCCGTTGGCGATTCGGTTTGATTGAAGCACCCGCATGTACAGAACATTTTAAATATTTACAAAGATATTTCAAAAAACGCTTTTGGCATGTTTTGTTTTTGTTTCCCCGAGTTCCCTTATAATTGTTGTTGTTCTCCTGCCTGTTGGTGTGGTGGTGTGTTTGTGTGTGTGTCCAGAGGTCCTTGGAGTTCCCCACCCTCCCCTCAGTGGGTCGAGTGTTTTGCTCACTTTTCGGTCGTTGGGACAAAAAAGGGAAAGCCAAACTTCGAATGTGGCATGAGGGCGGCTCTCCGGTGGTGTGTGTGGGTGTGTTTGTGGGCGGGGCACTTGAGGGCGCGTGTGTCCTTTTAGGAAAGTGTCAAAAACCGTTGGTCAAAAAACCGTATGGCAATTATTCAACACAATTGAATATGAAGTGTGGCGATGGCAAGGGACGGAAGTGTGGGGCTAAAAAAAGGCGGAAAAAAGTTGCAGCGCTGGGCAAATAATGAAAAATACACCCACATCAGTATTTTTCGGCTGTCTGCACTCAGGCACACACACACATTTGCACCCTTTTCATGTCCTGCCGCTGCTCCTTCCGCTGCTGCTGTTGTTGTTGTTGCTGCGCACTTGCTGCCGCCTGGCAATTTTTCGGTGATAAAATATTTAAATTTAATTAAGGCCACCGACGAGCAACACGATTGCCGAGCCAGCGGCCAAAAGGGAAGATGAAGTGGTGCTGGCCGGACCTTTGACCCTGCATTCCCGTTCCCAGGCTACGAATACGCGGGCGGGCGGCGTGCCGGGTACCCAGGACCAGGACCAGGTCCTTTTTGCGCCTTTTGCATTTGCGTGTGCTGCGTTTTGCAGGCCCAACCGGCTGCTGCTCTGCTGCCCGGCAAGAAATTCATTAAAAATTTTTGCTTTGATGCTACCAAATTCTTTTTGTAAGTTTCTTTGTACTTTCCAGCTTTGTATCTAACAGGGCCACAAAACATACTTTCAAAGGACCCCGGCGGTCGGTCGGTCCGTTCTGTGCTCTGTGTATGTCCTTGCCCAGTGATTATGTTCCAGGACTAAGCCCCGGTTTTTCGGTTTTTGTAATTAAGCCCCCCCCGGAGCCACAAAAGTTGCATATGCTTCGCCCACACACGCGTATCTCTTTTTCCCCCAAAAGAAGATAGTGTGCACACAAATTGAACACGATTGCAACTGGCTAAATTGTGTTGGCCAAAATGCAAACTTTCCACTTGCCGGCATCTTAATCGCCGGCAAGAGTCAGAAAGTTGCAGCCGTCTTGCCTGTCCAAAATTCAAGAAACTAAACTATTCCTGCTCTGCCACCAAAACTTTTGATCTTGAGTTGTGCAAATATTTTTCATTATGCGGGCCAAGTATTTATGGAATTATGGAAATTTGTTTTCAAGATATTTTCATTTCGTTCCCTGGCAAAAACGGGGAGGTGAGTCCTGCAGATACGAGAGCTGTTTTAAGGGCATAATCCGGGTCGTTTCGGAGTTGTTGCGGTTGTTTTAATAACACTTGGTTAGTGTTTTTTGAATACACAATGAAAGTTATATGTGGTGTATGGTTTTATGCTTGTTATTTTGTTTAGGCCAGGAATACTTCCTTGGCTTTACAATTAAATGGGCGAAAATGTTGAAGGGGTCTTATGACTGGCAACCCATTTATTAGATCATTAAAAACTGTTTCCAATCTGTTCACAGCCATTGATTGATTGCCAAACTTCTCGAATTATCCCTGCATTCAAGTCTGGCCTGCAATTTTGAAAGTCCCTCAGTCAAGTACCCGATTGACTTCTGATCCTGATTGATTCTACACGAATGTTGTAAAATGAGGCTCTCTGGCCGGCAGGCAGTCTGACAATTAACCATGGCCAACCGGCTGGCACATCTCTGAGCCCAGGAATTTGGCCGAGGGCAGTGGCTACAATGGCTGGACACGTGCACCTGTTTTGTCACATCTAATATTCTATTGTTTGGCCTGTTGCAAGGACTCGTTTCTGGCCAAAATGCGTTTCTCTACGCTCCAAGAAGGAAAGGCAGCCGGAGTCAACAATGGACTGTGGACAGAGGCATGCAAATTGGCCAGGAAGGGGGCAAAAAGGGAAAGGGAATGAGAAGCAGCAGGAGCAGGAGCAGGAGCCAGAAGGAAAATGGGGAACAGGCCCAGCCAATTTTTCTTGCATTTTCCTTCGAGTTTTTCGGTTTTTCCTCGTGTTATTGTTGCCCCAGCCCGTGCTGTTTGTCCAAGTTGCCATTTCAAGCGTGTTGCAATGAAAAGCAAACTTTTCCATTCCACACGCAGTTGGGGTTAGGCATTCGGTACGGTCTTTGGTCTCCAGTCTCCAGCTTTCAGTCTCCTGGCTGCAGGACTCAACAGGCGAACACGGGGCGTATACGAAATTAAAATGCACTCAGCTGAAAAATTGGTTTTCTCGTTCTTGACAAACTTTGAGTGATTTCTGAAAGCCTCCGACGAGTGCCAGCCCATTGAGGGCGAATCGGCAGATGAGGCGCCAAAATCCCACCCAAAACAAGATACTTTTACATGGAGTCAGGCATCTGCACCTTGATTTTGCCAAAAAGAAAAAAGAACGTTTTAATAAGGCATGCACTTTAATCAAGCGTGCCGAAAATAAACTCATAATTTATGGGAAGCCAAAAGAAGGCGGAATATGAAGGCCAAGAGAAATGATAACAAGATGCCAGAAAATTGCTTCACTCATTAAAAATACATGATTTGGTACTTTAAGCCCTCCTCTGACTTTTGGTAGCAGAAGCCACTAAATGGCCATTTCTTTATTTTCTTTCAATTATATTAGAGCCATGTAAAAATATAGATATTTTAAGATTCCAATCTATTTAAAATATATGTTGTCTTCAAATCCATTTGATTAATTTTTTTTTTCAGCTGAACTGGGCTAAGCGAGCTGCTTGGGCCAAGATAGCGAACCTGTCGACCGGACTTTCGGCCAGTCCCGCCGCGGGACTGGGATTCGTGGGCATCCTGCCCTGTTCGCTGCACTGGCAGCCGCCGGGCAAGGCGCCCAAGCTGCTGAGCTACTCCTCCGCTGCCCGATCCGCCAGTCAGCCGTATGCCATGCCAGCCTCCAGCAGCAACAGTTGCTGCGGCAGTTGCAGCAATGGCTGCTGCCAGGACTGCCACTGCTGCAAGCAGGACTACGAGCACTTGCCTGTACCGCGACTGCGGCACCAACAGCCGCCACCGCCGCTCTACCAAAACCCTCAGCAGCACCAGCAACAACGTCAGCAAGTCAGCTGCATCACAACCCTGCAGCAGACAACAACAACGCAGCAGTTGCAACAGCTACCAGCGGCAGCGGCATCTTCTACTCCAAGCTTTTCCTATGGCAACTGCCTTATGCCACCAACAACAACGACATCCAGTACCTTCGTCAGCAATATAGGGCCAGAACCATCGTTTCAACCCATGCAACATTGTCATTCGCATTGCAATGGCTACGCCAGCAACATGCAAGCCTGCAGCAACAATCCACCTGCTCAGTCGATGATCTTGGTGCCCTTCATGTTGCCCGTGCAACAGCAACATCCGCAGCTGCAGCTGCAGCAACAGCAGCATTTTCAAGTGCAACCTCCCTTGCCGCCGGCGGAGGATGGCAAGCCCCTGTTGCAGGCCAAGAGCGTTCCACCGCCGCCACAGCCACCGCCTCTGCTCACCCACTTTCAGTCGCTGTTGCAGGCACCACCGCTGCCACCACCTTCGCCGCTGGTGCCTCAACCACCCGTCGCCTGCCCCCTGCCCAGCAGGGCACCTGCCACGCCCCCGCTGCCGGCCACCCACAATGTGCAGAGCCTGAAAGCCGCTGCTGCATCAGCAGTCGGTGTTTACCAGCGGGTGAGTACACTTAGATTAATATTTAAAATTCAAGTTCTGTGTTTTTGGACTAAAAATAAGCAGTATTTTGGCCGTCATTTTGCTAAATAAAGCCACAAAATGAATTGTCATACCTCGTTGAGCTCGTAATTAAATTCCCAATCGACAGGTATTAAAATCTAAAAACTTTATTTTTTTCGAATTTTCACAAAAAATTATGATGCCAACCCTTAAAAAAATGGGAATATGGGTCAAAAAATAAACTTTTGTTTAAGTGATTGGGACTGTTAGCACAGTTCGCCAGCTGCTCAAAACTGTATTTCATTTACATGTAGGTCGTGATTTGGCTTAACTATCAGTAAAAAGGCCCTAAAAATAAGATAATTTTTGTCCTAAATCAACATTTATATTTTTTAAGCAGAAATCAAACGTTTTTTGGTCCTTATTGTGCTAAATAAAATCAGAATTCGGAATCTCATACCTCGTTGAGCTCGCTATAAAATTTCCTATCGATTGCCATTAAAAGCTGCATATTTTATTTTTAGTCAATTTTTCAAAAAAAATTATGACTCTACCCCTTAAAAAAAATGAAAGAATTGGTCAAAAAATAAATTTTCGTTAAAATAGTTGGTTTTGTTAGCATAGATCGTAAGCTGCTCAAAACACTTTGTCTTTTGGTTGTACGCCTCGATTTGGCTAAACTACGATTGAAAAACCACTAAAAAAAAGAGATTTTTTGTACAAATCTTATTTCATATTTTTCGAGAAAAAAACAGTATTTGGACCGTAGCTTTGCCTTAAATATTCGTAGTAAGGAAGGTCTTACCTCGCTGAGCTCGGCATTAAGTTTCTATTTGTTTGGATTGAGACCTGAGCATTTTTTCGGAAAAAGAAGTATGAAATCGCACCTTGGGAAAATGTCGAAAGTTGGTTTAGGAATGTATATTCATAGAAGAAGTGAAAGCCGACTGTGCGCCTCACTTTTACTAAATATCAAATGAAAATCTGGCAAAGATTGGAGTCGCAACCCGATTTTTTTCGCAAACAATAGTATTTGTCAAATAATTAAAGATGTATCTAAGCCTAATCTCTTGGGTATTGTAGATATCCTGATTGATTCACCTGAAATTTAAGCCGAATCAAGGCAAAGGTACCTGTGTGATATGTTCCATATCGATCGAAGGTGGCTGGCTGTTAACGGGGAATATTTGTAGTACATCAGCAGCACTTAGTCAATGGCTGCAAATCCTCCTGGGCTACTAAAATGTTGCAATTTGCGAAGCACAACAGGGGCAGGGACAATGCCACGTATACTTAATATTTATGGGTGTGCTGCTGCTACTGCTGCTGCTGCCAAACTTCAATTTACATAAACATAAAAGACAAGCAACATCGGAGGAGCTCTTCCCGTAGAATCTGCATGCATGTTGTTGGTGAGATTTAGCGCAGCGACAGGACACAAAAAATCAAAGCTACAAGGGGTTTTTGGGGGGTCGAAATGCAAATCGGAACGAGCGGAAGTGAAAGCGCAGATATGGAAGGACCTGCGGGGGGCTATGGAGGGTTAAGGCGGGCTTACGGCGAGCACGAAAAACTAATGCATAACCTAGTAAGATCATCAACACGAAATTTTACAGCAAACTCATGTCCAAGGATGTGGAAATAAACTAGTTGTTTTTGTTGCCATGGCCGCTACCTCTGCCACTTTTACCCCACCTTTACACTTTTTAAGACCCCGAACCCCGGCTGCCCCAATGTTGTCCTGCGCTCAATGACTTTTGCATTTAATATGAGTAAGGAAGCGCAGGACAACAAGAGAAACAGCCAGCAGATAAGCACACAGAAAGGAATTTTGATAGGTTAAGATCATTGATTATACGATTTCTATTATACTAAGGATCTTCATTCATATAGAGGAGCTTGAACGAAATAAAATGTATATAATGACCCATCAAATTTGACATTTTAGGAGGATGTAGCTATAATTTTTAGTGATGTGAAGTTTAAGTTAATGTAACTTAATTTTTCTCCGTGCAGCGGTGGGCAAAAGCTGAGCTGGACTTGAGGATTGGTCCTCGGCCCTTTACGGCGGGCCGAGTCCTGGCCAGCGACATGCAAAACGTGCTGTTTAAATTACGTTCCTGCCGGCAGATTTCAGATTTCGGATTTCAGGTGGGGCCGCCGCCTGCAAGGACAAGCAGATAGTGTCTGCTGTCGGTTCGCCTCCTCGGCTCCTCAGCTGCTTTACTTCGAGGATTCGTTTATTTGATAGCCCTGCTTTTGATGCTCCTGCATAGCGGATAAGTTTGCCCTGATTAAGAATCTGAAACAGCAAAAAAGCTGGCACAAAAAGTATAAGGCAAAACGCGATGTCAAAGACTCGTTGGTGGGAAAAGCCGAGTGGTCACTCTGTCGCTGTGGATTGCAATGGGAAAATTCATAAGATTGCCGTCAGCAGTTTACATTGCTCATTTCTGATGACAACTCTGTGTGGCATCTCATTTGCCTGCTAGTTTCTTCAAGTGAATCATATTTTACATGCGAAATAAACATAAGCAAAATGCACATCATAGTCCTGCATCCTTAATGCTGTTCATTCACATGTGCTTAAGTAGTTTTATTTACGAGGAGCACACTCGCACTCAGAGGACTCTGGACTCTATCTGCACATTTGAATGTTAAATCTTTTATGAAATGCCTTTTTTCGACAGTCCGTCTGTCCGTCCGCCTGTCCATATCTAATACATCCAGAAAATACTCATGTGAGAGTGCTTTTGAGTGGGCGAGTGTGAGTGTGTGTTGTTGTGGTCTTCCTGCAACTTAACAATACCTTTTCCTCACTTTCCCCAGCTTTTTCCCTGCTCTCCATCCGCCGGCATTCGCTTTCATTTGTTTTTGCATTTCCTTCCTCTACTGCTGAACAACTGAGCGCGCTATCATGCACAAAGAAAGCATTTTATGTGCTGCCTTTAATGTTTGCACTGGCCCACTGTTATAATGTACTCCCACCCCGGCATGTGTGGGTAAGTAAAGTACATGTGTGAGTGTATGCAGCAGTATGGGTGGGCACTTAAAAAAAATGTATAAAATATTATTTAAGTTTTCCTAAAATTTTATAATTGGTGCCTAAAGGTATGCAACACTATATTTTTAGACAGAATTTCCCTTCAAATGATTACAAGGAAATATTTAAATTTTTCACTGCATACTTCTGGGCCCCTTTATAGGTGCTTTTAAAATCGCTCGAATATGTTCGCCACTGCGCATACAAACGAAACTTCGGGAAAAATCCTATTTATTAAAATCTGATCATTTCGATTTCTTTCTGTGTTTTTTGGCCACAATGATTTCGGTTCTTGGGCCCCTGTATTAGAAAGTTTTCTCGGATCTGTTGTGCATTCGAGAACACTTGAAGCCCGGGCATCGTCTGGTTGTCTTTGGCCACCCACTTGACCCCGCCCCCGGCATTATTCTGGAAAAACAGTTGGTTTCCATCTAATAATTGTTCTGCTCATATTCCATATGCACTTGCGGAATATTTCAAAGCGGATTTCGTTGTTGGAGCTTAGTTGTTTTTATGGTTTTTTTCTGCCACTTTCTTTGCTAAGCATGAGCTATTCCACATTGTTTATTTGGGCTGTCGAAATTTCTTGCTTAATTCAGCTCCCTGGAAACGAGGCTGTGGGGAAGTGTTACTAAGTACTTACATCATAAATGGAAATGTGGCCAGAAAAACAATTAATGCTAAATGAGTGGTAATGAAGCAGGCGGAGTTTTTATCGTGGACGGTTTTGAATAGCATTTACTAAGAGGCTTTTGCTGAGCCCACAATTATGTTCCGGAAATTAATATGCGATCAAATGCCTGCTTGCCAGCTCTTATAAATGGCAAAGGTTAAGCTTTTATTTGACGTAATATTTAAGATTTCATACTTATAAATATCTGAATTATTTAAAAAGGAGCCATATCCTTAACATGCCATTTTCTTTGGTTTGCTTTTACAATTTAAAAGGATTAAAGTAATTTTCGTGGAGTGTGACAAGAGGTAATCTTCTTTGAGAGAGCACAGTAATGCATACAAGTAGAGTAAAATAGTGGGGTGCATAAGAGGTCCTCCAAAGGGGAATCCTTCGGCTGACGATGGGAACAGTGGTGACTTAATGGCCCCGAAGGGTCGCGAGTGATACGTAAGTGAATCCATATTTCATATGCCGCGTTAAGGGGGCCAGCAAAAAGCAGACACCCAAAGTGGGCAACATATTTCGAGCAATGCCAGAATGCGTCGACTTCACTGGAAGAAATCCAAGTAAAAAGTTGCACAAACCAAGCGAGGCTGTCATTATTTCGCTCTTAGCAGTGGCAAAATGAAGCTGAAACAAAACGAAATAAAGGCAGCGGAAAGGCCAGGAGCAAGCGTGGCAGAGTCGGGCGTGTCCTTGTTGCTGGTTAAGCAGAAGAAATTTGATAGCTGCGCCAAAGGATGCGATATCAAAGGACTGCCTTGTGGCCAGCGAGTGACAGGCAGGCGGCGAAGCCAAGTCTAAGGAAACGGTTGACAGCCGCAACAGCCAAACTGGCAAATTGGACAAGCGCAAGACAGGACGAGCGGAAAAAGGAAGGGGAGCCCGAGGAAACCCGCTGAAAAACGCACCCAAAAGCGCAAATCCAAGACAGAACTTGGCCTTAGGGCCAGAGCCAAAGCTGTGTGATGGCATTAACAGAATGTGGTGACTTTCTCGCCGCGCACAGTGCCTGTAAATGCGGCTCATTGCTCTCCAGAGGATGTGGCGATAGCACACACCCTCGATTCCGCCGATCTCACCATCGCAATCTTGGCTCCTCGACCACGCAGCTCTGTTAATTCAATCTGCTGGCTGACTGGCCGCGAGGTGGCGCCCCAAAGTGCCAGCCACTGCTGTTGAGTGGCCCGAATCTCACCGCATCTGATTGTGTGAGTGTCCGCCTCGTCCTTCGTGCTGGCTTGCGTCGTCCTGCGTCCTTCGGCGCGCGTGTGTGTGCGAGTGTGTCGCGCACTGGCTTGCTAGAAGGCGATTAACCCATTATGGGCTAGAGGTAGTGGGAAGGAATTTTAACTACTTAAACTAAGGCCACCTAATTTTATAGTTACAAAGCTGTCCTTAAAGTTTATGAAATTAAACCAGAACTTAAACAAGTAAGGATACAGCTTAAAAATTAGTAATATATAATAGATGCTATATGTTCTCATTATAATATTGAATTAGGATCTCATTTCTCACCGATTGTGTATAAAAAGCTAAAATTAAAAGCTAATAATTGACTTCTGATGTTTAAAAAACCTGAAACACCTAGGTAAAACAGTAGTTTAAAAACTGCAATACATTTTTTTTGATCTTGTGTTAAAATTCATCAATAAAGTTTTTACACAATTTGTCGACCAAATAATATAGAATAAATTATAATGGAAAGCAGTAATAGGAAGTGGAAAAAAATTGTTTATGTGAAAAGGTCCTTTTTAAAGTAGCAAATAAAAAGAAAAGACAGGCGCCGAAAAAAACACTTTGAATAGTGTGAAAAAATCTTTAAAAAAATCTCTTGAACGCGCGAAAAAAATGGGTTAATCATTGCGGCGGAGATAAAAAGGACGCTGGCGTCAGGAGCAGCCTCTGCTTCCTTGTTGTTGCTGTTGGCACTTGAAAGCTTTTACCACAATGCCAGTGTATTGGTGCGTGTGCCAGTGTGCTCTGTGTGTGTGCGTGTGAGTGCGCCCATCAAGTGCTCCTTTGTTTCTCGCTGTGTGTGCGAGGGCGCCAAATTTCAAAAGCAGCCGCCCAAAAGCTTTTTTCGCTGCCAAACGGGGTTTATTTTGCGCGACACTCGACATGCGACGCATCCTTTGAAAGCGTAAACGCCGTCAGCAGCTTCACTTTCAATGGCGGCCCATGCGGCGTATACTTGATACTGGGCTGCTACTCGAGAGGAGCGCTTAAGCCCTTGCCAGCCGCCAGCCCCTAATTTAATTTACCGTAAATTCAGTTTTCCCAACCCCTTTCGGGCTTTGCCGCCCTGCGTGTGTTTGTGTGTGGCTAAGGTCAAACCGCCAGGAACAGGAGCTGGGCGAATTAAATGCAATTGACAGTTGCAATTTCCAACTGGCTGTCAGGCCAAATCCCAAAGCAACTGCATTCGAAACAAGGGAGCGGAGCAGGGCCAAGTCCAAACTCGCTGCTAACACAATAAAATGCAACCTCAACTGACACAAAGAAAATGTTTTAGCGAATGTGTACCAAGAAGTCGGACGGACAAGGACGTGGGCGGAGCCAGGTCCAAGGGGGCGTGGCAAAAAATAAAAAATAAAATAAAATAAAACAAGGATAGACATCACGTAAGCGAAACAACAATGCCAAGCCAGTCTAAACCAAAAGCGCCGCGGCTGTCAAATTAAGAGGCATTCAGGCTGGCAACTTAGTGGGGAATTTTCCATCAAACAGTCTTAGTTTAGATTTCTCGCATTTCCACACACACACACACACACAGATTGCCATCGGACAATCAAGGTGACATCCGGAGAATTTTCATCGTAAGACATAATTCGCATTGCAAGTGAGAAAATCACTGAGATGCATTCGCAGCTTATTGAATCAATCATTTTGGTTAAGTAAGCAATTTGCACCGAAGGCGTTGATTCATCTGCTCCACAGTCCATGATTCCGGCTCACATGTAATCGTAATTGAAATATGCTCAAATTAAAGTTTGGCAACCACTCAGCCTGAATCGTAATTTAGTTTCATTGCCCGAGCAGCACAATAAGGACCTCAGAAGTTGTTGTCGCAAATTTGCCTAAAGTAATGAATAGGCTGGCATGTCCTTACACCGAAAAAAATGACATCGTTAATCAGAAATAATCAGTATCTACTGTACTTTACTTTTATTTGGGCCAATTATTGTTTTTAATTAAATATTCTAAGTCTTCAAAGTCCGAATTCAGGTCTGAGCATTTAATAAAAATTTATTTGACGTAAACTAAATGTGTATTATTAGCGAAAAAATTTTAAATTTGAAAAGAACTTTTTTTTTTTATTGAAGTCTTATCAATCCAATTTTTTATTAGTTCCACAATTATTTTCTTAAATGTAATACCCTGCCTGTACTCCCAGTGCACGCACATAAAATAAAACAACTGTCGATGTCTGTCTCAGCTCAGAGTTCGTTAAATATTTTTCGAAATTCTTCTCCAGCTTAGAGTGAAATTTATTTAATGGCAAATATTTGCCAGATATTACCTGTCCATCGGGGGAACGAGGGCTGTTAAATTAGAATGCAGACTCAAGGAGGCCTGGCAGCTGGGACTTTGAACTTCGTCTAATGACCGAGGCATGTGAGTTGTTTGTTTCATTCCGATGCATTTTGTTGGTCAATTAATTTGCATGTCGTTGGTGGCCGTAACTAACGATAACACAGGCTCCCCCGAAGATGTGCGAGTGAACACGGTGGGGCACCTCCGCTCCCAGGTGGTATTCCTTCATTAAATTAGTGCTCGGTGTGTGTGGTGACTTTGACAAAGCGGCTGTCTGTCAGCCAGTTGGTCAACTCGGAGTATCCTTGCAGATGGCTCGTTACGTTGCCTTGTTTTGTTTGTCTTTTGCAACGTGTGCGGGCATCTTTATTTTCAATAAAAGATACAGAAAAAAGAAGGGCCTCGTAGTGAAACGTAAAATAAATTGCAGCCACGAACGAGCCCCATGTCTTTTTGGGCCTCAGTTTCCAGACTCTCCATTATATTTCCTCGCATTTCCTTTGCTTTTCGGCATTTAATTGGCCGTATAATTGATTGGAATTGTTGTTGGCCCCTGTTTGCAGTTGTTGTGGCCGTTTCCTGGTATTCAATCCCCCTCATCTAACTCATTATTTGTGTGTGTGGAGTGTGTGTGTGTTCGTTCCCTTGCAGCAAAACATTTCAAAATACCGGGCCAAGTGGCAAAGTTTCTTTGGCCAACTATTGAATTGGCTCGTGGCACGAGCCTTTGATAGACTTCCAAGCCCCTGCCCCGATCCTGCTGACTAGGCCTCTATAAATTTGTATTGTGCTGGCCTGCTCTCGGCGGTGCGTAATTAATTATATTTGCCTCCGACCCAAAGTGTCAGTCGGTCTCTAATTATTATTATTCCAATAGGGGGAGACTGCCCTGCCCAGAAAAACGATGCCAAGTCTGCATATCTTTTTCGGACTGGCTCTCACAGGTTGTTTGACATTAATTGATTTATTTGCCTTTTACATAAATTAGGCGCTGAATATTCGGTTTCATTGCCGAAGTGCAGGTGGTGTGAGGGCTGCTCTATGGGGTCTGATTTCACTGGGCTTAAGCATTAAAGTAGTTCAATGAGTTGGGCATTTATTTGTGAATATAGGGCTTAGGGGAAATTAAGGTCTAAGAACTCATTATATAAGACTTGCTTCTTTAAGATTTTTTTAGTTAATTATTTAGCCTTTTATTTTTGTATCACCTCCTACTACCAAGCTAATAAGGAAACAATTACAGCAAAGAGTGTGGCAAACACAATTGTTGTATCAAAACTTTTGGCATTATGCCAGTTAGCTGGTTTTAGCTGCTGTTTTTGAGCGGACCAAAGTCCGTTGCTTTTTGGCGTTCGCTCAGCTGGAAAACGCGATCGTGGCGGGGCGGCGGAAAAGGGAAAACTTTTTGACAGCACAACATGCAAAAACAAATTACCAAACAGTCAAACTGTCAATTACGGGGCAATTAGTTGGCTTCGATTAAATGGCAGTCGTTGGCCGCTGTAGTTGCTGTCGTCGCTTAAGCCGTTTTGGCCCCGTTTACAATGGCAGCACGTCGTCTGCACTCCCAACTGGGTAGCTCCAAAACTCCGTGACTCCCCCGATTTCCAAAGGCCCGGAACCTGCTGGGAAGCGCCGAAGCTGTGTGCACAAATATTTGTGGCTGAAAATTAATGTCCGACAAGCCAGCGGCATGGACAACTTTCTGTGATAATTGGCCCACTGCACTGGGCCCGCTTAAGTGGTCGGCCAGCAGTTTGATTTATTCCCGCTCCCTGGGCTGAGACTCCGGGACTCGATAGCCAGGTGCACGGATCAGATGCATCCCCGGTGGCCACTCAAACGGCAAATACACAACATTTACAACTGTGCTGCAGCTCTGCTGTGCTGGTGTCCTGGTGCTCTGGCCAGTCCAAGGATCCGAAGGCTCTCCGCCGTGCACTTTCGGGCCTGGCAACTGATAAGAAGATAAATGAGCACACTCGGCCGGCAGGAGTTAAGTCCTGCACTCAGAAAAGGATATGCCATGAGTTATCGAAATTCACAAGCAATAAACTCTGTGATTGTAATGCCAGCGGTGAGGGATGTTCGGGGGATTCGGTGCATTCATCATTTGCATTTTAACCAGCCTTTGGTTGGTTTTGGCCTTCTTTTATTTGGCTTAAAATCATTTCATTATGTAGAAAGCTGAGAGAATAAAGGTACATACTAGTATATTTCATATTATATTTGTTAGTAATTTTTCTTGTTTTCAAAATTGTATAAAAATTATCAGTTTCTGGCTTACCAAATTGTGGTCGAGGGCTTTAGACATCAAAATTTGTTAAGTTGTCAAGTACACAATATTAGAAAGCAGTATAAAATTGATAAAAAATGTATAAAAAAGAATTTTTATATAATTAAAAAAATGTTAAATGTATTAATTCTTTTAATGAAAATATGAACAAGACACAAACCGGTTCCCAGATATTTTTCTTTAAAGTGCACGACCAATAAATGTATTCGAATGCCTATAAGGAATGGCATTTGAAAGCTTTATGACAGTATAAAACAGCGGAGGTCCTTCGCCAGCAGAGGCAGAGGAACCCGTGGCAGGATATGCAAAGTGGAGCCGAGACGCTGCCCCAAAAAGCTGGCAGTCCTCAAACGTCGGCGTTCCTATATCTTTGTTTGTTTGCTCGGACCGCCGCGGGCTGGCATATGCGAACTGGAAATTATGAGCGATAGTACGCTCCGTGCGCCCCAGCGCAGTCTTGGGCTATACGGCTCCGGCTATATAGCCCCGATACGGCTCTGGATCCGGCTCGTCTGCCGTGCTTCGGCACATTTGGCATCGCTCATACGACGTGTGGTCGCAATATGCAATGTTGCATGTCCTTCCGGAAGCAACTGCCAGTGCACTGAAAAATTCAAATGATACCTGGATAATCAAATAAAAGTTTTGTATTTTTTTAAAACTATAACATATTTAAACTCCTTTTGTTTAGTAGTTAGTAGTAAATGTGTTTGGAAATGCTTCAAGGTTTAAGCCTCTCTTAATAGTACTGACTTAAATGTTTTTATTAAAGCAATGGATCATAGATGCAGGTTGGAATACGGAGTATTTTTTCTCTGTACTGTAGGCAGCTGCATTCTGCGAGTATCTACTGCACTGCACTCTTGCCGATTGATGCCTTTGGCATGCTTTTGTGTGTTGGCTCCGGCTGCAGTTTCATCTCCATCCTCAGCCCAATCTCCACAGCCGTAGCCAACCCCATCCCCATCCCCATCATCATCCTCATCCTCATCCCCATCTCATCCCAAACCATCCCATCCCAGAGCCGCAGTCTGAGTGATGTGGGGCCTAATTTATGGCCCGGTTTGCCTGCTGGCCCGTTCCGCATGCCGAAATGGCAAACGGCCACTGTCAAAGCAGGCCAGAAACTGCAACGGCAACGGCAACGGCGACTGCAGAAAATTGCATGGCATTAGATCGCCGATTGCCCCCGGAAACTGGGGTCGTATAAATTGCATTTCATACCTCGGCGCGCTGCTAATTATGCGACTTGACCCGAACCGAACCAAACCGATCCCATCCCATCCAATCCGATCCGCTGCGGTCTCCGGAGAGCCAGCTGCTGGCCTCATAAATATGCATTACAGCATATACTTTCACCTGTCGCTGGACGCGTCATCCATCAACGTCCATTAGGCCGAAGAAATGCACCAGGAAGCGGAAGTGTTGCACACAAAACACACGGTGTACGCAGGTGCCACTTCAACGGCGGCACGCAATGGGAAAATCAAAACAGGAAAGTGGGGAAGTTTCAGCCATGGAACCTTTACTTTAGCTTGAGAAATCAAATGCGAACTTGTTATTAAAATTCAATATATTTTCAGTTACTTTCTAGGTGTGCTTTTGATTTATTTAAAACCAAAAGTGAATCAAATACAAAATGGTTCTTTATTTACATAAAAACCTCAAAACTTTTCTCTTATTGCTGCAGGTATTTAATGACTAACAGAAAAAACCATATGTTCAAATATAAGTTATACTTTTATTACTAAAACAAGAACAAAGGATTTCAAATGTATCGTAGATAAATATTATTTTAAAAATACTAGCACTTTTTTGCCCCACATGTAGACTATTTGATTTATTTATTTTACAAAGTGTAAGCTGATTAAGTTGTGTAAATCAAGAACAAAAGCCACTTGTTAAATGTTATTTGAGCCAGCAGTTCTTGCTTTCGGAGCTCAATTATCATGTAGGCATTTTTCGCCAGAATCAAACGTAGCATATTTAATATGTCTGCTGGTCATTAAATAACAAACAATCTGGCTCCGTTTTCTCGGTCCTCACAGGAAGGCAGCCTGTCAACTGCCGCCGCTGCGGCCCTCCAACCTCCCAACCCCCCAATCCTCCAATCCTCATGTAGTGTATGTATAGTCCTGTCAGCGGCAACAACAAATGATAAAATGTTTGCGTCCAGCCAGCGACTTTCTCTTACTTTCATCTCGGGCTGGCAAAGCGGGGGGAGTGGGGATATGAAATAATTTAATTTCGCCTGCCATGTTCGCCGCAGGCCGTCGCCCGCTGAATTTGTTTTATTAAAAACTGTACACTATACCATACTCGTACTGTACGGGCAAACACACAAATGAAAGAAATGAAATCAAATACTCAAAAATGAGCAAATAAGGCCAAACGAAACGAGCAGAAACAAAACGAAGGCGCAGCGACAACATGAAAACAGAGAGAAATGTACAAAATATGTGCACGATGGGGCTGGGCAATTTGTAATTTCTCGGTCTTGGGGTAAATCGCAAAACGCTTTGTTTCGCAGATTTCCTTTGACGGCTTGACGGTTATTTAATTTGCTCGCCCCCCAGAAACTGGGCCACGAAATCTACGTAATCCCCGAGTCCGCGACCCACACCCCGCTTTCAAAATCGAAGGCTGCGGGGGATTGAAAGTTGATGCTAATGCTATAAAGGCTACCCCATCATTTGTCTTCATTCATCTTCGGCAATTGTCCACCCATCCGAGCTTCGAAACGCCACTCGAAATCATTAATATCAAATATTATCCCCGCCTGGCAGTGCCCAACTCTGAATTCTAAATAGTAATACGGGCGGCATATTCATAAATACAAAATAACTTCAGTGCCATTTAGCGGTGCCACGCAACGCCCATTTTTTAGTGTGGGAAACAGTAGCTACACAGTAAGAAATTTAATTTAATAAATTCCCTTTTTCCATGGCATACAAAGAAACAATATTTCTGTATCTTTTTGCAGCTCAAGAAATGCTTTCTTCTTAAAAATTCTATAAGACTTTATAAAATCCAATGCACATGATATTGTATCTGTTCGATTTTTTATTTTTCAAGAAATATTTTAATGCACTTATAGGTATTAAAAGGAGTACATACATTTTTCAATACCTTTTCTCAGAGTGCCTGGACCTTTTTTCATATTTATCGGCGCTGTTCCCTGTTCTTTATTAAGCAAACTAATCATGACCCTTTGTGGCCGACACGTGGCTGCTGAAAGTGGACCCGGGGACATCAAATAATGTGCGCTCTGATGGCCGGAATGGGTCCAGAATCCAGGACACCGAATCTACAAGGATCCCTGGCTGGCATTCCCATAACGCCGAGCATATTCAAGGTTCGCCCAGGCAAATCCTTTAAGTGTCATTCGGTGGCCCCCCGAAAATTCGGTTGCAACGCTTGCTCTAGTTTTCCTCGGGTTTTTCCTCTTTTTTCCTTCTGTTTTTCCTGCTCTTCCCGCACCTTTACGCCAGAGTTGTTTGCTCACTTTTTATGCGTTTGGATTTGCACATTTGGACACTAGTTAATTATGTTCTTAGTCCCTTTTATGTCACAATTTTCATTTGGCAACATCAAATAAACTAAATGTCCGGCAGGGGCTCGGCCGGAAAACTGGGGAAAACTGTCTACCGCAATTGTCGTGGCAAGGTAAACAAATATGCGTATATGGCTGGCTGGCTAACTACATTGGCCATTGGCTGCAGTCCTGATCCTGGGCTGCCATGGGCTGCCATGGTGGTCCTGGGGGTGGAATTCCGGGGTGTTTGGGGTGGAACAAATGTGCCTATTTGTAGCCGGGTTCGGGTTTTTGGACACCCTCCTTTGGTGCGGTCGCCTGCTATAAAATTCTGTGCGGAATGGACATTCGGACTTTTAATATGCTCGAGTAATGTCTGCATTAACAGAATTCATTTGCAGGACATGGCCAGCAGCCAGGACAACCCCATCCAAGTGTGTGTGCGTGTATGTTGTGTTGTGTTTTTGGTGCTGTGTTGGTGTGGAGAAAACAAATTTATGTCGTGCTACTTGCTGAAATTGGATTTCTGCCCGCTGCTCCCCCTGGTTGTTATTGTTGTCGTCACATCGTTGCTTTTTAGTCACCGAAATGAGGGGAATGCCCAAGGAGCAAAACAAAACTTAACTTAACCCACAGGACGAGGTCCGGCAGAGAGTGGGGGTGGAATTTGTTTCCATTCCAGGTTTTAGTACGTGTAATCCTTTTTCATGATTTGCACGCCACTTCAGAGGACATTTGTCGGCCTTGGCATTAGTCTCTTGCTGGCCATTCGTCCTCAGCTCGCTCTGGGTCGTAATCAAGTTGAATGCCTCAATTAGGGCACTGTCGCCCTCGAAATTGGAACGACCTGGCACGTGTTTTTATTTTCATCTTTATCTATTTATTGTCTAATTTTAATGGTCCATCGGTCGCCTCTCCGTTGCAGAATGGCAAATTGCCCAGGAACCTGCCCGCCCTGCGTGCCATGGAAATGGCGCTGCGTACCAACTCCTTTGCCACGCCCCCACGGCCAGCCAGGACCGAAGGAGGCGGGCGGCAGGACACGGAGGACCCCGACGAGGAAATGGAGTACATGCCGCCACTGCACAGTGAGTACGAGTGTTGCACTGGGGGAAATGTCATAAAGAAACAATTGTCAATACAGAAAGTATATTCTTTCTTAAATTATAAAATATATTGAGGTCTACTTGTATATTTCCTAAACTAATTAGGATGTTTACAAGCTTCCTATAATAATATTCTTGTTTTTCCTCAAAAAAACATACCTTTAAACCTTAAATTTGTATATTATTTTAAAAAATGCCCTGATATCATAATTTTTTAATCAGTGATATCTTGCACGAAGGCCTGGGATCACTTCAAAAATATATCCAAAAGTTACAAGTTTGATGTGTGATTGACAAATGAGATTACAGCTGAGGGCCAACATTGTCGTGTTTTTTTCGCAGTGTGAGGCAGTACCTTTCCCCGTCCAGTGGCAAATTCAATTAAAAATTTTTGAAACTGCTCCACCTGCACGTGCGTGACGAGCTTCTGACGTCCAGCAATGATGGTCGGGAGCAGCAGCACCTGGCTATCCTGATATCCTGCCATCCGGCTGTTCCGGCGGTCCATTGGTTGGTCCTTTCGGTCCTTTGGTCCTTCGGTCCAGTGGTCCACTGGTCCACTGCTCCGTTGTCAGAGCCACTGTCAGGCGTTTCAATTTACTTTTATGTCTCGCAGCCTTATCGCGGCGCAAATTGAAATGAAATCTTGACACAATCAGCATGCCCATGCCACCGTGCCACCCTGCCACCGGCAGCTCGGATTCCCACATACAATTAAGTTAAACGCTGACCATCAATTATGGCACGGGCTCTAAGGCAGCTGGGTGCAAAAGTTTGTAGCCCAAAAATATACATACACAAATAGCCAGGGCGGCAAAAAGGCAAGCAAAAAAACACACACCAGGGGAAAGCCGAGTGAAAGCTACAAAAAATTGTCAACTTATGCGGGAGTCCCTGCCCCTTTCTCCCACCCCCTGCTTTTCCGGATGTTTCGCTAAAGATGATATCAAAAACTTTCCTCCGAAAGCTGCCGGCAAACAAAAGCCGTAGCCATGGCAAATGGTCTCGAGATCTCTGCCGCGTTTATTTATATTAATATTTTTATCATTTTACGACGACTATACAAATGTGAAAGACGCCTGGCCTGACCACCTTGAGCCGGGATTGCGGCCGAAAACTTTTTGGCCCCAACTTAAATTCACTTTATTTAGTCGTTGTGCTGAGCAACCGTATTAATCCGCTGCCAGAGCGCCATTTACATTTCATTTGTGGGCCCCGCCCTTAGATATGATAGAATAATGAATGTATAAATCAGGACGAAACTTTTTGCGTTCCGCCTTGTGTGGTTGGTGCCTAGCATATTATGTAATAAATCAATGCAGGGGGATTTATGTGCGGAAGATGCTCTGGGTTGTTGGCCAAGGTCGAGTTAACTCTTTTCCGGGAGGGAATTGTGGGGTTAAAAATATGAATTATTATTATAAATACATTCCTTGTAAATTAGTATTTTATGTGCATATCAATTAAAATAATAAGTAATTTAAAAATAATTTATGTTACATGGATCTAGCTTAAAGCAAATCTTTAATAAGCGTATACATGTCGGAAAATCATGAGGAAATTTGAATTACTTGTGTTTTGTTTATATGTTTCTACAATACCAACTTCACAATTGGTTTCCAATGCAATAAATTAATCAAATTATTTAAATCCTAGCTAAATTTAAGTGTTCTTTTTCCACGAAGACTGGCATTAAGGGGTCTCAGATTCAAGGGGAAATTTGCATCAGCTGGCTTTCGTCTCCGCGACTTTGCCCGCCTTTAAAAAACCCCGCGGCAGCAGCTGTAAGTGCTTCGCTTTGCAGCTGTTCCAATTTTTAGTGTAAATAACCCCGGCAGCAGCAGCCTTGTTTTTGCCCGCTGCTTGAGTTTTCCCAGCCACCCCTCCGCCCCCAACCACCTGCCACGCGCCACCCGCCACCTTCCACTTTCCACGCTTTCCCTCTTCGGCACACTTGTCAATATGAAAATGTTGCTGCTGGGCCGCTGATGTTGCCGGTGGCGCTGCTGTTGCTGCTGCAGTTGCCGCTGCCGTTGCCATTCGCCGTTGCTGTTGCATTTTTTCGCTCACCTGAATGTTTGTTCAGTCAGAAAGTTTTGATTTATTTACGGCGCAAGTTTTACATTTTACACGACACTCGCCTCCAATTACACGCCGCTGCCACTGGCACAGCCAGCAACCCTTCCAACTGAACTCATTTGCACATCAGCAACCCTCGGCTGCAGCCCTAAAAAATGGGGAAAAGTGGGGGGAAAAAAGTAAAACTGAAATACTTTCCTTCAGATTTTAATCGCTCACGTGAGTCCTGCGAGAGTGTGTGTGTGTGTGCAGTTGGTGTTTGAGTTTTTACATATTTAGTCGCAGGATAATGTGTCGCCGGGCTGCTATGGCCGTTGCTGTTTTACTTTCTACTGCTCATGTTGCTTTCGCTGCCGCTTTCCCCATTTTCCGTCATTGTCGTCACGGTGAAGTTGGTCATCTGCATAATGCAGCAGATGCACAGATGCTCTAGTCATCAATAGATTTTCAGTTCTTTATAGGTCAATTCTTATTAAGTCATGGAACTATCAGAATTTACAACAACAGCTTATATTAAAATACATAATAGTATTGTATATTATATTATTAGAATATTTAGTAGGCTTCCGTTCCTTTAAATCTATATTTTAAAGCTTATAATTGTGCGTGCCACAAGGTTCTCTACTACGCGCTCGCTCGCTTCCCCAAGCTTAACCCTTTCTTGGCTGAAGGTCTTGCACTGCCGTTGTTGCATGCAACGTAACCGATATCTGTTACACCATCGTCGTCATTCCGTCCTGCTGCGAGTGTTTGTGTTTGTGCCAGCCTTATGAATATGCAACGCAGAGTTTGCCTCGTTATTCCGCCATGTGAGATTGGTATGGGTATCCGTATCCGTTTCCGCTTTGCGGGAAATCGATCAGGAGGCCGCTTTGAGATACAGTAAAAGAAGATTGTCCCTTTCGCTTTGTCATCCCATCCCCAAACTACAGTTGAACTTACTTACCTCGACCAGTGGTCTTTAAGTATTTAAACTTAGCATTTAACTTAGATACATTTTTGATTGAAATACATTTTTCAATTTAAAGATACAAAATATGAAATTAACAATAATATTTATATGAAATATGTATCATCTTAGGATAGTTAATAACAGAAACTTAAGTCTTATAATTTACTTAGGCGGATGTCCGACTTATGGAGCTTTGAGCTCGGGAAGTCGTCTGAAGTGACCTTGAAGAGCTGCGGGGAACACCCCGTGGCGTACTCTTTCCCCTTTGCCTGGCCAAAAACACGAGCCATTTGAACGACTCAGACTCATCTTGGCCACTTTTCCCCCCACATGGCCGCAAAATGCTGCCCAGACGTCTTTGGGCCCTAAGTCTGTGGAGGTCTGCGTCTAATACGCTTTCGGCGCAGAGTAACAGTTGCTAAAATGTTTTCCATTGTTTTCACGCTCAACAAAAGGCAGACAATTAGTTTTCTTAAACGACAAATCAAGTAGAAATTAAGTGGTGGCGGGCAAGGGCAAAAGCAGCCGCAACGAGCTGAGTGCTGCGGGTGGTTTGGGTGGTTCTGGGTGATTTCGGGTGGCCAAAGTGGGTGGCTGAGCGAGTGGTTTTGGGTGGCCGGGGAGTGATAACAAAACAAAAGTGGATTATTGGCTCTCGAGCGCATAAACAATAGCATGTGGGCCAGTGTATGTGTGGGTGTGCATGAGCATGGCCCTTTGTTTGTTTGCCTAGTGTAAAGCGTTTAAGAACACTCCACACACGACCCGGGGGTTTTTGCATAATGAGTAAGAAGGCGCTAATCTGTAGTTCAAAACCGCTGTTAGAACTAAACCTGGCTAAGAAAAATGATAAGACAGATTAACAGAGCGGGATAAGGTCCTTTGTATAACAGAGAGATGTGCTATAAAATCCCATAAAAGTAGGGAAATACCTTGAAAGCAAAACTATAAAGAAAATCCTGGAAAAACCCAAAGCTAAGACTGCAACCTTTTCGAAATTCCAAGTGCGCACGCCTGAGAGGGAGATTTTCCTGCCAGCGCTTCGGTTATTGTTCGGGAGTTTTCCTTATGGCCAACACGACTGCTGGTCCGTCGGCAAGGATGAAAGGATTTCGGAGCGGCAGCGACGCCGGCAGAATAACGGTAAACGACCGGAGCGGTACGATGTGTTGACTATTTGTGAGGCGGACGAAGGCGCTTCGCTTTCAGTTTGAATTGTGTCCTCGTTAAGAAAGGATATTCGTTACATTGTTGTTAAGTTGTTATTATAATTTCTCAAACAAACCAACCAACCAACCAAAGGCAAACCGAAAGCCAACTGCTCGCTAAAGAGAATTCAAAATAAAAACCGAAAAGTAAGGAAAAGCGAAAAAAAGGAAAACCAGAAATCGACGAAGTGCAATAAACGAAAGCCGAACAACGAAAAACTAACCAAGAACTGAACGATGATAAAAATATAAATTTTACAAAGATAATAAATATTAAAAACTGCCAGAAACAAAATAAAACGAAATATTTATAAACAATTTATATACTTATTTTTAAAAAAGGTTTTTAATTTTGTATGCCTTTTTTCAGTGCTGACTGCCGAAGTGTTTTGAAAAAGATTTTATTATAGAAATGTGTTACTGGGTTTTCCAAAGACTTTTGTTGCATAAACTGGCCAAGTGTATCGAAATTGAAGATGTGTGCTTAGAGAAATGAATGTGATTTCGTTTTATTTGGACGTTTTTGCATTTTTTCAAAAATTATTCCAAGATTTTTCTAGAAAATCAATTTAAGTGGCGAATTTTTTGGAAACGCTTAACCCTTTTCGGGTTCCTTGGCTCCGTTGTCACCCAGGCGAGCATCGATTTTGGCCATATTTACATAGCCGGAGCCACAGCGCTTTTTGCGTGCATGTACGTTTTGTTGTGCCTGTTGTGTTTTTGGCCACATCCACATTATGTACAACTGCGGGCGTCTGGCACTTCGGCTTGTGGGCCACATGAACCGACAACGAGCAGCCAATAAATGCTGCCTGCCGACTGGGCTCTTCCTATATAAAAAGGACACTGCAGCTGTGTGTGATTCATACACCCATTCTCCGGCAAACACACACACACACACACACTCTGGCGTGCAAAAAGGGAATGCTGGGTGCCGTATGTATTTTGCATTTTTGGTGTGGCCCCTGCACTCGTCCTGGTTTCTTTTTTTCTGCCCGCGAGTGCTTCCGTGTGTCCTGGGCTCTCGAAACAAACATAAAAATATAAGTTTATATTTATATTTATACATAGCATTTGCCTGTCCGTCCGTCCGTCTCCGTGGGCGAGATATAAAAACCGGAAGCGTCTGATCCTGACACTTGCCAACACTTGGGGCGTACAGGGTGTCAGGACGAGAGGACTCCGGGACCGCAGCATGCTTCCCCAGCAAAAGCACGGCCCCATCTTTTGGGGCTGTGTCGTAAAAGTAAAGCCCCAGCTCGGTTTCTTGTGCGTGGTGGTTTTTTTTCTTTGGCATTTTGGCACTTGTATTCCGCTGCTTTTATTATTACTGTTATAATTTTTTCGCCGCTGAGCTGGCTGAGCTGTCTGTTTCTGCTTTTGGCACTTAGACATTGCGTTACGCGCATAACTTTTTATTTTTTGTTGGCTCATGTTTCTGCGCTTTGTATGCGTATGCCAGCACACAAATCGTAAAATATTAAATTTAATTTTTCAAATGATGTGTGAATGGCTTAGTCTTGATATATGATAATGGCTGTGCGTGCCACCCATAAAACCCGAGGCGAGTCGTCAGTTTTATTTACTCTTCTTATGGTTCGAAGCACTTTGATCACACTAGCAAGGCAGCCAGCAAAAGTTAATTATCCCTCTTTTGTTTGTTGATGCTCATGATTTTGTGTTTTATTGTCAAGCTTAAACCACAATTTGTGTTTTAATATTTCCATAGACAGAGAGATAACCGAAAGGAATCCACTTGCTTTGAGTGCTGGGGATTCTGGTTGGGAACATAATTCAAAAACCAAATGAACTTTTCGAAAACTAATTTCATTGGTCTGTGATAAGTGAAGGTCAAGCAAAGAGGAAATTTTTTATGAAAACTACCAACAACAAAAAAAAAACCAACCACAAACAACACACAGCGGAACCAACGGCAAGGAAAACCACAAAAAAGGCAGCATTTCCCAAATTAGCAAAATTGTAGAAATTATTTAATGCATCAAATCGTTTGACCAAACAACAAGCAGCAGCAGCAACTGTGCGGTTTCACACAAAAAGGCGGCCATTCGAAAACCAAAATAAAAAAACGAATCTGAATATAAAAAAACCCAAAAACCTAGCCAAATTATAACACAATTTATTTATATCATCAACTGCAAGGCGGCAGGCACTTCATTAAGCATCAAAGCGAGCTGCGTCCAACCGCAGAACGTGCAAATTGCGCACCGCAACAGCAGCAGCAGCAGAAGCAGCACCACCGCCCCCGGAGCCACCACTGCACCACTGCACCACGCCAGCCGTAAAATGTTGGCCATGCCCACGCTGATGATGCCAGCCACCGCCCAGATGACGCTCAGCGCCGCCCACGGAAAGCCCTACGAGACAAAGCTGCTGGCCATTCACCAGACGCACCTGCAGCAGCAGCAGCAGCAACAGGCGCCCGCCCCCCCGCAGCAGCAGCAACAACAGCAGCAGCAGTCGCAGTTGCAGCAGGCGCCCAACGGCAAGCAGCAGCCGCAGCAGATGACCATTGTCACCACGCAGCAGCAGCAGCAACAGCAGCAGCATCAGCACCCCCAGTCGCAGTCGCCGCACCAGCAGCAGCAGTCGCAGCAGCAGGCCGCCGCAGCAGCCGCCGCTGCCGCCGCCGCCGCCCACCATCAGCAGCAGCAGGCGGTGGCCGCCGCCGTCTGCGCCGCCCAGCAGCAGGCGGTGGTGGTGCAGCAGCAGCAGCAGTACCAGATCCACTCGCAGCAGCAGTCGCCGCAGCAGCAGGTGCTCTGCATCTCGCCCAAGCAGGGTAAGCCTAAGACTCAAAGATATATATTTCAAAATAAATAATATCTTAATGGAGAAAAATCTCTGCCATCTATAAAATTTATATTTAAATACAGACACTTTCTTTAGGGATAACGTTATATTTACTTATTTTAAAATATATTATTTTCATAATCCTTTTTATTTCAATTTTAATTATAAATCCTGTTCAAAGAAATTTAAAAATATATTTCCGAAGGGAATATCTGCGTGAAATATCTGGAGTTGTAGATATTTCTAATTAGTCTCAAGAACTATTTATGTCTTAATAAAAACGGCTATTGAGATATAATTCTGGATAATGATATCAAGGCATAATAAAGTAATTTTATGAAGCTGCCAAACAACTAAACCATTAAATGGAATATAAATATGATCTTAATATATTTACAAGCAACATGAATACCTAGTTTTAGTTTTGTTATTTAACTGAAGGTTTTAATAAAGAATATGGTATTTATATGATATTAAGAATAAAAAAGATCTACAAAAAAGATACAAAAGGGTTCCAGAAACTAACAACATTTGTAAATATTACATTATTCACAGAGTCAGAGACCATCACATATAAAATCAATCATTTTGGTTATTATTTCCCGACCTCTTTCACTGCTTGAAAAACCTATCCCATAAAATTCTTAAGCTAAAACCCGCGTTAGCGTTTCCTATGCGTAATTGTCATAATCGATATGTTGATGGGCCGGCTAATAAATTCGTTCCCAGAAACTGGGGAACTCCTTTGACGATTCCCTGATGGATGAACGACCATGGTCCCCATGGAGGTGAGGGCCCGGCCCATTTGTTTACGAGGACCCCCAACACTTTGGGCACTTATCGATTGGCTTTTATTGCCTGCCTACGCCTATGGCCCACGTATTCCCAGTCACAGTCCCGGTCCCCATCCGAGTCCGAGTCGCAGGTCCTTACAAATTTCACGAGTTTTACGACCAGCTCGAGCAGTTCAAGTAATGCTTTTTATGGTTTCGTCGTAAAAGTCGGCCAAGCCTCTAATAGCTGTCTAATGTTATTTGGCCTCAGAACGAGGCCCGCGTGTTTGTCAAAGTTTACGTTTTCACTTAGCCGGCTAAGTATAAGGAAAAGCTGGGGAACACACACCAAACAGCTATTCGAAACCTATCCGTAGCACAATTATAGGTGCAAAGGTGTCCGCCTTTGTGGCCCGCTGCTAGATCAAATAGAAATCAATTTGAAATTATTGACAATTTCCAGGTTGGCATTGGCTCAGTCAATCGACTCGATTCGATTTTGATTTCGACTCCCTGATTCAACGATTTTGTCATAGTTGGCATTCTGACTAAACGAAAGGCAAACAAACATACTCTATACCCGTGCTCGTAGGAAAAGCAAACAGACGGCGTGGGCGGAAAAGCAAATACCAGGGAAGGGGCGTGGCACTTCAGTCTGTCTGCTGTTGTTTTTCCTTTCTTTTTTTCTTGCTTAGACTTCGAGGGAAATGTGGAAGACGAGACGAGGTAGTAAAGTGCAGCGGACAACGCGGCGTATACGTAACATTTAAACGCACGTCCACACTTGACCAGCTTTTCCGAGACAGGGAATTGAAAATCGAACTGGAAAACTCGGGAGCTGTAGAAGGAAAAGTTTCTCCTTGGCGAAGTTTGCTGCCGTTGCTTTGCGGCAAATTTGTTTTTAAATTTGCCGAGTGTCTGCTGAAATTCTCAATTGAATTCGTTGTAAGATGCAGAAACAAATTGCCAAAAGCGAACGACACAAGAATGCGCCAGTTGAGAGTTGAAAGTTGTGAGCAAACGGACAAAGGCCACGCTGAATTTGGCTTATAAAGTGGCTCCCCTTTTTGTCTGAGTGTCGCAACCGGCAAATGTCGTCCTTTGTTAAGGATACTAAGGACGTTGACTGATGCGTTGGCACAGCTGCCAAGTAGCCCCGCCATTGTTGTCCTCCCACCTTCTCTGCTTTTTTTTATTTTCGGGGCTTGGGAGGGCCAACTTTAAACAGGTGATCGATTTTTCTCTTTGTCACTTTGGCGCTGCGTTGTGCCGAGCGAAAATTTAATAAAATGTGGCGGGTCGAATTTAATCCGCTTGCAGGCGGCTTGCGACACCTATCATATATTAAATATGGCATATTTAAATTATAAAATAAATAAAATAAAATGAAATAAAATTGAGCGCGCAGAGCCGGCAGATTATGGGTGATTTTGAAGACCATTTAGCTGCTACCATAATGGAAATTATTCATATTATTTTTATTTGTGCCGGCGACTCCCCCGATTTGCGCCGCCACTCGAATGCAATTGAATAAATAAGCATATTAAATGTTTACCAACTGGCAACATAAATTTATAAATATAACTACAGTTAAAATTAGGGAATTTACCGAAAAACACCTTGAATATATTGGAAAACGCTGTAAATTCCGCTGGAGAAGCCATTAAGAGCCCTGTAATTAGGCTGATGAATTCAAGGCTGCGGTTCGAGGGGAAAAAGCACCCCTGAAAATGGGGAAAATAAATTCAGTTCGGCGTCTGCTGCTGAGTTAATGCATTTTCCGCTTCCATAAGCAGACACAAAGAGCGATTCGTGTGCGAATGTCGAAAGTCCTTCTGCTCCTCCTGCTGCTCCTCCCTAATGATAATGATGATGATGATGACGATTATTATTGGCAGGCAGTGTGCATTGCATGCCGAGTGCATTTTGTCAACCTGCTCGCCGCTAACTCATCGCCCATTATCGTCATTATTGTGGCCGTTAAGTACGTTTGCCGCCATTATCCTTCGCCGGTCCTTCGACTATCCTCTACCGTTTATCCCTGGCCCGGTCCTCCCCGCAGTTATTATGTTTTAAATATGCCAGCAGCGTGCTACGTATATCTTGGGCATTTTTTCTGCCAGAACGCCCCGACGATGCAGCTGCTCAATGGTTTTTAAAATTGAAAACTATATATCAATTGTGCCTAGGCCAAGGGGATAGTTTGTCGGCTGGCTGGCTGGCAGTCTGGACCGGAGGCATCGGCATCGGCATCGGCAGCGGCATCTCCTTTGTCTGGGTGGTGTTTTCCCGCTTTTCCGCTTTCCCGGCTTGCCAAGGGCTCGGGCCCTCTCCTTATGGGCTTTCATTTATTTGCTATTAACCTGTCATTGTTCATTTTTATTATTGTGCGGTTTTTATGCTCGCTTTTTGCGCTTTGTCCTCGCCATTTGTTGTTGCAATCGTGTCTCGCGGCATTTTCCCCAGCTCACATGTGTGTGTGTGTTTGCAATAAATTGTTATTATCGCCGCGTTGCAGCATGTCGTCGTTGTCCTTTTGGCAGGACTTCGACTTGTCCTCCGCAGACCATGCAAAAGATTTATAACTTTTATTATTATTGAAGCTTATTTGCCGCTTTATCTGGACCCCCCTTCAGGACACTGGTTCACAGTTCAGCCATAGTTTACGACTGGAAAATCAATCATACGCCATGTTTGACGCCGAGTCAAGCCATCGGAGCATCACCTGCCTGCCTGCCAGCCAGCTGGGGCAGCCTGGAGTTGGGGGTATCCGGCGATGGGGCCTTTGTTTTCCCCGGTTGTCAACGTCGTTTTGTATTAATTTTTCACCGCCACCCGACACTCATTGATGTCGGCTGTCATTAATGTCTTTGCCCTGCTGTCCATTCACTGTCCACTTTGGCAGCGACTTTGTCTGCCTGCAAGGCAGGTGCAGGAATGCAGCAAAGAATCCCCGAAGGATGCACTGGCAAAATGAAGTCTTTAAAGTGTTACATTTCTCCTTTGTTGGACTTTAATTATACATATATCATACAAGTATGTTAAATTCGGAAGAATTCGCGTACTTATTTGATTTAAGAAAGCAACTCATTCAATTCGCTCAAAGCTGTAGTACATATGCATAAGGTCAGATTATTTTTTCTCCGTGTGACAGCATATACAATGCAGTATATGGCATCCCATATGGCAAAGAATGGGGCCCTCTCCGTCACGGGCTGGTCACTTAATTCCGTAGGAGGCGCAAGTGGGCTGTGGATTAGTATGCCAAGTGACGTCCAGCGGCTGATGCCTTGTTATTAAGTGGACGCTGCAGTTCCTCCACATCCGCTCCACCACTTGCAGCCCCTTTTTCTGGACAGAGGGAAAACTTTTTACAAACGTCACTTCTGTCCCGAGAGCTCCCTGGCATTCCGCCTGATTTTCCCCGCCTTTTTCCTCGGCTCCTTTCCCGGCCCTTTTGTTTTTGTTTTTTTGCTAAATGCCAGCAAACAACAAAAGCAGCATAAGGCAGTTTGGACAGCCGGGATGAGCATACAACTACGTAGCTAATACTTTAGCAGCCGGATTAGGTTCAATTGGAGCGGGCGGCGGGATAAAGGGGAAAACGGGGCGTAAAAGAGAGACATCCTGGCTGGCTGGTAAAAAAAAGAATCTCAAGCCCACACACACAGACACACATGCAACAGACACACAGGACGCAAAGAGAAGAGGAGGCAAGGAATAAAAACTGTTGTAGCAGGCATTAAAGTTTAAACGTTGGTAAATTCCTACAGCTTCCGCTTTGTTGGACTTCATGACAGTCACTGCGGGGACAATGGACCGCTTGACTGGACAAGGCCAGGTGGGTGGAGGGGCGGAGAGGGGCTCCCGAGGTCCTGTGGTCCAGCCAGGTGCGTTGGTGTGCGTGATGGGTGCAAATGAAAGGACTATTACAAGAATCGATCAAGTTGCGTTTGAGGCAGAGCCAGGGCAGCAAGGCAAATATTGTGTAAGAACTTTGTCTTCTAGGCTGGAACAACTAGGATTAGATTGATTTTCAGTCAGTTCTTTTTATTTTCTCATATATTGTTCGGTTTGTTAAAGCTATTCTAGCAGATCCCTCGTTTTCCACAACCTTCCAAATATCCTTTATATTTCATATAAAAAGCGCTGCATACTTTTGTGCGCTGCGGCCGCAGATAAAAATATTTGGCGGGCCATCATAGCACTCACATAGACATTTGGTGCCAGCATCGTGTCTGTTATCCTGCGGGCACCCAGCACACACGTCCACATCCACAGTCGCAATCGTCAATCATGATCAATGTTTTATACGTACACATATACAGCATTTTAAATGTCAGCCAGACTCACATGCAAATGTCTGGTGCTCTTCCTGTGGAAAAATCGATGCCACTGAGCCGTTCCGTCTGGCAGCGGCTTTAAGGTCCGCCTGGTCTGGGTTGGAGGTCAGCTGGGGGCTAGCAGGGGGTCAGCAGGGGGTCAGCAGCTGGGCAGCCATTTTGCCAGCCGGGTTGCAGGGCGCCTTTGTCTTTGTCTTTGGCGCCTGTTTGGAGGCTGTCGCAGCCACAGCCACTGGACGCAGAAACAGGCCATGTCCGTGGCACCGGGCACAATGCAGCAGTCAACGCATTTGACAGTGTCAGCCGGGTGGCTTAAAGGGGCTTTCCCAGGGGTACTCCGGAAACCAGAGGTTGGTTCAAATCAAGTTAAAAATTGCAGGGAAATTTTACAGGCATTTTTGATATTTTAAACTGGGAATCAAGAAAATCACATTCAATTCAATTCAGGTTTAAAATGAGTAAAGAGCTTAGCTAAAATGTTAAAGTGTAATAAACATTAAATAATTTTGGTATTTTTCTTTGAAGTTTGTATTTTATTTTATTGTATTTCTTATAAATTAAGCTAATATTGTTGAGATATGATATAGGTATGTTATGATAGGAAAAGGCCTTTCACTAATTAAATTAATATTGGATGAGAACCAAATACCACCTCCGATACCCCTTCCGAAATACCTCCAACCACTGCCTTGTTTGCTTTGGATGCTGCCCGTGCTGGCCATGCGATGGTGCTATCTTGGTCATTCTCCGGCCATGACCATCGTCAACAGGATCCTCCTCGAATGACTTACAGCAGCTGCGGTGCCTGGCGTCGGCTGCGGCAGAGGCCAGGCAGCAGCAGAGGCAGTGGCAGCAACCGCACAAAAAGCCACAAAGCCACATCCGTCTGTGCGCCGCTTGGGTCGCTCGCTACTCGCTGCTCTTGGGTCGTGGCCTGTCCTGGCCTTTTGTTCTCCAGCTGCCGCGTGACCAGCCAAACAAGCAGCACCACCCCCTGAGAAGCACCCAGAAGCGCCCACCACCCACTGCTCCTCCACGCTCCCCTGACTTTTGTGGCATCCGCGACACTTCCCCCGTTCGCTGATTTGTATATTTCGTGGCAGCATAATTTATTGATTGAGTGTTTGGCCAGTCCACAGCAACCACCGAATGGCTCGTCCTTTCCCCCACCACCCACCACCCATGACCCAACGCCACCTTGACCCACCACCCCCTCCATTGGGTCACCCATTCACCCCTTCGCACTTCCAATTCCGACTTTCAATTGTCATTGCGAATATTTCAGCTCGTTCTTTTTGCAGCGTTTTGTTTTGCTGGCCCTGCCGGTTTGATTTTGTCAGCTACGCTTTGTTGCGCTTTTCGCCAGCTCTGTCTGTCCCGCTTTTCCTGATTTTCCACGCTTTTCCCCAACTCCCAGGCCCTTCCCGTTTACTGTGTTTTTGCATCCAAACTAACACCAACCGCCGAGCCACCGACTCCGCTGAAAATTTAAATTGGTTTGTTTTGTACTGCGGCGGCTTCTGGGGCACTGTAAAAAATGTTCTATATTTTAAAATAAATATTTTTAAATAATAAAATAATTGAGTTAATTGATTGTGTTAAGAACGATTGGAAATACACTCAATACATATTTATATTATTAATTTTTAGTTCGTTTAGTTAGATTGGGTACAATATTTTAAATATTTGAATACCTAATACTTAAACTATTAATAATTTATATTGTTTATAAAATAAGTATATTTTTTTCTTATAGTAAAAGAATTTAAGTATAATATTTTAATGCTTATTTCGAGTAGAACACCCTTTTTCCCAGTGACGTACTGCTTCTGTTTCCAGCAGCGCTGCCATAAAATTGCAAATTGCAATTCACTGGCAGGTCTTGGTCTTTTTCCACTTTTCCCCCGACTTTTCCGTCCCGCTTTCCCCCGCCCTGCCCCCACCCAAGATGTCTGGCAGACATCAGCGTCATGTTGCGCATCGTTGACAAAGTTACGAGAAACTGTGGTAAATTTTATTTGAATTTCCAATGCATCTGCTGCCGTTTTTCCTCTAACCCCAACCCCAGGAGCCAGCTGCTCGTTGCGGTTGGCAAGCGTTGATGAATGGAATGCAGTTAACACCCGAAAAGCAGGGAGCTTCCTTTGATTTTTTCCACTGCTCCGTATTTTAGCCACCAATTAATCATGGCCCTGGGCAATCACTTTCTGCTTCATTAATGATCGCAGCCAGCCGCAAAAGATAAGCCCTGGCAGAGCAATTTTTAATCATAATGGGATCTTCTCGCCTCCCGAATCCCCCAGTGCGCCATGTCAAACTTGTTGAGGCCGCCTCGAGGATGCGGGCCTTTCCTCGGTGGAATCCCAGGGCCAAGACAAAGACAACATGTCGAACAAGGGGCCAAATCGTGTGAGCTGGAGGTGGCACGCTTTAATGATAACAATAAAACAGCTCACACAGCGCGCGGAGGCATCAATGTCACACATGGTGGAAAGGCCGGAAAAGCGGGGGCGAAGATCGGGGAAAGCACCAGCACAACTTTCAACTTTCAGCAGGCAGGATGAGGGTGTTTTTTTGAAAAATTGCGACAGCAGGAGTGGCAGTAGCAGCTTCTGCGTTAAATCAAAAAATTATATAGTCATATAGTCGGGTGCACACCCACACATGCGGGGTATTTAGGTGCGGGCCCTCTTCGGAGTGATAAGGGCGATAGGGATGGCAGGGAAAAGCCACGGCTGGCAAAAATTAATTTATAATAGGCATCCTTTATGAGATGACAAGGCTGCTGAATAAGATAATGGCATCAAAAGGCGTAGCTCGTCGGGATTTGTGGCCCTGAACCGACTGGTTCGGTCGGTCGCATGTTTGGCAAATAACCAAATTACTTAACGCCGGCGAACGATGAAAGCCCGGGCAAAATAGGATGAAGCTTGTAAGCTGTTGCTAATAAATATTTAAAAGTGTTTGTGGGTGGAGGATGGCAAAATGTGATTTCTAGCAGAAGAGAGTGGTCCCCTTGCGAGCTGGCAATTAATTATGCAAGACGAGACGGTGGCAAATGACATGGTCAAAAGGTGGGTCAACGAACCCCCAGGAAGGTGCTTCATTTCGAACACCTAAATCGGGACTTATACCTGTCTCGTCTATCGCCATCTCTGCGGCATATCCTCAACGACATTAACTCACTGGAGCTGCACAAACACCTTGAATCCCTGGATCCGAACTGATACGGGGCGAGCGCAATAAAACGTATTTTATGAGCAAATTATGTTTATTAGCGCGTCACAATGTCAGCATTATGCACGACAAAATACGCATTAAAAAGTACGTATAAAAAATGAAATATGAAGCCTCACACACAGGGGGTCATAAAAGTATGGCTTTTTGGCAGCCAATCTCGAGAGTAAGGTAATTCTAGAGCCCCGGCTCGCAAAGGGACCGCAAGCCTTGAAGCCGAGTGTCGGTCAAAGGGCGGCCGGGGCCAAAGGGCAAAGGGCAAAAAATTAAATAAGGACGAGATGCAGGACTGCAGGCATTGTAATGTGGCCTTGTCCGTTGTCTACATTGTGGCAGCAGATATAATTCGATTTGCAAGCTATCCCCATCCCGCACGAGCACACGATTCGAATATGAAAATGAAAATCATCGTAAAATTTCTGGAGGAGCAAAAAAAACTGGGGTGTACTGAAAATGTTTTTTAATTTTTTGACACCGAAAAGGAAAAGTTTTAATAATATTTCTTAGAAAGATCCTTATTTTTTGTTTAAATATTTACAAAGCTAACCGCTGGGTAAACGTTTGTATAGATACATTTTTTTAAGGAGTAAATATGTTTGGGTAAATAATATTAGTATTTACTTCCGATTACTCTATATTAGTATTACTACCTGTTTACATAGTGGAACTTTAACTTAACTTACTTCATTTTTGGCTGCAAGCCTAAGAGCTTTTTGATGCTTACATTTTCTTGCAAAAACTGCATGCTTCTCCCTGATTTGTCCCTGTGTGAGAGTCCAAAGCTGAAGCCAACGAACCGGACAACAACAAGCAAATTACAACAATGGCCGGGCAACATTGTTGCATCACAGAACGCGCCGCGATGCATGCTAAAAGTAATGCACAATGACAAACGCTCGCCCCGAACCACCACCACCACTGCCACCACCACCATGGCACCACCGAATCCGGCTAAAACCCCCGGGGGCGAGTGCCACAAAGACTGGGCCAGCATATAAAAATAGTGGCTGGCAGGAGGAGGAGCGAGTGACAGGAGGCGGTTGCCTTTGCCTTTTGCGATTGCGATTGCTGGTGCAGCCCACGCAGGATGGCCAACGCGCATGACGCGCTCCTCCAACCGCCGCAAACTCACTGGCTGTTCCGCTGACCCACCGCTCCCACCTTAACCCGCCGGGAACCACCCAGGCCACCCAGGCCACCCAAACACCCAGCACCACCCACCAGCGGAAGCTGACGAAATGTTGCCGATGAGCATTGCTAACGATGTGGGCAAGAACAACACAACGCCTACGAGGACGAAGCGATGACGAGGACAAAACCAGGACGAAGTCGGCAGCAACAAAATTGCAGCTAGCCACTTTCTTCTTCCTGGGCGGGAATTGCATTATCTGCTCGTGTGTGTGGCTGTGTGTGTTTGTTGCCTTTTTATTTGCCGTCTATGTCTATGTCTATGTCTGTGTTGCTATTTTCTATTTTCCAGCTTCGGCTGGCCATATTTTCCACCCACTTTTTGTTTTTGCCCCACTCGTCGCTCCTCGTCAGCGGTTGGGCGTAAAACTTTTAAATTAGAAATTTTTGTTAGTTGCAGAAATCGAGGGTGGGCATAGCGTTGGAAGGGGTGAAAAGTGAAGTGTTGGGACGCCAGCACTCAATAGTTTTTTACACTTTGTTAGTCGGTTAGTTTTTTGTTGCACAGTTGTTGTTCTTTTATTTTTCCCGCTGCCCGCTGCATTGTGGTTTCCATTGGCACTCGCCAGTTGCTATTAATTTTTAATTTTTTCTTCCAGCTTTGCCCTTGTAGTACCATTTTTTTCTTCTTTCGGCAAACATCAAAGTTTTAATGCAATTTGGGCTGGGGTGTTGGGGTAAGTAGCTGCCCGAATGATTTGTAAACAAACCAGGGCTTATGCGAAATTGATGAATTTTATTTCATTCTATTATCCCTTTTTTTCGGCGCTCACAAGGAAACCCATTAACATTGTGGGCGCCCACAAAAGTAGGCAATACTTTTCGCTGGCTTTATGCCTTTGTGCACCGCACCCCAAACTTGTTATTACCTATTCGGGCCAGGTCTGGGGAGTTTAACAAAAGATGAGGTGATTGAAATTTCGCCACACAAAAGAGGGAAAAGCAGGGAAGCCAGAGATAATTTCAGCAATAGGCGTCACCTAATGGCATTCCGCAAATTGTTTGTTGAATTCGGAAGGCAAGGGCAAACGCCTGTCAAAACGGCCGAGATTCAGGACTTCAGGACCTTGGGACTTACTTCCTTGCCTGCCAGTCGCATAAAAAAAGGTTGTCATGCTGCCAAGAAGCGGCGAAGACGATGACAAAAAACAACAACTTAATACCCAGCTGATGCCTATTAAGCACAGCATTTGTGGCACCCCCTCCGCACAGCCACCCACTGTGCAGCACTGCGTGTGTCTTGCGTTGATTTTGTGGCTGTGATATTTTCATTTGCTTGATTTGTTTTGGCATAATTCTGCCATCTTCTCTTACTTTTTCTCTGGGCCTGGGTATTGGGAATTTCGTTGTGGCCGTGGAACTCGCATCGTTTGGGCATTGGCAAACCGCAAATCAGCAGTTTCTTTTTGGTTTTTTTTTTCTGTTTAGCTGGTGCCTCCCTTTGGCTCGCATTAAGCATTCGCCATGGTGGCCCGGGCTTTACTAATTTGGCCATGCCAAGTGACGATGCACACGTAGCAGCAATAATTTCGGCTAATTGCTCTCTGAACAGCAATTTAAATGCCAAATGAATTCAGTGAGGGTGGCCACAAAAGAGGGCCAGAAAATAGTTTCATTCGAAGCTTCTGCTGCTGCTGCTACTGCTGCTGCTGCAGTTGTAATAAAATTACGCATACGCTGCGTACGCCCACTGACCAACCAGTTGGTCACACATATTAAAAACGAGTTTGCCGCACTAGACTGGACCCGCATTTGGATTGTGGAATCTGTCTCGTCTAGCCGGACATACATGTCGAGTATGACTTTCATTGCAATTCATATCTGAGCGCAGACATGGCTCGGGAAAATGGCAGAAATTAAATTCGTCTCTCGACTGACAAATGTCCCCCGAGTGGGCAAAACCAGAAAAGTACTTGACGATACGTAAAAGTCAAGTCAAATTGCAGGGGACTCGCCATCGCCATCGCCATTCCCATTCCCATCCCGATTCACATTCCCTTTTTCATAAGTCAGCTTGTAATGTTGTTAAGCATCCAAAGATACTGTCACTGTAGTGGCCACAGAGTGGAGGGGCTGGGTGGCTGGGAGTCTGGGGGTCTGGGATCCTGTGGGCAGGACTCTTCTGGCCGTATCTGCAGCTTTGTATCTTTAGTGCTGCCGGCGGAGTCGGCAACTTCAACTTGGTCCGGGTTTTTGCTGGCTGCTGCTGGCTTGGCCCGGGTGGTGGCTGAAGAGCAGCTGATGTTGATGATGATACACACTCAAGTGCGCTTTGGGTACAGCAGTTGAGTAAATACACAAACAGGACCCACTCACACACACCCTGGTGGGTGGGGCAAGGACTCTACACACACACACACACACACCGGCACACTGATACACACCATATGCGCAATATGGCGAATTTGACGTTGACTTTGGCGTTGTTGCCGCTTTTACTTATTTATGCCAATTTTTGGCTTGCGTGTGCGAGTGTGCAAGTGTGCCTCCTGGATTGTGGCTCGTTTGTTATTGTTGATTTTCGGCTGGCTTTGCTTCTATTTAAGCATTTAAAGCAAGATGATACGTGAGCTGAATGCAGAGCCTTGACTACCTCCCACTTACACTGCAAAAAGTATAAACAAATTAAGGCATTCACTGCGTAGTTAAAAGTTGAAGAGATTTTTTGGTATTTATAGAATCTTTAATTAAAATATTATCACAATTTAAAGGACTAATTCTGTAGAAGGGTATTATAAAGAGGGAAAATATGCACATTCGTTTAGAGAATTTTTTATTGAAAATTAGCTTCCAAATTTATTTAAATATTCATTGACTATATTGATGCATAATTTAAATGATTTTCTTGTTTATCTCACTTAAAAATCGTTCCCGGTTTGATAACACCCTTATTAGCCAGCTGACACGACCCATTCCTGTCCGGGATACATGTGGCTTTTTAAATTCCACCCCTTAACCCACTGACTCCCCGGGGACATTAAAGACCATCTAAACCAAACGAGAGCAAACCAACGAACCAAGCAGCCGGCACAAATTTAACCAACTGAAGCCACTTGGGAATCGCTCTGACATCGCTCGCGCATTGGTTTTATTTCATTAGTTCTGCGCCAATTTAAATATTTAACGAACATTGCGAGTTGATAGCATTTGCCGGCAGCTTTAAATTGACAAAAGCGAAACATGGAGAGAAAAATCGAAAAAATAGAAGTGGCCAAATGAACGCGACTGTGGCATAGATTAAATTTCCGCTCTTATGAATGCGCGTAGCTAATAGAAACGGTGGTTCTGGGTGGCTGACTGGTTGGGTGGTTTTTTTTGGGGGCCGCGACAGCACGGCAGCTGCATATATTTTGAGTTAGGTCCCTGCTGATGCCGCACATCCGTGGTCCCCGGTCGCCGCTCGTCAGTTTCAAATGTCCGAAAAAAGAAATCCAATTTGCCCGGCGCTCGCTGGCGTTGCCAATGCCCCATGGACATGCGTTAATAAAAAAGAGGAGCGAAAAAAGCCGGGCCAAAACAGCGTCGGCACAAAAAACTGGCCAACTGGCGACGGCTGCAGCCGGCCATCCCAGCCCCGCCGAGCCCAAAAACCCAAACCCAAATCCAAATCCAAAATCGGGGGCCACGGCCACGGGAACGTGTACAAAATAAAAATTTCTATTTAAATGGCAAAAATCAACAAATGCAACGCAAAACAATCTAAAACACAAATCGAAATTAAATGACCGCACTTGCACACAAAAGCGAGCTTCACAGAAAGCGTCCAAACACAGACACACACTTGTACACCGAGAAAAAAAGTGGGGGTAACATGGCAAAAACAAGCCACTCGTGGCCAACAAAAAAAGAGCGAGAGTTTCAGAAAAAACTGGAAAGCAAGTGACTGAAATAAAGTGCAGCAGCTGCGCAGCTGTCCAAAAAAAGGTAACAAGGTTGGTAGAAGTGTTGAGGGTAAGAGAGGGGGAATGGGGCAAACGGTCAGCTTGCCGGCCGCCTTTGCATGTGTGTGTTAGCCAAATGCTAGACGCGGGTTGTGCAATTTCAACATTTCATTCAGCGACGAGTTTTGAATTTCATGTACGACTTTTTGTGCGTTTTCGCTTTTTGCCCATTTTTATTGTTTGCTAAAACAAAGGCGAAACGCACAACAGGACTTGGATTTGAGCCAGACTTAAGCTATTATTTCTTTTACATATGATACTAAGATAGCACATGCATTTAAAAAATATTATAGTGCGGAGAACATACTAATTAACATATATGACCTCATTTTGCACCCACTTCAACACCTTTCCTTTGTCTTTCCAACCAAATTAATTAACTGCAAACGTGCGAAACCAAATGAAGTCACTTTCCAGTTTTTCCCTTCAAAATGGAACCACAAACATTTTACAATTAACACTCCAACGCCCAACGAACCCGAATCGTATGCTATCCTAACCCAAATGTACAAGTCATGTAGGAGCTGGGAAAAAAAGGAGTATCACTACTATACTTTAACGAGTGACACGGCGATATAAGGGGAAAGGCCCCGTAAGTGTGGATATATCAACACCTACCCTATACACACCCACAACAAAAACAGAAACTACTGCTGGAACTGGCCAGGTGCAAGTGGAAAAGAGAGGAAAAGCCGGCGGAAAATAAAAACGGTAACCGCAATTTGACCCAGGTTTTTACTTGCTTTACATTTCGTGGCGCCCGACAAATATGCAGATTGGCACACAGGGGGTGGTCCACCTCCGCTGCGACGCGTTTACCTCTAACATGTGCTACCGACGACGACGACGACGACAGATACATTTTCCGGGGGGCTGGTGTTTGTTTCCATCCCAACCACCCTCGCCCAAACCCTACACACACCTCCCCCTTAGACAAACGCTTACAGCAGCGTTAAATGTTCACCGGGGGTTGCTGGCGGGGATGTTGTCTATAACTCTGCAGTGCGTTTGTGTGCGTTGCGATATAACTAACCCGAACCCAATGCAAACACATGGGCACCCAAAGGGGCACGGGGAAAAAAGTTGTTTCATGTTGGGGAATATGTTTTCGAAATGGGTTACGAAGGGTTTTTCAAAGGGGGTAGTGGTTTTTCCAAATTCCACGAGGGATATCTCTAAAGATCTAAGAGAAGAATATCTTTGATATAAAGTTATAGGAATTAATAAGGTTAAAGAAGGTGGTGATGAAATTATATAGTTATTTTAAGACTTTTAGAAGTTCTAATGTTGGGAACTATATAAGAAATATGATTACCTATAATATAAATTCCTATTGATAGGGAATCTAGAATTTCCCAACAATGCACCCCATTTCCCGCAGTGCACTCTCTAGATTCCTTAAGCCAAGTTTGTTTTGTTTCGACCACTGCTGCTTTTGTTGTTCGTAGGCCGGAACACACGCAATTTCCATTTCTCCTTGGCAGTGGCTCTGTGTGCGAGATTTCTAATTTATAAGGCAACATGTTCTCGGCACTCGGAGCCTCAACCTTGCTGCATTTCTTGGCCCGTCCTGCCTTTTTTCGATTCCAGCTACGCAAATCCGTTGTCTCCGCCGGTTTGGCCAACTGCCGATGTGCTGCACTGTCGCCTCACACGATTGTCAACCCCATGGAGTTGGGAGTGAAAATCGGAAAATACCCGTAGTAGGCAGTGTAGGCTACAGCATTTAAATGCGAATTTTGCACGCGATCTGCAAGCGGAATGTGGGACCCTGCCACATTTAAATCAAATTATTGACATTTGCTTAAAGGCCGGGCGGGTGACTCGCATACAAATGATTTAAGTTTGGTCGGCACTTAAAGTCGAGGACTCGTCGAGTCAGCACTAAAAAGGACTTGAGCCGAGGTCCTGATAAGAGTCGAGATTGCCGGGGATGTTGATTACGGGGGTTGAGTTGGGCTTTTGCCGGGCTGGGTTGCCCCGGGGGCAGCAACCCTTTTGCCGCATTTGCGTTTGCCTTTGCCTCTGTCATGTTTTGTTTTTAATAGTTACTGAATCTCATTAGAATTTAGATGAGTCTTAATGAGTCATTGTTTTACACGTTAGGCGAGGGCACAAGACGACGCCGGTGGCAGCACAAACAACAATACGGGAGTAGTGCACTGCTCCCGAAAGTTTTCCAAGCCAGTCGCAAAAACATGAAAAGGTAGCGAATTTCCGCGCACAATTTCCCAACCCCCCGAAACCACCGACACAGACACAAAGACAGGGAAAGCGAGTCACAACACAATGAAATTTTCATTTGATCTGCGCGACGCGACGACTTGATGAGGCTGCACCACCCAATCCCCAACCGCCCACTGCCTTTGGCCCACAAGGTTGTTGCCATCACAAGTACACAGAAAAAATATTTATTTACAGGCAAATAATATTTTTTTTAACTGCTTTTGATATATAACTTTTTTCATTCCCATTGGATATTTATTTATTTATGTTAATTCTTTCAAGGAAATTATTGAGGATACTAAATAGTTTTCTTGGCTAAAAATGAATATTAATTAAAATATAATCATAAAATTAATGCGAGTGTGATGTTTTTAAAAACCCTAAAATACTCAGTAAATTTTAAACAAACTTCTATTTAAACACTGAGTACTAAAGGTATTTAAGCAAACCACATACAAGAAGAAAGATTTATTATTTTTAATGCAATTAATACTTTTAAAATGCTTTCAGGATACTAGTGTATTTTTTGAAATATATTTTTATACTAATTTATTTTACATTTTTTATTTCTGAAATAGTATCTCTCAGAATTCTCTCCGTGCACCTACACAATACAAACGACTGAGGCTCATTTAAGTGGCAACTTAAATGCCACGCACACTTGCGGAAATGATGCTGACTCCGGCAGCTCGGTTATCTAAGACTCGGGGGCCAAAAGCCACGAGAGGGTGGCGAAAAAGGTGGCAAAGGATTGCGGCCTGGCAGCTTGCGGTAATCAGCATTAAAAATCAGCATTATCATCGGCAAGGCGGCGTCTAATGGCGACAACGAGACACCGGGTCGGCAGTTTGAATTCCTTAAAGCGACTGCCGTTTCATTAGCGAGTCAAGTTGATTGGCTTTTGAGTTTTGCAGTTTGCATTTTCCCACTTTCAGGCCAGCAGTTTGCGCTGCATAAAGTGGCATGGCAGCTGCAGTTCGTGGACGTAATCAAGATGAAATTAAAGCGCAAAGTTTGCTTTAAGTCGACTCGTGCAGCGGCGAATGCTAATTAGATTTTTTAGTTCCACTTAGCAGCAGGCCAGGGTCCATTGGCTGCCTTCTTCCCTAGCATTTCATGCAAATGAATGAAATTAAAAGCACATTATACTTTTTAATGCGCCCTGATTTGCCCCCAGGAAATTTAATTTAAAGATTTGCCAACCATTCTTGCGAATATCCAAAGCCCCCAGATAACCGCAGTGCCAAATTGTGGGCATAAGTGACTCTCGAGGCGGGGACCCCATTGATTGGGTTTTCTGGGCCCCGGCAGCCCTGATCAAAGTCATAAGTCAACGGCATACAAATCTCCATGTAAATATCCTTTCACAGTTGAGTTGTCCTTTTCGGACATCCCGGGATGGCACAGCACGTCTAAGCAACTGGATTATTAACATTTCAATATAATTTGTGGGCTTTGGTTCATATTCACGGGTCGAATGGAGAGGGATGGGGGGAGGCAGCCCTAACTTTTCCTGCTGACGTCTGGGAAAATTAACGCGCCTCAGGACTTTGATCCTTTTTTATATGTACGCATGGCCAGGGCACCCTGCTGCGTGTTGGTCCCCTGTATTTGCTTACATATTCATCAATTTTTGGGTTAAGTTGTGGGCGGGTCCGTGGGCTCCTCGGGTTTATCGGGTTCCGGCCTGGGTCCAGGTCCATATATCTGAATGCGGCTTGGATGCTGGGGGGCGGCCAGCACGTTTTGCGGTTGCTGGCGTCAAATTGTTTTGCTTGTTTGGGGCTTTCACTGTCACAGCGGGAATATGGTATCAGTGTGTAGTCGGTCAGCTGGTGGTTTTTCGACCGCCGCGCCGCCTAAACGCTTTTAGCTTTAATGCACTGTCCACTTAGTTGGGGCGAGTTCATAATTGCCATTACGCATACGCTGTGCGGTCGCTTACAAAGTGAATTGCCAAATGAGATTGCTCCGGGCCCAGGGTCGGTCAATAAAACATTAGGGTCCAATGTCCACATCCACCGATCGATGCCGCTGGAGGGGGACACATACATCTTGGCAAGGCCGTGGGCCGTGGGCAACTCCCAACTCCCAGGGGGCAGATCAGCCACATCCAGCCACATCCTGGCCCGAGCCCGGAATCGTGTCCTCGATGGGGTTGCGTGTAATTAAGCGCTGCAGCTTATGTAAGACAAACAGGAAATAAGGTTTAGCACAAACGCATAAATAACAACGGCAAATCAGTAAACCAAGGCAGCAGGCAGTGGGTAACATAAATAAAGGCATACAAACAATGAAAGCGGATAACATAAAATTTACAACAACTAAGGCCAACAAAACAGGAGCAGCCCAGGCAAGACAAGGCGTAAAAGTGGATAGTTGTGCACTGGGAGAAATAAGCAGCAGGCAGTGTCAGTAAGATTTGTTAAAGAAATTAAAATTAGTGCCATAAAAAAAGGATGCCAATCCATTTTTCTAAGAGAAAGAGAGTTAAAGAGAATGATGATGATGATAATACAATGTCATGCTAATTTTCCCTCAGTGTTCGAGCGCCCCACACACATGGACACTTGTATACGCCCTGAGTAGCTTCCGTCTTTAATCAAATGGTACAAGGGGGCGTGGCAGCAGGCACTGCTGACACACTTAGTCCAAAGGCGACTCGCAATCCCCGCCAGCTGAATCACCTGGCTCACTCACCTGGCTCACTCACCTGGCTCACGACGTTGTTAACGCTTTTCGCCCAGAAAGACAGAAGGCCTGAAAAGGCTGAAAAGGCAGGAAGCCAGGCGAGCGGAAAGGGACAGGTGCGTCCTCGGCAAATATACAAAACACTTGTAACTGCCGTGCAGCTAGCGAGGATTTATGATTAATTTATGGGCACGTGTGTGTGTTTCGCTGTGGGTATCTGTGTGTGTGAAAGACAACAGCAGCGACAACACAACGACAATGGGCGACTGTAACGATGGCAAAAACTTAATTAACTCATTACATACGCACCGTTTTAATCAGCAAACGAGCCGACACACGGGCAATTCGAGCGGCGGAAGCGGAAGCGGGCGAAAGAAATGAAAATGAAAAGCTGCCATCGCGCTTGACATGCTGACACCGAAGGCGGCTGCCAAATGGGGGGCGTGGCTGCCAATCGAGCCCTCGGCTCAGTGCAAATTTAAAGCGGCCTTTGACTGCAATTAGCGGCTGCCTCGTTTGTCTGTCTCGCACAGCCAATGTACATATCTCAGGGATACGGGCGAGTGTTACGTACAAGTTGCGTGCCTGGTTTTTTTACCTCACCTTTGAGCCGCAAGCAAGCAAAGGGGCGAAAGCAATAACCGGAGCGAGCCTCAACGATTGATTTACAATAACCCCAACTACCCAACTACTCGAGCCGAGTCAAGCCGCCTCAAAGTACTAAGCCGCTCTCGACTCCGCCAGTGCGATTACAATGGGCTCATTAACGGTGGCGTATACGCAATTTCCAATTAAATAAAAAGTGGCCACGCACACACGAACGCAGGCACTGAGGGAAAAACCGTTGGTAGGTCATTAAGAAAGTTTGTCTTCCTTTCACAAATTATGGAAATACAATAGGTATTCCATAGATATTAAATCAAATTTAAAAGTAAATTTTAAAGTACTTATTTAAACATCTAAAACTATAAAAATAATTTGGAAAAAATATAATATTTAATATTATTCAAATATATATAATATGTAAGGAAATTTACTAATTAACTTTTCCGGGTTTCCAAAAAAATATCCTTTGATTTTCCCCTACTATACTTTTCCTAATTTTTCTCCGTGCACCCCTTCGTATATTTGTACACGTGAACACGCAGAGATTTACTCGTTTGGTTTGTGTTTTTAAAAGGCCAACAGGCCGCAGTCAGAACGAATCTACTTACTCAGCCCGCCCAGCACCCGCTGCCCCTTCGCCGCGCCCCGCGCCTTTCTCCATTTCTCCATCAGTTCCGCTGGCTCTGGGAAATTCCTTTTAATATTTATTTAACACAAAAGCTTTCCGCATTTCGCATTTTGCCTTCGCTGCGGCCGCGACGACGACGTTGCCGTTAATTTTTCGCTTTGCTTTTCATTTTCGCAAAATTACCGGAAATGTTAATTTCTGCACGTGCAGCAGACAAGGCCATTGGGCGGGAGCTGGGTGGTGGGTGGTGGTGATGGGGTTGTCGGGTCTGGGCCACGCCCATCGGCGTTGTCAGCCTCGAATGTTGTCGTCGTCGTCGTCGTCGTCGTCAGTGGGCCCCAGCTGAATAGTGCTAATTATTTAGGGTAAGAATTCACTGTGTGCCTGCGTTTGTGTTGGCTCAAGGGGTTGGGGGCTGGGTTGACCCCCGAAAAAGGCGCCGTTGCATTGGCCCTTAACCCATTACCACCCCACGTGCGTCGCTGTGCTGGCTCTGCCTTTGCCTTTGCCAAGTCTTGCCAGCGAGTTTCGGAGCTGAGCGCTGAGCCGCGCTCAACCGAACTGAGCTGACACAAGAGCGCGCGAAGGACAACGCCGAGCACCACCTAAACCACCCAAAAACCACCCGAAATCCACCCCACCAGGACTTACCATTCGCCCACCCAGCATTTGCGACTTTTTTCTGTGCCAAAGAGACAAAGCACACAAAAATAATAATAAATGATTGCGATTCGTGCAAGTGTGGGTGTGTTTGCTTTGCATGCGAGTTTCTTATTGTAGAGGTTTACACTATAAAATGTTTCTATGTAAATTAAAACATTTTGACTGCCAAGAAATGTAGGAAAAACATTTAAGTAAAAACAAGAGATCAAATATGAAATCTGTATATATTATTTATAGAAAGATTTTTTTCTTTTTAAAATCAATTAGAGTAAGAATACTTTTGATTTTCCAAGCTTCTCGTGGTTTACACCCATATGTTTTTAAAGTGTTTGGTGGGTCAGAGGTTGGCTTCATGGGTGGTTGGGTGGCTGGGAGCATCACCACCCACTGCACTTGTGTTTGTGCAGCCTGCATGACAGCGAATGGCTTTGAGTTTGTGCATGTGTACACGATGTTTGGCCCGATGATGGGGCCAGAAGATTCGAGCGTGGAAAGTTTACTTAGATGAATGGGTTAATTAGTATTAATGGGAACGTTCTTCAGGGGGCGGAGAGTGGGCGGGGTGGGTGGTTAAGGGGCACAAAAGAGACAGACGCGGTTGGCAAAGTTTTCCGCGACGTTTCTGAAGAACTAATGCCGAGTGGGTTTTTCCAGAGACTCGGCAAGTTTTGTCATCGCTTCCGCCCAGCCACCCACTCTCTTTGAACCCATCAATCTGCGCGGCTCCTTTGTGATTTCAATTAACTTATCTCTGCTTATGCAGCATAAAATTATATATGAGAAATATCTCCTTCTTTGGTTTTTTTTTTCCTTCTTTGCTTTTTTCTTTTTTTATGAATATGCATTAAAGCACAGCGTCAGCGTTGGCAATAAATTGCAAAATAAAAGCGCATGACTTGGGATTCTCTTTTGATTTGCGTTTTTATCTGGCGCATATTTTGTGCGATTCACGATGCGCCAGCGGCACCAACCCTTTCCCGGGAAAAGTCTCTGAAAATCTGTGAAAATCTGCGAAAAAAAACCCGATACTCAACTTGGCACTTTCCTCTTCGTCTTTTTTTTGCAGAACAATTCCACATCTTTGTCGGCGACTTGAGCTCAGAAATTGAAACTCAGCAATTGCGCGAAGCATTCACACCATTCGGCGAAATCTCGTAAGTATTAAAATGCAAATTTTCCATTTGCCAGTTAACTTGAAATTGCCTTTCTGCCATTTCCCCGTATTTTGCAGCTTTTATTTCGCATTTTCCCCTTTTTTTTTGTTGGGTGTGTGTGACAATTTTCCTGTCACACATTCTCTGATTATTGGCAGGCGCGTGTGAAGGAGGCTACTCCATAAAAAATTCATAACCGAGCGGCAAAAAAATGAGTTTATGCAAATGGCCGAACTCTTTTCGCTGTCTGTAAGTGTCGCCTCGCAAGGCGGGGCAGGAAGTCGGGGCATTCAAATATTTAAGTTGCTATTTTTCGGCATGAAAAGGCAAAGTCACTAGCCCACCCACAACCACTTACCGCCCATTCGGCAGCCAGCCACCGCCCGCCGCTCCCATGGCAACGACAGCATCGAAAACTTGGCTTAATTAACTTCTGTTTAATCGCAAAGTTTTGAGTCAAAATGTTAGTCCGTCTCTTGGGAGGACCTCTTCCTGCACATCCCCAGGCCACCCACAAAAGAAGGCCCTGCGGCGGCTTATCAAAAATTACGCCAAAGTATTTGATTTTCGGATTTGCCGCTTGTTTGAACCGCGGAAGACGGAGGCTTCAGTCAGCCAGTCTATCAGCGAATCTGCTCTGCTCATCTGCCTGCCGATGGCCAATTTAAATTTTAATAATTCCAAAATCATTCTAATGACTCTGGCCTTGATTGGGTTAAAGGGTTTCTCTGATTCGCTAATGAGTTGGTCATGTCTTGGATCAAATGCGGCCTAGAATCACGTAGAAAATATTAAAGGAGGAAAATTCAGTAAATTGAAGGAATGATTTTTATATACGGAAGATATGAATAGAATAAGTATTTATAAATTAAATATGTGTCAGGAAGGAAAAGCGATACCCCAGCCTTTAGTGCCCGTTGACAACCGTATCGATGACTACGGTTTTCAGGCCTATTGAACAATCGTTTGGCACCTTTTGGCCCGGCTATCACTGACATCATTATCGGCGATACTCCCCGAAAACTCAGCCCACGCCGCCAGCTGATTATCTTCCAAGAGTTCGAGGGGAGAGGAGAGGAGAGCAGGGAATGGTTTGGGACCGGCTTAAAGAACTTTATTTCTTTGGGTTTTTCCTGGGTAGCCCAGTCGATCTGCTAGCCGACATGTCAAAACGCTTAACGCACAAAGTCGGCGGGATTCGGTCGTGCGGCTCCCAGGGATCAAGATGTCCCCTTCCCGGCTGTCAAAACTTTTATGCGTGCCTGGCGTTGTTTGCCCTTTTTTTCTTGGCTCTGCTGGGCTGCCTTTGTTTTTTCTGGTTTCTTTTTTCGGGCATTGTTGCCTGGTTTTGGCATTATGTTTTTCGGGAGCCAGAGCCCCGGCGCATTTTGTTTCGTTTTGTTAAATGCGCGGCGCGTGTGAATATTTAATAAGTCCAGAAGCCAAGCGCCAAAGCCTGGCCCAAAACCCCCGACGGGTTCGCTTGGCATTTTACTTATAATAATCATAAAAAAAAAAACGTTGCCGTCCAGCGTCGCCAACTTCGCCGCCGCCGCCGCTGTGGTTTATGCTTCATAAATGAAAAGTAAACTGCCGGACCGGGGGTAATTGCCAAAGTTTCCTGGCAGCCCGCTTTAGTGCGGTGTCGGGGCCCCAATTGTCCAAATGAGAAGTCGTACAGCCGCTGGGGGAAATCAATTTGGGGCCCCGAGTCGGAAGTTGGCCAATTGGCACAAGTGCCGGGTCACTAGTGTAAGTGACCAAAACGAGCAGGTCCTTTTGACCCCTCCCCCGTGACTGTAATGAGCGTAGTTCGATTTTTGGGGGAGGGAAAAGCTAAATCACGGGTCGGTAAAGAGAGAAATTCATCAAAAACTTTATCGTTATCTTAAAGCCCCGAGATGAGATAAGTTGACTGGACTTCCTGGCTTGCCGACTTCTTGTCAGGCCAAATCCTCCCTTTTCACAAACTGCAAGATAAATAAAAAGTTTCCAGCATGAGGTCAGATTTCTAATTTCCGAATTACAAGGGCCACGCCCACGCCCACGCCGGCAAACACAGACTGAATATATTTGTATTTTGTACTCGAACGGAAATATTTGAACACGTCGGCCAGAGCGACAGGGTGCTCTCCAGAGAGAGATGTCTTTATTAGGAATTTGCATAATATTTAAGACTTGGCAAACTCGGTTTGGGACTTTAATGTTTACATTTCGTGTTATTTTTTCTTTGCAGCGACTGTCGCGTGGTGCGCGATCCACAGACCTTGAAGTCGAAGGGCTATGGCTTTGTGTCCTTCATCAAGAAATCGGTAAGAACCGCCTCTGGCATTAGCATATTTAAGTGCATATTTATGCAGTCGTGCGCAGGCTCTTTATTTTGATTTCAGTGCTGTGCACGGGGAAAAAACACTTAAAGTTAGAATTCTATATTTTCAAATCATTTCTCCTAATCTAAACACGAAAGTTTTGAGATCATATTTATTGCTATCTAAAAGTATGCAAGAAACTTGTTCAATGCTTACTGTTGTACTGCATACTTTAAGGCACCTCCCAAAAAGTATGCAGCGCAATATTGCCAATATTTCGTTGCATCGCTTTAGGCATCTATATAGAGCTTTCACAAATCTAGTTTTTTTAGTGTTTGTTTAACGACTCGAACTTAATTTTTTTTGTAAAAGCTAACTCATTTTTGTTTATTATACCAAGATTTTTTTAGAATCTTTGTGTTTTAAGTAATATGGAAAGTATAAAAACTTTTTTATTATATGTCTTATATTGTCATTGAAGTTATTTAAAGATTGAAATATGACAGTAGCTAAGAGATATTTTTCACCGTGTCCTCCTCACCACGATTCTGCTTCTGACCGTCTCTCTGTCTTCATTATCGCCCGCAGGAAGCCGAGAGCGCCATTACGGCCATGAATGGCCAGTGGCTTGGCTCCCGTTCAATTCGCACGAATTGGGCCACACGGAAACCGCCGGCGAGTAAAGGTAAGGAAATCATGAGTGTCACCCCAGTCGGCAGGCCAACGAAGTTTCCGGTGTGCGTACACCCCGGACTCTTGACTACGGCGGACTTGGGGGCCCGGACCCGGACTCGAACCCCGAACCCAATCCCAAACTGAGACCCAGACGACGCGTCGTTCTTATTACAGGAAATTATGGCAATGAATGCCAAAGGTAGACCAACGCAGGCACAATGCCAGGGCCAAAAGTGATGCTGGGAAATCTCGGGGTGGAAAAAGTGGGGTTGGGGGCTCAGGAAAACCGCTCGCTATTTATAAACGTCGCACAAATTTTCTGCCAGATTATGTTTTCGTAATATTTTTGTCCTTTCTTAACCGCACGCGCTTAATTTCCGTAATGGGCTGTACCCAATTTGGTTTAAACTTTTTCAATTAGCACAGGGGAAAAGAGTGGAGAAAAGAAAACCCCGTCTAGAGGCATTCAATTAGGGCCGGCAAATCAATTTTCATTTGGGCCCTGCGACACGCCCCCCAATTTATGGCCACGGATCGTTGTCAACCGCACAGACAGCCGACGACCCCAAACGTAACTATATACTTAGTCCGGGGCGTAATCATTATTAACAGCGGACAAACACGAGCGGGGCTTCCCCATCGTTTGTCTTTCATAAATCAAAACTTAACGCATATTTGCATGTTTTAACATAATTTTTATTTGTTAGATACACAGACACACGCGTCCGTAGACTCGGAACGAATCAGATAAATAAATTTTGCCAACACGAAACTATTATCATAAAGGGCTCAAAGACACACACACACCCTCGCCAACAGGGTTATACAACGAGTATTTCGGGGAAATAGTTGGAGTCAAGGTGGAATTTATCGTGCAAAGGCCCGAAAACTGTTGAAGGGTTCGGAAAAGTGTGGGGGAGGTGCAGAGGGGGACCTTTCCGAATATAATATTTTCCCTTTGCATTTATATTGTTGTCATAAAAAACGCCTATGAAAGCTTAAGCGTATTTTTATTGGTCTCATTGTTTATTTGACTGTGTCACGGTTTTGTCTGCTCTTCTGTGTGTGCTCTATGGCGGGGGAAAGTAAAATTACTGAGGGGTAGTAGTGGTAATACAAGTTATTATTAGCAATTTGACAGCGAAATAATTTTGATTTTTTGATCGCCCCGATGGACTGAGTCGGCACTCTGTGCCGTATAGTACAGAACCCCGTACAATCGCTAAAGGGTTTTTATGTCCCGCTCACATATGCAGGGGATGGAAAATGGTTTTGGTAGGTTTTACGGCCCGCCTAGCGACTGCTGGCGAAACTTTACGATTTGTAGCACTCAACTCATTTCGCATTTGGCATTCGCATTACTTCATGTTTTACGCAGCCACTTTGCTCGATTCTTTTGGCAATCCCATCCAGTTGGCCCCGGCATTTTTATGTTTTAAGCAGGCTGCACATTTCACGTCCGTCCGCGTTTAGTGGCCCACTCATGTGTCTGCCCCATTGTTGCGACAAGATTTACGATCCGGCGCAATTGCGCATTTTACAGTTGTGACAATTTTGGCGACGCTTTGCAATTTCGTCCCCGGCTAAGAGTTGTTCCGACCCCGTTCCTCCTCGCCAGAGGTTTATAACAAACGCATTTGCCGCGGCCCTTTTTTATGGCCCTTCCCTGCCCCAAGAAAAAGGGAATGTTCCTGCAAAGTTTCTACCTTTGTCAAACTAGACCCAGCGACTCTAGTCCACAGTGCATGGCCATAAATAAGGCCCGAAATACCTGCAAGCTCATTATGGTAATAACTTAATTAACCAGAAACAATATGCCGACAACAGCGCCGCACAAAAGACGAGGACAACGCCGCTGTATGACAAATTTCTTTGCCGAAACTATTTGACTTTTGACCCGGCTGTGTGGGTGCTTTATTGGCCAACTCGCAGGGAAAATATTTGCAAAAGTTGGAGTTTGGCGAACTCGTTACATGGCAGTTGCCAGTTGACGCAATAAATCAACATTTTATGCAGAGCTGCGCACAATTAAGTAAAAGTTTAAATGCCTCAATGCGTTCAGGTTGTGGGAAAATGTAGATTCCTTCGGGTAAAGGTAAAGAAAATATGAAGAGGGTTGAAAGAAGTTAAATTTGAGCTTCATATAAAGAAGGGCAAATGAAAATTTTAAAATGATTTTTGCAAGTAAAAAAGATATACTATAAGGCAATTTTACTAGATAAATGTATAGAAATTCTCATTATCGATTGGGTGCTTTCTATGGCAGGGTCCTACCACTCCAGTTACCACACTGCCACGCCCGTTGGAGACGTCTGCCTGAAAAAACCGCCCCTGTTGAAAAAGCATTTCCATGCATATTAATTACTTTTGAATGTACTCAAGTGTCGGCCACGTCCTCAAGGCTCGTGCTGTTTTTGCTGCGTGTAAAATGGTGAATTATTTATGTTAATGATTTGGTGATTATTTCATGATTTAGTTTTACATGCCTATAATTGCTCATTAAAATTTCAAATCGCCGGGAAAAATGGGAGCACCTGCCGCAGCGCCGCCGGCACTCGCTGTTTGCCCCCATAATGGCCCTCGGGCTGACCAGACTCCAATTATTTGTGTCTGCCCCCGTTCCTGCTGGAATGGAAACGGGCAAATGGGAATGCACATGGTTTGTCGTAGACAAAAATGTGCGATAATTATGGCCATACTGGGCCGAAAGTGCTTTAATTTGCTGCGGACATGAAACTTGGCCAAGTTGAGCCAAACGCCAAGGCCCCCAGGCACGTAGGGCGTGTGTGAATATGCGGGGCTCGTTGGTTGCATTTTCAAAATTTAATTACACCTATTTAAAAGCGTAAAAAAGAAATTAGAGAAAACAAAAAGTGGAAATAATACGGGGCGGGGTGAAGGCACCCCACACAAAGCCAAAGTGCAAATTAGTGAAACATGCTGCTGCAAGGTATGCTATGTTTTCTTCGGCAAGTCCTTAGAGAAGGACACTTAAAAAATAGACAAGAAATATTTTTAAAATTTTATTTTGCAATTTTCCTTGTCTGGTATTATATAGAAGCCACGTTACAATATACTATACAAATCTATTAAGTATTATTTTTGCTTAATTAGTTTCTTTTTTATTTTAAGAATAATACCACACATTCCAATTCGAATTGGGTAGAGCTGTTTTCAAAAATTAAATTGAAATATTCTGTATAGTCAATGAAGTTTTTCTCAGTGCCCTAGTCCTTATTTGCGCGTGTGTGCGTGGCCAAAGCGCATACATTTGTGGCAAAAGCTTTCAAAAGTATTTGCGAGCTTGTTAGTTTTCCCAGTTTTTCGGCTGCACCCTCGCCGGGGCAAAGCGAACTGTGATTGTTGTTGTTTCGTGGCGTGTGTGTGCAGCAATCCTGTTGCATGTCATTGAGCCATATTTTTGTGTTTTCTTTGGCATGTTTGCTGCGCAGTCGAAGGCGGCACAAAAACCAGTCGCACACACACACACAGAAATCCAGACTTCCTGCAGTGGCATTTTGATGGGCGGAAAAGGGGGGAATGGCCAGGAGTTGGCTGCCATTAACAGGCCATGTTAAGTAGGCTTTGGACCTACAAAGTTCTCTTCTCTCAGCTCGATGTCCTTATCGCCCGCCCCCCGCACTACATCGATCTATATCTATGCAACTGTCATTAGGGCTATAATCCCCGGCATACAGTGCGTGGCTGTGGAAATACTACTACCGAAAAGCTAAACAAAGACATAAACACGCGAAGCTGACATTATTTTTAAAAGTGCAAATTTAGTTTTAACCTCAAAGGAAGTAATTAGTGTAGCTTTTGCATACAAATACGTGCATTCATGGCGTATACGGAACAACAATCAGGGCAACGACAACGACAACGACAACGACAATGTGGGGTTGTTTCAGACCATTACCATATATGTATGGAGTGCAGTGTACGCCCCACAGTGCAGTGAGTGCAAAAAGCATGGCGACAATAAAACGGCATACGAAAAATGTATATCCACAAAATACGTATAATAAAAAATGCAATAACAACCGCAACAATTTTAAATATGCAACGGCAACAACAAGAAAGCAACGGTAAATGGTGTTGCAGCCACGCCCCCTCCATCCCCCTGACACATACACACACACACACATTCAGACGTGTAGGAACCGCACACACACAAGCATATTGACTAAGTGCATGCGGTTATTTTAATTACCAAAACGTTGCCGAGGCTGCTCTCGTTGCGTCGTTGTTGCTGCCGTTGTTGCGGGTAAATCCGTTAATTAATTTGCATATTAATCATGCAGCTGGCGAATAAAAACGCGAGTCGAACAGAAAAACGGCCTTCCATAAATTGTCGTTCGAGGCGGCAACATTAAAGCCCAATCCATCGCACACCCCCACTCATATATCCCCCGTTTTTTCGCCCACAGAGAACATCAAGCCGTTGACCTTCGACGAGGTCTACAATCAGAGCAGTCCCTCCAATTGCACCGTTTACGTGGGCGGCGTCAACAGCGCCCTCACCGCCCTCAGCGAGGAGGTCCTCCAGAAGACCTTCGCCCCCTACGGCGCGATACAGGAGATCCGCGTCTTCAAGGACAAGGGATACGCCTTCGTGCGGTACGTTGAGTTCAAATTACAAAGAAATCCAGCCTTCAGCCATTTTTACCAATTAACTGAATAGGTTTCAAATCATTTAAAAACACGTCTAAAAGTATGCAGCAAAATATAACAAAAAATATGAAAGAACCATGTTCCCTTTTAGAAGTTTTTAAAACTTTCTAGAGTATTCTGATTATTTTTTATTTTTTAAATTTTCTAAAAAAAATATTCATATAAATTAAAATAAATTTTTTTTCAATTTTAACTAGAATTTTTTAAAAACAAGTCCCATTTTATATAATTTGACACCTGCCATTTTCCACTTGATTGATTTTTCATATTTTTTTGGATGTACCCTATTAATTTTCCCCATTTTCTTGACAGCTTCTCCACCAAGGAGGCCGCCACCCACGCCATCGTGGGCGTGCACAACACGGAGATCAATGCCCAGCCCGTGAAGTGCTCGTGGGGCAAGGAGAGTGGTGACCCCAACAACGCGCAGACCATCGCCACCCAGGCGCTGAACAGTGCCGCCGCCGCTGCCGCCGGCTTCCCGTACGGAGTGGGCGCAGCTGCCGCCGCCGCCGCCTACGGACAGCAGCTGGCCGCCACGGGCTGCTGGTACTCGCCCACGCCCACCTATCCGGCCTCCTCGGCCACGGCGGCCGCGGTGACCCCGGCGGCGGCCAGTGCAGCCGCTGTGCAGAACCAGTTCCTGCAGGGCATCCAGGGCTATCACTTCGGCCAGTACGGCGGCTATCAGCAGGGATACATGGGGTAAGTGGGGGTTAAGTGGTAGTTAAGTGGGGGTTTGGCAGGGGTTAGGTCATCCATTGTCATAGGATTGGCACACAATAATTTTATTAGCTGATTCGCCTGGGCCAGAAAGAGCCCTACGGGTGAGCAGAATTACGGAAATCTGCACGGAGAGAAAAGTATGGGTTAAATCTAGCTATTAATGTGCGAAAAGTTTAAGCCAATGTGATTATAAAACGATGTAATACTGAATAAATTATTGTAAAACTTGGTAAACAATTTAAAATCCGAAAACATTCCACTTAAAAATGCAAGTATCATTATTATTTTGCCAACTTTAAGTTTGAACTATTGTCTCGCTGTGTCTGGATTCCAATCCTACGCCACCAGCTCCATCTGTGTACTTTGTGCAATGATTGAACCGCCACCGGGGATCGGGAAAAACAACAACAGAGACGACACCAACAACGACAGCATGACGGATGGGTGAATTCATTTGCTAATTGCGAAAGTTTTTCATTTGCACCGTCCTCGGTCTGCGGCCGTATGAAATACATTTCCGCGTCCGTCGGGCTGTCAACATAACGTGCTATTTGCATCGCAGTCGCGTAAATTTTGTTTTCCGCTCCCCAAACTGGCGGCCCTTCTGGTCTCGCGTCCCCTTGCCATCCGGCGACTGCCCGTGATAATTGTGGCGCACACCACGCTCCGGGGACTTTCAATGGGCGGATCAGGGAGTGCAGTAATGCCGCAGCAGCTGTGCACTCGAAGAAATGTTGAATAGCATAAATAGGAAAATTAAAATAAAATGTTCCTCGAACTGTGTTTAAATCCCTGACCCAACAGGATAATGTACCTATTATATATTTAAAAAAATGATTAAGATGAAACCAAAATATCAAAATATTTTTGGGATGGTCTTTTAGGACTTTTCGGAATTTTTCTTCTAGAAGAATGATTAGCATTTCTATGACAACTGCTAGATATGATATTTTAGTTGCTAGAATGGGATGCTATCTTTTTTAGAACTTGACAAATTGGGATACCAAAAATTTTCTCCCAGCACATACTCATATTTGGAAACTTTGGCTTCTCCTTGCAGCATGGGAGTGCAGATTCCGGCCACCTGGCAAGGCGTCACCCAGGCGCAGATCTCACCTGCCCAGCAGCTGGCAACGGGCGTGGCCGGCACCGCCATTCCGCAGGCCGCCGGCGTGGTGGCCTATCCGATACAGCAGTTCCAAGTGAGCCCACAGGTAGGTGCCGCCCACGCAAGTGCGCGTACGGATACACAGCCTCACAGATACAGCTACAGATACATTTACACGCATTGCCCGAAACATTGAAACATTTTTCGTGCATCTCTACTACGTTTGTTGAAAGTTCTGAATGTATTTTGGATTCCGTTGTAGTGCGCTCGATTCGATGCGATTGAATTGAATGCGATTCGATTCGTTCGGTTCGTTAGGGTGTGCGATGGGTTGTTTGCTCGGCAGCTGTGTGTGCACTCGAAATGCGTACATATTTCTGGCTGCTATCAAAATATTCCATCGCCATTCGAATGCCTTTGCCTGCTAATATTATTCTTTTGCATTTGAATATCGAATGTGGACAGAGACAATTGTAATCTGTCAATATGCATGCATGTTTTTGATTAAATAACATTATACCAAAGCGAGGGAGAGGGTCTAAAACAATTGAACACCAAATATATTGAATATTAAAATAAACATTTGGATAATAAATATGTAACATTCGTATGCATGTATTGCCTAGTAATCTTGCCATAAATTCGGCATTTTTAAGTGTAATATATTTGCCAATTAGTTTGTTCACTTTATTTGTTTATCCCGTGCGCTCACAAGCCCATCCGGTTTGGAAAACATTGTCCATAGAATTAATTATTGCATCTAAAATATCTGTGTTGTGAAAAGAGAAACAAGTCACGTTTTTGCATTACAATTACTTTTATTCCGTCTACTACTTTTTTCCAATTCTTACTAACACCCATATTATTTTTTAAGGTTTATCCTTTACTCTTGCAGGCACAGTAAACGCCAAAAGCCAAATACCGAAAATCCAAAGCAAAATTTTTAAGTACAGCTGCAATTTTCTGAACAGAAACAAAACCAAACTGAGCTGTAAATAAAATGCGAAGCGCAGAACACACAAATTGCAAAACAATTGATGGCAACTTGAAGTTTGGCGATTTTAGAGAGCTGCACCCCAGAAACAAAAGCAAGCGCGAATCCGAAATCCAAAACCCACACCCACAAAAGTATATATCTAGAAATATATATAACAACTAGAGCATAATTATTTGTCAACGCCCGTTGAATGAGCATCGGGGGAAGCAAACAATTATAATGTATATGCAAAAAAAGGCAAAGAAGCGAACATATTTTTAACCCTAGTTGCTTACACCATCACACACTCACATCACACAATGCTTTATGTAAATGTGTTGAAGCACGGCGCGTATAAAAAAATAATAACAATTATTAATTGAAGAAGGCGGCAGGAGCGTAAATAAAAAAGGGGAATACAATTTGGTCGACGGAGAACGTATATCGAGTGGGTTGTAGCGGCCTAAATTAAACACAGTCGCGGCATTAAATTAAAATAAACATAATTAAAAATGCGTTAAAATTAATTACGCGCACACAGACAGGCTCGCATGTATGCAAGTAAATATTTGTGCGTCTGTGTGTATGCGAAGCGCCCTTAACCCCACATTATCCCTCTCATCTCACACCAGGACCCGCATCACTTTGTATTGCCTACTTTTCTGCGCAGTTTGGTTCTAGCTCAGCTTAGCACACACACACACACTCGTACACCACTTTCACCGGTCGAGTGAAAGTGTATCTTTTTTAGCCATCCAACTCTTGCACACCACAAAGTGTTGGTAATTGAACAGAGTGTGGAAGCTAAATGGCTTGAAGGGAAATGAAAAAGATAAAGCACTTTCACTCAACCACCCACACTTAGCACTAGTGCCTATAACTATGATAGATGATACTGCTTAGAAAGAACTGCCAGTTATCGAAGCAAGTGCAGTTGATTGGCCAACTAGCTCGTCATGTCCTGCTATCATTTCCTATATAGAATGCAACTGAAAGTTCACGCACTCACACCGATTTGTGATCGATCAGCAATCGAAAGACAGGTTCCTACACACGCACACTCACACGGTCTCACCAGCACTCGCAGTTCGAAGTATCTGAGTATATAGTAATCGTACGAAAGTCCAGGAAAGTCCAGCCAGCCCCGCAGCCCCATGATTTGCTTGAAATCCGACTCGTAGCCCTTAATCCATTATGACTTTTCGCTTCACTTTCAACAAGCGCCTCACGAGAGCCCCTTGTACAAAAAGCAGCCGCAAAAATGTTTCAAACTCCCTCCAACAACTTACTCCTTAACACGCCAGTATTAACCCATGTTTGTACATGTTACGTTTATGGTTTTATTTCAGTTGCCAGAAGAGGAATGGTTAGCTGCAAATTTGTTGTGTTAGTTCTCTGTTGTTTAGGCCGAACGAAGGCGATAAGGAAGCCCGAAACAAGCAAACCAAGTCAAACCAAACCAAACTAAACCAAACCGAAACCGAACCGATAACCAAACAGAATATCCAAGTAGCTAATAATATATATATATGGTATAGAGACAGAGAGAAGGCCCCTACACAAGTAAAGTATATTGAAAACAATCAAAGTATGCCATCGAATGATATTAATTGATATTAGCTAATCGAGCATAGCCGTAATAAAGTAGATATTATCGCCTAATCATATAAGCCAATAAACACACTTGCAGCCCGTAAGCAGAGACAGTTTGGCAGGACACAGGTCACAGGACACAGGATAACGATAACGATACCCAGAAGGCAAGCATTAATCAACTTATAGACAACATGACACACACACACACCCGCGATAGGGATCGAGAATTTCAGATGGTAGTACATGAATGTGAAACATAAAAATAGTCTTATGGTAAATACAACTAAAAGTGTAGAGTATATAAATGTAAAGTGGTAAAGCCTAGACTTAGCGTTGGTTGATAAGTACATAGAGTATACACAGCATATGCATTAAACAAACATGCTTATATAACGTATATATACGGGCAGTATAGAAAACACTCACACCACAAACGAACACTCACAATCACATACGGAGAAGAAAAACTAGATGCGAGCAGCGTATGGTAAATGATATTTATTGTTTATTGTGTTGTATGCGTTGGATGATAACTCACAAATAGATGTGCGAAATGAAAACTAATTAAAACGATGACAACAGCAGCAACAAATCCCAAGTACTAGAAATAGCAATACGCATACGTAACGTAATCGCAATCGCAGTCGCATATATTTTCGTGCGTATCGGACAATTAAGCTGCAAAGGACGAAGGGACGAGGCTTGATTTGCATTTGACACGCCCCAATCCCCAGCGAATTGGCAGCGTGGAATTTGTTATGTCATTTTTTAGTGGAATTTTTCGCAGCTAACGGATCAGAGCATTTAGTTACTCGGGTGTGGCCCCCAGCACCAGTAAATGTCTATCGATAATACCCACGCCGGAATATATCCAAATATATATATTTGTAGGATGCGCTCACTCAGTACGATAAGAGGGGTCAGGGGATTTTAGCCAAGGATCTGTGGATCAGCAGGACATGTAGTCTTTGGGGGCAGTCGTACTGTATATTTAAATGTTTTTAGCACTAGAACTTAGAGAAACTACGAGACGCATGGCATGCGACTTAGATGTAGATGTGATTTTAAAGTGGGCGGGATTGGGCCGGATTAATGCAAGTGAAGTGAAGCTGACAAATGCATTTTTTGTTGTTACTTTATTTTCTAGAAATTTTGTTGAAGTGAGAAAAAAATGCGAGAACAAAAATTTGAAATGTTGTTGACCAAACGAAAATAAGAAAAAATAAAATAAAATAATCTTAAAAGACCGTTTTGCAGGAAACAAAAATTTGGCTAGGAAAAACAGAGAAGAGAAAACCATTTATGAGCGAAAAAGTTTATAGTTAAGACAGAAAAAAAACGGAAAAAAAATATTATCGGTTTGTTTGTTAATGTTTGCGCTACATATCAGTAAAGAGTTAAAATGGGTAGTTGGCACGTAGAAATAGTGAAGAGTTGGAAACTAAATAAGAATTAACTGTGGAAGGTAATGAACATAAAGACAAGCTGACGAAGACGACGAACTAAATAATATACAATTATTAAAAAGGAAAACATTAAAAATAAATATGAATAACAGCTGTAACTGTATGTATTTATGTTGTGTAACTACAAAACGTGCTAAGTCATTTATATACGTCTATATATATATATATATATGAACATATACAAAGTATTTATACACATGAAAGCCCACGTCACATATACCGCAGAGAAGGACTAATCCTGGTAGAGGGATTTTCCCAGAGCAAATACCGTGTAGCTGCACTCTATTGCCGGATGATGATGATGATTATTATTATTCATCGACTCAGGTTCTGTTCCGATCATAGCCCATTGCCACCATTAGTCGAGCATAATTCAATTCCGAGTCCTTCGCTTTGAGTTACTAATTCGGTTTGGAGTCAATGCCAACTACACACTGAAACGATTGCAGTTATTAACCATAAACTACAATTACCAATTAGTCAATTCGAAGTGTAATTAACTGGAGTGCTGAAACAGGAGCAGTTAGCTAAATTTACCACACGCAACGCGAAAAACAGGCGATGCATGTGGGGGCACATAGCGTAAATTAAACTAAACCGAGCGAGGGGAGAACAAATTTTAACGAGATCCAGTTGCAGCAAGGTGAAACCGAAAATCAATCAAATAAAAGTATTATCTAAGCTACAAAACAAGTATATATATTTACATGCAGGCAGACCCTTCAACGTGGAATGGCAGTGCATACTATGTATCCGATATCTGAGTGTGTTCCCCAGTAAGTTCGATTGCACACCAGTCAGGGATAATGCAGGAGTATCTAAGTTACTGGCAGACACAGAGATGCAGAACAGAACATTATATTTAAAGTACTAGCCACGAGAACCAAAGCAAATCAAATTGAAATTCTGGATAATCCGAGCTAGCAACCCCGGGATATTTTTGTGCAATAAACCAGACGGATTGAAGGGCATGTTATGCAATTAAAATTACACTAAGATTGTAAACAAATCAAATGCAAATGTAGAAAAAATCAAACGATGAGCAAACAACCAAAAGCTGCTAACAAAACAAACATCAAAGGAAAAACAAAAGCTAGAACCAAAAAAGTTTTGGATGGCATTCGACACGAGGACAGAACTCACACAGATACAAATACAGAAACAACTACAGATACAGATACAGATACCGAAATAGACACAGACATAGATATCGATATTATACGAACAATATATATATATATATACACACATATATATATACAGACGTAAAATATGATAAGTAAATAGCAAATAACTAAAGTAAACAAAGTATAGATATCGACTGCAGTATTGCAAATATTTTGTAGAAATTTAAGCATGTTTGAGTGTGTTTTAGGACAAGGACTAGAAAACACAAAGGCGAAAGGCAAACAGGATGAAAAAATCGAAAACATTGTAGCGGAATATAAAGGCCGAGAAAACGAGCAGACCCAAACCAAAAAACAAACAGCAAGAACAAAGCCGAAAATTGGAAACCTAATGCATAAGCTAAGTATTAAATATACACTAAAACGGAAGTATATATACAATTTAAATACGGCGTCACAAGTCACACAGACACACACACATACAAACGGCATTTGCATAAGAAAACACTCACACACACACACAAAAGTGAAACAACGTAACGAATATTAAAAGAGTTAATCAAATTAAGCATAACAAGAAATTCAAAGGAAAAATATTTATAGTTGAAAAACAAACAAATAAAAACCAGGATAATTTGGCTGCGTATTTGTATACCAACGCGCCAAATAAACCCGAATAACCCGACAGCGAAATGCAAGCGAAATATTATACAACAATGTCAGCGAAGCGTGGAGGTCACCAGCCACCGCCCCTCAAAGGCGGTCTGGTGGTGACCCCGACCAGTGGGGGAAGTGGTTTTAGAGCTAGAGACGCTGGGAGGCCATAGGAGGCGAAATGCATAGAAAAATTATACTTAGGTGACGGCAAAAACAAAAAATCGAAATAAAAAAACACAAAAATAACACAAAAACAGGAGTGTAATAACAAACAAGTGAAGAGTCAGGCGGGAAGTAAAAACAAAGAACAACTGCAACATAGAAATGATGAAAATAAGTAAATATACCGAATAAACAACAAAAATTATATTATGTATACATAAATATATTGAAAGAAAACAAATAAAAACGAACAAAAAAAATTTTGTAAAAATAAACTTGTCGTTGTGTGCTTATTTCTAAGACCTTTTTCAGCAAGGATTCATTGGGTTAGGAAAAATTAAAGTTAGATAAATAAATCAATAATGGACTAATTTATATTCTTTATATTCTGTTAAAGTCATTTAAATCTTTTGTTAAAGAACTTGAACTAAACCTGAAAATCTTTTAACTTATTATTAGAGATCAGTTAAAATTCCTCACATGTTCTACTTTTAAATTTGGTACGCCCATAAAAATCAGGAATGATGATTTTACATTATGCTATTCGTTTACTTTATGATCTCTGCATATGACAGTTTCCCCGGCTGGCTGCTCATTTCCCTCGGGGCCTTTGGCCAACGCTATCTGCTGTTGTTTTTCATCTTCCCCGTATATTTTCCTTTGAGGAGCGCTCCGCTCTCCATTTGTACAGGTGACACGGAGAAGACGTTCTGCTACTTATGCGTATGCCCCACAGGTGAGTTCGTTAAAAACATTTATGTCCCGGATGGGGCACACAGAGATCCGGGCCACCTGCCTCGCAGTCGGACCGCCAAGGATGGATTGGCATAACAAAGGCAAAGGACAACACGTGCAACAATAACAAATCAAAAATTTACAGAAACAGAACAGCGACAAAATGCTGAAGGGAAAGTGGCAGCGGAAAGGACTGGCGCTGGAAAATGCAAAGCTGGAGGAAAATGTTTAAAACATATTTTTTCGCCAGCTCTTTTTGTTGTTTGTTTTTCGTTCTTTCCTTTTTTTGGTGTCGCGACTGCTGGCTCCGGTTTCGCATTTTTGCCGCAGGTTAAAACCAGCAGACTGGCACACGGATGCGAATCCCCATTTATATTTATTGTGTGCGTGTGAGTGTGTCTATTATCACAAAGATTTCGCGCACACACACACACTCACGCTCTGAAGGATCTCATGATGGCTGCATTTTTAAGCAACATATGCGTTACTTTCACTTTCTTTTTTGTGTCTCTGTGTGTGTGTGAGCAAAGTAATGGCGCTATGTTTGATTTGCATTGCAAATCGGCGTAATTTTGCAAAATGTCTTCCTATATGAGAAACAATATGTTTTATTTACTTACATTTGACTTTGATTTCACTGTGTCATTCGCAACCCTCGTCCTTTTCTGTGCTTTTTAAGGCGTGCAGATGCTGGCTCTGGTTTCCTTTGCCTAAAAAAATAAGGCAGCATAAAAAGTGAAATCCAAGCCATTGCTTATTTTAACCTTGCTCCTGGAAGGGGGCATAGGAAAAAATAGATTGTTTGACTAGGAAATGCTGTGTACATACGGTTAAGTACATTTACAGGGATACAATTAGATGGGTGCGCAAAATCACAGCTGTATTTTGGCAGGACTTTGCCTATCCGATGACTTTAATTCAGATATTACATTTTGTGTTTAGCAAAAGGATATTACTAACCTTTATACAAAGTATTACTTTTAAGAATACATAGTTATTGGGTTATATTATTAAAGGTATTGAGTTATTTGATTTACTTGGACTATTTGTGTACGTATCCACTGTAATGGTTTACCACTTCACCTACGGCAATCCCAAAGAATCTGGGCAAATGGACGAACATCGTGCTCATATATCCCATAACCTCGTTTTCGAAATGCCACAGCTTAGCCTTCCACGGCTCTCGACGGCATGTTTAGTTAATAATTCCCATGGCTGAAAGCCTGTCGCCTCCACTAAGACGACACGGTGGCAAGAAGCATTTTCTGCATAACAGGATATTTGCAGAATATAAAGAATGTATCAGCAGCAGCTGCAGCCGGATGCCAGGGACAGGGGCAAGCTGAGGGGGTTCCTAACAGGACGTGCAGCTGTGCGACGGAAACCGGAAATGCGCAAATAGCAGGGCACTGAGGATTTTTACGCTCAGCACGATTCCGCACGGCATATCGGGCTGTGTGGCCGCATGCAGAGCTCACTGCCAGCTGAGTGGCTCCATAGCCACATATCCACATCTCCACAGCGTACATCCCATATCCCTATATCCTCGTGCAGCAGATTAGACACTCAACAGGACGAACAGGACGGGAGCAACAATGCAGCTGGCAGGCGACAATGCCACTCGACAGCAGATATGCATTTGTGTTTTGTCTCTCCACTCAGATGCGCTGACAACATATCCTGGCCCCAAAAAGTATGCCCCCAGCCTTTAATTGGGTCACTCGCAAAAAAAGTTTCCAATACACAACAATATCATTAACATACAAAGCACCTCATAATTTATGGCCCAGGGATGCCAACCCCTCCTCTGGTGCTATTTTTTGGCATATTACCGGACGCCTATGACCGCTAACTAATACAGATGCCACCCCAAGGAAAACACGTGCCCGCTTCGGCGTCCTCGGACAACCACAGTTCGGGGGACATAATGAAGCAACCGAATTTCGCAGGAGGAAACAAGTCCTGGTCCTGCCCACCGATGTCCTGCCTCGTTACAAGCAGCCGAATATCCTCGGCTCATAACACAAAACAGAACAAATGTCCTCTGCTGATAAAGCCTCATAATAAATGTCGACCTTTCGTTTTTCCATTTATATTATCAACTCAGGGGGAACACCGAAACGAGACTTTTGGACAGCCACGAGGATAAAAAAGCGGCAGCTGTATCCTCCGTCCAGGACCTTGTTGTGGCCGCCCCTCCTTGCCCCCTGCCAGTCCCGAATGGGAAAGGGGGCGTGGCGGCATTGTGGCTCCCGCTGCTGTGTTACCTGCAACATGTTTATACTTAGTATATTAAAATTTATAACAAACAATGTGACCTGCAAAAAATAAATAAACAAATAAACAGAAACTTTTGCATACTCTATTAATGAAAGGATTACGTAAATTTTATAAAAATTTAGATAAAGTAAATAAATTATGAAAATAATCATACCATTACAATAAAGATACTTATATAGAAGCACAATAATATAATTTGTATTCTTATTTTAATATTTTATTTTATTAAGAGCATACGACAGGCAACTTACAAAACTTTTTTTAGGAGTCCTTTTTTTTACCAACCCAAGGCAAATCAAACCTCCTCAACTAAAAGGACACACGCAGAGGCAATGGCGCTGGAATTTATGTTATTTTCCCGTTGCCGCCTTATCAGATGAGCTAATAAAAAATATTATAATTACATATATCTGACTCGAATGGTCCGCAGCGCCTTGGGTCCTGCGCAACTGGAGCGAAGTAAGCCATAAGGACAATTTAGACTTTGAAGTGCCATTGCCATGCGAACTTATTTTAATTAGACGCGCGCTCACATAAATGCTTAACGCCCTCGCCGCAGAGCAGTTTCACCTGGGAGACAATGCGACCGCCGCATAAAAACAGGTGAAAGTGGTGGGGGCACAGGTGAAAGGTGGGCGAGTGCCGTGTCGTGTAACTCACATTAACCGATGCCATGCAATGCAGCCATAATAAGAGGCGAGCACAAGTTTAATTAGTGCACCCAGTGAGGCCAAAGGAAAGCGGAAGCCTGTGGCCACCGTTGCGTATGAGCAATGTGTGTTCGTGTGATAAAACGGCATGGGCCGCATCAAGGTCCCCGTGTCTGTGGGTACTTTTATTGCTGTCATCCATCCGAGGAGTAAAACTCTTATGGCCATAAAACTCTAGAACGCACGGGCGAAAAACAAAGCCAAGCCCCACCGAAAAAAGAGAGAAACCAGAGCGGAGCCACCGCAAAAAATGTCAGAGTGCTGAACTAATAATGGCACCTGTCAAAATTCGTTAGCCCCAAGCGGGTAAGGAAGGGTGAGGAGGGGGTGTGATGGGGAGTGGGAATCAAGGGGTGGTTGAGGCAGAGCGGGGAGATCGAGGGGAAGAAACTTTGGTCCGAATGACGAAACTCAAGCGACATTCATAGTGATTTGGTTTGGCAGTTTTGTGTCATTTGTTGGATCCAACCGATGGCACACATGGATGAAGCTACACAGAGGAAACGGTTACTAGTACTAAAAACTCCTATAGTGAACATTTGGGTTCCTACTCTGAAAGCCTTTGAAAATGGGCCAAAAATTTGACCCTCTTTTAAGGGAAATTTTTGAAAGCAGTTTATTAGGGAATCAAACTACAAATTCAAAGAGATATCCCACGTCGAAATCGGATTCACATTACTCAAGTTATGGAATCTGGAAGTAGGGTTTTGGGGTCACCTTTGAAGACCATTGAGATTTCGAAATATCGCACACGAAAATGAGTTAAAAATTTGACCCTCTTTTAAAAGCAATATTTTAATACAGATATGCAGGGAATTCTATTACAAATTTAAAGAGGTATTCCACATCGAAATCGGTGTTCAATTACTTAAGTTATGGAATCTGGAAGTGCGGTTTTGGGGTCACTTCTGAAAACCATTGGAATTTCGAAAAAATCGCACATGAAAATGAGTTAAAAATTGGACCCTGTTTTAAAAGCAATATTTAAATGCAGATTTATAGGAAATTCTACCACGAATTCAAAGAGGTATCCCACACCTGGATCGGTATCCCATTAGTCAAGTTATGGAATCTGGAAGTGCGGTTTTGGGGTCACTTCTGAAAACCATTGGAATTTCTAAAAAATCGCACATGAAAATGGGTTAAAAATTGGACCCTCATTTAAAAGTAATATTTATAGGAATTCTATTATAGGAAATTCTACAACAAATTCAAAGAGGTATCCCACACCGAAATCGGTATCCCATTACTCAAGTTATGGAATCTCGAAGTGCGGTTTTGGGGTCACATTCTGAAAACCATTGGAATTTCCAAAAAATCGCACATGAAAATGGGTTAAAAATTGGATCCTGTTTTAAAAGCAATTTTTACATGCAGATTTATAGGAAATTCTACCAAGAATTCAAAGAGGTATCCCACACCGGGATCGGTATCCCATTAGTCAAGTTATGGAATCTGGAAGTGCGGTTTTGGGGTCACATTCTGAAAACCATTGCAATTTCCAAGAAATCGCACATGAAAATGGGTTAAAAATTGGACCCTCATTTTAAAGTAATATTTAAGTGCAGAGTTATAGGAAATTCTACCACGAATTCAAAGAGGTATCCCACACCGAGATGGGTATCCCATTAGTCAAGTTATGGAATCTGGAAGTGCGGTTTTGGGGTCACTTCTGAAAACCATTGGGATTTCGAAAAAATCGCACATGAAAATGGGTTAAAAATTGGACCCACTTTTAAAAGAATTATTTGACTGCAGATCTCAAGGGAATTTTGTGTCCAATAATTCACTTATGAAATCTGGATGAGCAGTTTTGTTATGGAATATATAATCGTCAAAGGATCCCCAATTTTTTCCTGTGTGCAAAATGCCAAATCCTGACCCGGCTGATGATGCCGTTCCGAGGGGCCTCAAGTCGCTCACTCGGATAGCTCCTGCTGATATGGCTTGAAGGACGCAGATGAATGGGAAAAAAACGGGGATCATATAGCAGAAGCGGTCGCAGCAGCGAAGACAATGAAATTTATCACCCAACCGCAAAGCCACAAAACTACAGATACAACAACAAAAAAGTGACATCTAATAAAGGCCAAGAGGGGGAAAAGGGGTTTATGGGGAGAAAGAGAAAGTGGCACTGAGTCAACACCATTGTGCACCTATGAATGTGAAGTCTAAGACTGCGCTTTAGTTATGCATTTTATGAGAGAGACCTTGCAGCACTTTAATGGCCCCCGGTGACCGTGTTCACTGCCTCCCCGTTGGGATTATGGCCGTAATGCGTGGTAGTGGCATAAAAACCAGCCTGACCCTGGGCACACCGTATATCTCTAATGATGATGATCATCGGGCTTTTTTGGTTTCTCGAAAAACTTGAATCGCTCTTAACAGCCCACCCCACCCATTGCACCATCAGTTTGCGTTTATGTCGTGGGGGAGATGTCGCTGTTGTCCGACAAAGCCGCAAACACTTCATGAAACTCAACAACATGCAGCTGGAAAAGGAGGAACAGGACGAACAGGAGCAGCAGCAGACGCAGGAGAAGCTCCAGGAGCTGGACACGACATGTGTGGCATGTGCCACACGCATGCGTTGCATGCCAATGCTGCCTGCCATATAAACAGAATAAGAAACTGCATAGAATTTGCAATGGCAATGGGAAAAGTGGAGCAGGACAGTAGGGAAGCGGCTGCACGAAGAGAAAAACATATCACGGTTTTTTTGTTTGCATTGATTTAATAATTTAAACGATCAAAATTGGCCATCATTACATTAAATTACTCAATCAATATTTTAAGTGAGCAAATAAAATCAAAGCCGCTAAACATTAAAAATAATTAACCTATGAATACATGATTTGAGAAGCTAAACCTGATATATGCAAATTGTAAATACTAAAAGTATTTAAAAACTATGATGAAAATCGGAAAAGTTCGTAGTCCCTGACCAAAGCGATATGATTTCCACTGTGTGGAAAAGGCAAGCGGCAGCTGGCCAAAGTCGAAGGAAGTTGGTTGGCTGCCATGTCAACGGCTAAATGACACTGGCTCTGGGAATGGGTTTGGGAATGGAAATGGAAATGCTCCTAGTATTGGTACTGGGCACAGTGGTGTGCGAGTGGCCTGTGCGGTTGTGTGCCACTTCCGGTGACAATGTGCAACCGTGGCGAAAGGAATGAATACGACGACGTGCAAGTGAACGAGCCGGATGAATGGTCAGTGGCAATGCACAAAGGCCGGCGACTCGATTTGGGATTGCAACAGGAATAGGAATAGGAATGCGAATGCGGACAGGGCTAGGGATATGGCCGGGAATGGTAACAGGAATGGGCCAGGGACTCGGATTCGGAGTCGCAATGTTTGCCGGTGCATCCAAAACACTTGCCATGCAGCCAATACTCAGATGTACGGGCTGTGAATATTCCCCAGCTTCTTTATCCGGCCAAATTCATAACTGTCCCTGCATTATGATTTATGACAAAGGGACATGTGTAATTTAAAGCTCATAAATTTGTCGTTGAACTGTGAAAATAACTGCCCAAGTTGGCTGCCATGTCAAACCAGATGCATTTCCAAAACAGAATAAAAAATTCAATTTTAAATGTAAAATATTTTAAATAAAATGAAGCTCTTTTTCTCAAGTAAAGCTAAAACAACGACTGAAATTTCTCTTTCCATTATCAGATGGTTTCTGTATCTGCAACCAGATTGGGCTCAAGTTTAGTGGCCCTAACTGCAGCGATAAATTCAATTAATTGCATTTTATTTCGATTATCCTTGGTCGCAGACCGCCACATAAATGTCAATTGCGGTCATTGAATGCTTGAGTGGTGGTTGCTGTAAATGCTTTTTTCCCTTCCAATGTCTAATTTTTGCTCATTAATTCCATTCAACATTTTTATGCATTGTCATAAAATTGATTTTACGAGACGCACGAATATCTTAAGTACAAAGATATGGCATACAGACTCCCACTGTCTACGATGTTTGTTCCTCGCCTAATTAGATTAGTTAGTTGCGCATTCTTTCGGGAGAACGATTCGGCTTGTCATACGGGAATGATTCGGTTATTCAGCCAACGGAGATTGACTTTGGTTCGAATGGCAGGCACTAATTGCTCGAATTTTGTGGGCTTTATTTGCCAACTTTCTTCCTTTAATTGGTGCATTTTCGTAGCTGCATTTGGCCAACATTTCTTACGATAAACTCTCGATGGATTGGTAATTAATTAAATGGCAACAGCAGAGCCCAATGTTTGTGCTCGTTAAAAACGAGGCAGATGCAGGCGGAGTGTGTGATATCATTGTAAGCCAGTCTGCATCCAGGGGCTGCCGTAAAGGGGGCTGTTGTGCCCATTTGAAAGCTGAAATCAACCCATATTCGTAGACTCGTTAATCCACACCCTTGCATCTGACATCGAGGCAGGTATTTTTGCATCTGCAGCTGCAGCTACCGAGATATTTCCACTCTCGACCTTTGTTTCGCACAGAATTGTGCTAAAATGGTACGTTATCAGTGCGTATACTTGATTTTTATACGCACACTTAAGCAAATAACTACAGGCATTATTTCAAAATTCGAAAATTAAAAGCAAACAACAGAGAAAGAGAGTGAGATGGGGAGAATGCAGAGCTATAGCAGATGGCCATAAGAAAAATACACATGCACATGGAGAAAGAGAAATGGGAGAGAAGAAAGGCGGAGGCAAAGTTTTGATATAAAGTGATGCGAAATGTTTTCCTTGCGAATTTACCTTCAATTTATGCATTTATGAATATGTAAGCACATCGGTGCACGTGTATGGGTGCAGTCGAGTGGCACAAGCACTCGCACACACACTGATTAATAAAACGCATTTGGCTAAGAAGTTTTGTGCTCTGCCGAAAAGAATTCCCATTGCTCAGCCCCAAGACATTTCGTCATGCGAAAGCAGAGGCAGCATGAAATATTTATGGATTAATGTTTTATTTAGCCCGTAAAGAAAAAAAAAACGAAATACCAGTACACACAACTACAAATTGTCTAGCCATGTGCGAAATTACGTATTTTGAAATGCAAGCGCAAATTTCCATTTTGACCCCAGGAGTTGTTGTGGCCAAGGATTTAATTTGGGTTTTCGTTGCTTTTTTTTCGTAAACAGATTGTTGACTTGTTTACCATGTATTTACATGCGGATAACTATGCGGATTTGGCATGCAAGTGAACTTTGGCCAGTCGAAAACAATTTCAAATCAAAGTTAATCAATTACGAGCCCAGTCAGAAAGTGTCATGAATTTAACATGACAGCAATGTCGCATTGCCGGCACGAAACACGCTGCTCCGCCCCCCAAAAAAAAAGCAATCAGGCCGCCCAAAACCACGCCCACATGTTCCACAATTAGCGTGACAATTTGAAAACGTCGAAGGATCGAACCTTTTGTCGAGCGTCAATCATTCCCCGCTTTTGTGTTCAATATTTGCGGCCATTAAATTGCGTATACGCGACGTAGGCGCGCCAAGTCTTTAGCAGGGCATAAGGAACCCTTTTTATGGGCCAACGTCACTTACTCATTACGCAAATGGCCCCCGGGAGAAATTCTATATCAGTTTTACCGACTGTAAAACGTTTCGCTTTCCCCTTCGTTGTCGTAAAACAAATAAACTTCCTCGTTGACATTTCTTTACGGCAATCAATTTATGACATTTATGATAGGCAAATGGCACGCGCTAATCAATGCGTCGTCAACTTCCTGCTCGGCTCCTCTTCGTCCTTTCGTTTCGGGCAAAACGACAAACTTCCTTGGCGTTACGCACTGTTTGCCAGGACAATGGGGCTCTGGTACTCGTTACATCGCCTAATAGTCATTTGCCACGATATGGAAAACGAGTCGTGTTGAAAAATTAAACGAGCATCGAGACAATTGCCAAACAAGTGGAAAAAAGTTTATGGACAATTTTACGACCGGCACAGCCCTCGCCGACCAAAGGGGATCAGTCAACTTTTTATGGAGTGAAGGCAGTAATCAATTTCTGGAGACTGTGAAACGGGAAAACCATTAAATTCAAATAGTTTATGAAATCATCTCTATTTACGTCCATGGGGCCATGGATGATTTACCAGGCTAAAATATGCCAGCGAAATTAGTTGAGTTTTATTCAAAGTCCATTAAAGTTGCTGAAACTTGTGGGTTTTATTGCTTGTCTATTGCTATGCAAATTACTTGTTAAAATAGTCGAGGGCTCTTTTCCGGTAAAAAGGTCGAGCAAAAGAATCAGGCTACCAAAATTTTGATTTTATTTATTAACAAGGCAAAGTGAAATTCAATATTTTGTGGTGACAAACAGAACTATAGAAAGCAGAAACCGTTTACCTCACTTGTATTTGCTTTTATTATCCAATTAGTTTCCATAAAAATCAAAGTCTCATATGCGGAGCTTGTCGATTGCTTGCTCTTTGCATAACTCAACAGTAATATGAGTCTCCTTTGCGAATACCTAACGACAATAACCTAATAGCAGCAATATCCATAAATGCCGGGAGCCCAGTTACACGCACTTCAACTGCAATTAAAGGAGGAAAAAGTTGAGAAATTCTGACACATAAAGGGGCGATTCCTTGGTGTGTGTGTGTGTCGGTGCGTATTCCATAAATAAATTAGAAAGTGGCAAAAGCGAAAAACGTTGAAATGTCAGCCGAGTCGACGGAGTTTTCATTCTCGAGCTCGTTTTCACGCTGACACGGAAAATGGGGCTGGAAAAGCAACAACGATGCCGACGCACTGCGACATAATGGCGTCCACTTTGCGTTTTTATGCTTAATTTACTTAAAAGGACGGCCTGCAACTCGGAGCCAAAGTGCACTGATACATGGAAGCTCGGAAAATGGAGGGTGAAATGGGTAGGGAAATGTAGGGAAACGCACCCCAAGCCGTTATGACTTAGGCATAGAATGGGGTAGCTCCCGATCCGACCAGAACACGCAATGCAATGCCACCATTATGGAAGAGCGAAAAAAGGGGGGCCACTGTCCGAGGCTCTGGGTGTATTTTACATTTCACGCACAATTTTCCATGGCACGCAATTTGCCGCTTATGGCAGCGGAGAGCGGCGTTTTACTATTTTAAAACGTACTCCATCCTGGCGTACTGGGGAACGTACAGTGGCTCCTCATAACACATGCACGGCGGCACATGCAGGCGACAGCTTAGCGAGCGCTAAGCAAGTCCTCGTCATAGTCGCATATTACATATTACATCACTCGCCGAGTGACTGAACCCAATCCAGTTCATCCCACTTGCCCTTTTCTTCAGCCATGTCACGTTGTTGTTAGCATTCCCAATGTGCGAGGGTTGGGGTTGGCGCACCGTGCGAAAAAACACTCACTGATTTCGTTAATATTTTGCATTAACTGACATAGAAGCAACAAACATTTTTGGAAATAATTTAAACTGAAAGAGAAATAAAATATTACAAACAATGTCAGTAATAAAAAGAAATAATTTTAAATGACATTTTAATCTGAAATTACTATCTAGGTGCCGAAAAATATGCAACGAAAATATATGGACATCTGCATTTTAAAGCATTGAACTTAAAATCTCAAAAACATGGTTGCATACTTTTACACACTTTTAAAAGTTGTATAAAAATGATTGTGGTTTGTTGTGGCACTAATTCTTAGTAACTTAAACATTTTATTTTTAGAATTCATATTATCTTTCGCTGTGTTAAACTTTGGATAGAGGCTAGCTTCGAGGACATGTGCGTGGCAAAATAGTTGAAATAGTTGATGCGCACTTTTCAGCGGTTTCGAATTGGGCTTGGCCTCTGAACCCCGCCCAGAGCCATTTCTTTGCCATGCGGGGGATGGGACGGCGATGGCCCGTTGAATTGTTAATAACATTTTGGGACTCACGCATTTAAATGAGGCTCACGTACGCGGACGATTTGTCACAAAATAATTTTTACGACTTTGCGACTTCATTGCCAGTGACCAAGCGAACCGCACCCCCTTTGGAAAACGCACCCCCCACTTTTCCGCCGGATAATTGTTGTCTTTGGCCAACGACGACGACTGCGACTGCCAACTGCGAAGAACGTGGCATCATTCGATTCTCGGCGAAAGTGTCGCATACTTTTCTGCGCCACGGGCGGTGTCCTCAAGGTTGGCGTGTCGTCCCCACTTAAACCCTTAACGCCATTTCAGTCGGCATTAGGTGGCAACTGTAGATCATTATACCCCCCGCCTAGGACACACAACTTGTTTGTGCCGAGCTCATGCCTGATTGCATTTATTCTGATGGCCCGAAGAAGCTCGGCCTTGTCGCCGTCTCAATAACAACTGCAAATGGAGGGGGCCAACTGCGGCCCAGTCGAGTCAAATCAAGCGGACTCGATTGGCGGCTGCCACGACTTCTTTGCCACCGCTGGCTGAGGCTGCGGTTGCCAGGCAGCGAGTGCCGCAAATGAAATTAAACGCATTGCCAGCGCCGCAGCTGTCGATGTCTTATCCGCGGCCACAATACAGGGGCGGGCATAAATACACAAGTACAGTGAAGCCCTCGATAAATCAATACGAATAGTAAATAACCTAGCTTTTTATGGATGGATTCCTTTATTATGAAAGATCGGTAAGATTTCGTTAAACATTTTTAGCGGTGTCTAAGAGTATGCAATAGTTACGATATAGTTTTTGAGGTATGGGTATGCAAGTTCATTTTTTACAGTATACTTGCAGCAACCTTTAAAAATATATTAAAACTAATTTTTAATAATTACCTAGGCTCCTTGTTGAATATTAGGACATTCTAATCATAAGCCCCCACTTTTCGAGCCACCACTGTACCGCGATACACTGACAATGTCGAATTTAAATGACGTGCGAAACAAGAATTTAATTTTCTACTTGCGCTAGCAACAGAAAGCCTCCCGGAACCCGAGGCTCAACTCCTCAATCCACAAACCCCCCGCCAATGTCAGGCTGTTCCGCTCGCTATTCAATTTTTATTTGCTTCCCCGTTCTAGTAGTTGGCTTCGGTTCCCCGCTTTTTTTCCCACTTTTTCCGGACCGAGTCGGGCGGCTCCTAAAACTCGTCCTCGTCGATGTCGTCGGTTACTAACTCACATCGCTAGACGTTTTGGCAAAATGACAAATTTGCAGCGCATGTTGTCTCTCACAAGGGGCGGCGATGGGAAAGGGGGGGGGGGGGGGTCTGAAAAGGATCAGGGGCGTAGGCCGTGGAGGGTAAGGACATCGGGACATCAGCCAATGGCGCGGCAGTTGGTTTTAGTTTCAGTTACCCTGCGTCCGCTGTTTGTGTGCCAAAATGCGTTGCCTACTTTCGGGGCTGGCATAATGAAATTCCAACTTTTGACTTATTGACGACGACAGCAAGGACTAAAACGGAACGAGGACGCCGCCTGCTCCGCTTGTTGTGGTTACCGCTGCCGGCGTCACAGCGACGCTTGCGCCATGTCCTATCCCCAGATACTATGGCAACATTCGATTCGATTCTCTCCAATCAAGTTATTTACTTAAGAAAACATTTAGGTTAAAGGCTTTAATTAGATCTGTTCCTGGATTATATTAAATAAAGATGTTAATTAAATTAAAAAAAAAAATAAATTACTAAAGTGCCTAAAAGTATGCAATCCAAAGTGGATATTTTCAAAATTTTGTTGCCTACTTTTAAAAACCCTTAGATTTCAAAACTCTAGTGAATCTGTTGTTTAATTAATGGGTTATGGCGTATGAAAAATACTCTTAGCGCCATTCAAAAATCTCCATGAAACTGTCGCGCTCATCAAGCCCCGCGGAGCTTTAATTACAATCCCATTGGTGAGCAAACGGCAAAAGCTTATTAGTTAGCATAATGCTATCAGTTGCACAAAGGGCAACTGGACACGCAGCCAAGATGAAAATTCCATCGATACTTGTCGGATCCAACTGAACCGGGAACAAAAGTGGAAGCGAGGCAGCTGGCCGCTCGCCTTTCAAACGAAACTCAAAACGGAGTCTCCATGATCCAGTTGCATGTTAATTAAGTACATTTTTCCTGAGAGGACCGGAGGGAAAAGCAACAACAAAGGGTTGACACAGACCCAGGCAGAGGAACAACGAACCGTAGCAGAACCGAGCTGATAATTAAGGCCTGAAGAAGAAGTCCCCTTTGTCTACGCCAAATTAGTTGCATTTACAAATAACTTTAAATTGGCCAGGGCCAGAAAGCGAACTCGGGCCATGTTCAACTCAGCTGCAGTTTCGGCATCAGAATTAGAATCAGATTCGTTTCCGTTTTTGGTTTAGTCGGTCTGAGCGGCTCGGCACTTCTGCAGTAATAATAACTGGCTGTGCAACTAATTTGGTTGCGATTCCCCAATGTCCTGGACTGGCCAGGACTCGACTTTTAATGAATGTGCCAGGACGAGCGAATGGGTGAGAGTGTGAGAGGGAGCGAGCGAGAGTATTGTGCATACATTCGTGCTTCTCGTATCTGCAGGCGCAGGAAATTGCGCAATTTTCTAGATGTTTTCACCCAGAAATTTTTCCGAATTTTCCTTTTTGCATCTCTCCTTTTTCGGGCTCTTTTGTCTTGCAGTCCACGGGCTGCAGGATTCACGCCTCAGTGCGTCTCACCTCCGCCTCGTTTGGCATTCAATGAAAATTAATTTTAATTGACTTTCGCCGAGCTGGTGGTGGACGGGGTCAGCTGGCTCTGGGCCATGTCAATATTTACATGCCACGCATAAATTATCTACACATTTAGGCACACGCATTAGGCACCACAATGGCCAATTTCCGAGGCGAGCTGCCGACTGACCCGCGGCCCAGGCCACCCAGGCCACCACTATATAATATAGTTGGCCAGCTTATTAACAGGCCAACACGCACGCACATTCGGAGCGGGCCAAAAAGCGCAGGCAATCAAAATTATCCAAGCCCCTGCCCCCGGGCCACGCCCACTCCGCCCACCAAAGCCATCGAACTTTTACGCATTGTTTATGTTAACAAAATGTAAATAAATGAGCCGTACAAACGACAACGACGAAAGCGACAACAAAGGGCAATTAAATTCCGGGCCACGCAGGATGATGTCGCAAAGGAGCTGCTAAGGACAACAACAGGTGTTCAGGCTTACAGGGCTGGCTTGGCCAACAAAGGCAGGCAAAACAAAAATAAAAACCTAAACGTACAATACGAAAAAGAAGAAAAATACGAGTGGGGAAAAAACAAAACCAAATAAATCAAACCGGAGGCAGACAGGCGCAAACGCACCCCCCAGCCGGCCGTGTAATTCCCCAGAATTCTGGGTGAGTAAGTAGCCAGGACTAAACCGGCGGCAGGACATTGTGTATCGAACGTTTTATCGCTTATGCAGCCACTTGGTCGTCGCCATCGTCATCGTCGCTGTTTGCTCAAGTGGCTCGCGTGTTAATTGTCGGGGAATGTGCATAACACGGCGATAACAATGAGCTCCTCCAGCTACTTTTCCCGGCCTCCCGGGCTCCTCCACCTCCTGAGCTCCTTAGCCATCGCAGGCTGACGTGCTCGGTGACAATTCAAAATTAACTGTCCAAGTGGCGCGCCAGTGGAAAAGCAGCGCATAATGAAACGGAGCGGGAAAGGCATAAATAAGGCCAAAAAGCCGCAAGGCAAAGCGAGCCAGCGGAAGTGCGACTTGGCCACGCAGAGCCCCTCAGGGAATTTTCGCAATAGTTTCGTTAATAACTATTGATAGGCCGGTTTCTAACAGTAAAGTATACAGACTTTGCAAACTACCAGTTTAAATACAAAAGGCTTTCACAAATCAACTGAAACAGGGGTAAATGTTGAGAAAACGTTTTATATTAAAGCATACCTTTAGGCCGTTCTAAAAATGATTTCAAAACTGTACAATCTTACGTTCTGGATAAGTAAAATAAACATTGCCTTATTTAAATTTTTTCTTCGTCATTTTATCCTTACAACAATTTAGGTATCCTTAACGTCACTTAAAGATTTAATTATATATATTAATGAGTCAGGATTTCAGGCATTTTTTAAGGTTTATCTTTATAGCCAGTCTACTAAATGCCCAGCACCATTAAAGTCACTCTCGCTTATTTTTATCGCTTTTAATTGCATTTATTTTCGGCTCTCGCTCCTTGGGCATTGTCTATTTTCCATTTTCCTTTTAACTTCCTCCCGTTTTGCGGTTTCCTCATTTGTCGCCGTGTGTTTGCTCGTTTATTTTATTTAGCAATTTATTTCACACATCGCCATTTCCCTAGCGGTCGCTTCGTCTTGTGGTGGTTACTGTTTTTAATTTTTGGCCATTATGAGCGGACGGCCGTAAGGAAGGCCCCCACACCCTTCCATTTCGGTGCGATTCTGGAGGTGGTCATGGGGTGGGGGTGTGGCTTTTCGGTTCCCAGTCCCAGGAAGGCAGGCCAAAATTATGGCCACACATATAAATTGTCAAGCGACCATTCATCTTGCAGAATAAATGTTGCAATTTGTTGGCTTTTGCTTGGTGCGGCGGACCCGAATGAAGATGGCCAGCACTAGATAGCCGACTCGCACTCGCACTCGAAGCCCCATCCCCCACCCGCACGCACAACAGTATGCTACGTTTTTTATTCGGCTTGCCCATCCGTTTGAGTTTATGTGTCGCACCTTTGCTGACCGCGGGTCGTCGGGGTTGCGACCCCAAAACGAGGGCTGTAAATTCTATTGCTCTGCACCCCCCAGCCAACCCCCTTCGTGTATATACGAATGTGTGTGCGTTTTGGCGACACAAATAACTCACAGTTTGCACTGGCTGCGCTAGTGGCGCCCGAGCTGGGACCTTTCATTAGACGGAACTGGAAGTGGAACTGAGACTGACTTTCTGCCTGCCTCCGCTGACCATTTGCGGGCATATATTTGCGCACAATTAATTATTATAAATGTCGTGGTCTCCGGGAAACACAAGCCGGAATTCGTAGAGCCCGAGGAGGAAGCCAGGGTCCGGACTGCAGGCCAAGCGAAATTGTTTATGAAAATTTATGATTACAATATTAGTATGTCGCAGTGAATCTTTTCTGCCACTGCTGCCCCTTCGAATGGCCATGGCCTTTGTCTTTTAAATTATGGTAGCATGCATATTATTTATTCGTTTGCCGGAATCGGATTGCATTCCATGGAGGGGCTTTGGAAACCCCTGTGCAAAATTCCGTAAATACCCCATGGCAGGTGTACAGGTTGGCCAAGCATACACACACATGCATCGATGGCAACCTGATTATGATTATCGCCTCTTTCTCCCGTCTGTGTTTGGCACCGATACACATGTGTGTGTGTGTGTGTGTTTGGATTGGCATTGATACCCTGTTTACAATTGATTTCACACGACTTCATTCACGTTTATTCACAAGAAAAACTTTTTAATGCCTTCCAGTGCAAACAAGCGAGCGATGAAAGCACACAGACACCCCAAAAACGCGCACATACATATCCTTGCACACACACACACACACACACACATACAGATGACAACAATGAAAGGTCGCAACATTTTCCTTTTTTATTCCGCTTTCCTTTCACCGATTTCGCCCTCGCTGATTTGTATTTGCTTAAATGATCTTTTATTTATTTATTTAACGATTTTTGATTTATTTATTCGTTTCCTTCGGCTCGGCAAGTTTCAAAGTGGGGTTGACTTAATGGGTGCTGGGGGCTTTGGGAGGTTTGCCCTCAGAAATGCTAATCCCCCAGCAGCAGGAACATTATTTCCACATTTATCATCGCAGACATTTTTCTCTCGAACACTAATTTGGCCACCTCGGCTTCGTCGTCGTCGCCCCTCCGTCAAACTTCATGCAGCTAATTATGCGCTAAGTAGACACACCGTAACACACAGCATTTTGCTGTTTGGCGAAGGGGGGCAAATGGGGGGATAACTGTAATTTATGGCCGCGATTGCAGCCAAAAATCCTTTGTCGAAAAGTTGCAAATACCTGGAACTTAATGTTGGACTTTGAACTGGCGCGTAACGTTGCAGCAGGCGTCCTCGAATTTGATAAATGTTGTGCGGAAGCCAGCGGCCGACAAACCAACAGACAGGCCCGAACCCAGGGAAAGCCCCTTTCCACCCGCCTTCCACCCCCCGCCTTAACCCACGATGGCCAAGAGGCCAACAACGTCGATGCGCGAATATGCGAGCCATCGCCGAATGGCAACGGAATTTCGCCGGCGCTGCAACAGCATCCATGGGCCAGGCTTTTGCCATCTCGACCACTGGCATTGTGCGTGTGCTAATGCAGCAGATAAACACTGCCAAATGCCATGAAAATCTTCGGTTATTTGTCACAGCGGGCGGGCCCATGTGGACCTGAGGGCGTGGGTGTGGGTGGGAAATTAAAGACGCGCCTGCCGCTGGGAAATTGAATCGTAATGAGCCCGGCATGGGGCATGCAACATGGAGACCAGTCGTAACTTTGTTTTGGGCCGCTTTTCACACGCTGCCAAAACGTTTCCGCTTCCGCTGGCAGTCTCAACGGCAACTTCTACACACATCACCCATTTTTTTGACGGTACGAGAAAAAGTTCCCAGAAGCGTTGACGTTTCGGAGACTGGCCAAAACAGAAATTTCGCGACCGGCTTAATGCAACTTACGCTGGCAGTTCAGCCACCAGCCAACATCCTGCAGCCAGGACAAACAAGTCGGAAACATGCGGTCACACCAGCCCTCTGCAGAGCAACGCTGCTTTACCATTGCAAGGCATATATTTAAAACATTTAAAAATGTTAATGAAAACAATAAGTAACAAGGGCAAGGCCAAAACCCTTATTTAATTTTAAAAGCGTCTAAAAGTAGGCAGTGAAATAATACTTAAAAATAAATTATTAAAATATATTGTTGCATACTTTTAGATGCTTTTACAATTGATCTTAAGGCCCTTAATAAATGGTGTCCAACAGTAGGCAGTCAAAGAACATATTTCGATTCTTAGCCAAAAAAGGTGAAGCATACTTTTAGACACTTTTCTTAATGAAAAAGTTCAAGCTATTTACCCCAAATTGGATACCTTTTAATTGCTTAGCTTTGTAGCCAGCCCATTTAATTTGAATAAAAGGAAGTTTGTCTACTTAAAGTTCAAGTAAGACACATTCACCTTTTACTTTTTTAAAAAGAAACCTGACTAATGACTTACTAACCCTTGCAAATGTAACCGAATAATCCCTTTCAAAACCCTTACCCTCAATCAAAGGGAATGTATTTAATTATATTTAATTGACATTTTTTCTTTGATAGCTTGAAGGAGTATTAGGTTCTTGCTTTGATATTCCAGTCGCTTTGGGCTGACACACATATTTTAAGAATCACACTTTTGCGGGGCGCTCCTCCATTTGCCGCATTATCTCGCGGTTGTCGTGGTGCTAAAATTGTGAAACCTCCCGCAAAATATGCACTCGGCACGAACCTTTCTGCGATCCCAACTCACTCGAACATTCGTGCTACTCGAACTCATTTGGAATTTTTTTTCTAATTACTTTAGGGATTAATTTGGAACAGCCAGCAAAGTGCACACACACAGACACACACACACACACACTGAAGCACAACCTCACACTCTCGCAGATATTTACATGTATTACGTGCAACACGTTTCTTTACTTTTAATTTCAATTACTTTCATTACGCGCGGCAAATGCGTTCAAATGAAGCAAAACAGGCAAGGAAAGCAACAAAATACGAAAAAGTGAAAATATAAATATTCCCCGGAATATTATAGGTACAACCAGCAGTACTTTTACACATGAGCGTAATAAAAAGTGTGCTTGGGAAGAGTCGGGCGTAGAGAAAAAAGTTAACTTATTAATTTTCATAAGAGTAATTTTGTGTATTTTATGTTTGATGTCGGGCCAAGACAAACAAACAAGGCACATACATACGCACGAGGAGCAACCGCAGCAATAAATGATGCCAGGGTGTGGGTGAGCCGGGCGCCGTTAAACGGTTAAGGACATGCAAAAAGGGCGCGCTCTGATGAGTTGATGAAGTGTTCAACGCCTGGCTGGCTCCACGGGACACAGTGGGTTAAGGGGTTCTGCGGGACGCCGGCAGGGGTTAAGGGGCTCTGGTTCTGGCTCTGTTTCTGGCTTTCGGGGGGGGACAACCCGCGGCGCAAATAAAAAGTCAGGTTTTTAACTAAATGACTTTTTGTTGTTGTGCACACGCATTGCTACACACAAACGCACTCAGTGCGGCAACAACATGCATGTCGAGCCCTGTATCGTAATTATTTTGATGGCGGCAACCTTTCCACACACAAACATTCGAGCACAGTGTCGGGTACAAAGGAAATAATAGGTGATTTGGTGTTAAAAAGAATATATATATATAAATAAAGAAAAAATAATAATTTATACATTTACTTTAGATATAGTTTAAGAAAAAAACATTATTTTACTTTATTTTAAATCTATTCTATTCTAGAAAATTCATACGGTCTTACTAAAAACTTTATGAACCTAAAACTCAAAATGTTTTGTAACTTTAGCTTGAGAATAAATTTTTAAAAATGTCACATATGTTTCAATTCATTTTTCAAATTCAGTTTTAGTACAATGTAAATATATTTGAAACTTAAAATTATTAAATATTAAATTTAATGTCATTATAAATATTCCCCTTTCATTAACAAATTATTTGTTTAAGTTATAGCATTTTATTGTCATAGCATTTCAAAGAGTGGTTATAATTAACTAAGTCAAACTCTGGCTTAATTTTAAACTCATTAGAAGATTCACATTTAAATAGCAAGAAATTCCTAGAAATCCCATCGCTGCTGTGCTTACATAGTGGCCCGAGTGTGTGGCAGTGTTAAGTAAAATGGTCAGGACCTCACCTTTCCTTCGGTGACCCACTGCCCCCCGTCGACCTTCCTTTCTGCGGGCGTGAGTGTGTGGGGGTGTGTATTGCGGCTGTCTCGTTGATTATGCGCTGATAACAAATTATTCACTTGGGAGCACACTCCAGCCGACTTTGGCAAACACACACACACTCCCGCAGTCGCGTACTCACACACCCAGGGGCACAGGAGACGCGTGGGTTTTGGCCAGGATTACATGAGAACACTGGCTTGGGAGGACTTTGGAGCTGTAATAGGAATATGTACTCACGCCTCCCACCCCTTCCGGTCTAAACCCCCCTCCCCCGTGCCCGTTCGCCGCCCCTGCGTGCCGAAAATTAATGAAAAGCCACCAGCGACGCCGCTGACGTTGCCTATTTGTGTTTGCTTTTTGTATATTCGATTTTGCTTTTTGTTTTTTTGTGGGGGCCCGGTGACATTGTGATAATAATCAGCGACTTTTTAGTGGCATTAGGACCGGGCATTATGCATACGCAGCGTGGCCATTGAGTGTAAGTACGCGAAAGGACCTCGTTGAGTGCGTAGCCGGGCGACATTCCCAGCCAGATCCGCTGATTACGCCACAATCAATATATCGACTGGTATGGAAGTATAAATACACCAGAGGTCGAGCAAACATGCATTGAAAGAGTTGACAAACAGAAAAAAAGCACCCTTTCATAATATTTTCAATGAAACCAAAGGGCCATTTAATCTGCTTATTAATTAGGACATTAAATATCAATTAATCCGGCATATAGTTAGACGTAATGCCGTGGAAAGCTTTAGTCATAGGGCTACAATCAAGCTGCACAAGTGGGTTAATGGGCAATTCCGAGTATAATTTAACATTAGGATAACTGTAGATTGAAAGCAATTTCAGCAGCGTGGCAGAAATCGATTTTCGGATATGGCCTTTTTTGCTGGCCCAGTAGAATTTTCCATGGTTAAGCTATTGCCACCAGCAGAGCACTTAAATCCGTTCGGGCTTTCGTTTGAAAAGGTAGAGTTACAGTGGGCTTGCTCATAAAAATAACAATTCGGAAATCAAACGCTGGCGGAAATAGACAGCACAACTTCCGGCCCGAGTGCCGCTGATGGGCCAATAAAAAGGACACAACTGGCCAAACGCCCCCAGGAGGCTGGATGTCCTCCTTAGCCGCCACCGCCTCCACCCACCACCCACTCCTTGGCCAACCCACTGTTGTTTTATTATGCGAAACAAGCGAAGGAACAAACAAGAGGAATGCCGGCAAATTCGTGTTTAAAAAACAACAGCAACAATCTACACAGGGGGCAGCTGGGCGGCTGGGCGGCAGGGGGCGTGGCAGCTGCGACAGCCGAAGAAGGAGTCGCCATTTATCTTAATCTACCTTTTAACTTATCTCGTTGCCTGGGCTTGAACTTCTTTTCCTTTCGGCCGAGACTGGACCGTAAGCCATCCCGGCCATCTCTTTGCTTTTGTTGCAACAAAAATCAATTAATTATTTATCACTTAAACTCTCCGCCACTTGTCATTATGTCATTGTTTACTCATTGCCCGAGGGGCCTCGAGGGGAAGAGCTGGGAAAGCTGGAAAAACTGGGGGTGAAAACGAGCTCTGGCCTTCCTCGACTTTATCAATACTCAATTGAGATGGGGCCCGGCGTCGGCAGGGATCGGAAATCGGACGGGATGGAGCATTAGCTGACCCCATTGATGTTTGTGCGCTTAACTTCTTGCCGGCAGTTTGTCTCAGCGGGCCTCTGTCGTGGCGGAATCTTCCGGAATCCTGCGACGCCGCTCCGTTTCTCTGGCTTCTTTATTTTACTTACTACTTATGCCGGCATCTTTTTCTGTTTTTTTTTTCTCCCCCCGTGGCAATGTCGTCGCTTTGGCCTCTTGCAACAATCGAAATCCCCAATTGACAAAAAGAAAACCAATTTAGCAGACAACGACAACTGTTGTGGTTGTGTTGGCTGCTGCTCCGGCGGCTGCTCCCCGGCAGAGTCCTCATTCCCAGCTGTGATAAATTCATCAGGTGAATGCCGAGGCATGGCGCAAATATGCTGCTCCACTGAGCCCCTGGACGGCCCCCCTGGTTGCCCCAGCCCCAACGCCCCTGGAGCCCCTTGATGTGGCTGACTTCGGTTTGCTGCGGCTGGGCTGTCGCCGCATCAAACGACAATTGAATTTGCCATGTTGAAAACTTGGTCGGCCGCCGCCACAATATCGACTCGGAGCCAACGAGGTGCCTCGCTCTGGCAGTGCAGATGCACTGGGAAAAACTGTGCAGTTACTTGCAGAAAATACAGCACTTTTTTGCATGAAACATGTAATATCTGTTTTTAATTTGAGGCAACATTGCAGTGATCAAGCCAGTAAAGCTAGAGCACCCATATTTTTACCAAATGTTGTCCTTATAAATAGCAAAATTCCATGTTGGCACATAAATAATTCAGCCAGTAATCTGTGAAAACAAAGTAGAGGTAATACATTTATTGAGTATAATTCATTTGATTATAACATTATTTTTTTATTCAAACAATTATTATTCTTTATATATATTTATTTATTTAATAATTATGTAATATTTTTTCAGTGCACTTGAACCCAAGCAGGAACGCTAGCCAGGACATGCAGCATTCCACATGCCTGGCCACACATTCCTCGGCCAGTCGTTGTTATTTATTTAGTTTTGTTTGCCGTTGGCATGCCTTCAATTAATGTCAATTCGTTTTTAAGTAAGATATCGATAGCCTGCTCCTGAACCCCCACTCTTGGCCTTCTCCAAATGGCTAGCAACGGAACGCATCGAACGAAATGAAAACGTATGGGCCGGGCAATTTGTCTATATTTGGGGAGGCCCCACTAATATACCCAATATGCCAGCTGGAGGCCAGGTGATCAGGCTCTATCATCAGGACAGTTGATGTGTGGATATAAACTTAATGCTAATGCCTTGTCCTCGTCATCGTCGGGGACTCGACTCGAGTCAAATGGAAGGGTAGCAAAAATATTTTCCATTATGTTTGAATGCAATAAATTACCTGTAGGGGCAAAGGCAAAAACCACACACACGCAGTTGGGGAAAAGGATATGCAGGATACACAGGATATATGGAGGGGTTCGGTGGGGCACAGATGTACGCACATTAATTTACTTTTGTTGTCACTTTGCCAGTGGGCCACATTCGAAGTGCGCTGCCGGCAGGGAAATAAAACAAATACGAATGACAAAGCCGAGACGGAGTCCTGCAGTCCTCGAATGTCCCGGAATATCCTGAAAGACGGAGCAGGACACCCGGCCAAAGGTGTCCGAGTGCAAGAGGGACGGACGGAGAAGGCTCCTTGCTAGCCGGGATATGTAAATGTGTAGCGCACACATTTCGGGCCGAGTGTAATGGAATTGTATGACATTACTTTTAATTAAAAGCGCACAACATTTTTGGCCAGCCAGCCAGTTGAGTGCCAGGCTTTCAGTCCCTGTCGCCCGGTGAAAAGGCTTTTCCTCTCTCACTCTCTGCTTTGGCAGCTAGGTGTGAAGTGTTTTCCATTTGGGACAACGGCCACTGGACATTGGGCAGTGGGTCAGCAAGGGGTTAAGCCGGCCCAGCACTCATTGTTAGACAGCTGCCAAGTCATAAAGACGCTCGACACTCAGCCACTGGGACGGCGTGCGAGTATTTATCAATTGTATTAAATCTGAGAGCAGCAGCGGAAATTGCATGCAATTCAATTGCAATCAAGGAAAATGGTCAAGCACTGGCAAAGAAATGGAACAAAGCCCTCGTCCATTTTGCAGCGCAATTACAAGTGGAGCGTGGAGCCAGCGGATGGCAGATAAATCAGGAGTTTAGCGGATAAACCAGCTGGAGGATGTGCCGTGTGTGTGCCCTATCTCATTTAGGAATTGGACAAATTCTCACTCGAAAAAATATGAAGTACTCATGAGGTGAACAAAGGACACGTGGACCCTTGAAATATAGTGGAAGTTAGAATGGAAGTTGAGGAACTCATTTCTTTTAACATTTCTTACAAGAAGGGCATCAACTTTTCCATCTAAACGAAACCATAAAATACATTAATGATTTTTTTAATGCAAGCAATAATATTTTAAACTATTTTCTGTAGTGTAATTAAATGGCAGTAACTTGCTCTAGATTTTCCCAAAAGTCCCTTGGCATTTTGTACGCTTTCAAGTACATAAATTGCAGAGCCAGAGATCACAATCTGAAAATGCAATAAGACTGGATTTTTGAGTGCTGAAAAACACGAGGACATTAGAGGCGAATGAAAACCTTTCATTCTTCATTCTATCTGCAGATCTGCGCCCTCCGATTCTGCGGTTTAAATAAAAACAATATCGAATGGCAAACACACCAGAACCACACCCATTCCATACCATCCCGAGCAAGCCAACCAAACACACACTTTATGAGGGCCGCGTAAAAACCCAAAATTGCAAATAATGCGAATCACGTGGCTCACTGTGACCCAACGCACAAAAAACAGTGGGGAGTGTGTTTTTTCGGCGCTTTCAGGGGGTTTTCGAGTACAAAGAGTGCAAAGAGCAGGGATCCTATCGCACAATCAACCATTACCGAGCGCGATTCGAGTTGGGCACGAGAACATTTCGATTCGCAGGCAAATCATAAAAACGAATGAGTAAAATCAAATGGAAAATCAATGAAGCCAGCCATCAATTGCGTTCCGCGGAGGAAAGGGTGTTTTTTTTTGTGTTGGGGGCCCGCGTCACCCGCGGTTTGCATAAATTCCGTTTCGCCGGCGGGCCAAAAGGATACAGGATACAGGATGCCCGAAATACAGCCCTCGAATTATTATTTTTATTTCGAAACGTTTTCCGAACGCTTTTAATTGGGCTGCACGGGGCATCATCGCATCAGCTCCTGGTACTTTATGCAAAATCAACAATGGTGATGCCATAAAAGCGCGGGGGGTGGGAAAATGGTTGGAAAAACATTTCCCCGGAGAGGGGGTGGCACTGGGTGGCACTGGGCGGCTCGCTTTCCATTCGACCGCTGAACCCAAAATAATTAAAAGTATTTGGCGTCTGTAAAGTAATTTTTAATTAAGTTGAAGTGCGCCAAAAGTGCGTCGGTGGGTGGGTACTTTTTGGGGTGGACCAAAACCGGCTGCCGGTCTCGCAGGTTGCTTATTACCGTGCATAAACATAAACAATTTTAGAAATTAAATGATAATTTCGGAATATTTACATAATTTTATGCATTATCTCGACGGCTGCGGGGCAAGTATGGCAATTTTTGTTGTTTTGTTTTTGCAGCTTTTCGTTTTCACGCCGCCAAATAAAGATAGATTTCGGTGGATTGGGATTTGGGTTGGCTTTTTTGGCCACTTCATTCCCTTTTTTTTCTGTCTTGGCAAATATTTGGCTTATGAAATTTCATTGTCTTTGGCCCGGGCGGAGAACGTTTCTTTAATCTCAATCCAAGTGATGGCTATCATCAGCCACCAAATTGATTTTAGTTTCATTTACGTTTCCTGCCTTGTTTCTTCAGCAGGATGCGATCGGATCGGAGTGTCCTGGCCTCGCTGCACTTGGCAGGACGGCCGCATATATTTTTATGACGAGCCAGGGGGCGTGGCATTCCTCTAGCCAGAAGATTGGAAGCTGGCCAAGTGCAATGAAATTCTATTTGGGCCCCTTTGAAAAGTGGTTATTTCTCTCTTGTTCCTCACAGTTTTAATTAAGTGCAAATTAGAGGGGTGCAGCATTTTTTCTGCAGACTCAGACTCAAGATATCCAAGGGATCCAAACGTATATATGTATGCTAAACTATTTAAGAGCTTGTTCGCATTAGTGCCCCAACTGCTGAAAACGCGAAAACTTAATTAGCAAACATTTTTAATGGCACCAGCAGTAGCAGTAACAGTAGCTGAACATTTTAATGTTCCCGGCAATTTGGTTATAAATTACAACTATTATTTTAATATTTTCACACATTTTTGCCCGGGCAGGGGGCTAAATGGTGAATGCTAAATGGTAAAAGGGAAAGCGAGTGTCTGGTTGTAAGTAACATTATTTGCACCTCCGTGAAAATGAAACTCGCGAGCAGCCGGCAATTATTGAAATAAATTTACGAGCCTGAAACGAATTATGGCAAGGAAATGGAACAATCCAGGACCTCGGAGTGGAGTAGAGAGTTCGGCTAATGAGGCACTGGCAAGGAGGGGGAAAGCCAAGGAGTCGGAGGCTGAGGCGCCCGCCACATTGTTGTGAAACTTTGCATATGAATGATAATAAAAAGGGGTGACTTCGGGGAAGGAATACATTAATATGCTGCATAATTATGCGATAACCCTGCTGTGAGTGGGTAAGAATCGGCACCCACCGCCACCACACTCATATCCCCCGGAATATGGCAAAACATAACATAACGCTACACAACGTTAACGCTAATGATGCCCCGGCAAAACAGCCAACAGGCAACTGAGGCAGCTCAGCCAACAGGCAACCAAGGTGCGGGCCAGGTGTGCGTGTGGGTGTAAGTATTGGGTGTTACATGCTGCCAAGTACTCCCCAAAGTGCCCCTAAATGCAAGAAATGACAGTCATTTCATATTTGTTGTCCTCCAAGGGCCGCACACTCTCCGACGCTCCGTCCTGCTCTAAGGATCTCGTGTCATAAAATTAAATACTTCACTGGAGAATTAAATGCAGTAAAAAGTGGGCGTGACCCAGCACAAAACCCAGGACACAAAACACACCTTCAACGAAAGGTGTATCTGTATTAGATGGGGGGGCTAACTAGGACACACACAACGAGTCCTTGCAAATACCTGGGGGGCGTTGCTCCGGCTGACAACTGTAAAATAAAGCTAATAATAAGTTAAAAGCTGAAAGTGCTTTCTGTATTACGATTATTACGGATTGTCCAGCTACCTCCCTCCCTCTCTCTCTGGAAATATGATCCCTATCCTCTGTTTTTGCCCCGGATTTGCTGGCCGAGCGGTGAGGTGTCAGTAATAAATACATAAACTGCAAGTGCCGAACAACAAGCGTCTGCCATTAGCCGTTGGATCCTGGGAGATCCCTAAGTCGGTCGTAAAGCATTGTGAAGGTGCATTAGTCGGTAGAGCTTTAAGCCAACTCACCCGAGTGATTTGACCACGCACACGGCAATCTCAGGGATTGAGGTGTCACAGGACTTCAGATTGCCTGTCAAACGTTCGTGAATTGATTTGGGCGGTGGCGTTTTAAGCCTGGTAAATATTTTCAAATAGTTTCAACAAAGCTTATATACTCAAATGAGTTTTCAGCCTGAGTTCTAAGAATCTAAGGGCAATAGCAATAAAAAAATAAAAATGCTTAGTGATCCACCAGCATTACCAGGCATTACATACGGAAAAGCTGCATATCCGAATAGCGACCCTAAGGATAACTCAGCCATTCGGCCGTGCATCAATCCATCCACCCTTCCGTCCAGTCATTTATCGCCTGAGCCGCCGTTCCAACCGCATTCCCAATCCAATCCCGCACCCCTTTCCCATTTGAATCGACTCGCATCGAATTGCATTTGGCCGGAAATTGCATGAGCCCGATTGCTATAATTAAAACTAACTAGCGCTGATTTAGCCAAGATGTTCCACTGAGGTCGGCGGTTTTGCCGGATCCGCTGGCTGGCCGTCTTGGCCCGTCGTGGCCCGCCATGTACTCCTCGTGCTCCCTGTCTTGTCTTGAGCAGGCGGCGATGCGGTTTTGTTAAAATTACATTTGCTAAAGTTTTATCGCAGCTGCGGCAGTGGCGAAGGCAGTGCCGTGATATCAGCGCTGTAATTAATTGCGGCCGCTGCATTTCAGGGTGGCCATGGCAATTGTGGCGTGCAAATTAAAAGCCAGCAGGCAAAAGCTTGTTCTGCGAAAAAGTTGAGGAAAACAAACACTTTGAAACCAGCACAGGGCGGAAAAACAAAACCGGGCGAAAAATCGGGGAAAACCACAAAATAAAAAGGCTGCCGAGCCAATGACAGCCGAGGGGAAAAGGGAAAAGTGTTTGAACAGGGGGCCAAATAAACAGCTGCCCGAGGGGGAGGATGGTTTGGGGGGAGGGCGAAAGGACTCCCTAACCAGATCCACAACCATCGATGGAGGGCGAATAAAAATAGGAGTACGTATAATAATAAAAAACGGCAAGCCGCGAAATATCCTGTTGGCAATTTACGGTTGGCACAAGCCAAATTCAACAAGCCAGCAAGGGCACTGAGGAAAAGTAAATATTTAATTTAAAATGTCCGAGTAATCAAACAACATTTATAATTTACATTTCTGCATAGTACCTATATTTAAACCTTTTATATAAGAAATATTATAAAACATCTGAAGTCTTGAATATTTGTATTAATATCAAGGACTAAAAAAGTTAAATATATATTATTAAATAATCCTTTAAAATTGTATTTATAATTCAAAAAGCACAAATTGGAAAATTTTTTATATTTAACACAGTGTCCCATTCCATTTTTCTCAGTGCACAGCCGCAGGTCCTGGGAAATGTCTTCGATTTCAAAGTGCTGCTCGCTCTGTGGTTGCTGCAGCCGCTAATGGTGGTGCGGTGTGGATCGCAGTGGGCGCCGAGTGGTTCGGGATGGGTGGGGGCGGTGGTTGAAGCGTTGCCGCTGACAACAACAATGGGAACAACAACTGGAACGCGAGAGGACAAAGCAGCCTAAAAGTGTCGCTGCAAATTGAGTGGGAAAGGCAACAAATCACATCAAAAACATATTTGAATATTTGCCGTCACTTAGCTTTCAGTGGGGCCAGTGTTTGAGACAGTGTAGGTGTCAGCCCGCCAGCGTGTGTGTCTGTGTGAGTATCTGTGTCTGCGCCGCGGTGCACTGGTGTGAGTCTGCCTTGGGTCGTGTTGCTTGGTGTCGATGTCGCCGCCAGTGTTTGACTAAGCGCCACGGAGGCGCAGTCGGTGAAATTGACACTTTTCCAGCATGCAAGTGGCGAGGAAGCTTTTCGCAATGGATGGAGCTGCCGGCCTATAAACGGAGAAAAATTAAGGGAAATTTATCTGGAAAAAAAGGTTTTTATGGCATAAAAATACTGTTAAAACCGAATTTGAGTGGACTGTAAAAGTCAACTACAAAGGAATTTAGGCAAAAAATATTTAAAATATATTTGGTTTATTCTTATTTTTTTTTTATTTTACCCCTTCATTTATTTCAGTGTTTTTACGGACAAGTACTGTCTGATAAAGAGGTGAAATCTGTACAGTTTACTTTTGGCCGTGGCTGTCTCTCATTTTTCGGTAAGCAAAGCTTAACGGTTAGCTGACACTTCGCATACAGTGGGTGTGGGGGTGGGATGGGTGGTGAAAGCGGCGGAAAGGGGGTGAAAGCGGCAGAGCCTATCCACCTGCCACCAAATAGGTCTGGCTGTGTGTGTGTGCGTGCGAGTGCGATGTTTACATGTGTATTGTAAGTAAAATGCCTCAGGCAAAAGTGTACATTACGAAGTTTTAAATTACACAAGAATACACACATACAAACATGGAAGGCACAGCGAGAAAAAGGATAAAGGGGTGGTAGAGGGTGAAAGGGGGAAATGGTGAGGGAACCGCAAGGATATGCGGTGGACTGTCTCCTTCACCTACTGCTTAACGTCTTCTCACCAAGAGCACGAGGAGAAACATCAGCTTAAAATCATTTATACGAAAAAATAATATATCTCTCAGATAGAAATATATTTCTAAGACCGCAGAGAATAATTTGAAAATACTAAAATGATTACTTAACATTTTTCTAAATTTTTGTCTACTATATATTGTAAATGGTATTAATATTACGAAAAACATTTTCAAATGTTTTAAAGTATATAGCACATAAGTCTGCTCCATTTTGTCCCAAAAATATGGTATAATATTGTAAGCTCAGCCCACATTTCTCTCAGTGCAGCAGTGTACATACAAGCCGACTTGGTAATGGAATGAAATGGGTGGCATGGCGAACAAAGGGGGAGTGAGTCCTTCGGGGTATTGTATCAATGGCAACTCCGGGATTGGTGGCTGCACGTGTCAAAATTTGCGCAAAGGATATACAAAGTAACTCATGCTAATTTCGCCATTGTTGCAGAGTGATGAGGGGTGGCTAAAAGGGAAGAGGGAACGGGGGGCAGGATATTCACAGCCATCGATTTGCGTAAGCGTGTGTGTGTCTGTGTGTGAGCCTTTTGTGCAAATTATAAAGCGGTGCGCGAGACTGGTGTAATGGATAATGGTTAAGTGGAGTGGAATTGTAATTTCTATTAAAACGGAACGGAAAAGTCGCTTATCTGGGGATAGATGTGCCAAGAGGTTTTCCATTAAACCAGACGCTTCAGAGGCGACTGGGGGTTGTCAATCAACATTAGGAAAAAGTATCCAATGAAATTCCATTTCGATATTCCTTGTTACTCAGTCATTACGGGATGTTATCAACTCGAGGGCCAAAACACAGGACCACAAACGGGTTCGACCTTTTCACTCGGCCTCAGTCCTCAGTGGGTCAGCTGGGCATCGGCTTAAGCTTTAATTTCAGCTAAGCAAGCACATTGACAACCGTAAATGGTACACAACTGTTAGATGTCCTTACACTAAGGGAAATAGTAGTAAAAATAGGAAAAACTCATCTTTAAAATCATCAACAAATTCTTTTGAGAAAAGTGTATAATCTAATAAAGAAGCTTATGCTTGGATTATTGGTCTTCTATTTTGTAGTTAATGTGTCATTGAATCTGAGCACTTTTTTCCAGTGCAGGCTTTGCATATTTGCATGTAAATACGTGAAGCCCTCACATTTAGAGATGCACATGCACACACATTTGGCATTGCAATTCTCGGAGAAAATTGCAATTTCGGGTTTTATTTTATCTCATTTGGGAAGCTGACTTCTAGTTACGGCAGTGACAGCAAATAGCAGCCAGGCAACTGCTAATTGACTGGCCTATGTCGAGACCTTTGACTTTCGAAGGTTGCCCAATGCTCCACCCCCTCTGTCAGCAGTCAGCCGCTTTGTCACCTGCAACTGGGTAAATACCATTTGCGGTATGCAGTTTGCCCTAGCCTACATAATTTGACCGCACTTAAAGTGCACAACTTTTTAAATGCCAAATGGCAAATGCCGCACACGTGCAGCTGCTGCAACTCAAGCTGCCACAGTGTCAACTAATTGCGAGTGGCAAGCGCTGATAATTGAGCCCGATTGCCGCTCATAATTATTGGGCGCTACATCAAGAGCATTGCCCCAAATCCTCATGCGATGGCCTTCCGAGTTCGAAGAGAGTTCTCAAGAAATTTCCACTGGCAACAGCTGCTAACTGCTGGCAATTGCATTGCCTTTTCCCAAGCCATGACCCCCCATTCGGCAATTCATTTCCATTATCATTATCAAAACTTCTGCGCTTTCCTTTCCAGCATGTGATGGGATTTTGTACCTACTTCGTTTGAAAGCGGGTATTTTCAAGCAAATAAGCTTTTGTTTGAGTATGCAGTTTCAATAAGGAACTTAGCACCGTAGTTTGAAAATGCGGATCTTGGGCTAAAATAATTTAAAATTTTATTTATTACAAATGTTTCCAAGAAATTACATTTTACATTATATTTACTTAAAATATGTGTGTTAATATATGGTTTGTTTACTTTATAAAATACACAACCAAAGAGACATGGCCTTCAATGTTTTTATTTTTAAGCCCTAATAAGTATCCTGACAGGTACTTTGCAGTCGATTCTCCAGATGGAATCCCCTCATTTGTTTTCCGTCTTCCCCCTGACATGTGGGTGTGATTTACGCGACCTTGTGTGGGAGGGATTTTGTGGGTATCTGCGAATGTCTTAGATGGCAGCATCATCATCAGGAGCAGCGGCAGCCACCGCCGCACTTCTTAAAAAAGCAATTACATTAAAAAGGATATGCTTGTGGCAGCCCTTTTTTTGCTGGCTCGCTGGCTGCCTGGCTGCTCACATTACGTATACGTAATCGCAATGCACGCTTACGTGCCGCCGATGCTGCTGGAGGACGACGATGAGGACGACTACGACGTCTTGCGAAGGAGAGCGAGTGTGTCTCTTAAATGTTCATTAAATTGGATTTTTAGTGCGCATCGTAAAAAATTCAAAGCGTCCATTTAATTCGCCCCGCCAACGGCGATAACAACAAGAACAACAGAAGCGCCGCTCTCGGCCAGGCCAAAAAAGTTGGGCAGAAGGTGCCGCTTGGTCAGCACTTCAATTCCGTAGGGGTCATAAAAGCGCTCCACTCGCAGGTCGTGAGTGGAGCCGAGTGCTCGAAGACGTCGATTTAAATTGAAATATTTTGCAATCCTATTGATTTTTCGCTTAATGATGCACTGCATTTTAAATGGTCAATGCAGCAAGTGCAGGGCATTACGGAAAGCAGCTTCCAGGCTTCCCAACTGCAGCGCCACTCCACTCGGCTCCACTCCACCCCTTCGCCCACTCTCCGTTGTCATTATGTGAGGGGTTTTCCGTTTTCCTTATTTTCTTTCTTTTTTTTTGTTTCGCTCTGCGAGTGTCGTGGAAAAACCTTTTTACGGCAAATTGTGCTGCATTTTAAGCGGAAATGATGCGCATCCTGCGGCATCACATCCTGGCCACAAAATGGCCACCCCCCTTTGTTTTTCTTTCACCGAAAAATATTTGCATATTCATCTCAAAAACAAAACACCAACTTCCAGCCGGGAAAAGACAAACGGCAAATGGCATAAAAAAATAAAATAAACATTTCAAAGAAGAAAGCGGCAGCCGCAGCAGCAGGAAGGAGCAAAGTTTAATGGCCAACATGGCCGTGACCAGTCAGGTGCACTCTGAAAAAAGTCATTTTTACATTATGTCATTAGTACGTAAGTTTACAAATAGGCAAGAATTAGTCTCTCTAAGTATAAAATTTAAAAAAAAATCCTTTAAAAAATTTATAAGATATTATATTTAATTTTTAGATGAGCCTTGAAGTTTCGAATTGTTTATTTTTTTTTTCAGTGTCTGGTGCGTCTAGGGGGCGTGGCAGCCAGCCATCTCCAGCCTGTGGAAGTGGCCCATTAAGCGGCCGCCTCACCGTCCCAAAGGGTCTGCTTGTATTGACCAAAAAAATTCGAAATAATTGACACCAACAGCGCTGTCTGATCTGTGGACATCAGAGGGTTAAGAGGGGGCTTTGAGGGGCTAGATCGCAACGGGGTTATTCTCGTTTTTTTCGGTGCACCAGCGCTGCGATGTATTTTCTAATTGCCTTATCGCTTTCAGCGTTGACGGGCGCTCGAGCGCGAGGACTCAAAGTCCTTTGACGATGAGTGGACACTTTTGGAGTTGGGCCATCCAAAAAAAAAAAAAACAGTACGGGGAAGAAGCAGTGTTAATTGCAATTTGCCTTGCTATTCGTGTTTGGTGGACACTTTGAACAGTGTTTGCATTCCCAAATGGATTTCGGTCCTGCGTCTGCAGTAGAAATATTTCATAAGCGCTGGCCAAAAGGATCAATTAATGTCAACCGCCACGCTAAAGCGACAAACTGTTTGAAGCTTGGCATCGAATTTGGTGGATATGCCGAGATTGCAGTTTCCCATTTGCCTAATTGTGGGTCTTCGAAATGGAAGAAAAATACCTGGGGTTAATTGAAAGCCATGCCAGGAAGAACCATAATAAGTGTGGACCACTTTTTCAAATAAGAAAAGACGAAAGGACCTGGGGACTCACCTCGCATGCAAACTTTCGAGCACTTTGCCGGCTTGAAAGATGAGGCCAAACTTGCGGATATATCCTGCAGGATGTTCAGGGAGGGGAATGGGGGGGGGGGGGGGGTTCCACTTGACACAGGCAGGACAGCAAATTTATGGCATTGACCACAGAATGTGTTAGTGAGTCGAGTCCCCACATGTGAGTGCCACAGTGCTGCTGCAGCTGAAACTTCACTTTGTAAGTAACTTTTGGGCAAAGTCTAGCAAGTGCGCTACTAAATAAAAATTTATGGGCGATGGCAGGGGAAGGGGATGTGGGCAGAGGTGGGCAGAACTATTGCCCAGACACTTGACCACTTCCACACTTATGCAATTATGAAATTGCCATAGAAAGTGACACTTTTATTCGTCATCCTGCTGCCATTGTCCTTTTTGGGGTGGGCCGGTTTGGCAGGCAGGCAGAATAAGGAGAATTGCGCAACGAAAACTCTTAACAAAGTCATTTGGTCCAGATGCTGCCAGTTAAGTTAGTGAGAGCTCCAGACTCCGGCCCTCCAGCCCCTTTGATTTTCCCCTATTTTCCCCAACGACAAACAACACACAGCCGCCTTTCCGGGGCAAGAAGTTTCCCAAGCTGGCTGGCCGAAGCACATGTGGTTTAGGATGGCCCAGTGGACTGCGAAGGGTTAAGCGAGCGGCTGGAATTTGGGCAAAGTGGGCTACTTAAGCACGAGTGGGTGGTGGTGTCGCTCGGCCATCCACCCACCCACACGCACTCCGGCCACTTACTATAATTGTCTCTGCCCCAGCGGGAACTAAGGCGACGCAAATTAAGTGCAGAAAGCGATTACACGACTCCAAGTGCACTGGGAAATATTTTATAATTTATTATAACATAATATGGACTAACTTTAGAATTTAAGGGGACTTTTATCTAAAATTGAACTGCTTCGGTATGAATTTTAAAAGAACCTCTAATAGTAGTTATATTACCATGATTTTATTAATATATTCTTTACAGTAAATGATGAATATCTTATATCTTATCTTTATGAATTTATATTTTTTATTATTAGCATGATTATTTCGGTACTCAAAAATGAATATACCTATTTTTTCTTTGTGTAAAATGGAGTGAACCATCCAGTGGCAGTTTGCAAGTGTCGCTGTTGTAACGTCAGGGTCAAGGCGCAGCGTTTGATGAACTTGTGGGGAGAGTCCTTGGGAGGATGGGTGGATCAGTTCGAGGATGGTGGCTCTATCGCCATAACTTTGGCACAATATGCTGGACAAGTTTCGCAGCGCAACTTGGCCAAAAATCCTGCTGGACATTTACTTATCCAGTCGTACACGTGGCCAGCAATTGTCTTCGGCGATTGGAACAAACGGACAACTGCGAAAGCTAGTTAAGTTTTTGCTCTTTTCCCAACAGGCGCTATAAATTTTCCGCAGTTCGCTTTCAATTTGTTGATTTTCCTGCTGCATTGTCAACTCAGGAATTTTCATTGCATTTCGCTTGGTTTTTGGCAGTACAAAGTCGCCTCCTTCTCTCCAGTACATAACTATTCATTTGTTTGATTTCAGAAACATTTTCCAGAGTTCTGCTTATCAAGTGTAGTGACCTCTTCGGATTGTTGTCCCCCCCTCATGAGCAACTTTAACCAATGCCACTTGGCTTCTACAGGCATGTTAGCGATGTCTTTTTCATTGTTAGAATGGAAAGCTGGTGCAGAAGGAGGCCAGCTTGCAGGCGGAAACTCACAAAATAAATGCAACATTTGGCAATGCACTTCATGGCAAACGGAAAAGTGGCGCCGTTGCACGTGTATTGGTGTCGTATCCAAAGGCACAGAAAAAAATCTTTAATAATTAAAACATATTTTTATAAAGCTAAAAATAGTTGAATAAAAATCTTTTCAATTCTCTAAAGGTTCGATTTCTTGAACAACTTTGGTAAATAAATAACTAGGACTGTTTAATTATTAGGATTAATAAAGAAACTCATAAAATATTATTATAATACTTATAAGCAAATCTTTCACATAAAACCCTGTGTTATTTTTTTGTAGTGAGTATGCATTTTCTGTGGCAAGGAGACAAGCAGGATCTGCTGCTCTGGGGCACCCTGCTGTGGGTTCTTTAGTTGCTGTCGCAACCCAGCAGCTTGGCTCATCTTCATCTCCAGCTCGGCTGCCATTTGCGTCCTCACTCGGCAATTTCCACTTGCTGCTCTGGCAACTTTCGGGCATCGTCTCCTTGGCTGCGTCCTTTATTGTTTCAAATTTTATTGCTGCATCAGTTTGTGGCAGACGCACCAGCTCAAAGGGATCCTGGGCACATCCTCTGGCATTTTTCTTGATGCCTGTCCAAGTGCTGTGCTCCACTTTCCCTGCTGCTGCTGGTGCTGCTTCTGCTGCTGCTAGTTCGCATTTTATGGCCAGCAAGTTGGTCACTTCACAGTCAGCAGCCAAAAGCAGTTTCTAATCTTTTGATTATGTACGACAGACGCAACTACGAGTTGAGTTTTGTGCATATGGCATTTCGAACTTGCATTTTGGGTCCTTTATTTATGGCTTTATCAATAAAGAATATAAATTATGGTTATAGTTGCTCCTCAACTGCAAGTGCAACTGATGTTGCTGCTGCTGTGTACTGGAAATCGCCCATCGTGCAAAGGTCAGTCGGCAATTGTTGTTGCAGCTTTATTTGCGCATCTTGTTCTTCCCCGTGATGTCCAGCCATTGGCAATGGTATTCGTGTTGGCATGGGTATTGGTATTGGTATTGGGATCCTTCCATGACCACACGTGCAACCGCCAATGTTTGTTCATGTTGCTGCTGTGCCGTTGCTGTTGCTGCTGTTGGACTTCCTGCTCCAGCTGCAGCGGCAGCATCAGCCGCTTGTTGACTCGGTTTTCTGTGTGTTTGCAGCGCTTATGCAGCCTGCCTTTCCAGCAGCAACAACAGCAGGAGCAGCGTCCATACAAAGCTCTCCATGTTTGCCTTTAATTTGCGTTCGGCGCCTTGGCGTATGCAGCGATTTTTCTGTTTGCCGCGAACAATGCCGAGGGGCACAAAGAGTTCGCCATGGTTTGAGAAATTTATTGATTAAAGCAGTTTACTTGAAAAATGAAGGAATAAACGCTTTCCTTAAAATAATATTGTAGTATAATTATGCATACCCATAAGTATAAATTAAATAGGTTATCAACTCTTTTTTTTTAAGATGTATGTTCTTTCCTTAGAGAATTTAGTATGAAGAAACCATGTGCAGATGGACATTCAAAAGGCAGCTATTGCTCAAAAGTTATTAAAATAAAATTCATTACATATTGCATAAAATTCCTTTTTACCAGGGGACCTCACTCTCCTCCTTTCTTCAGTTCTCTGATTTTTTTTCATATTGTGTAAGCGTAACTTATGTCAGGAGGGATTGATTGAAAATCAAACCAAAACCCTCCAACCTTTTAGCATGTTTGAGTTATGCTGAATGCATTGTACCATAAACATAAACACAAACAGAAATACACTCCACCCATACACTGCCACAAGCACAAATACACAAACACAAACGCATCAAAGAAAATCCAGTGGGGCGGGCGATCCTTTGGAATTTCCAACTATAAAACAGAACAGGAGCAAAATGTTTGCAAAAGAAATGTAAAAGCAGGAAAAAAACACAAAAAATTGCATATTAATTATGTTTTCTGGCACAGTTCCACAAGTTGATGGCGTGAGCGGGGGGAAAGTGTTTGAGGGGTGCGGGGCAAGCAGGACGAAGGCAAAGGGTAGGATATTTTTTACTTTCAACGTTTTGGGGCGTGGCAGATGTTGAACAACAAAAACTAGTTCGGGTTGTGTATTGGGGGCGCGCAAAGTGTTTTGCTACTGAGCCGGGGTGTGAGGTCCAGTGCACTGAGAGAAATACATTAAACCCTTTTTTCCTGCTAATATAACTGATTACCTGATGATATATAAAGAGAAGCTAAATTAAATATTCAAACCAAATTTTTTAATTTTTTAGGGGACTGTATAATCTTGTGGTAGTTTTGTGAGATCCCCAAGAACTTATCTTATTTATTTTTTTCAGTGCACCCATACCTGAGCCTGACTTTTATAAATACACTCACTCACACACCCGCCGCTGCACCCCTTTCACCAAGTCTGTGTCTGCGTGAGTGAGTGTGTGTGCGTCTCTCAAAGGTGTTTGTGTTTAGCCGCATTCTGTTTGTTTACAGTTTTTGCATGGCTTTCAGCACACACACACACACTCGCAGCTCATTCTCCTCATGTTTGCCATTATCTTACACGGCGCTGGGTGCTCGGCACTTCTTTTTTGCCCACCGTTACCTGCCACCCCATCCCATCCCACCTCCTTTTCGACGGGACTTTCATCAAGCCCCCATCCTTCGGCAACGGCTGGCAACTAAAAATGGAAAATTGAACAACAACTTCTGCTCGTTTTGCTGCCCGAGCGAGCGGAAGTCCACAGCGGCTGTGCCTGTGCCCCAGCCCAGTTTTCCACGCAGTGTTTTCCTTTGGCCGCACACACTCAAGCACTATACATGGGCGGCGCAGCGGGGGCGGCTATCAAACTGCAAGGTTAAGCCATAATGAAAGTAAAATGATGTACAAAATTGTTGCCCCTGCTGGTCCAATGAGAAAAAAGCATTCGCTTTGGGTGAGGGAAAGCGGAAAAGCGGGCAGCATCGTCACACACTAGCAGTGCCATCGAAAAGGGCCGTGGGAAAGGGCCAGCTGGAAAGAGGGGGTGGCGAGGTCACTGCGTTAAAGGTTATCAACTGCCTTATTTGGCTTTATTTTGTATTAAACAATACAAAAAAGTCTTAAAATAAGAGGACTGCAAAAAAAGATATCCTATTTAAAAATCAGCAAAAAAATGAAAAAAATCCTTTTAATAATTTTAAAATGTTAGCCACATATCTCAGCTTTAAAATGTTCCACCTGGCTTTTCTGTAGCTACAGGTAACTGACCACCCTGCAGCACTAATGGGGAAATCATTGCGAAACGAACTACGGTCACTCCCAATTAAATCTGGTAACTGCTCCAGCTGCCCATGCCCTCGTCGTGCTGCAAATTAATTACATAAAAATATGCCGCAACACTTTGGGCCCGGAATTTTTCGTTTTTGGCTTTCATTTCACCATATATTTTTTGGGAGGTGTGTGTGGAGAATGGCCAGGAGGTGCAGGATGAGAAGCGGCAGTGGGGTAGGAGAGATGGGTTGGGGTGTGCCGCATGTGGCAGGCTTCCAAGGATGTTGGCGTTGCAGTGTCAAGAGTGCGGTGTGCGGCATAAAAGCCCCATGTACGCATCCTGGGCTAAGTGTGTGTGCGTGAGTTATGTGTTCCGATCCGTCCATTGCCTTTATTTGCCTTCATGCGTTTATCGTGGCTCCGTCAGCAGCAACAACAACATGTCAGGGGGGTCGGTGTGGGGGCCGGGGCGGTCCGAAGGGGGGAGCGGCTTGCTGATGCTGCGTGCAGTTGTTTGTCTTTAATTATGTTTGGACGCGATGCCATTTTTGCGCTGCCCAGGACCTACTTATGTGCGTCCTGTGAGCCTGCCAAGCAGCCAAGCGGAGTGGAGCGCTGTCCTGTCCTCGTTCGGAGCCACTCTCTATGCCCCTGTCCCCGCACTCAGAGAAATACGTGGTACTACTCGCTCATAATACAAAAATTATTATTTATTCACGCAGCTCTGTCAAACGCTTTCGAATTTCCAGAACTGGTTTATTAAAAATGTTTCCCAGAGAGAGAGCTCTGGCTTATTTACAAAAACTGACATTAAAGTTGGTAAATAAACCATAATTCCTTATGAAAATGACTAGCAAAGGGCTCTGTTTCCCCTGAAACACAAGCTTATTGAAAATGAATTTCACGATTTATGGAAAAGTTCATCATCCAGTACATTTTGTGTGAGTGCAGCCGTGTTCCTCCTGCTCTGCACTCTCTCGCAGTTATTATGCACTGGCGCCAATGGCGAAAATAAAATTAAACGATAACATTTCCTTTTCATTTGCGCACGCATAAAATTCCAGTGAGCCCGCACTCGAAGACTGATGCCTTTCGGCCCAGACGGGCTAATACGAGATCGCCCCGGCCCGTGTTCAAGGAAGCCAAGGAGTGCTACATTTTCCATGTCAAACGCATGGAATTAATTAAAAGAAGCGACCGGAAATATTGATTGGTCGGCGGAGCATGGCTCAATATGGGTGCCCCCAGTGCACCGCTATGGCTGGTACTTTTAATTGGCAGCCCAAGCAGCAGGTTCCGCACTTCATTGCAAGCAAATTTACTCCGAGCCGATGGGTCCGAGTGCCAGGACGAAAAAGGACGCAGCAGGATGGGCCAGGACAAGCCGCACTGGACAGCTTCATTTCGCGACACTGCATGTCAAAGTGAAATATTGGCTGGAGACATGTAATAAATTTTAAAATTTTTTATTATGCGCTGCAGCAAAAATGCGGGCAAGTTGGCAGGGGACAAGCCAACGCATTGCCGCCAAAGTGGTTTGCACGGCTGCCTGCGCGTCTGTCATGCGTGTCCTCACCACAGACACACACGCACATATCCTTGCACACACACACACACACGCACACCCTTGTATTGTCGGTGTCCTCATCCAGCGGCTCCTCAGTGTGGCGTGAATCGTAAATCAACGATTTAGGCGCACATGCAGCGACTGAGGCAAATTTTTTAACCATTTTTTTGTCCTCCATCTCCCTGCTCGCCATTTTACATTTTTGGCCTCTCTACAACTGGGTCTATTGCAGTTGGCAATGCCCTGCAATGAGTCCTAGGGCCAAATAATAAATCTACTTAGTGTATTAACATTGTTGTCACTTGGTCCTTAAAAACTTGTGAACAAAATTCAAAATCTCTAAAAGGAGCATAATATATATTTTAAATTTTCTGGTTATATTTTTATTTAGTCACAGAATTTTTCTTTTTTGATAAAAAATATATGATAGAACCATTTTTAGTTTAGCCATATTTATAAATATGTTTATTTTCTCATTAAATGTATTCAAACCATCGCTCTATGTTTAGTCTAATATAAAAATTACTAGTAATTAATATTGAAAATGAATTTATATTAAATAAAGTAATAAATATTTACAATTTACATTATTGAAGCTCATTACAGCGCCATAGCAGACCTAAGCGATTGCTCATTTGTCGGAAGCACAACGTTGCGTATACGCAATAACGCGTTATTCACTCACACGAGCACACACACTCGCACACACTCATACAGGGGGCAACACCGTCAACACATCAACATGATACTGTTTCCGTTGCCGCAGCATCGGCGGCATGAGGGCAGCCCTTCTCATGACATATTGATTTGATGCCCCGGCAATGTCGAGAATTTCCATTAAATTCGCCTCCCAAAAGGTCGGCGAGCAAAGACCGATATGCCGCCCATAGGTTATAGCCCATAGGCCCGCCGGCATAACAAAAAAAAAAGGGAGAGAGCAGAGGGGATGTGGAAATAGGGACGCTTTACAGGCATTTGCCATTAGAAGCGATGCAGCCCCCCACCGTCGATCCCTCAATTGTGTTTTTGCAATTGCAAATCGCGCGAAAAATTGCGACGCACATCAATCAGGGGAGAGCGGAACAACGGCGGCGACGATGAACGGCGGCCGGGTAAAATATTAAATTGGCCATTGTTGCCTAATTGAAAACATAATTAGCCTTAATTTATTAGCTGGCCACGCAACGCGTCGACCTAAAGGGATGCCTTTCAGGTCTGTCGATTGCCGTCTATCGGTGGAAAAGCGCGTTAAGAAAATCTGAGCGACACATCGATGGCGGGAAAAAGGATGGAGGCGGGGGAAAAGCTGCGCGACAGGGCTCTAATTTAATTAATCCCAGCAAGCGTAGAGCAGCTAGAACTTAAACGGCTCATTTACTACACTATACTGCCTGTAACAATAAATATATTTAAAAATATTTAAGTATTACTAGATTTAGGAATGAATTACAAGCACAAGCCTGCGACATAAAATCATGAATAACCAATGGAAAATTCATTTCCAAAACTTTTTTATTCTCTAAACAATTTTTACTTAAATTACTCTTAAATTTTGCAGCTATATGAAAGATCTGGTATTAGTATAAGATATAAAATGTATCTATTAATTTTGAGTTTTAATAATTTTCAAGTTTTACTTCAGTAATCCATGATTTAAAGCCATATTTGCAAAAATACACAATATTTTTTTTTTTAAATGTATGCTAAGTATGCTAAGATAAAAATCCTTTCCCCACAGCCAAAGGACCTTGGACCTCATTCTTGTTGCCTAGTGTGACTGCCATTGATGTAGCTGCTGCTAATACCTTAACTAAATATATAATGCTGCAGCCGCCTCTGGCCGCGATCCTGGGTAAACTTGAGAGCTGAGCTTGCCAGCCTGCCTGCCGTCCTGGCGTCCTGCCTCCGTGTCCTTGGGATCCTGGCTGTCGTTGTCGCGGTGTCGCTTGCAGGCGCAGTTAGTTAATGCTGCACATTATTTCGACAAGAACAACAATCTCGGATACTTTTTTCCCTCCTGCCAGTTTCGCTTGGCAGTTTTCTTTGGCTGGCGTTGCTTCCACTGCTGCTGCTTCTTCTTCGGGGCTCCTGTCGCTGCCAGAAGGACTAACTAGGTTTTTTGACAAGCTCATGCATGTGACTTTGTCGTTTATAACTGCCATCCGCCGTGCACATGTATTGGCATCCTCTGTTCGCGCTGAAGTGTGTGCCTGTGTGTGTGTAGAACGGCGCTTGTAAATGTCTGCTGGTGCAAAAGTCTTGTATCCCTTCTTTCAGCTCCGTGCATTCATTTTAATTTTGAAACTTGTACTTCCCGGCTTGCCACACAGACACACCAACACACACACACACGCACGGGCAGGAGGCTCTGTCTTTCCGCACGAGTGTGCCATCCATATCCATGTGCGTGCGTGTGTGTGTGTGTGTGCCATCCATATTACTTCCGGTGCACGTTACGTATACGCCAAATGTTCCGCTGCCGGTTTCCTTCTCTTTGCCACACAACTAATTATTTTTCGCTTGACAATGAAAATGTTTAAGTTTAATTAAATGCGTCTTGCGCTGCTTTCTTTCTTTCTGTCTGCTCGATGTCCTTGTTGTTGCTCCTGCTTTTGCTGTTGCAACTGCTACTGCACCTGATGCCGCCTGCGTGTGTCCCCAGAGCAACAATAGCGAAGGCAACTTTTGCTGCAGTGCCTGGCAGTAAATTTATGCTGCCTGTTTCCATTCGGAGCGTGTTAAGCGAACTCGGGATGGCCGGGTGCCATGTAAGGAGATGGCCGTTCTCCTCCGCACTGCGATAAAGTTGCCACTGGGAGGCGCAACGTGAAATGTGCAGCTAATTGCACACGAAATAAAATCTATTGGAACACAGTTCCAAGGACATAAGTGGCCGACTAAAAGGTCCTATCTGTCTTCGTAAATAAATGTTTATACGATTTCGCAGGCAGGTATTTATTTATTTTCTTTCATGAACTTCCTTTGCATTCTAAAACGAAAGTAATTTTAAATTGCAAACATCTTGACATTTTTTGAAATCTTTCTTGTGTATTTAAAATATTTTTCTACTAAACTATCTTGTAAGCTTTCAACTTTCTTGTAAATCCACAAAAAGATCAAAGGAAATTCCATTTATGGCCCAAATGATTTCCTTTCATATTCATTTCCTACTTAGATATTAAAAATACCACATCCTAGGAATTAAAGGAATTTCCTCAAACTAAAAACACTTTATCTGCATTTCTCGCCCCCTTTAAAAGCATCTATTGAAACCCTCTTAACCCATTTATCGGCTGCCTTGTGTTTTTTGATCTTTCCAAGTCATTGAAATAGCTTGACATGATTGAAATTTATGCTTTTTTAGCTTCTTGACGAACCAACCTGCTGCCGCAAATATGCTTTGACAAACCAAACTATTTGTCTTGACATGACTTTCGGCAAAAGTTGCCACCAGGCCATTAGGAATCAATAGACGTAAAAATGCCTGAAAAACGATGCGGCATTTTTTGGGGTGGCAGGGAAATTTAAGGGCTGCCTTGCGGCCACACTCGTCATGCCGCTGATAAATTTTTAAGCGCGCTCTAAACACTTTCTAAGCACAACTCATGCAGTTTATGCCCGCAACGAGTTCGTGGCTAAGATACTCGCACCCACAATTGCAAACTCACTTTGAAGGCAGCAAAAAATTATTCTAAAATTCTTGCAAACAATTTCGTAGAACTGGGCCAGATCCTTGCTACCACTCGGAACATCCTTTTCGACGAGAGTGTGTGTGTGGGCGCTTGGCAACTTGCTGACTTTGTGGGTGACGCTTTTTAGGCATTGCATACATTTGGGAATACACAAGGGAAAAATAAAAAATTCGCAAAAATAAGGGAACACTTTGTGGGAATAGATGATAGTTAGTACAATAATTCCCTCAGAATTTCAACTATTTCATATCTTTATCATATTTATTTCTGTTTAAATGAATACAAAGTGATCTAAGGTGTTTATCTTAAGTTTATTTAATTAAAATACTTCGACAATACTTCCTTTATTGTTCTTACAGTGCACGTCTCCATGTTTGTCAACGTGTTTTTCGGAGTCGCGTCCATGTCGGCGTGCTAATGTTTATAAATGCTGCGTGGCGAAGAGTCCTTTGAATATTTTAATATGATTTAATATTAAACATCATGTGGAGTGGGGGTATGGGAAACGAGATCAAGATAACAAAGGCTTACAAAACGCTTTCATTGCCTCGCCGGGCGCCGTTCGCCCAAGTTGCGAATATTAAGTAAATGTTTTGAATAGTTCTCCGCCAAGTTATTTGGGTTAAGATTTTTTCCGCCACGCCCCACGCCCACCGAAAAGCTGGCCAAAATACTCATACATATATGCTTGGGCCCAATTGCCATTTGCTGGTGTGTGCAGAGCTCAAATAAACGCATTTTAATTCAAAGTTTTTGGCTTGTCTTTTGTGCGGGAGGAATACCCGGCCCGCCGGAACCCTTAACCCCCGCCATCCCGCCTTAACCCATGCTCGTGTGTTTGCGTTCGCCATTTTGTGTGCGGTTGAGCGTGTTTGTTAAAAGCTTTGAAAAGATTTGCCATGTAATCGCATGCGGCAGAGGGACACGGGCAGGACATGGCGCGCCAACATGCTAAATCGCTTTGATGACATTGTTAATTTGACATACTTGGGTTTCTTTCTCGGCTCTCGCTTTTCGAAGCCCTCTGCTCGCCGCTGTATCACTTGACTCCGGCCTGTTTGTATAGGCTTTGATTGCCACATAAAAGGCCCATATAAAATATGAATAAAAACTTTTGTAGTGCTGCAGCACAATGAGAGCGATAAGTTAGACGCATGACAGCACCAAAAGCATTTCGCACACGACCGAATGGGATATCAGAATGCATAATCATTGTGGTCGCTGGTAGCTGGTCCTGATCCCGCGCCTCCTTCTCCTTCACCGCAGCAAGGACCCAATAAAAGGGAAATAGTTTCTTGTCGCCGATTACCATCCCCGCAAGAAATGCCTGAGATCATTGTGATACAGCACTGACTGTAAATATGGTTAATATAAGACCTCAAGCCGCTTTCCAACATATGGTTATTCAAACAACAAAGGGCTCATAAAAGAAAGAGTAATTGATATTATTTTATTTTAACCTTTTAAAAGGAGCTTAGAACTTGAAGAGAATTCTGAACAAACTCATATTCCCAATTGTAGAAGTATAACTGGCATTTATTTTATTCAATCTCCACGTAATATGCTAAGTAAGTGGAAAAACTGTGTGAAATGTGTAAATGAGGCGCATACGCACCGTGGTCCCTCCACTGCATATGTGTAAGTTTATATGAGGACATGTCAGCTACACATGTCTGAGTACATCACCGGCAACTGCAAATGCAACTGCAGACAAGAAGACGAAATGTAGACAAGTTGTCGTCATGTTGGCATCCTTTGCAGAATGGCGACGCCGGCGGCAGGTGACAACCGACGCCTTGCCATAGGCAGCAGCTCAGAATCGTATCTGAAGGATGAGAATCTGCGCCGCCAAGAATCCCAGAATCGCAGAGCCCAGCATCCAGCAGCCAGCACCCAGTACCCAGAGCCCAGCACCCAGAATCCTGGCTGCAAGTGCAACTGCCGTCTGTTGGCGAAGGCAAGGGAGGGCCAGAATCACACATGCTTTCACTTGTCGCCCGGCAGGCATTGCGTTCGTTGTCTTGTCTTGTCTTTAGCAGTGTCTGCTCATTATGTCTGCCGCAGAGTGTGGGGTCCACTGAAAGAAAAACAAAATAAACACAAAAATTAGCCAGGCGGCCACGAAGATCTCTTGAAATTTAAATGCTTTCAAAAAAGAGTGTCTAAAAGTATGCAATGAAAATTGTATTCTTTGTTTGAAATATATGCCAGCATACTTTTAGACAGTTGATTATGATTATTGATTATTGAGAAAATGTTGCACAGAAAACAAATAAACTATAAACTTCTAAAAATGTTAAGAATATTGTTTTTTTTTTATAAGATTTGTATTGAGTTAGCCTTATTTTTTTCTGTACATCTGCAGACGTATGTATATGTAATGGCAGCTGCTTATTCGGCAACAAGTTCCACTCTCCTCATTTTTTTTGGACGCCTCAGCTAGCCAGAAGCAGTGGCGCTCGTGCGCTGAATTCTTCTTAATGAGCGACATCAAGTGTTGTATTAAATGTCAGTTCTGTGCTTATGTGCAGTATCTCTATCTTTCAGAGGGCGTGGGAGTGCGGGTGTGTGTGTGTGTTGGCCCATCAGAATACCAGAATACCAGAGTACGAGAATACCAGAATCGGAGGCCCGCAGCCTTGCCGTTGGGTGAGTGCCGGGCAAGTATCTGTAATAAAATTTGTAATGAGTTGCAGGCACGGAAAAAGGATTTTTGAGTGCAATTTATTTTATTTCAGCGCTTTTATTTTTATTTCCTCTTTCGCTTTGGCTCGCTTTCCTTTTGGCATATTTTTATGGCACTCGCACTTGCACAGTAACATCCACATCCACATCTACATCTATAGATGCAGATACAGAGATGGAGAGCTGCAGCTGCTTTTATGCTCTCGGCTATGGCATGTTTATTTCTGTTTGTATTCCATTTCTTATGATTTTTAATTACGCCCCCCGATTCGAGCCCCCCGAATCCCAAGCCCTTTCCTTTTCGCCCATAAAACGTTGCATACTTTACGACGCTGCAAGGGTTGGGGATTTCTGGGTGCCGAATCTGCGAGCTTAAACTGCAACTGAAACAGAAACTGAAACCGAGCTGAGCTGAGCTCCACTGCAGCTGGGCAACTTCATAGAGTTGCAAATTTATCGAATGGCCAAAAAGACAATTCATTACATGCTTAGCCATGGCCATCTCCCCTCGGATTCGAGCCAAGCAAAGCATTTGCATTTCAGATAATTGCCGCAGCGTTTTGTATGCATAGCCGTTGGCAGTTACCAGCTCCCAGCTACCATCTACCAGCGCCTTCACCCTTTCCCGGGCTTTTGGCCGGACAAGTGCGTCACTAGCTGGGCCATAAATTCAGGCCCGCATGAGCAGGGGTCACTCTCTGCCCTCCACATCCTGCCCAGACCATCCGCCTCTGCTCCTCTTTGGGCCAGTCTGTTTACAGTCATTGCTACAAATTGACAAATTCGCTGTCGCCTGTCACCCGCTTTTTATACCCTGTCATTGGGTAATTGAAGGTGATGTACCGTTCTATAAAATTTGGCAGAATTTTAAAATAAATATTTACTGTAAGATTTAGAAATTACGGAAAATTCAAACATGAAAATGGAATAAAAATTGGACCCTCTTTAAAAACAAATATTTAAATGTAGAATTATAGAGAATTCATCCACAAATTCATAAAGATATCCCACGACATAATCGGACTACAATTGCGCAAGATATGAAATCTGGAAGTGCAGATTTGGGGTCCCCTTCTGAAAGCCATTGGAATTACGGAAAATTCACACATGAAAATGGGCTAAAAATGGGACCCTCTCCAAAAAGGAATATTTAAATGTAGAATTATAGAGAATGCATCCACAAACTCATAGAGGCATCCCGCGACTTAATAGGGTTCCATTTACCCAAGTTATGAAATCTGGAAGAGCAGATTTTGAGACCCCTTCTGAAATCCATTGGAATTACGGAATATTCACACATGAAAATGGGCTAAAAATGGGACCCTCACCAAAAAGGAATATTTAAATGTAGAATTATAGAGAATGCATCCACAAACTCATAGAGGCATCCCGCGACTTAATCGGTTTCCATTTACCCAATTTACGAAATCTGGAAGTGCAGATTTTGAGACCCCTTCTGAAAGCCATTGGAATTACGGAAAATTCACACATGAAAATGGGGTAAAAATGGGACCCTCTCTAAAAAGGAATATTTAAATGTAGAATTATAGAGAATGCATCCACAAACTCATAGAGGCATCCCGCGACTTAATAGGGTTCCATTTACCCAAGTTATGAAATCTGGAAGAGCAGATTTTGAGACCCCTTCTGAAATCCATTGGAATTACGGAATATTCACACATGAAAATGGGCTAAAAATGGGACCCTCACCAAAAAGGAATATTTAAATGTAGAATTATAGAGAATGCATCCACAAACTCATAGAGGCATCCCGCGACTTAATCGGTTTCCATTTACCCAATTTACGAAATCTGGAAGTGCAGATTTTGAGACCCCTTCTGAAAGCCATTGGAATTACGGAAAATTCACACATGAAAATGGGCTAAAAATGGGAGCCTCTCCAAAAAGGAATATTTAAATGTAGAATTATAGAGAATGCATCCACAAACTCATAGAGGCATCCCACAACTTAATCGGACAACAATTACTCAAGTTATGAAATCTGGAAGTGCAGATTTGGGGCCCCTTTCTGAAATTACGGAAAATTCGAACATAAAAGTGGTCTAAAAATGGGACCCTCTCCAAAAAGGAATATTTAAATGTAGAATTAAAGAGAATGCAATTTGGAATCTGAAAATTCAGTTATAAAAGCCATTAAAACCACGAAAAAATCTAAATTGCAAACGAAATTTGATCCTCTTTGAAAAAATAGGCCTCACTAGTAGGCCTCTTTTGGTTTCAATAATGTATATTTTCTAGTATAACATATTTTACTAACATACCACGCCATTTATGACGGGGTACCTCGTAGTCGTCCACTTGAGTTCACAATTCTTTCTTGTTTCGCCGGAATGGGAAATCCTGGCCAAGCTGGGAATTCTGGGGGACATAAATGATAACAGTCGCAAAGCGCTGATTCATTTACTAAATATTTGCATAGGCGGCCTTGTCAATGCTGCTGGTTCGTTCTTTGGGCTCCCGAGCGTTTGAGCGGACAAAGCGACGCCGCCAGGCATTTTTTCGGATTTTCCTTTTTTTTGTCTTTTTGGCCATGCGTGCTCGGGGTCCTGGATTCAGCCTTAACCCCCTCTGGACACACTGGACATTGGACAAACATTGCTCAGATATGTTGACCAAGATTTACGATTGGCGCATGTCAAAGGCTTAATGCCTGGCCTCTCAGCCGAGCGCTCCAATCCCGTTTTCTGACCATCTATTTGCTCAGCTTTATTAAAAGGCCGCCCCATTTCGCCCGACCCCAAGCCCCCTTGTGCCACCCATGATCGCGGTTGTCCGGCGGTTTCTTCATTAATTAAATGCGATGTCCATCGAGGCTGTTTCGTATGCCGGACGCTGACAAAAAGCATAAATATTGTAAAGCATAAAAATAAATAATAATGCCGTACGCGCATACAAGAGAACGCTTGTTTGTACACTCAGCATAGGGCAGTTGGGTAATAACAGGCTCTTAAGAATATTTCAAAACTAAAAGTTTAAGATCTGAAAACTTAAAGCTTACAAATTTGCTCAACCAAAATATATATCTTATAAAAGAAATTATTGAACGAACTAAAATCAATCCATTGTATTAATTATAATTCTGCTGATTATGTTGCCATTTTTATCAGTGCATCCAGTATTTGTTTTCAGCATACAAATTGCGCGCACATGTCACCCATTGAGAAATGTTCGGGGAAATGGGAAAAATGGATTTTCTTGTTCGCTTCTTAAATTTGATTGTATGCAAATTTGTGCCGCCGCGGCTGCCATTTAATTAACATGTTTGCAGTTGGACAGCGACAGCGATGTTGCGTGATTGAGCCATTTAATTGCCATCATTGCGAGATGCGCAATTCCTTGGAAAAGGAGAACCGTCCTCATTGAATCGCAGCGTACATAATCGCATCCTTTGAGCTCCCCTCAGTAGAGGAGAGCAGAGCAGAGCCAAAGTCGCCAAAGTCACAGTTTTGTGTAACAGATTTCTGTCGTTTTCGCATCCATGCCAAGGACACACGTTCCGAATTTCAGCTCATTAAATACTTCAACCTTTGCTGCACACAAAACCACCCACACACGTTGTACATGTAGTGCGCCCCTCAAAGGCCACAAAAAAGTGGGGGGGCAGAGAATAAAAGTGGCAAACATTTTGAGGCAATTTCATTTCCCCCGGAGCGGCAGAAGCTGCAGAATCCCCACAGTCACTGATCACAGCAACAAAGTAACGAAATGTGGAAAAAAGCAAAAGTTAACCACGTTGTCATGTTGCCATGCTTAAATTATAATGAAAAGGACTCGGGCCAGGAGCTGGCTGCTCACGCACACACCCACACCGTGCCTGTGTAACCTTATTTCGTTCGCCTTTCTCCTTTCTCCAGCCGCCTTTCTCCACTCGCCTTTCTCCTTCGTGCAACGGCGAATGCACAAGTCGATTTTGTCTCATTGAAGGTTGTTTCTGCCGCTGTGTGAGCTCTCGTTCTCGTGCCTTTCCCCGTTCCGCACAGTTTCCCCGAGTTTTCCCCAGCTCGGACTCCTCAGCTTCCCCCGGCACACCGCGTTTTCCGATGCGGAGCTGACTGGCATCACTTACCTCTCGGAAATGGGATCATCAGCCTGCCATTTCCTCGGTGCTCTGCTCCACTAGACAACAGCCCAGACATTTGGGGCCAAATGATTGTTTATGTGTACACGGTACACTTCAGCGAAATTGTCATCTTAGGCATAATTATAAGAATTATTAAGCAGTATTTATGCATTGTGTGTAGCGAAAAAGTGTTGTCACTTGGATGTTGAATCAACAAAACGGGCAATTATTATTAATATACTTTTAGTATTTTTTTCTCAGCCTTAATGTTACAAATATTTTTAAAATCACTATAAATTCCAAAGGATAATTTAACTTCTGCGGTTGTCTTGAGTAAAACTTAAGTATTCAATAAAAAGAGCTCGCTTTTCAATATGTTATTTTAAAATATAAATGTTCTGTTTTTTAGACCCTATTATTTATAATTCTTGCCCGTATCCTTTATCCCAGTGCATGCCGTACATTCTGTATGTTCATGTGTACGCTGGTGGCCATACATATTTAATATTTCATATGTCTGCAATGATTTTCTACGCCTTTCCAGCTCCGCAGTCCACAGGCCCGGCCACATCCATCCACATCCACAACTACAGTCCCTTGACGCGTCGCTGCGTATTATATTAAGTCCAAAATGAGGCTCCTGATGACGACGAATTGTCCTCGTCTGCGCTGCTTTACTTCACTCCCCCTTCCCCTGATACCATCCCAAGTCCCAATGTCGTTTGTTTGTTTGCCTCCTGTCACTGTTTATTTGTCACTGCCTGGCCTAATGCCTCCGCCAGTCCCCGCCGTATATGGCCCATGCCATATAGCATCTACCATCGCACCAGCTCATGAGAATTTCGAAGCGGCCCATGTGTATTTCATTGCTGGCGTTTGCCAGTTCCGGTTGACTTACGCGCCATGTTGACTGCAATTTGTATGGAGCACGGGCCGCGTTTCGCTTGGTTAGATGGCCCTCGAACATCCAAACATTCGGGAGCAGATACCGAATCCCAGATTTCGGGCGAAGGCCACGCGCTCTCGTCGCTTTTAAAGGGCTCGCACACACCGGGCTTTAATGCAATTTTAATTAGGCCAAGACCCCCGAGCAGCACAAATTCTCAAATCTCAAACAAATTGACCATTGACTCTGGCCATAAACTCTGCAAGTCGCAAAACTTTCGCCCCCCCCCCCCCCTATTTTTGCAGGGCGTTTAGTTACCAGCACTTGGGCAAACACACCGGTTCTGAAGCTTAACGCTTCTAATGTATGCGCATACACGGGGATTTCAGGCCACCACCCATCACTCACTTGCCCACCTGATCCACCTACCACGCCTGCCGAACCACCTGCAACACACACCCACGCCAAATCATAAGAACGGGCCGAGTGGCTAAGAAAAATATGCTGCCTGACTGCTCGCCACTTTCCAGGCAGCTGGCTAAAATCACCGTAAAGGCAAGGTAAAAGCCAACTAAGTAAAGTCAAAGTGTATAACCTGCCACGCCCAACGCCCACAGGCAGTGCATACACGGGGAGAAATTTAAGTAAGTAAAGGTAAAGGTCTGGATAATATCGATTATTACTAAAAATTAAAGTGAATGTTTAAAATGAGGTGCAATATTCTTTTTATAAAATAAAATCAGTACAAAAATCTTTTTTTTTGATTTCTTAGTTTAAATATATAAACAACATTTTTTGGAACGACTTCCCAAACTTTTTAAATAAATACTCCCAATTTTTCTGCATGTATAGGCTGCACTTTGCGCGTTGTCCCAAGTATTTCCAGGAAATTTCATTGGTTTCGGCTCTACGCTTTGCAGTTCTAACATAAATAGTTGAGCACTCTGAGTCGGACTCGAAGCCAAGTGAATGAGGGGGCGTGGCCACGGGGGCGGTCCTTGAGAGGGGGTTGGGAGGGGGGAAAGGCGGAAAACATAAAGTTTTCACTGCATAAATAGTTGTCGAAAAATTGCGCATAAGTAGGCGACGATGCTTGGCATGCAAGTGTAAAAGATTCGGACCGAAACTTTTCCACCCAAATGTGGCTAATGAAAAGTTTGCCCAGCGGACCAGTCAAGTCCAGAAGTGCAGATTGCCATCCACTTCAGAAATGCATAAAGGACAAAAATCCAGAGGATTTTTAATTAGTTTTTCTGCCCGTCGACTTGACACATATACGACTTTATGAGTTTTCAAGATTTGCGACAGGGATTTTCCCAATCGAAACTTAAGGAAAAATTTGTTTTCTTCAAACGGTTTTTTAAATTAAAAGCTATTGCTTACGCCGAATTTAAGATACATTTCTGTAAAGCTTTCTTACACTTTTTCTCCGAAACTCGAAACGTAAGCTCCTTCTGTGGCAGCTCATTAATTTACACATTTTTGATTTCAGTTTTTCATTTTACATTGATTCTCAGTCACTTGCATTGTTGATAATGGTAGTAGTCCAGAGGCCAGCAAATAACTTAAAACCAAATGAAAAGGGTGAGATATAAAGCCGTATGGCAAAAAAACAGCCCTACGAACACACACTCGCAATTATAAGCAGCTTTATCAACTGCAAGGGCACTTGTTCCTGCCTGGGAAATGAAATGATATGGAGATTCATTCGTTTTGATGGAGATGGATTAAATGCTCTTCCGAGTGCGCATAGAAAAATGACCGGGCAGTATTAGGGTATTAGTGTTTTCATGTTTCCCCGCCCTCCAAACACACCACTCTATGCAATTGCAGCTGCACCTTGACCGACCGGCAGATGGAATAATCTAAAAGTAAGTATGCCAACTTTTGCCTGCGGGTGATGATGACTGGCTGCCTTTCCATTGGCTGTGAGTGAGGGGTGGGGCATTAAATTCCAAGAAATGCACAAATTCAGTGCTCACGCACTCCCGCAAAAGTGACTTCCGTTGCCAAATCCTGCCTCCTTCAGCCTGCCATTACTCCGGCTGCACATCCTGGTGCCTTGTGCCCTGTGCCTTATGCCGCCTGCCTCCTGCCGCTCTGACTGCTTCTGCTGCTGGGCCACTAAAAAATTCCATTTGTAAACGGCAACCGCATTAAACCAAACTCATCTCCGGTTGTTAATGACTGCCGCCTGCCACTGGAAGACAGGCAGCGTAATGTGCTGCAGTATTCAAGTCGGCACAAGATTTTCACAGCCCAGCACTGGGAGAAAACTAAGGGGTGGCCAATTAATAGGATACCCAAGTAACTCAACAAAATTCAATAATAATTATCAGATTTCAGATACAAATGCTTATGACTACGTCCTTTAACTCACCTACTAATGCTATAAATAATTGCTATTTTATTTGATAATTAAATGATTTTTAACAACAGATTTCTATAAAAACCTTACCAACTTTCTAAATAACTTATATTATTAATAGTTTTCTAGGAACACCTATTGTTAACTAATACCTATTAAGTAACTTTATCTAAAGAACTTAGTTTTCTAACTTTTTGATAGTGATCCCACTAAGATATATTGTATAGAAAAGTCAATCATTTTATAAATATGGTCCTGAAACCTTTAAAAGTTCGAGTACAAAAGCGCGGATATTTCCCCTGCAAGATGCAGTTCATCCCTCCACGTCTCCCGTTGTCATCCCGAAGCCTTAACCAGTTGCAAACAATTGACGCAAATGAAAACTGACGCCCGCTAACTGCGACTCTGCAGCTGCCATTGAATGATGGGATAGCACGCATACGCCGTGTGAGCCGCGACTCAATTCGGAGTGCGTAAATGATACAAACAAGCTGCGCAGGTGGGTGGGCTCTTGGGTGGCCAAATGGGCAGATGGGTGAGTGGGTGATTGGGCGATTGGGTGGTGCGAGTGGTGCGAGTGGAAAGCCTGCTGCTGAGTGGACAGCTTGTCGCTGCTTGTTGCGACTGTCAGGAGATGCGGCCGCAAATTAGTGCAAAGTGCCACCCGGGTTGCGAGGATACGGCGAGGATTTCGCCAGGACGCCAGCCTTTCGTTTGTTGTGGTAAGATTTGAAAGTTGATTAATGAATACAAAATGCGGAAATACGGAAACCGGAATCCACAGTCCAGAACCGGTGGAAATGGGAATGGGAGATCGTTGGCCTCGGCAAAAGGAAAGCATTTGATGTCGGACGGAAATGAATAAAGTGCGAATTTTTGTGTTCTTCCTCCTCGCTTTGCTCCTTCTCCGTTCTCTCTGTTTGAAGAATGCAATTTTGTGATGAAGAAAAATTGATTGTCGTCGTCCTTTCGTCCTCGCCAAGCGAAAAGCGAGCTGCGAGCAGCGGGAAAACTCAGCCGCCACAGTCACAGACGGAGTTTCGTGGGAAAAGGAAATTCCCAGACTTGGCGGACAGGTTCATGAATAAGAGCGGGCAAGAAATTAATATTTGCTCAAATTGCGGCAAAGAAAAATCACTCGTTCTCGGGTTCAATAGTGCGTGAAATAAATTGTTTCTGGTTTTCATGCGGCATGCGAAAAAAAATTGGATTTTAGAATTAAATATTAATCCAACTATATGCTCTTAAAATCATAAAAATAAAGTAAAACATAATTATTTCCTATCATACTTAATTTTTCTTATATTTCTTATTTCTTATTCTTATTTCTTAAGTAATTTTTACTTCTTTCGCTTGTTTTTTTCAGTGTTCCGTGGCTTAAATGAGACCCAAAATTTAAAGGCCTTGCGCCGTGTGCATAAAGCATGCGAACTGATAATCAATTTGTCACTTTCGCCCAGTGTTTTGCATACCAAAACTCAATTAAAACGCACACGCATTGTTATAGATACAGATATAATTAAAGTTTACAGCTGCAGCTGCGACTGCGACTGCGAAAGGCCGAAATCGCCCCGCCGCTCCATATATTGTATGAACAATATTTGCGGATGAATTATGAATTGTGTAAATTGTGGACACTGTGTGTGCTCGCATCGGGCCAAAAAACTTGTCGCCAGTGCTGCCAAGTGCCCCCGGCACAACCAAAAGGACGAAAAGGCCTTGCCAGCTGGGTTCTGGCTGCTGGGTCCTGGAAAGCTGCAGGATGAAATGCTGCAGGAGGGGATGTGCTTTTGGGGGTACCCGCAGATACACATAACTTTACAGCCGGAGCCTACAGACGACAAAATTTAAATCACTGCGTGGCCTCGAGTGCTTTTTGTTACAATTTACGCTTTATGGGTGACATTTTACAATTTACTTTGTCGCAGAAGCACTTTGCGACCGTGAGTGTGTGCGTGCCAGTGTGTATCTGTGTGTGGAAGTCAAAGCGAAATGGGCAATATAAATTACACAGTTATGTGCAGCCAGCCAGTGTAACTCTCTCCTGCATCGCGCCGAAGTAACGAAATATTACTTAAACACTAAATTGTGCCAGCTCGGAAAATAGGAAAAAAAGCGACGGCAAGTAGCGAGCAGATCGCAGTGAAAGACAGCGACAGAGACAAATCGATGGGACGCGCTTCCGGTTGGAAACGCCGGTTGGGGCCATCAAATGGCCAAGGATGGCGGTAATAGTCCGGCGACAATTACTGCGAAAGCCGTTGAAACCGAAAATGGCCACGAGAAGCAGCAATTGAGGCTGCCAGAATGAATGAGAATGAAAAACCCTAGCCCTAAATGATGTGTTTCTTTACCTGAAGCTCGTAAATAAACTTACCTTGCAAAAATCTCATGAAAACAAAAAAACACTTTTTAATAGGAAGAGAAATTACGAGAGTTCTTTCAACAGTTTATTTTTGCCTTTGCTTGTAGGCTATTTAACGTGCCTTAGAATGCATAAATAAAATTTAATTTCTCAGATACAATTTCTAAAAATGTACCACCAATAGCTTGTGGTATTTTTATTTTCAGCCTTTACATTTTTCATTAGGCTTTTTAAATACATCTTAAAAATCACAATAGGTTTCTTACAAGTACAAAACTCCTAGCTTATCCTTCATGTTTGACAGTTCAATACTTAATACATCTTCTATCCCAGTACATCCTTCACTCTACCACCCTTACTTATAGATACCATTTCGCTTTAATGGCCACGATAAACCAAACCCCAACATAGGCGAGTGAAGGGTGCGTAACTCTTTCGCCGGCACAACTGACTGTAAATGTTCGCGCCTTCGCTCTTGATTATTGGCAGTCATAATTTGGTCATGCATAATGGCACAGGCTGAATATATGAACACCACGATTTGCTACAGTTTCACATTTGAATTATTCGAGTTATTTCGCGCTACATTAAGTTGGGCGCACTCGCACAAGGGCAGCAAATGCGGCTCGTTCTTGGCCAGAGGACTCCTCGCAGGCCTTATATTTGAATGCGATAATTCATGCGGGCATTTTCCTGCCCCAATCCAGATTCAGATTCGGATTCAGATTCAGAGCCAGACCCGCCGGAGATTTATCTGGCAGACCGCAGACTGACGAGCTGGCAGTCGCTCCATTTTAAATTCCAAATTTTTTGCCCCACCAGAGAGTTCTGTGTTGATTTAGTGCTTGCTTATTCTTTATTTCTCTTTGCGGCAGTGTGTGAGATTTTATTTGTGTTTGACTTGCTTTTTGTGAACACTTTTAGCACCCGTTCGTGTTTGCCTAGCAGGCATGTTTGTGTTTTCGTGGCTAGTGCACATTTTAATTAAAAAATATTAATAATTAACATGGCAGGCGATCGCTCGGCCGCGTCGAGAGCTCAAAATGACGGGGTGGGCTCTGCGAACTGGGGACTCTGAATTCGGTCGCTTTGGTCACATAATTTCATATCTGCGTAAAGTACATTAAAGGGGCATAAAAATTCATTACGCAGCGGCAGTGCCGCCAGTTGCCAAACAAATTATCGTTAGCCAAGTTAAAAGGCAAATGGCGGCGGCAGCGACGGCGGCGGCCTACAAGCCGTGTCCACATCAGCAGGCCAGAAGCAGCAGTGGGTGGGGGGCGGTGGAAAGCCCACAAAACACAAAACTGTGACACACCGCAGCAGCCCGGAAAACGCTCGTACTTTTCCCCGCTGCGGTGCCGGAAAAGTCCCCTGTCGGGTACTTATTTTCATTATCTGACACACCTATTTAAAAATTTAAATCTCCAAGTGTGACCCCCATTAGGTGGCACCTAAGACCAAAGAGGGTCTGCATAAATAATTTACTTATTTCGGGGTCGTTCGGCTCTCGTCTTGAGTATGCGAAAACGTGTATTTATTTAGTGGCAATTTTCGGCTGGCCGAAACGCACAAATTCCTGGCTGAGCCATCAATGTGGCAAGTGCGCCCAAAAGGTGCTTAGTTGCTTTGGCCCCAAAAGGATCCGCCGTCAACTTTTGCCCATGTTGGCCGGGTGTCTATCCCATTGTCCTTCAAGGGATCTGAATGCGACCTATTTGGCTCCAGCCCAGGCAATTGGTTATGTCAAGAAGTGGCATGTTTGTTGTGGCTTAGTTTTCCAGGCCTTCATTTGGCTCGAACCCGATTAATTTGCACTTAAAACTTTAGTTTTAGAGACTTACAAGCTTTTGTTCGATAATTGGCAATCCTCTTAAGCATTGGTTCTATATTTAATTGGGTTAAATTGGTTAAGGGATTAAATAATGCTCAATCCCTTTCCATTTTTTGTTAAAAATTGTGCCATGCGCATCTCATTAAAACCCAAATGCATCTGCCCTTTTCATAGTTTTCCAAGTAACCGCCCATGAAGTTTTCCCTTCGGTTTCGCGCTTTTATCCTTGACAGCTGTCATCCGCCATGAAATATCACGCATACGCCGTGTTGTGTCCACACTGCCTTCTGCGCCGGGAATCTCGACTAAATACCCTAATTGGCTTTAACAATGCCTTAATTTTCTGCTTATAAGAGGGGTGCATGGGCCCTCCTCGAGTGAAACAACAACAATGGCACCGAATGCGCTATTGTTGTGTCGCCACACACACACACACACAGTGTCAAACAAACAAACAAACAGAGGAATGTATGGGTGTACTTGTGCATGGTCACAGGTCACACTCACACTCGCACTCGCACCAACACAGGCGTGCACTTCATTATAAGCAAATATTTTTAGCCTCATTTCAGCTAAAGACGCTTAAGCACGTTATAACTTTCCGCACCATGATATTGTTGTTGCTCACACACCACCACACACACTCACTCATACAAACGCTGGCACTGATTTACCTAACAAGCGCAACTCGAAGAACAAAAGGCCAAAAGCCAGGGGGATTCCTATTCCTGTTGTTGTTTTCATTTAAAGGGATTTAAAAATTCAAAGGGCAATTGTCATCACACACACACAAGTGCAGGGCAGGACATGCAGCAGGAGGGACTGAGAACTAAAAAGAAAGAAGCTCGTCTTTTGCATCGCTCTAACGGCCTCCTCTTATTGTTTACTTCACTTTTGTTATTACGTGCAGTTGCTGCTGTTTTTGTTGCAGTTAAGCACATGCAATGCTACACGAAAAGAAATATTATACAACAAATTTTAAGCCGATCAGGAACGCATTTTCAGTCACTATTTCTTGCTGCCAAAGCAGCATTATTATAAGTTGAGTTTTGATATTTTAAAGGGATCATTATTTTATTTCCATTTCCTCTTTTCCGAATTTTCTTTTAGCTTGGTTTACGATTACTAAGAACGAATATATATCTTGTAATATCTATGATATCAGTATTTATTTTTTATAAATATTATTAAGTTGGTTTGATTTAAGTTAGTTTAACCGGAATCTTTCAGTGAAAGTTTAAAATCTATTTTTATGCTTTAACAGAGGAAACCTGTTGAAACAAGTTTTTATAACACTTAGCCATACAATTTAAATTTTCTACTTATTTAATTTTAATAAATGAAGTTGCCTTACATTTCTCTCCGCGTAGTTCCACATGTGTGGGGCAACAAGGACAAAGGACATTCAGGACCCGTTGTCCGCCGCACGAGATATTCCACGGACACTCGACGTCTGTGCCGTGCGACGTTGATTCTATGCTAAATACGAGCAGAACAATGATAATGTCGCATGGTAAATTACATGTAATTATGTATTTTTCCCTTCTCCCGCTTCGCTGGTGGTCCTTACACTTTTTCGAGCAGTGCTCCTTGCAACATTACCTCACAACACCGTCAACGTCTCGGTCGCAGTGCCTGCCACCGCTGTCGACACGAGAAAGTATGTTAATAACAGAAAAAAAGAAATAATTACGAGGAATAAGGTGAGTACAGTAATGGGGATCTGCACCTGGAGTTGCATCCTTTTTGTTGTCCTGCTTGGATTACAGGGCTACAATTAAGGCAAGGAAATCGGCAACAGAAGAAGACATACACAAAGTGTTTTACACACCTCACGCGGCTCTGTTAAGTTTTGTATTTTTGAAAAGGCTCCCTTTTCTATGAGTCCCATTGCTTAAACCGTAGAATCCTTACCCTCTTCACAATGTTTGACATTTGAATGTGCTCAGACTGACACTCACCACAATTGTTCATCTTGCTGCTAGTTTATTTATCGGCTTTGTTTTAATTGTGTGTAAGTATTAAGAAAACGACAATTAAGATTACTGAAAAAGGAAACATTGAAATTAATTAAAATGTATTATATGTATGTATTTTCAAAAATTTCAACAAAAAAGAATTTAAAATATTTTAGAGTGAAATACGTTAACATTAATACATAAACGAAGGAATAAAATTTATAATGAACAAAATAAAATAATACCTAAGGGGAAAAATAATGTTCAAATATTATTTTCGAAGTCCAAGTACTCACACTTTTTTAAATTTTTAAACTTTAACTCTTTTTTTTTTTACTTATTTAAAACAACATAAAGTTATGTTGCCTACATTCGCCTTGGCAGTCAATCGTATAACAGTTTTAATGCCGTGTCATAAAAATACTGGGATTTTCGATTGGACGCGAGGAAAACGGACATTTTTCGAAGTTCACTGAAGGTCTATGGGTAGTAATAAAAGATGCCTTTTGTACGAAAGTCAAAATAAAACTGGGAATTTTGGAAAACAAATATTTAAAGAAAATTCTTAGGTTTAATTTGAAAATATTTTGCTAAATAATATATTATAAAAATAGTTAAAAAACCTACACTAAGATTTCCGCAGAAATTTCAAATGTGGCTGGCGCTTTCGAAAGGCCCGTCCTCTCGGCCGCTCGGATTCTGCGCTCTGTGGCGAAAGGAGCCGAAAGGACCAAAAAGGACGAGGCGTCCGAACTTGTGAATGGCGCCCGGAGCGAGGAAACGAGCCAGTTGGCGATGGAGGATGAAGCGCGGGGGAGACGGAGAGCCAGGACTCAGCAAGGAGCAGGGATTCAGGCGGCGCGAGTGAGAGCGAGCCATTCGTGAATATTTCATGAACGATGGCAGCCCGCTTCGTGCCACCGATGGCCGAGGTCCTTTGCGGCCGAAGAGAAATGTAGGGAAACGCATCCCGACGTCGTCGTCCTCATCGGCGGCAGAGGAGCGACAGCGGCCGGAGCGGCAGCGGCAGCGATTTTCCCAGCAGCAGCAGCAGCGGGAAAATCGGCAGCAGGAAAATCGGCAGCCTTTCTGCCGTCGTTGCAGTGGCAGCAGCGCCTCCGAATTTTGGCCAATGCGTGTGCTCCTGGCGTTCAGTAAGAAAAGCGTCGCCCAGCGGTCTAGTACGAACGTGTACCGAACGCTTTGTATATCCTGTAAATTATATCCTGTGTGTGCGATTGATCTCGTCTGCCTGGTTCGTGTTCGTAGTTCGCAGCATAGACTTCTTTCTGATTGCCGCCTTGCTGTAATGGCAAATTATTCTGGGCCTGGGCTTAAATGCAATATATATATATAATATATATTTTTTTTACGATCACCCCAGCCTGAGTTAACTTAATTTATTTGTAAACCCACAACTCGTTGCTGGAGTCACTGACTTCTTAAGTTGCCAGCACAATTCGCGCGCGACAAAAAGCCAGAAACTGCCGGCAAAATAATTGCCATTGCAGCCAGCTGCTTGAAACTTTCGCAGCGACTTTGAGCCGGCCGAGCAGGGCTCCAGTTTTTCGTTTGCCATTTTCCCCTGTTGTTTTCCCACATATTTTTCTATTATATTCTCATTTTCCTCCCACCGTTCTGTGCCCCCTGACATTTTACATACCAGACATTGATATTAAAACAGAAGACGTCTGGGAGGCACAGAACTCGTCGTAGTACTACTCGCATGACAGGAATATTTATAATTTCCGCTGCCAGCAGACACAACAGAAAAGAAAGAATAATTTGCGATTACTGGCAGGCAGAAGGCGAAGGAAATCCCTGAAACGATATTACAAGCCAAGTGCGCTTGAGTTCGTGTATTTCCGGTTGAACAAACACATAAGCGAAACATAAAGGAAAGGCGGAGTAAAAAAAAAAAATATAAGAATTTTCTCATGCCCCATACTTATGCCAATAAATATATAAATGTATATGTAGTATATAAGGCGGAGTAAAAGCAGCCAGCACGAAAAGTGAAAATACATAAAGGAGAGTTGAGGCGAGAGCATATTTCATACAGAAAACAGAACACCAGAGGCGAGAGCCAGAGAAAGCTGGCGACAAAGGCTAACGCACGACCTTTGGCACCGAGTTCAGATCCAGCGGAGGGGTCAGCGAATCAATAGAGACAAAGACACGGCAACTGCATCCCCATACCCGAGACCAGTTTCGAGTCTAGCGACCAAAATTCACTCGCAAATAATGCTGACCATGTCGACCCTGATGATGCCAGCCCCGACCATAGCCATGGGTGCCCCGCAGATCACAATGGGTCCGCACAAGCCCCCGGAAACAAAGCTGCTGGCCATCCATCCCGCAGCAGCGGCCGCCGCAGCCGCCCAGCAGCAACAGCAGCAGCAGCAGCAGTCGGTGACAGCCGCCCATTTGCAGCACAATGGCCAGCAGCAGCACTCGCAGCAGCAGCAGATGTCGCAGCAGCAGCAGCAGCAACAGCAGCAGCAGCAGCTCGTGGGCAGCAACTCCAAGCCAGGTGAGTGGAAAAGCGAGTTTTCCGAGCCGAACGGGTTGAACGTATTCTGTTTGGGCGCCATTTCCACCGGCAAAAGGTGTTGCATAAATTGAGAAATGTCGCTGCCATTTTGCCCCTGAGACGTGTTCCGAATGCAGCAGACAACGAGCTCTATCTTCTGGTGGGGGAATTTTGCACATCAATAAAAGTCTTCTCAGAAATCTAAATATTTAATTGAATTTATTGGCGAGGAAACGAAAAAATTTAGGGAGGAAGGAGAGTGTCCAACTTCATTCTGTTGAAGACTATACATTTTCCCCAATTTAATGAACACAAAAATATATCCCCATAAATTTATTTCACAAACCTTAAAGCAGACTTCTGAAAAAGCGCAAAACAATTAAATACTATGTAAAGCGCAAATAAATCAAGTTTTAGATTAATTTAAAAAAACGTCAGCACGGTCATTTGCAATTCTAAACGTATTCAGATTGGCTTTCAGCTGGGATTTAATTGAATGAATTTTATTTTGCGATATAATTGCATTTCATTCTCAGCCAAGGATTTGTGAAGGCTTAAAAAGTTAGCAAATCATTCAAACACAGCCATGGCAAAAACATAATTTATCGTATTAGTTGGATCTTAATAAAATGCTGTTTGTGCTAAATGTGTTTTATGTGCAGAGCATGTGCATATTTTTTTCTAGCTCAATTAAATTTAGTTTTGCAAATTTTAGTTAGGAAATAAAAATGAATACTGAAAAAAGCATATATCGTGTGCCTTAAATATCTTATGGTCGATGATAAAACTTCAATTAAATTCGAGAGACATTTCGCCAAAAACACCAAAGCTTTAAGCAAAAACATCAATAAACCAGCAACTCCTCAGAAAAGACAGCAGCTTATGTATTCAAATCAGTGTCTGAACAATTACAATTCAAATCAAGAACCACCCTGGGCGATCGATAACAGGGCACAATAAAGTATTTAGTATTTATAGAAATTTCGTATGCGTCACATGGCCAAAATCATCCTGGCAACACATTCAATCAAACGTATCCCAGACAGACGGAAGTCAAGGAGGTAAATTTCAAAAATTCCAATAAAGCACAAGTATCACTTTCGGCCAGTTTTGAATGAGTCAGATTCCAGGAGGCCAGATTCGCACACGTAATCCGACAAATAACAAAACTCGAACACGCATTTCGGAGATGAATTATTGTGGACACCACCCCTACGGGCTGGGAATGTCAAGCGTAGGCATTACAAGCATAAATATCAGTTACAATTTTCATATTTTTAACCACAAATGAAAAATTTGATACAGCCCTGCGGGCGGGCAGGGGAAATTGCATGCCCGTAGAGATTTACAACTTAAAAACAACTTAAGCCGAAACTTGGAAACAAAGACAGGGATTGGGATAGAAACGGGGACTATTCTCCAATTTGTTGGCCACCCCCTTAACCCTCTGAGCCCGACAACGGTTGCTAATGGCAAAAACTATACACAAATAGACACTGGCAGGCATGAAACCGGAAACAACGGCACAGGAAGCTGCATGAAAATGAAACGAGGAAAAGCGGCCAGGCGGCCGGGGCGGCCTGACTTTGGACTGTAATGAAAAATGGAAAATGTCTACTACTACGACGAGTGAAAAATAGTGAAAAGTTGAGTGTGCCTCGGTGTGGCATCTCCCGTTGAGTCGTCGAGTCGAAAGCCAGCAAGAGCAACTTGAAAATGAATTTAATTATGGCAAAAAAGTGAAAATTTCCACACTTGAGTCTGCGAAGTTTGCCTTTCCCTTTGGCCGACGGAGCGTTGATGAGCGGCTGCAAAGTGTGAGAAAATTACTAGACAAGACAACACAAGGCAGGGCACATAAATAGGAGCCGGGGCGAAAGAGAAGAGTCTGCCGGTTCCGGGCATTGTGTAAGTTGGCTTAATGCGGGGCGGCTTACCAGAAGTCCGGGAAATCGTTGGGGGAAAACTCCGGGAAATGAGTGCGAAAGTGGAGCAAATTCGCTAGTGGTTAGCCGAGCTAAAAAAATACATGGATGGTCATTTCCAGCACAATTGACTTGGCGATGATCCACACTTAGTCACTAATTAGCAGGGATATGGCAAAAGTTGATAGCCACACACCAAATAATAGGGCAAGTGACTGCCAATTGAAAATTAGCATATCATTATCTTGGACATTAATTTTGGCACTCAAAAATCCAACAAGATTTCCATTTTATATTGTATTATTCTAAAAGGTTATACTTTGGTGGAGTCACAAAAAATCTTAACGTTGGCATTTTAAGTAATAAATAATACTCAACTTTATAAATACCTTACAAGAACTACCACTTAATTTCAAAAGCTTCAGCAATATTTCCTCTGATTACCCAGTGAAAAGAATCAAATAGGAAAAGGGAAGAAGGACAATTGACTTTGTGATGAGCCGCACTTAGTTACTAATTAGCAGAGGACTAGAAAAAGTCGACAACCGCACACCGACAAAGCAAACTTTGATTACCAGGCCAAATGATTGCAAATTGAAAATTAAGCACGCCGCTGAATTTCCAATTCAAATGCAAGAGAGTCGGCCAAACTGCCGGCAAACCGAAAGGAGCAGAGCGTAACAGGCACATGCATATAAATTTATATATGCAGTAAGGACACACAGAGCGCACCCACACACACTCACCCACACGGCTGCAGTGGCACACGGTGCATGAACTTTCGAGCAGCACTTACACCCACACACACACAGAGCGAAAAGAGGGGGCGGGCTACACCTCATGCCGCTGTTGCAAAAACAAACAGCGACTGCGAGTTTCTCAAGTGTCGCAACTGCAACAGCGGCAGCCAAGCCAACAAGTGCCACAGTAGTTGGCTGTGGAGGCAGACCATCCGGATCCAGAGCATCACAACAGCATCAGCCTCCTTAATGGCCAACTACAGTGGCAGTTACCCCTAAAAGATTGCCCATATGCTGGAGAACCCATCTTAAGTTTGGCCTATTCTGGGCCCATTGAAACTTTCATATATTTACTTTGTTTTAGGATGCTGCTAGCGGTTTCAGTTTTTAGCTAAGAAGGTATTTAAAAATACTTAACTTAATAAAATCGAAACAAATTTGTTACACCTAAATTTAACTAGAGATCTAAAAATCATAATACTAGAAAAGTATCCGAGCTGTGGGTACATAAATCTTATCTTAGCATCCTTGAAATTTGCCACTAAGGATTTAATATTGTTAATAAAAGTGTTGAGGGTTGTCTTTAAAGAAGTCAATTTAAAATATTTTGTTGCATACTTTTTGAAACCTTAATAGTGACTTTAAAATTCATATATATTTTTAATTACCAAAAGCCTTTAAATTTCAATGATCCATCTCACAAAGGTGCATTTAATGCGGTAACGACAAACGCCTATTGCTCTGGCCCAACTGACACGGGATTTCCCTTAGATAATTTCCACTGTATTGCGCTGTGTTATCTCCATCTGGCTGTGATCCGCCTGCTCTTGGCTGTTTTTCCTTGCCCCCAAATGAGGCAACAACAACGGCGAGAGCGCGCTTTACTTTCGCTCAGGCAAAGGCGACAGCCAAACTTTTAAATTGGTTGGCAACACTTGCAGCCAACATATACACACAAACACACACACACACCCACCCGCATACGGACAAAAACACATACTAAATGTTTGTTTTGGAAATGAATTTGGCAATTTTTGTACAGCAGAGGGGGAAGGGGGAAAGCGGGCAAAAGTGGCAAAGTGAGGCGAGAGACAGCAGGCAACACCTCAAAGTAATTTGCCAGCAAATCATTGGAAAGAGTCAGCTGCGAAGGCGGAACAACTGAAAAGGATAGCAGCAGCCGAAAAGTATGCAATGCCAAATGAAACACTCACACATGAGCAGGAGAAAGCGTGCAATACGAAACAGGGAGTTTTGTTTGTGTGGGTAAAAAACCACCAAAGTGAAATGCATTTATCGACCGCAAAGCGTTCGAAATGAAATCTGTTTAAAGGATTTTAATACCCCAGCAGAAACGTGGAGTCTGCATCGGTATCTTTGGCAGTGTGTGTGTGAGCAAGGATCTGGTTGTGCGGGTGTGTGGGTGAAAGGGTGAATGGTTGAATGGCTGTGTAGGTGTGTGCGGGTGTATGGGTGAACACAAAAAGTCAATGAATTCGTTTGGCGAATTGAAAAATTAATTCAGTTGCCGTCGCTGGCATTGATAAGGAGAAAGTACGGGGAGCTGGAAAAACTTTTACACGCCGCTCTCCTTTTATGTGTGTCTTTATCTTCGCTTCGTCTGTGTTTGTACTTACACACACACACACACATTGACAAGCTTTTTACTTACTAATGATTTCTCATTTCGCTTACGGAATTTCTCTGTTACTTGTGCTTTTTGTCTTACTTTGCGTTTGCTGAGAACACACACACCCACACAGCAACACACCAAATTACTCACTGACGTTGTTGTGGATTTTCCACCATTTTCCCTCTCGCAAAGCGAAGGAAATTAAGCAAAAAGCGCAAAGATTTATTTCGCTTTGATCAAAATTAAATGAATTGATTTTAATACGCCCCGTGGGCAAGATATTTCCTACGCTTTCGCAAATGAAAACGCATAAAAAAGGTGTTGGTTGGCCTTGTGGGCGTGCCCGCTTTTCTGGGCGCTGCTCGTTGTGAGCTTTATTTTATGCCAGCGGCCATTACAATTGAGTAGCTCTGGCCATTGCTGTGTGTGCGAGTGTCTGTGTGAGCCATTTGAATTCCCATCCGCACTGGTTTTGCCTCTGGTATTGGTGCGGAGTGCTCGTGCTTAAAGGGTCTCAATAAATTCCCCTTGAATTGGGTACAAAGTGGAGGATGCGATAAAATGTTTAAGGAAAGCGTGTCAAGGAATTAATGTTGTATTGCCTCAAATGAAGGACATACAGTGTCGAAGGAAAATTGTGGTTTTCCATCTTTAAAAAAGTGTAATTACTGGTATTTAAAATGAAGATACAAGTGTTTTTTTAAGGCCTTTGAAGTATTAACATTAAAAATAACATTTAATTGTCTCTGAAATAAAAAACCACAATTGCTATTGTAACTGAAGCTGATTTTTAAAGGATATTATGTGTAATATTTTCTAAAATCTCTCCATTGCGTAACTTGCGACTAAAAATAGGACACTTTTAAGTAGAGGAACTCGTCACCGAGTGAACACCAAAAATCGTTGCTCGATTTGATGTCTCCCCGCCGTCCTGTTCATTCCGTTTGATTACATTTCATTTGATTGGTAACATTTTTGACTGTCCATTTTTTTTACACTGCAATTTCTTTTGTGCTTCGTTTTGTTTCCTGTTGGCGGCGGCAAATGAAAAGTTTACATTTCATTGCTCAATTCGACATTTGACATTTGGCAGCGGCACTGGCATAGAAAATGAGGTTCAGTTTTTTCCACAGTCCCCGAGTTTCAGTGTTCTTGTTTTTCCTCTTTTTGGAATTCAGAATTCAAACAATTGACAGCGGCGTCATTGTTGTTGCTCGTATTGTTTGTCATCGCATTTGTCGCTTTTTGTCTGTCGATTTTTTGTCGCTTTTCCTCTGGCTTTTCCTTGTTTTGCTGGCGCCGTGTAATAAAAGTGTCTGCGGATCGCTCGCTTGTTGCATGGTGTAACAAATTGCTCATGCCCGCATCGCATCCGAGCAAAGCGGATTTCGGTGGAACGTCGGTGCCGGTGTGGAAGGAAAGGTGTGGGTTCGTCCACTGGTCAACACTTTGGCGCAATTTAAATTTCATGCATTTTTCATTAACGCCAAAAAGGAGGCGACCACTCGACTGGGCTCCTCCATTACCCAGCGCCAACGACGTGAACTGTTTTACGGAGGCTGGCCAAGATAGAGTGCCACAGCAGCGGGAAAAATAGTGGTGCATAAAAAAATGGTTTATAAAATATAAGAAATGCATCTAGTTTTTATATACCTGTGAAAAAGTAACTTATTATTCTAAAATTAAATTTAATATACAATAAGAAACACTCTCCTTACCAGTTAAAAGTCACATATAAGTTTACAATGGCAACCTCTTTAAGGACTTTCCAGCCAGTAGCCGCACACAAAGAACACTCTAACACTCAAATGGCTTTCCAATGAATTGGCCAACTGATCTGATGACCGCAACTGTGGATTAAGAGACTGAGAAAAGGAGGCCCGCTCGGGAAGTTGGCTCATCTTAAATGCCCATCTATTTTACTGCTGCAGCCCCATATAGCAAAAACACACAGAAACACTTGGGCTCGAGAACCGGGGCCCATTTACATTTTCGTACTTTCGCAATGCCCAGCGTCCGACGCTTTCCATCCATGGCATACCCACTCTTTGTGACCCCAAGACTACGTCCTGTAGTTCGGTTCGTATCGATTTTGAGTGTCGCCTGCCATTCAAATGGTTTTTATTTCGCATTTATGTGCCCGCCCCAGACTTTGTCCTCACACTTCTCAGTTTTTCCTCAGCCGCTGGCTGACTTTGGCACGTTTTAATGCATTGGCCACAGTACCTCGCCCAGCAGGCAAGCTGGTACTGAAGTTACACAGTAAATAAATGTGGTTATCGCATTTGAAAAATTTTGAGATACCAAATTTTAATTCTTTTTATTAATGTTACTTTTATGTCTTTAGAAAAATACATTTTGCTTTAAAAGATTCCCGTTTTTTTAGGATCTAAAATATTTTATAAATTAAAATTCTTATTTTTAACACTCATACATTTTTTTCTGTGCAAAGTGGACGTGTGTGTCCTTTTCCTTAACCCTTTACCGCCGTGTCCGCATTGTTTTGCTCGTTTGGCATTCCGGCTCTTCGACTTCCTTTGCCTTCGTTTTTATGCCCGGGCCAAACTTTTGCATAAAGTCATTTGGGGCGTTGATGGAATTTTTGAACGGACCTCCCAGCGCCGATCGCAGGGCCAAAGCGTTTAGTCCTGAGCTAAATTTTATGAGCTGTGCGTGCGAACTTCTGTTTGACTTTGGTCTCATTTGCGCTGGCAAATACGGCAATTTATGCAAATAATAATTTATAAAATTTCGCATAGTTTTCAGGGGCGCCCAGAAGAGGGAGGGAGAACGATGGCTTAGCCGAAAATAAAAACAGTTGGGTCTAAATAAAACAAACCGTAGGTAAATAAAACATGGACTGCGGGCTGGCCAGGGTCTTCCGACTGGGCCCGGCCATAAAAAGTGCTAAGTAAACACATGTGCCCGGGTCCCCCGCTCTTTGCACATCCGCACCCGCAAAGCAAATGCCTGCACATAGTGTAAACACATAAATTTATGCATTTTCAATGGAGAGCTGTTAGCATAAATTTACGGCCCAAAAAAATGGGGAAAAATCAACGACTGCTGGTGGCGGGAAAAGTGGGTGGGTGGAAAATGGTGTTGGAGGGTCAGCCAGCAACAACAAACCGTACAAAAGTGCTTAACAAAACAAAACAAAACAGAGCGAAAATAGCGTTAAAGCAACGCAAAGCAAACAGTCGACAGTTGAGTTGCTGCAGAGCTCGAAACAAACAAAAAAATGCAAACAGAAAACAAACACAGCAAAAAGGCAACTCGCCGGAAAGCGGAAAGGGGCGGAAAGGGCGGCAAGGGGTTAACAGGGGGTGGGCGAGGGGGGCTAGGGGATCGGGGGTGTGCCCAGCTGGGGTGTCCTGCAAAAAACTTGAAGCAAACAGAGGGACTGCTTTAAAAACCTTAACACATTTCCAATGATTGAATCAATAAACGGCGACAAGTGCGTTCGCATTGTTCGGTGGGGGTTTTTCGGTGTGCGAATCCTTGCACTTGGGGAAAAATCTCGGGTAGTAATAAAATTTCACTAAAAAAATATTTTTTTTAAGTTATAATATCAGAAATGTCAGAAAGAATGCCTATTTTATCTGCTAAGGTGACGTTTTTAGAATAAATAACAAGAATCTGAAGAATTGGAGTTTATGGTAAAGTGTTCACGTTCAAGCCAAAAAACATATTACATTTTCTAGGTTTTTCTTTTAAGCATCTCTTAAGCCTAAGATATATTTTCCTATAAACTCGTTTTTGAGTTTTTCCTGGTGCATTTGTGTGACTGCCGCTAACTACTGCCAATTGGCGATACGGAAAAGAGCAACTGCTGCCCTTTTTCGGCAGGATGCGTGTCCCCCTGGTATTTTTGCATACTTGCGTTTGTTGCCAGCTGACACTGCTGGGTACTAGCTTTTTTCTGGGCTAAAAAGAGCGATTTGAACCTGCACCTCTGACCTGCCTCCTTTTTTTGAGAGTGCTCACCTTTGGCCGAGGGCTGTGGCCAACTACGTACCGAATTGCATATGGCAAACGTTAAAAGGTTTGCCTTTGGGCCAATGGGTAAAAAAGGGATTACTAAGTCAAGCTAAAGCTTTAGCCTCAAGCCGACTTAACCTGAAATTCCGCATCATTCAGATACGATTCCGGCATAAACCACGCTTTGTGCTGGCTGCAAAAACTTTCTCTAATTATAAATATCAGTTGCCATGACCATTTCACATTCGTTGCTCGGCCAAGAGTTGAGTGGAAGCCGCAGAAAACAATTTGCAAACTTTGCTGGATCTGCGGTGGCTTTTTCTCATGTCTCCTGCTTCCGCAAAAGGCAAACTTTAAACATTTTCATCGCACTTTTCAGCGCACAAGTCATGGCGAACTGGAGTTAGATATGTCAATAAGCACGCACACCGTACATCCCCGACAACTTATCAATTTTTCCATGCTCAAACCCACTTAAAGGAGATTCCCAAAGGGGGTGTGTTTCGGGGGAGGGAGGGAGCGGACTGTACAGACTGTACAAACATTTGACTCCGGCGGAGGGGCAATGGCAAAGTCAAAACGAAGCGGAGATGCAGTCGGAAATGCCATTGAAAATAGTTTAAAGTTGCACCAAAAAGGATATTGAGCTAAGCCAGTTGCAGCTTACAACGAGGCGTATGTGTGTGTGTGTTGTCTCTGTACACTGGAAACATAAAAGAGAGTTAAAGCTTCCAACAGTTATATAATATACGTTTAAGGATCTTAACTTCAAAAAATGAAAAGAATAATGCTTAACTACAAAGAACCATAATTTCAACTCCTTTAAATCCTCAACTTCGCCAGTACAAATGCCTCAACCGCTTCTGAAAATTATGCGAAAATGACTGACTAGGAATCTTCCAGATTTTCCCCCAGTGTACAATGTGTGTTTGCCCATGTGCTGGTGTCCTCTGTTGGTTTTCTATTTGCCTTCGACTCGCTGCTCGCTGGCTGCTTATGGAAATCCGCATGATGATTGCATATCCTTCGCCAGAGACGCTGGCATATCCCTAATGCCGCCGAAAGTTTGCGTTCATTTGGCTGCTGCATGCCAGCCGGAATCCCGCTTCTCTCCTCCTGCTTCCTGCCACATATACTTTCCGTCCTATCCTGCTTTTTTTCTATTTCTGTGATGCTTTCAGCTGCGAAAACTTTTACTTGGGTTTTTCCTATTTTCCTTGTCGACTGCGGTGGCGGTGGCCAAAGTGTTTCTCTTGCATTTGGAGAGCTTTTTCTTAATGTCACTTATGCATAAGTTCCTATGAGTTTGGCCACACACACACACTCACCCACATTTGAGTATATACGTATACATAGAGAGACACACACATATCCATGGCCGGGGTGGAAGCTCACTCATGTTTGCATGTGGATAAAAGTGCAGCGGGTGTGCGTGTGTTTGTGTTTGAGACTAACTTGATGGCACATCCTCCATGGGGATTTACAAGTGCTTAGTTCTATGTCGGAAAAAAACGCTTTAATATTATTATACTTTCTTCTATGTGCGCTGGCAATTTTTGCTATTTTTTCATTTGCTTTTAAATTAAATGAAATGGCCCGGGAAAGCGGGAGAGACGCATTTGCTGCTGCAAATTGAATGCCCAGATTCTTAAAGCTTTTGCGCCATAAGCAACCACAAAACATCATAAATAAACACCGACACTCACACACACGAGCGCCTTGATGTATTACATGTGTTGGCATTATTTACTTAACTCGGCTCTGCTCTATTTTAGCCGCTCCAAAAAGTCAAGTCTACTTTTGTGGGCGCAGCTATTAGTGCGGCAGAGCTGAGGCAGCAGCAGCAGCAGCAGCAGCGGCAGCGGCCAAATGGCAACAACAATGGCACAGCCTTGCCACAAGGATGAAGACATTAAGGCCCAGCATGCGTTACAAGCACACACACCGAGGCACCCACACATTGCCAGACATGGGCGTAAAGAGAAAGAAATATAATGCCAACATAACATTTAATCCAAGGAATTCCATATCGCAGCCAGTGGGGAAGCCAGGCGAAGGCAACCTCTGCGGCGAACGTTTGGCACCGTGAAGCAAAGCTAGATGTTGTCGGGTGGCAAATGTGGTCGAACAAGCACAGGCGTAACCCTAGAAGGGCTTTGAGAATTATCAGTTTAGGTGTTCTCCGAAATAGCTGGGAATTAGTAATTAATTAGATCGAATGTTGTCTGATCTGCTATGACAATCTGTTGTGGTCCCTTTGGGCATATCCAGGTTCACATTGTGTTTTGTTAATTCTTCTTTGTTACAAGAATACCTTCCAAGTTTTCACTGAGTAACATTGATTACTCGAACCGGGGGCGCCAACTAAATGATGCATCATATAAAAACCATAAAAACCCATGAAAAATTAACTAAGTAATTTATTATGAATTGTTTTTACATTCAAATTCTTTTAAGAACTGTACAAACAAAGTACTGCCCAATACAATTAGTTAATAATTTAGTTCAGCACTAACTGGGGTCTATGAAAAATTCCCACAACAATATTGCTCTCACTTTCTCTGTCCCATGGCTAATGCCCCGACGATCATTGCGTAATCTGAGTGGCCAGGGGCTCTCACAAAGATTCGAGACCCTGGGCAACTCGTAATGTTTATTTCCACTGTGCTTATCTGGGCAGAGCACGAGTCCTAGGGCTTTGGCGCACTTAAATGGCGCACGAGAAAAGTGCAGAAATACTTTCTAGCAGCTGAACTGAGCTGAGCTTCTGGTTCGGTTGGTATGGTCTGGCCTGGGTTTCTGGGCTGCTGTGGATGAGCCAGCGACGGAAGGAAGAAATAATCATAAAAATTATTTCAGCTTGCACATGTGTGCGAGTGGCGGTGATCATAATGTTGCAAGGCGTCGCCGGGGGAATCTCTTCATTTTCGATGCCTTGGCGGGATTTACACTTTAATGGCGAAGCGGCCAAGAAAGCGAAGGCGTGGCTGCCCTTTTTAATTTTCTTGCTTCATATTTTCTATTTAGCTGTAGAGACCTGTGTGTGTGTGTCGGTGTTAATGGGTCTCGCGTCTGGCCAAATTGATATCCCGCCGTCATTTTTAATGCCTTATGAATGTGGCTAATGAAACTGTGCGTGCCCATGCCGGTGCCCTCAGCCAAAGCGCACTTTTTATTATTATTCTGCTAAACCACACTTAATGCTCATCGCTCTCCAACCTTTTACTTTCATTCCAGGTAAGCCAACCCAGACAAGAGTTCATTTGCCAAAAAGGGAGCTCCAAAATGATTGGAAGTCGGTAATTTTGAAGGCCGCCACGGTGAGTTGCAAAAGCCGGCAGTCGTGGCAAATTTGATTTATTCGGCCACGTGGATGCACCCGGGGGCGCCAAGAAAAGCGAAAATAAAAGAAAAACAGAAAGACAGAGTGGGTCGAGGGGTCAATGGGGGACCACCGACAGCATCGTTAACATTTAATTATGCCATTTTCATTTCCGTAATGAAATGAACTTGTTAGGGCAGCCTTTGTTCTCTTATTCATTGCCCTGGCAAATTATCATTGATTTTGTTGCTTAATCCGCCTGACCGTCGCACTAAGGTGAGCATTAAATCGAATTAATTTCGGGTGCTTTGGGGTGGACCAACACCACCCCATTTGTGTCGGTTTCCAGTTGTCCTGCCGAGTGGCCATTTGACATTTGTCGACAAAACGTTTACATTAAATGTCCTGTGCCGTGTGACCATTGCCTGTTTCTTCGTTTTTGTTTCGTGTCCTCCTCGCCCCCTATTTGTATTATACCAAATGTCTTGGTCCTGTCTACGGGGTCGACATTCCTGAAATTTTGCGCATTGTCCGGACGAAGCCAAAGTGACAAGGATGCCAGGGAACAGCACTAGGGAACGAGAGCTGGACGCTTAGCGCCCAAGTTGAGACATTTGCGTTGACAATCGCTGGGAATTGGAATTGGAAATAAGATATTTGCGACTCTTGACTCTTTTTGTGCGAGAGTCGGGATTTCGGGTCTCGAAATGTACTTATTGCCGATTCGGGGAATGTCATGACCATACATTAGTCAAGAGCAATGGCAAGTGCAATTAAACACATCACTTCTAGCAATTTTACCCCTCAGAAATCACTCAATTTGAAATTCGGGTCCTGCACACGCTCCATTAAACGGCAAACAAATGCCAAGAAGCCGAGGAAACCGAGGCAGAAGCCTCGACCGAGGTTTTGTACGCAAATTTTTTAATTTATTGCATAAAATGTTTTCGGGTTTTCCTATGTTGGCAGGCCACAAAAGCCAAAGAAATTGTTTCAATTTGTCATGACAATTTCTTTGAAATGCCGCAGCTAAAAAATGTCCGCCCCCGCAAAATGTCCCGGGCGGAGGGCGGTGGCAATGTCGTCTGCCATCAAAGCACTGAATTCAATTTGGTTTAAGGCGAAGCCCGGCTCATTCCTTTGGTAATTTTGCAAAAGTTCCTCGTAGGTCTATGTCGCCTGCTTTATTTGCTCGGCTGTAATTTGCAATTTTCACCTTGCCGCCGAGGGAGTGGAAAGTCGCGGGAAGGAAATCGTTGAGAGCTAGAACATTATCAGAATTGCGCGGGTGGTGGGTTGTGGGTCCCGAGAGTTGACAAATCAGCGGCGCCTTCCCAATGATATTAAAGGCAGCTCAGCTCCGTAATGCTTGGCTGCCGCCGATGATAATGGACGCTGCTTTTGGCCCAGCCATTTGGCAAGCGACTGCAGTAAATCTGATATTTCCCCTTGGCATAAATAAACAGGCACAGGGCTGTGGGTGTTGGGGGAGTCTGGAGCCGATCGCTATCTGAAATTACATGTTGCTAAATCGAATGACCCAAATAAATGCTGCACAATGCTGCTGATTGAGAACGAGCTGGCTTTATGCTGTAATTAAAAATAATAATTAAAGTCAGTTGACAACACATGTCATAATGTGCAAAATATTAAATCATTTCTTGATAAAAAATGTAATGAATTTCAAAATTATTATTATAACAGCAAAGGCTGATTATTCCGCATACGAACGGAAATTCCCTGTTATAAACAACTTGCCTAATGAAATTAAAACGAATCGTTAGACCAACCTGATCTGAAAGTGAAAACAATTTGGCTAATAGATGCATTCTAGCATTCGCCATCCTTTCGCCTGCATCTTGTGGCTGCCACTCAAATGAAAAGCAACGTGTCCCTGGGCAACGGATCCCCTTTCCTATTGCCACTCCCAGCCCAGACCAAACACATCTCACGTGGCAAAACCCTAACTGAACCCGAACAGGACGATAAATCTTCAGCTAGAAGCGTTGGCATCGATGATGCGCCCTTAAGCTGCTTAGTCTCTGTCCGCATCCTGGACCCCTGCTCTCTTGGCTTGGCTTGCAATTTCCGCTGCGCCGGCGGGACGCATATTAGCCGGCTGCCAGTGGATTTGGGACGCGGGCTTCGGAGTTCGGGGGTCCAGGATTCCGGGTGGACAGGCGACGGAAGCATCACGGCGGAAGCGTAAGAACAAAGTAGCCAGATCCGGACAGCTCTGAACGGCTGCGAGCTTCAGCTGGAGTCCTCGAACCTGATGACTGGCAGTCGCGGATGTAACAATATGATTGGATTATTATTATATTATTTATTGAAAGGGTCCGGCTCAAGTGTTGGCTGCCCCGCAGGTCGTCGGGGTGGCAGATAATGAATGGTGGCATCGGCATCGGCATCTTTTTTTCTCCTTGCTCTACTCTAGTTTTTTCCTTCCAGAATTTCCTTCCCTTTTTTTTTCGTTGGCCTCAAATGGCAGGCAGACATGCAATCAGCCCAGGGATCTCTGCCGTTCGGGCGTTTGTAATTGGGCCCTTTTATCTCGTCCACCGTTCGGGCCAATTAAAGTTAGTTTGCAAAGTAATTAAGACGATTATGTGGCGCTCAAGTATCAATAAGCGCCAATTATCCAAGTATTTCGCATCGATTGTTACTCGTTGCGGTGCTCTTTTCGGTTTTCGCTTGAAATAATTTTGTTAGATAATTTTTTAGCGCCACTTAAGTGATTGCTTTCGCTGGCCGGGGCAAAGGTTATGTAAATGGTAAATGGAAAGTGGAAAACGTAATTACGGACACGAAAAATAATTATGGCAGCGTGGTTCCAAGGGAAGGGAGTTGCCTGACAAGGATTTAATTGGGTGCACTGCCGGTGATGGAATGCGGAATTTTATTTTTTTTTAAATATTTGCAGAGAGAAAAAAAATGTTGGTGATATTGTATTAGTTGGATTTCTGCTATCACATTTAAAAATAATTTTATAGCACAGATTTAAAAGGTAATTGATTATATTTTTTAAAAGAGAGCAGATTTCGGTGCTATAAATGACTCAACATTTTATTTAGGTTTTCTTTAAGTGCACCGAATAAGGTTTCCCCAGCCAAAAGCAACTGTCAAGAGCCGGAGCAGAAATCATGCAACTTCAGCAAGCTAAACTGCAGTCAATGCCGGGCGTCAATCAAGCAACTTTTGGCTTTTGCTAATGAACTTCAGGGCGCATCCACTCATTTGAAAGTCACTCAGCTTAATTCGCAACACTGCCACGCCCATCGACCTCCGACCCCGACACCGCCCCCAACGAAGCACTAGAACTAATTCCAGAGTCTGTCGCTTCGGCAGTGTCAGAAAGCCAAATTTTAATCTGTGATGTTGCCAAAACTTGATAAAGAAAGTTCAGTCTTGTATGCCACATGCTTAGATGGATGCCACACCCAGTGGATCATTGGGTGCAGGATTTGCAGGGGCTCTTTGGGGCTGTTTCAGTGGCGCGGCAAGAGGGGGCTTGCTGCACTTTGCAGGCCATACTTCACTCTGACATCGCAATCCCCCATCTATGGCGATTCATACATCTGCTCTCTGCTCTGGCTGAAAATTCCTCTGCGTCATTGGCAAAAGTTACGCGCATTTCAGACCCCCCGAAACCCTTCGGGGAAAAAATAAATCTTCGACTTTAGCGTGTTTGCACTGCAAAGGGGGGTTGCAGAGGGGAGTGCTAAAAAGCATTTGTTATCGCCGCAGCAACATAAATTCACTTTTGTAATTATTTCTGGTATTAGTAGCTGAGGTAACAAGCGGAGAAAAGTCAGCCAACGACTGCTGGCTCTGACCGAACTCCATCATGGCAGCAGCTCCTCCGGCCTCCCGAAACCCCCTCAAAATCCTCGGCACCCACTCATGTCCTTACACTGAAACGAACGAGATTTTAAAGCTAATCCAAGGGGCTGAGGATCTCTTTTGCCTGTATGTATAAATGTAAAAAAATAAATAAATACTATACTAACTAATAAAAATACAAATTTGTATTTAAAATAGGCATTAATGATTATTTTTATTTTTGGGACCTTATTATTCTAGGTGTATCAAAAACAGTAAGGACTCAAAACGAGTGGACGGCAGCTAGATTATTCGTTAAAGCTGGCAACTGAGCAGCAGACTGTGCTTATAGCCCACACACCCAAAAACACAACCCCCACCCCATCTCGCCCAGCCCCACCCACACACGGAGCAGCTTAACCCACCAATACACACATAGCAACAACTTTAAAATTGAATCAATCATTCTCACTTTGATGCACATCAGCAACAGAAGCTGCCGTCGTCGTTGCCTCGACTGCAGTTTTAGCCAAAGAAAATGGTTCATAGGCGAAATGGCTTGGTCACTGGAAGAGCGGGAAAAGCGGCGGGGAAAGCGGGAAAGTCCAGGGGGAGTGGGTTAGGTGGCAGCATAAGCTGTAACTATAAACAAGCAGCTTATGTGTGTTTCAGTCGTTCGTTTTCTGCTTTTTGCACTGGGTGTTAATTTTTGTTGGTTCATGAAGTCGTCTTCTGCTGCCAGAGCTTTCTAGCTGCTCGAGCTGCTTTCTCCCTATTGCTGCAGAGAAATAAATAGGTAGCCTTAATCACATCCTTGTTCACGTAACAAACAATTTTCCAAAAACCTGGATTGACTTTTAACGAGTCGTACAATTTTGGATGGTTAAACAAAAGAATTCATTTAATTATAGTAATTTCTTCGTTAAAAAGTATTTAGTTTTTCTTTTTCTTAATTTTAATTGTCTGAAAAGTACACTAGTCCCATTTTCTCTCTCTGTAGCCCTGCTTAAACACTTCTCAACATGGCCCGGCAGCTGTGCGCAGTTCTAACGAGCAAAAACTAATAAATCCCCACGAAAATGGCTGCGGAAACGGAAGCCGTGTGTTGTGCTGTGTTCAGTGCTCAGTGCCCAGCTCCCTGCTCCTGCTCCCTGCTCCTGCTCCCTGTTCCTGTGAGCACACCCCATCCGAGCCACTGGTCCCTAAGAACCCAAAAAACAGAGCAGAGTCGAATCGGAATCCGAATCCGTATCCGAATCCCTGGCCATGGCTTGGCTGTCTGTCTGATGTGTTTTCTTGCTTAATTCTTATTATTATCCCAGCCATTATTATGGCCCTTGTTGCTGTTGCTGCCGCCGCTTTGGCCGGGCGTCTTTCACAGATTTCCTTGGCCAGGCTTCTTTTATTCATTCATTCTTTAGCACTTGCGAGCCAAGTTCTTTCGCCCTGCTCCGGTTCGTGTTGCTTATCGTCCGCTTGTATTATTATTGCCACTGCCATTGTATTGTTGTGGTGTTGTTGTCATGCAATAGTTCATTTTAATCTAGCAGCCGGATAATGCAAGAAGGATTCCGTATACTTTCGTAATTTAGCCTCAGTGTTTTCAGCTCCTTGGGCCGCCTTTCTTTGTCTTCCATTATCGGGGCGGCAATATCCACTCTTGTTGTTTCTGCCATTCCCCTGATTGTGCAAAGTTTGCAGTGGCCAATTCGAGTTATAATAAATTTCATCACATTTCCACGGTTGACCTTAAGTAAAATAAAATACGCTCGCAGCCAAAAACATGATTATTTCATCGCCGTTTTGCACTCAACTTTCCGCACTCCAGAATCCAACCGTTCGGCAGTCGAGGGGACGCAGTAGTTCCAGTTGAAATCAGATGCAGCAGATTTAGTTGAATCCATTTCCGGCTGCTTGGGCGGCGGCTTTAACTTTTTAAACAGTTTGTCACATAAATTAATTGCCGGCAGTGGAAACTATTGCGAGTAAAAATGATAGCAGCAACTTTTCAGTCACGTCTGGCACATGGAACATGGAACATGGCAGCTGCATTTCACCCCGCCACTCCACATTTCGAGTGCTGGGGATGTCCTTTAAATCTGCGAGTGCTTCAACTTAGTTCACGTTTAGCACCTAGAGTTAGCTTAAATATTATTTGTCTGAAATGAACCTTTTTTTATATGTTTTTTTACTTTAAACTGTAAAGGTTTTTTATTTTTTCTTTGCACACATATTTGTTTTTTGTTCCCTTTTTAAGATTAGATTGTTACATCAAAGCCTTCATGGGGAGTGGCTGGCTCTCTCATAAATCTGCCGTCGAATTCCGGCTCCTCAATTACACATCAACGCGCTCGGCCAATGACCAACCACCAGAAGGTCCAATGAATCCCCATCACACTGACTCCACTCTGACCCCTTTCACAATCCATTCCCGACAAACTGCAAGACAAACTTTACAACTGCCCCAGCGGATCCAGCAGCTAAAATATATTGCTGGCAAAGGGGCAATAGGGTGGTGGGGACTGGGCAGGAAAATAGGGAAAAGGGAGTTCCCCGGCGGTAAGGACAACAAACCGCAAACTTTCGCTTCGCAGTCCAACTAATGAAACATCAGAATGCACGCAGCAAATGGCCAATGCAAATGCCAAAACAAAAACTAAACTCAAAAACAAGTGAAAAAATAGCTGCATACCAGGGTTTCGATTACAAATCACCCTGTAATTAGGGAGCTTAAAAGTTTACTTAATTAAAACATTTTAATGTTATAAATAAAACGCAATTGTTCGGCTTTAATAATTATTATCTTTTCATTGAGCTTACGTATATTTACATTTATATATATTTTTAAATTAAACATATTTTGGCAAATAAAAGAGTTCTCCAATTAAAATAGAGGGGATACCCCTTAGCTGCACACAAAGTGCTACTAAAAAAGTGCGCAGTTAAACTAATTAGAATTTCCGTTTTTGCTACTCCACTCCCGGGGATTTTCACTCTTGTTGTTGGCCATTCAAATTTTTTAGTTGGCGCTTTGATTTCGACCATCTATCTTTCTATCTCTTGTGCATGAATTCGAAAAGTTTCGAGTGCGAAATACATTCAAAGCCATTCGGGGCCCAGTCAATCGTTGCCATGGCCAGCGGCAAAGTGTTCGCCGAATGGCCAAAAGTTGGACGGCGCTGCAAAAGGACATAAAAATAAAAATAAAACGGATCATATTGGAAAGTTAAGTCTCGCGTGTGTGTGCGAGTTCGCCTGGCCAACAACAATCTAATTGCGCACAAAATGAATTGATGTCGGTTGCCAAGCGCAAATGAAATGGATGTGACATCAGGGGCGTCGGCAGGGGGGTTGATTGAGGGGGCTCCCTACATGGGCGCGGGTCCGAGAGGGGGCCGCGGGGAGTGGAGCGGTCAGACGACGCCGCTCAGCCTCTCGAGTGCTTTATTAAGCGCTTGTATCCAATTTCGCAGCGGGACTCAAGTGGCCGGGGAGCAGGACAGCGCCACTAATTTATGGCGTTCCATTAAAACTTGAGTTCAATTGCCAAAAATTTCATAAAAATTTTATTTAAAAAGGCAGCAACTACAACAAGCGGCTGAGGGGGGTACGCAGAAGTACAACATAAGAGATGCGCAATCAAGTTTATTACAGAGCACAGGGAGCAGAGGGGCCGGTCCTTACACAGAGAAAATATATCATATTGTTGCAATTTTTTAACTTCTAATTTATCACAGTGCCATAAATTACTTATCATAAACCATAATGGGTTATTTCAAGAACCTACTTTAAAATAACATTAGCAAAACAATATAAATTTAATTTTTTTGATTCTCCTAACGTTGTTTATAGCGTCCTTAATATGTAGATCCTAAATCATTTTAAACTTGTTTTGTGTTTTACGCTCTTAGCATATTTTAAACATTTAATATTTTGGAACATATCCCTGATTCATCTTTAAAAATATTTATTTAAACGATAGAATGACCTTGAGTATACTTGGAATAATTTGCTTTAATATATAAAATATTTTTTCTGTGTGTAGCTCCTAGTAAGCTGCGGAGGGGTCGCGAAGTAATCGTCCTTGTCGCCTGGCTGGCGTCATGGCAGCCCCACGTCCGTCGCAGGACCCCCGCCACTTAAATTCGCCACCCGAATACGGCAAGGCTGCACTTTGGCCATGTCCTGCGCAGTTCATTTGAGGGAAAATGAAATAAATTTAAATATATTTTTAGTGCATTTCGCATAAAACAAAAAGATGCCTCGCTGTGCCGGGTTGGCTCGGCTCGGCTTTCCTCTCCGCAAAAAGGATGGGAGGTCCTTTGGCGCGGCTTCGCTCGTCCGCTTTTATTTTCCGGCCGTTTGCCGTCTCAGCTTTTTGCGCCTGCCGCCTTTTATTGTTGTAGTTTTGCGTCTCCGCTCTGTTTACTTATTTACTTTTGCGCTTTATTATTCTCCATTAACTTGACAAAATGAAGAAGCTCCAAGGCGTGTCCTTCAGCATGAAATTAAAAAACACAGGCCGGCGGGGTGGGAAACAAAAAAATTAAAATAAGGGACGGCAATGTTTCATTTAATGCGGCGGCAACTCAAAGATTTTCTCGGTCAAAAAGGGATTTCTGGGCGAGTGCCGTAAAAACCGAGCGGGCCTCTTCAGCTGGCATAAATTTTCATATTTTGATAGCCATCTCTGAGCTAATCCTTTCATTAGAGGCGTTCCAGCAATTTCAATTTTTTTTTTTTCCCCCTCTCTCTTGCCACACAGGGAAAGTGTAATTTATGTTGTTGGCGAAATTGTTGCGAACGCTTAGCGCCTTAAATGAGTTTCTGCTCTGATTGTGTTTAATTTTGACGCTCTTGTGGTTCTGGCTTTATTGCCAACATGTGTACAAAGCCAGAGACACAAAATGCTTATGCAAATACCGGCAGGGGGCTGGGGGTTTTTTCCGGAAAATGAGAGCACAAGCGACATTTCCATTTCCATTTACGCAGCTCCACAGCCGCATATTCATTCCCATTGAGCAGCTGTTAATGCGAGCGAAGCAGAGAAAACTGTCGAGGAGCAGAAGTCTCTGAGCCAATTCGACTTTAGCAACTTTCACAAAAGCCGGCTCTCGTCTTAGTCCAATTCCCAATGCAAATTCCATTTCCATTCACACAGAGCCGTAGAAGTACGCCCAAGTTGGATATTCAAGTGTGGCCAACTTTTCAGGTTTTAATTAGCCGTCGGCTAGTTAACTTAGCCTCCACTTTGATTCAACCCCGAACAATTTGCGCACGCCTCGCATGTTATTTTGCCTGCATGCATCCAATTAAGAGGTTCGTCCTCCTCCACGCCCCGCCCTCCTCCACCTTTTCCAACCCGAAAAACCCACCCAAAACGACCCCTTTTTTCTGCCCCTGCCGGACCGGAGGGTCTCTGGCCCCTTTGGTTTTTGCCTTGCTGCATTTTAAGTGAAAAATACTCAGCGCTATTTTACTTATTTAGTACGTAACTACAATTTACGCCATGCATCTGCATATAAAATGCATTTTTTTTCCAGCATTTCTCTTATACATTTTTTTATTTTTTGGTCGGTTTTGTTTCGACGGGGGCGGCACGCCCATTTTTTGCACACACAGACTTATTATTTATATCTATCTCTCTTTCGCCCCTCCATAAATGGGTGCATGTTGGCCCCTCTCAACTTGTTTTTTATGTACTCGCTGCTATTTGCCTTGCCAAAAAAGGGGGAAAAAATGCAAAAAAAAAGCGGGGAGAAAATGCAAATAGCATGAAACACAATGCCGAGGCGCCTCCTCAAGCTCTTGGCTCTATCTCCCTCGCTCTGCCCGCTTTTTCACTTAGCTTCTCGTTGCGGATTTTTGTGTATTTTAAATGCATTTTCAGCTTGCACAAATACTCGCACTTTCCCGCTCCCCAAATCCTGCGAAGGAAAAAAATCTTGCCAAAGTCTCCGCTTTTTTCTCTGCTTTCACTGGGGCGCAGGCGAAGGACCTCTCTTCCTTAACATTTGATTAATGAGTGCAACTCGAGCTGGCAGTTCATTTTTGGCGGCTTCAGGCAGTTGCCCCGAATATTGCGCATACGCAGCATTGGCCGCCATCCATTCAAGTCGACTGGCAGTACGAGCATTATGCCAACATCGATTGGCTTAAAGACAGCAAGGCAAGACGATGGCTGCCTCTGAGAGATCATTTTTCTGACAAGGGAAGGGTATAGGGAATGTTAGTTTACCAAGCGATGAATGAATTTTATTAGTTGTATTAGTCATTCGTTTTAAACATAATCGCTTTATCCTCCTTTTTCCGTCCTAAAATATCTGTGCTTTTACCGAAAAACGTTATTTTTGTTGACCTTATTTGGTGTAACTAAGTCAAAAATGGTCCTAAACCTAAAAGATGAACTGTTTTGAACAGCTATCAAGCTCAATAAATGATCCCAGTAATTTTCGGTTTGATTTTAAAAACTAAAAATTTTCCGAAATTTTTAGTTTTTTTGCAAGGGGTAGCATTTTATTTTTTTGCGAAAATTGGTCGAAAATAAAATTTTTTAGGTGGGAATGCCATTTAATTTGAAATTTTATTACGAGCTTAACAAGATATAACATTCCAGTCTAGGACCATTAGTTTTTTTGTTTCGTCCAAATTACTTATTTTTTTTGGGTGGAAAATGTGACCTTAGTTATTTGCCGAAAAACCGATGTTTTTGTTTGACATTTTTTTGTGTAGTTTAATCAAATGTGGTCCGAAACATAAAAGACGAACTGTTTTGGGCCGCTTACAATGCATATAATTAATAGAAGTCATTTCCTGGCTGATCCTGAAAACTAAAAAATTTTGAAAATTTTCACGTTTTCGGCAAGGGGTTACATCGTATTAAGTTCTCATTTTTTTTAGACAATTTTTAACCAAATCTTGGCATCTACTGATTACACCTTTAAATCAGTTTGAATCCGCAAGTAAGCTTGTTGTTAAAGAAATAGAAACACCATATTTATTTAAAGCCCCTTAAAGCCAAGCCAGAAAATATTAAGTATACATACCCGGCAGCACAGCCACAAGAAGCCCAATGCATCTGCCATAATATACCGGCTTTAAGACCGGTCAAAGTGCTTCCATTGCACCGCAGCGGGCACAAAAGGCAGCCGACGATGTGGCCTCAGTCAAAGTCGGTTCAGAAATTGAATTGTAAGTAAGAGCAGCCGGCAAAAAGAAATGCCTTCGCATAAATACGGGGCAAAAATAGGGGACTTCAGGATGGCCGGGGAGGTGGAAGACGGGGAACACGGCGAGTCTGTGTCTGTGTCGCAATCGAGGAAGCCCCACATCAATTCAGGGATTAAGGACACTGATTTGATTTACTTTTTATTACCATTAAGCGTAAGTTGCCCGAGTGGCGAGCGGCGAGTGGAGCTGCGAATGCGGCAATTTAATATTGGCCATTGGAATTTAAAGCTCTCCTTCTCTGGCCTCCGAGCCGAGCTGAACTGTACATCATCCGGGGAGATGGCCAAGAGCTCCGGAGGAGGACTCCCCTCACCCAGTCATTAGCTGCGCACCATTAGCGCTGGCGACACCCCCGCAGCCCCGAAAAATCGCCATGTTCGCTATGTCGAAACCCCCCGAAATCGTGGCTCGTTATTATGGCTGATAACATTTTTACGATGCCGACAATGACATGACATGATTTTTTGCCCCTCAGCCGCCGATCTGATGCCGCCCTGTCAGGACACACAAAAACGATTTTTTATGCCGCCCAAAATGACGCAGTTTTATTGCGCCACGGCCGATGGACCCGGGATTCAGAGCCCCGAACCCAGGACCCGCCCATTTCGTTTTTCTCGCCCCGCCGAGATTTTCATTTTCATTTTTAAAGCATTAAAAATCGCTCATAAATTTATGGTTAAAGTTGCTGAGGACACCAGAAATATGCTGTCATGGCAATGGCGGCTTTAGTTCCGCAAACGGAAAAACATATTTTTCTCCATGTTGATTTCCATCCTTCGGGCTTTTAATTTCCCTGATTGCTTTCAGTCGGCCACAGAAGAGATGTTGCTTCGCGCAGCTTCGCTTTCATAAGGCGCTTGGCTAATAAACATCTCATGCATAAATTAACTACAAATTATGGCAAAAAAAAACTTTGGCTAGACAATGCCGAGGGAAACATGTGTATTAAATATTATGTAATTAATTGGCATTAAAAGCCAAACACAAATACCAAAGTGGCGGCTGGGAGTAGCAGAAAAAAAAAGAAATAATATTCCTGGCCAACTTCAATATTGAATATGCCACATGCGCCGTGGTTACCTCGTTTTTCCACTCCACAATGTTTTCCACGCCCATGTTTTATTAATGAAGGGGCGTGACGCGTGGTGTGTGTTTGTGTGTTTTTGCATAATTAATAATAAAACTAGGCCTGGCTGCTATTATTTTAATTATACACACATGAGGTGAGTGGCAAGAGGGCCACTTACAGCTGAATCAAATGAAAATAAACCGAGGTAGGGGGCATCTTTATCTTATTTGGGGGAGATGTTAAGCGCTTGTAATCCACAAGTGAACATGGTGTAAGTGCTCAACAGGAACGCAATCAATTTGATGGGAAAGGGGCTCTCTTAGGGCCAATTTCTCAATATCAGGTTAGTTCTAGCGGTTAGTTTAATCTTAACTATAGATAACGTTTCGGTTAAATTTGAAAGAACATCTAATGAGATCATGTGTTCACTTAATTAACCTCATGGTAAAACGAATTGGTCTCTCCAATAAATGTAAGCTTCGACTTTAAACATCACCTTGAGAGATCGACTCCTAATCATTTTTGTTTTTCAATTTCTAGATAATAATAATGAAATACTTTCTTTTGGCATGTGACAATAATGAAAATAAAATAAATTCCACACATTTAAAACTAATAATGCCAGCTACGAAAATAGTACACTTTCTGTACACAATTGTTACCATTTAATCTCCTACCCATTTGTCTGCCGAACGCACACTAATACGCTAATGAAATTTCAATTCAATATTGTGGTTGTGCACTGCTAATGCTCGAACACCCCTTATACTTCCCCCAAATCGCCCCAGCCCCCTCTGAAATTTCAACCAGTCTGCCCATTCAGCAATTAGTGAATCGAACACAACTCTCGGCCTGTGTGTGCTCGGATGTTCAGATGCTCCAACCACCTAGCAATAATTCGAAATTACCCAAATGATTATTTAATATAAGCTGGAAACATTATCGGGCAATAAGTGAAATTTGTTTTGGTCCAAATGTCACGTACCCATCGGCAGTGTCTTCCATCGGATGCAGATTCCGGTGTCGATGTGTAGAATCGGTTGGGAATCGCATCGCATCGAATCGGCTTTGGGTTAGGATCTCGGCGTGGTAATTGCCCAAGTGAACCGCAAAAACTGGGTCCCAGGGATCGATGTGCCTGACTTTCGGCCACTTAATGCCGCTCCGGTCACAGGACGACCTCCTTGCAGGTCCTGCCTGCAGTCTGTCATTATTATAATTTCTGTATTTGCACAGATGTCGCCCGGACGTCGCCAGACCGCAAATTGCAATTGCCAATGATTATTGAATTAAGTTAAACAGCGTTTGTCGTGGTCGGCCATCCTGTTCCCTCGCTCGTCTAATCGCCAGCTGTTGTTGGCCTGTCGCCAGGACATTGCCACCTCCTGAAGACCCCGAGTCCGTCGTCCTTCGTTCTGGGTCCTTCATTCCCCGCCCGCCTCACCACCTCACTGCAATTGAACTTCCGCTGCGCTTGCGTATCAAAGTCCGTCGTCTCCGTCTGATTGACTTCCGTTGTCCACGTTTGTCAGTTTGGCCATTTTGGTTTTGGCCCTCCCACCCTGACATACATCCTCGCAAGCGGGCATGCATGTATGCAGGGATAACGGATAAAGGATATGGGCAGAGTGGTTTCCCTCCTCACTTATTTGCACTTTAAGTGAATTGTTTGCTTGCGTTTTAACGCAAATGCAATTATGCTCGGGCCGAATTCGTCGACGTCTCTGTTCTGGCCAAATGCGAAATGCAAAATGCCAAGTGCCGAGCGTGTTCTTGCTAATGTTTGACCATTACTTTTTGTTGTAATCGCTTCTCGGGTCATTTCTCAAGTGCTCAAATGCAGGCAGGCGTTTTCGCCGCTGCCTTAACTTTTGTGGCAATTAAAGTATTTTAGGGCCGGCCTGATGAGTGAGTTTAGTTAACCTCCAAATTGACTTAGCAACACATTTAGATTGGATGAATGAGGCAAGTTGGCCCTTAATAGAATCACCAACACTTTACTCATTAGGTCTCCTTAATTTAACTAGCTCTTTTATCAATAAATATGATGTTTATTTCCATGTAGACTAATAAAAATCTTATTTTAAATTTGCCAAGACATAAACGTCACGTTGATAATCAGATGATTATTGATATTTAATTTTCCCCTTTGACATTCCATTAATACAACTTTTGTGTTATTCACAAAAATGTCAAAACGACTGCTAAACAAAAATAGTTATTTTCTCTGGTGTGGAAAATTGCGAGTTATTTTTCCCGTGTTCCATATGTCAACTCTAATTAGAGGCGTGTGTGACTGGTAATTTGAGGGGGCGTGGCTCGCGCAGATGGCAAAAACGAAGCCCACAATTAAACAACAACGTTGTCGTCTGGCTTTGCAATCTCCCTGAAAGTTTCTTTCCCCCACACAAACGCACAGGCCAGACCCTCTGTAATAATGCCGAGCAGACGTATGAATTGTAAATTTAATTTAATCAGACATGAGTGCAACGGCAACTGCGGCGTATTTGTGTGTATGTAAGCATAACGTATACGCCACGTTGCCCCGGCAAATATTGAAATTGTATTAGGCAGGCAGTGCAGCAAGGAAATGGGAAACGGGAAAAGGGAAAACTGAGCCAGGATGAGGATGAGTTCGGGTTGGCTAGACACAGGCGGACTTTCGCTTTGTTGCCGCACGGCAATAATTGTTAACAATTTATGAAAATGTCTATTGGCAGTGCTCCTTGCCGTGAGTGTGTGTGTGTGTGGGTGGGTGGATAATTGTTGTTCCAACAACGCACAAATATGGGTGTATATATATATTACGGGAGGATACACACACACACGGTGGCTCTAATTATATAGAGCTACTGGAGCACAACAAGAAGGCAGCCTCGCCGGGAAAACAAAGGGAACGAGCGTCCGACGAGGCGTGTAAATTGAAGTTGTCGTTGCAACAATGCCAATGAACGCTGCAAGGTGCCGGGGCAGGCCAGATCTCAGAAATATATGTACAAGCACAGGCTGTATATGTATGGGAGAACACACAATTAACACCGATTAAGATGGGGGGCATTCAGATACGATTATACATGCACACTACAATGACCCTCTAAAGGCCATATTTTGAAGCTCAACTCCTCTCATGTGAAATTATTAATTAAGCTGAGAGCTATGAAGGCAACAACTAAAAGTGGGATTAAAAACTAAAGTTAGTTTGTAGCTATCTCGCAGGTTAGGATCATACGTATAAGCTTAGGAGAGAGAGAAAGTGAATACATAATATAAAACGTGTCCTTATTTGAGGAACCTGCACTTTTGGCCACTCTTCAAAGCTTCCGCTTATTGCTTATCAATCAACACAAATTGTGGATATGAAATCAGCAAAAATGGGATGGAAAAAGGGCATAGATACACGACAAAGGCAAAGGGAAGCAGCTGGTGCTGCATGAATGGGAAAATATGAATGTTTATGAATAAAAAATGAGGACCCTTTCGTGCCACCCCCACTGCGAGTCACCCCACTCAAGGGTCTCCCTTTGCCAATTTGAGCTAATGCCCGAAAGTTGAGCCCGCCAGACTTTGGCTTTGTTAAGCAATCGCATCGATGACCCCAAGGTTGACTTCTTTGCATCAATTTTCCCAGTTTGCCAGTGTGAGTTTGACCTTTTTTTTGGGCCTCGCCTTGGACTGGGTTGGCGGGTTATGTATGTGTTTGCATCCCCTTAAGTTATATTCTTAGCCCGTAATTACCTGTTTAGCCAAATCGCCATTGTTGGCCGGTTTTGTAGGAGAAAACTACCATTCAATTAGGTTATTTCTCTGTCAACATTAAGGTAAATTGGGCGCTACTTGAGTTCTATAAACTACGGCTATTAGGTGACTTGACAATCTGTCGGGAGACGTTACCAATTCCTAGAATAACTGATTGATGTCAATTACATATTACACAGTCTGAAAAAGTTCGATTAAAATGTCCTCTTTTCCCACTTGGATTTATTAAAACATTTTCACCACCTTGCCATGCGTAGCACAAATGTATCCCGAAAGATATATTCCCCGCTCGCCATTTTATCCTTGGCACGTGTCAAAGTCCTTGCCGACCGCTTATGAAATTTTTATTGTGTTCGCTTCTCCGACGTCTAATATGCAAATCGAAAAGTTTTGCAATAAAATTACATTAAAGTACAATTTGTCTAAGCGCCAGTCGACGGATGTGGATGTGGCTGTGGCTGTGGACTTGTGAGCAACCAGCAGGCAGGCAGCTTAAGTGCTCCAGCCGGATGGATGCCCGCCCGCATCCTGCTCAGTCCTTGGTCCTGCCGATCCTGCCGAGTGAATCAATCAACTGCGGAAATTATGTTAACAGCGGAAAAAGTTTCCCTCGGAAAGAATAAGACAAGTGTGTGGCAGTCGAGGGGACTTCAATTGTAATCGGGCCCCGAGTGCGGGTATCTCAGTGTGTAATATATCATCGACTGACCGCAAATGGGACTCGGCTGGGTGGCTGAAAAAGTGTCAGAGTGATATCCGCAAGTGTGGAGGGCCTCAAGTATTCATCACTGTCAGCCCAAGGACCGAAACAGAGGGCTCCGGCTCATGCTAATTATTTTACATTAAATTAAATAATGATTCACTTGGCAGCGGGAGCGGTGGCGACACGAAAGGAGTGCCAAAAGGTGGCTCAGGTCCTGGGTGGTCCTTCGGCGAACCCCGAAAGAAATCATCGGGGCACGTGACGCAATTTGCATAAATTTCTTCAGCGGCCTTCGTCGTCACGGAAGCCGGCGCGTAATTTCAATTGCGGTTAAACAGCAGCCAAGTAGAAAAGTGGCCAAGTGGCTGAGGGACAGGAGCAATCAGGCTAGTTGGGGTTGCCGAAATGTAATGCCCCCTTTATTGAAAGCGAAGCCCGCCCCCATTTAAATCGATATAATGGTCTAGGAATTTATTGAAAAATTATTAAAACCAATGACCAGGTGGCTTTTTGGGTTCGCAAGCCGAAAAGTTATTTCGTTCGCTCGTTTCGGGGTCCTAAACAAACATTTGACCCGCCCGAAAAATAGATACATATCCATCTATATATTTTCTTGTCCATTTTTGTCCTATTTGCTGTGGGATTTCTAATGAACCTGGGTCCTGCCAACTCAACTGTTGGCCAAAGATAACGAAAAGCGCTTGAAGTGTTTACTTGCGACACAAATTGATGTGTTTGCATAAGCACGAAATAATAAATTAAGTTTTCGTTAAGGTCTCTGTTTTGCGAGATAAGTTGGCTGGCAAATAATAAGCGGGCAAATACAAAATACTACACACAGCCAGTGCCTGCACTCTAATTAATAACCATTCCTCTCGCTTTTCCCTCCATTGCAGGTAAGCAGCAGAGCCACTTTTTGGCCATGCATAAGCAAACATTTCCACTTTGCCCCCATTTGGCCAGGAGAACAAAGCCCGAATACTCCAACCTCCGACTCGAGTGGCGTACGAGGAAAATGTAAGCTGGATCTGCCGACTGGGAACTGGAAAATGGGGAATGGGAACTGGGAGCGGGGTAAATAGTGCCAATATTTTCTAAAAATAAAATCAGACGCTTTTCGGCCACCGGAGCCCGGCAATATGCGGCGGCTAAACGTTTCCGTGCACGCGAAGACCCTGGCTTAACCGGGTCTAACCCACTCAGGGCCACCCTAAAAAGGACCCCTCCGCCACCCTAACATTGCATTCACGAGGGGCCAGGCCATTTCTTTACACTTTTCGTGTGCATTCATATTTTTTCCTCTTTTCTAACGTTAATGTGGCCACAAATTGAAAAAAAAGCAAGGAGGCAAAATCAAAAGTTGCTCAAGGAAAGCCAGATAGGTTTTACACTGGAAAAAGGGGATTAATTGGGAGATCTTTACAGGACTATTGAATAAAAATTAATATTTCATTTTTAGATAAGATAAGGTTTTTTATGTTATTGACTTTTACACAATTAATGATAGAGACATTGTCATCCTTTAAAATTGGACTAATAACCCTTCATAAAAATGGATTTTGATCAATTAGATTTTTATTTGTTCAATCGTCTTATAATGTTTTTTGTTAAGATAGTGATTTATCATTTGGTCTTTTTTCCATGTAGGATGTAGACATCCCTATAAACAGGACCAAAGGAAGAAGTGGAAAAGCACAGCGCACCTGAACTCAATAAAAGCTTCATTTTAGTTTGCTCAAGCAGCAGAAAAGTAGCAGGAGCGAAGGCGGAGGAAAACAAAAACCAAAAATAAATTATTTAAGAAAAATATGTTTTACATAAAAATGGAGCTACCAGCTACCGAAACAAAAGCAAAAAGCCCGGCTAAATAAACAGAGCTGAGAGGGTGAAAAAGGGGGGACAGAAAGCTGAAATAAATGGCATGCAGTTGGAGCGTTGAAAATTGCAAAAGTAAACAACCCAAGTGGGTGTGTGGCAGAGCGGTGGTGTTGTGGGTGGTTTTCGCGTTGGTTTCGGGCTGCTTCCGGGTGGCTTTTTGGGCAACCGCAAAAAATAAAGCATGAAATCCGCGTTAAGGCAGCCCCGCCAGCGAAACAATTGCATAAAGTTGTAAAAGTATTATGAAATTTCAAATAATAACTACATCTGCATGGCCAGAGAGTTGGGGGGGAGGGAAAGTGAATAAGTTGCAAATAAAGTAGCACGTTAGCTCTGCTGCTTGTTTTCCCGTTCAGCTGGTAATGCGAAAAAAATGCATAAAACGCCATGGCCACTATAAAAAATGTGGCGGCTGTAAAAAGCGGGCAGGGCATCAACAATAACAAATAACCAGAAGGTGAGGGTCAATTGCAACACTGTTTCCACCGAAGATCACCCTTTAAGACTGCTCCCTAATAAGTTGATCGAATGAAGCACTTTGGCCAACAAATTGCCGTAAAGAGCTGCGAAATTGCAATCCATTTATGCGTGTGGTCTCTGCGGAAAGCGGGGCGGTGGCGGTGTGGGGGCAGTGGGGGCGTGGCCCGCCCATGGGTATCAGCAGAGGGCCATAAATGTTGCAAATGTCAGAAATGTCAAGCCACCAGCGGCAGCGGTTGGCTTCGCTTTTGGGCCTGGTCGGAACAATGGCGCCTGGACGGCAACTGGAAGCTGGACACTGAACTGACCCATTGTCAGTGGCCAGCAGCATGCAAAAATAAATGTCACCCATGCAAAATATATAGAACTGAAATGGGGCACAGGAAGGCACCGGGGTCTGGGAGTCCTGCAGGCAACTTCGGGCGGGGGTGCCAGAAAGGACCCAGCCAAGTGGTCGGTTGAATGACAAATCAAATATATCAATTCTGGCTCTGCGTCACGATATACTCTTTAAATATGTTTTCTTAAATCTGAGATGATATTTAAAAAATATCCAACTACACTTTTTTAAAACATTTAGATGGTTCAGTATAAGCTTTACGTTATATTAAAAAAATATCTTAGTTAATCTTTACAAATTTTTCAGTTAAAAATTTGGCCGGTTTTTGTTTTTTAATTATTTATATATTTAAGGGGCACGGTACTACCTTTTCGTAAATAAAAAATACTTTGTTTACTCGTTTTGATTGAAGACTTTTGTATCATCCTAAGAATACTTAGTATTTTAAGGATAACTCTTAAATATATTTTATTTAATATTTAAATATTAATAGTAGCTTCATTTCTTAGGCATATGAAACTGCAAAATCCCTACTACAATTCCACCATTATTGTGCGTCAAAACTGAAATAGGAACACGCCAAATAATGGCTGACATTCCGGGCTCATTGCTCTTGTGCGAAAATCCCCTTCCCCACTAAGGCCCCGTCCTTCTTGTGGGCTCATTTTGTTTCAGCCGCTGCATAAATTGAATATTTTGACATATGTAAGCGTGGCGGGGAAGGCGGTGCCCCGTGCCCAGAGCCACAAAAATGAGCACAAATAAATTCACATGCATGCAGTTTTGGTTAAGCTGTCAGACCACAAATCAGAAATACACTGGCACCATGACCGAGTCAGTGAGTCAGTGTGCCCACTGTACTATGACTGTGACTATGCCCTATCCACTGTATATTTATATGAATAACTACTGACAAAAGCGGTGGGGCAGATGAGGCTGGTGCAGATTTATGGATGCGAGGCGGTTTTAGTTGACGCTCAGTATCTGTGAGGGCGGGTCTCCAGTTGTAGTGGCAGCGCGGATGGGGCATGGATGTCGTGCACTCTATATTTAATGAATGCCATAATGACTGCAGTGCAACGCATGAAATATTTATAGATGCGCCCGGCCAGTGTATCCGTATCCCGGCATCCACATCCACATCCAAAGCGCCATTCACATTCACATCCCCATCCACATCCACTCGAGGCTTTAAGTGTTTGCTCGCACCGGCTTTAAGCTCGCTGGCAAACAGCTGGCGGGAATCCGGAATTTACATTATCCCACAGCCATTCAGCAGCCTTTGATCGGGGCTTTCCTGTCGTTGTTATTGCAAAGTGCTGGTTCGGCTCGGTTCTGCGGTGGTTGCCGCATTAAAATACGTAATTTCCTTTAATAAAGCCGCACAAATTTAATTAACCAGCATGCAAATGCATTTACACCTTAATTATTAATTGAATTTAAATACATAAATACGCATCCAGCCGCATGCGTGTTTGTGCCCGTGTGCATCATCCCCGGCCATATACAAACAATAATTCCATCTTTTTCATCTTATCATCTGGCGCTGGGCGGGGAGATATTGTAAATAGTTGCTGGTGTTATTGTCTTTGCTTTTGTTTGCCCGCTTTTTGTAATTTAATATTTTTTCCGCCAACATTACGGGATATAAAGAATACAGTTGACCAACACAAAGTTTTGCTAGCTGCCGGCGCAATTTTTTGCCCATTTTTCGCACCGATTCCCTGGTGCATTTAAATTGCATTTACGTTGCATTATTGTTAGTTTTATGGTTTCTGCGGTCATGTTCGCTTAACAACGAATATCGAATGGCCATCGAGGGGGGATGGTTAATTTTTTCGCAGAGACAACGTCGATGTAATTGTAATTGTAATTTAAAATTTTTCACAAAGTACCCATAATTTGATTTTAAACAAGGAAACTCAAAGCCCTTATGAAATGTAAAAATCTTGTGATAAAAAAGAATTTATGAAATTTATTCCTTATTTTCAAAATATGTATACTGATAAGAGGTTTTGTTTGCCGTAATTTATTTAGTGCTCTTTGAATAAAACGTTAGGTAAAAATAATTTAAAATATATTTTCACAAAACTTTACAAGAATTAAAAATGTTGTTATTGATATTAAACCAAAGCACCCCAAATTAATGTATTTACAACTGGGTATGGGTTTCCTCGCCTGTAAAGCCGTAATTCGGCCTTGATGTAAAGGGAATTTAAAAATGTATGATATGTATATCATAATGATATACCTTCTTGGGAATGTCACATGGGAATTAATGCACTGCTCGCCACTCGCTTCTGGTATTTTACGCAATCTGACACATGCATTTCATCTACGGCGATTGTCTTTCGAGGCTTTTGGCCCACTGACGACATACCAATGAACAGAGGGATACGCGGCTATTTATGAACTGCCATCTGTGAGGGAGTGGGTGGTTCAGTGGGTGGTTCAGTGGGTGGCTCCGTGGGTGGCTCTACGGATGCCGGCTAACTGTCAACGGCAACTGTGGCTGGGTAATGAAACCGCGAGGAATGCAAACCAGAGGTTCACAGTCGCAGCGCCTGAACAAACAGCGCAAGACACTTGAAATGAAATGGAAGCCGGTCGGTTGGCCGTCAGGAAGCTCGGTTAACAGCCCAATGGCAAGTGGGCGGTGTCTGTGGGCGTGGCTCTGCGCAAATGTCATTATGTAACGGCGTATAATTAACCGAAAATCGTTTAAATGCGCGCGCAATCCGCCCCGCCGACCACAATGTGCAAATTAAAAACGCAGCAGCGGCTGTTTGGCAAACGGGGTTGGGAAAATGGGGAAAATGAAGCGGAATTTCCAGGTGACAGAGTGGGCCAAAGGTGCACTAAGAAAATTTAAAAAAACCCGAGGTTGAATAGGAGATATTTATAGGTCTAACAATCTTCAAAGTCTAATTAAATGTAAACTAAATGACACGGAACTTTAATTTAAATTTAAAATTAATCGCATCATGTGATTTTTAATGTGAGGTTATTTGCCAAATATTAAAAAAAAATAAAGAAAAATAAAAATAGGTATTTAAAAAAATAAAATAATTTTTACCTATAAAATGAAGAAATCGCAAGGAAACTCGCTTACTTCTGCAAAATTCTAACTTAAAAGATACTTTAAAGGGGGATAATATATAATTTCTTCAAGTGCTCCTCCTACAGAACGGCAAGGCTGTGACAGCGTGTTTACTTTGACATTAAATAAAGTTGTTTGACTGGACTGATTGTGCCGTCGAAGGAAGGAGCCATCACTTGTCCAACATGGCACGCATAAATAACAAATAAATCATTTATGGTCAGGGCAAAAACATTTATTGAGCCGCTGCCAGGCAAACAGACGACGTCAACGAGACAAAGCGAATGTTGGGCAAAATAAATTAATTAAAACTTTCAGCTCCGAAGCGGAGGAGGATGTCAAACTTTGCCTTGGCCTGCAGGCCGATATCCTGGCTAACACATACACGTACAGTGTACATTGTGCATGTGTAGCTGTGCGCATAAAATTGCCAAGAAAGGAATCGCAGTTGCTTCGATTAAGAAACGCTTGCCTGCGCTCGCATAAATGTCAAATTGAGGACACGAGTCGGGAACTGCAATCAGCAGCCAAGTGCAAATCTTTTCACTCTTATCGTTGCTTGGCTTATTCCTCCAGCATGGGCAAGAGTTACGCAAGTGCACTCGTCACAAAATACAGAAAAAATAAAAGAGAAAGATTAAAAAAAACAATATACATTTAAATCACCTTTCTACGAAGTCATTACTTAAAGCTTAAGACTTAAAGTTAGTTGGTTAGTAAATTTTAAACAGAAACTTAAAAGAAACATTTTTGCAGAGACAGGTTTAATAATGTTACCTATTAGTAAACATAATTTTAATTGATTTATGCTCTGTTTTTCTCTCTGTGCAGGCTGGCAGTTCCCCGTTTTTAATTTGTCTTAAAAATTTAATTGCAACGCCGTCGATGCTCAGAACGCCGGCAGTCAAGCAGACAGAGCACACACATCTTCATATTCATTTTCATTTCTTATTGACATGTCAATGCACCACACACAGATACACATACCCCCACACACACACACACACACTGACAATGCAGTGTGGGCCGTTTAAAAATGGCTAAAAGCCCGCGCGAAAAATTCTATGGCATACCTTTGGGCGCAGCGAGGTGCACAAGAAAATTAATTAAAAATGCGCAACAAACTTGCAAAAAGTTTGACCTCGTTTCTCGCCGGCTATGGTGTGCAATTTAAATTTTCTCCAGATTTTCCAGATTTTCCCGCAGTAATTTCAATGCATTTAAAAATTCAAAAGCCAGCACAACAAGTTTCCCACGTCACTGCTCCTGTGCCCCTGTGTCCCGTGCTTATTTTAGCATACAACTTTTGACGTTTCCTCTATGCCAGATGCTTATCAATAATTTATTTATAAGCTTCACCTCAGAACACATGTTGTCAGTATGCCATGTTGGCCTCAACAGGCTCCGTGTCTTGCCGTCGTTTTCTGTTGCCTGTTCTCTGTTGCCTGTTTTCTGCTGCCTGTTTTGTATTTTATGGCCAGCCGAGTCGAGTAGCGTCGAGTCTCCTAGTTGGCTAACAAGTTGCTGCCAACTGGCAACTGGCACACATGGGTTTGTGGGCAAAATGCTAGCTGGTAGCTGGTAGCTATTGCATAATTTATGATTGCGAAATGTGTTCATTTAGTTTTGCAAATTGTTGACATGAACAATCATTAGAGCGTTGCCCAGATTTCAGCATCATTTCATCCACAGTTCGCAGCCGAGTAGTGCAACATTCCTGGGCAATGGAATTTCAGTTATTAGACGGGCTAATTTCTGGTGCAAAATGCGAGTGACAGTCGTCAGTCGTGCGCCTAAAACCAAGAAACCCCCTCGAGAGAGCCAAGTCAAATTCGTTGTATTTGGTTGCTAAACAACTTAAGAAGTTGACACTTGCCAGGCAAAATATTTTCATCAACAACTCAACAAAAATTAGCAAGTGTCAAAGATAAATAAAAGACGGCAAAACCCCGCTCCACACCCCCCGAAGCCGAAACCCCATGTTTATTTGCCTGTTGAAATAGTGTCAAAGTGAGTGGACTCTTCACATGCGGGAAGCAGTTGCCACTGTCTTAGCCACCCGACCCCATTCTGGCCATCCCCATTGGGCCAAAGAAAACTTGACTAACTATGCAAATAAGAGTGGCATGTGTGTGTGTGCGTGCACCTCCAGAAATACGGGTGCACTGAGAAAAAGGGGTCACATATTGTAATACATATAAAAAGGATTTTAAGGAAACAACGTTCTTAAAATAGATTGTCCGATTGTTTATGCGAAAGCAAGGGTTGATTTTGTTTACATTTAAATTTTAATAAATTACTAAACTTCAATTTAAACAAGTCCCTTGATTTTTCTCAGTGTAAGTGGCGGAAAAGAAGTAGTATCACCACCCCTACGGCGACAGTTGGTGCAGAGTAAGTGCAGTTGGTAGAAATTAAGTAAGTTTTTAGCTGCAATTTTTGCCGAAACTATGTCAAGTTTGGTTTTAGTTGCCAGCAAAGTTTTTGCTTAAGAAAATGCCAAGTATAAGTATATCAAAGGAAGCTGGAAAAGCGCGACTCTCGACGAGTAAGACACTAAGCAGACGCCGGCAGAACCTAATGAATTTCATGCATGACATGCAACTCACGAGTCGGAGTTGCAGTCGCTTAATTAAAACCATTAGGCGTGAGTCAAACTTGCCGAGGGAATAAAATGTGATGGTTGAAAACGAGAGGGGGAAAGTGGGGAATCCCCGGCCCCTTCAGAGGGCACGCCCTCAGCAGATGCAGGAGCCAATTTACATAGTTTCTTTAATGTTTGCTGCATAATTTTCACATTTTTCAGTGTCAAGCCATGGCTGCATTGTCTCTCACACTCTCTCCCTAGTTTTGGCCCAGTCCTTGGCTAACTGCTAGCGAGAAATCTTTTGCATGTTTCGGTCATATTCTAAAAATAATAGCATGCCACCGCACTGGGATTCCCCTGAACCCCGGTCAAGTGCCCCACTTAGCCTGACCCTTCGTGAGATTTTTATGACTTGCCCAGCCAGCGACAGATGCACCGTGTGGATATGGCTGAGGATATGGAAGAGGATGGGGATCTGGATGTGGTGGCCAGAAAAATACGGGGCGGTGTTCAAAATTATAACATTTGCCTGCAACTGAAAGCGAAAGCTTAACAAATTTTAGACCAGAGATTACACAGTTCTGGGATTCTTGGAAAAGATTTAAAAATTTAAATGTGTCACTTATTTCCAGGATAGGCAGATATTTTTCGGAAATTGAAAAGCTAACTGGAAGCACATAACCACTATGTCACTACCAGATTGCGTAGGTTTGAATTATATTTTCTAAAACTATCCAATGACCAATTTCTTTTAACAAACCCCTAGGTTCTGCTCTGTAAAAAGCATTTCCAGTTAAGGGAACCTCTTTCAAGCAACCCTTTCTGTTCTTGCTACTTTTGGTATGGTTACACGTAACGTATCTGCTGCATTTGGCAAAATAATGAGACCCTCGGAAATGAACTTGTTTCAGTTTCGCAGCGAGCAAACTTTTTTGCCCGAGCGGTTGGCCAAGATTGCCAGGCGATGGCGCAGCAGGCTAAAAGCCAGCCAGCCAGCTCAGCTGAGCTACGGCCAGGGCGAAAAAAGTTTAATTCAAAAACTTGTACAAAAATGCACATTTAATGGAAATTTACAACCTGGAGTCGCGTCAGCGACAGCAACAGGAGTTTTCCCAGTCCGGAAACCCCGAAACAAGCGCCACAAAGTTGCAAGGAGCGGTGGCAAGGGATGAGCAAGAGGAAAGAGCAGCGCAGAAAAGTGTTAACGGATTGTTTGTGCGCCAAATGGCTGGCAAGGATGAGGCCGGGATGTTAGCCTGCAGTTGTGTCTGCCTTTGGCCCTGGTCCTGCGCAACCGGAAACGGAAATTGCGTAGCGCAGCCAAGTGCGTTGTAGTGGTGGTGGTGCAAAAAGGCAGCGAGCCATAACGTGGACACCATCACTCCTCGCCTGCACCACCCTGGCACCGCCCAAACCACTGGCAATGTGGCACAGGTGCTGCCCAGGCTGCCATTAACGCGTTTTGCATTTTTAAAGTGCTGCGGTGCGGGAAGGGAAGGGAAAATGTCAAGGTTGTGGTTGCTGGGAAATGGAGAGGAAATTATATCTGCGGATGAAATGGATCAGCCTGTGCAGCTTAGAAGCTTCAAAGGCTCTGATTTGATCTTGTTTAGCTGATTAAAAAATGTAAGAAAGAATTACAGAGAGCAGAATGCATAAATAGTTGGTAGCCGTAATCAGAAGCAGCTGCATTTTAAGTGATTAAAAGAAATCCGCATAATGAGGGAAAACTTAAATTGAATCCGTTGCGCAGCTGGCTTTTATTAGCATTATCCACCATTACGAGTGCACGGCCATCGAAAGATCATCCAATCAGCTCTTAACTCTCGACTCCTCAACAATGCTAAGCCATTTGCAAAACCGAATCAAAGCCAATGAAAATACGAAAAGTTTTTCATGTGCAATATCCCGCTGGCCGGCAAGAGAGGTGCAGCTGGGGGTGGGGGAGCAAATGAAAATGGAGGACTCCATTTGCCGGCCAGTCGCTGCCACATGGCAGTCCCAGTTCAGTTTTCCCCCGCACTTTGCCACGCTGCACCGCAAGAGCCAAACAAATAAGAAATTAGTTCGAGCGAAAGTTGTTGCAGCTGCAACCGAATGAGAGAAAAATCGCAAACAGCGCTGGGAAAGGGCAAAAAAAAGCATAAAAAAATAGTGGAGAAGAGAAAAAAAAACTTTTTCGCTAATGTCTTAATGTAAAAGTTTGTTAGCTGTAAGTGGTGGGAGTGGGCGTTGGGGCGCACGGGGCGTGGCTGCACCGCCACCTGAGTGGGTGGTGCAACTTATGGCAACTTTTTAGCGAGCACGTTTGATTGAAATTTGTGGCAAATTGCTTCAAGCTGCAGCGAGCTGTAATGGAATGATCAAACTGCTATCAGTGAGCGGGGTTTTCCCTGCAGTCAACCATTGGAAATGAGGCATAAAAGGCGGGAGGCACTCTTATCAATTTCACCTCAAATGAGTGTAGCTACAAACACCATCCATTCCATGCCGTTTCGCTGTAGACCACCCACACGTATCTGCAGTTTGTGCAATGGCCAAAATGGCAACGGCAAGAGCCAAACAAATTGCCAACCATTACCAGCCAGAAGGGTAATTTTTACTTTTCCAGCTTTTCCAGGCGCTTTATTTGCCAGCCAAATTTGTACGAATTGCTGCACCACCATCACAAGCAGTTGTAAGAACCAACAAAGCTGCCTGTCGATTTGTAATAGGTGATTTGGCAAAGGAAATTGAGACATCAATAAATGTGGCTTGCCTTGGCTCGCTTTAACTTGGATCAAATGGGGGTGGGCCAACGTGGAAGTGCTGAAAAATATTTGCAACTGCATGCGTTTGCGTTGCACATACGACACGTTGTCCGTAGTGAAGGGAAGTTGTAAAGTCATGATTGACTATCCAAAAAATATATTTATATTTATTTTAATAAAAGAAATATTTAGAATTAAAATTAATTTGGTCATAATGTTCTATCTTCGTTACCACATTTTCCAATCTAAATGTGTCAAAAACCATTTGGTGCTTTTGTATTAGATATATTTATGAAAAATCTATAACTTTGGAAGACATTTACAATTGAAATTGAATTGCAATTGTCTTTACTCTCCTCCTAATTGCCCGAATTGCACTGCTTTTGTGGTGAACTTTTCCCTGGCTCTTGACTCCTTTTCCTAGCAATATTCTTGGGGGCTGGGACAAATTGAACGTTATTGCCACGATTGTAAAATAAACGTGACCAGGACATGGCTCGGGCAGCCAAAATCAATGCAGCTTGTTGGCCAGCTGAATTCGATATGACAATTTGACGAGGCAGCCACAGGAAGTGGCAGTCCCTTTTTGCAAAATAATCCGTGGGCGAAGGAAACAACGAATGACACGTTTGCAGCGCAAATAGATAGAAATAGTCAATATAAACCCTTAAAAAAGATATTTTCCTTTGGGAAAATCACACAACTGGTGGCCATGCACAGATGATTGCGTTACATAACGCTTCAAGTGTTTTCCATGACATGTGGCGCAGGTGTGGCAGGAATTGGTCACACAAATAAAATATATGCAGATGGGTTGAATTTAAAATTTAAGGATTTAAATAGCCATTTAATATTTGTATCTATTAAATTTAAGTCAATCTTAAGGACAATTTAGATACTAAGTAAAATATTAGGGCAATAAAAAATCCCTTAAAAATTTCATATTTAAAATGTGCAGTTCTCTGATCCCGAAAATAAAATGTTTGTGCACCGCAAAACTAAACGAAAACAATAAATAATATCGAAACAAAGGCGGCTAACGAACAACATCACAAAATTAAAGGGAGCACGAGCAAATGTGACAGCAGATGCAGATGAGTCGCGCAATTGGGATGAGCTAAATGTTTGTGCAAAACATTAAAATAATAATCAAAACAATGATAATTGAAAGCACACAGAGCGAAAAGAAACGAGTGGAAAAATTAAAAACAAATATCAAAATCTGCAATGGAAAATCGTCTGGCATGTGGATAATTTCCAGCAGACTTGCCTCAGCATTAGCGAACACAGATATTCAGTTATATACAGACGTCCTGACAGGCAGGACAATATAATCTGCCGACAATTTGCGCCTAAAAGTTGGCTGCATTTTGTTGAAATGCAAACATGGCTGGTTATTCCGCCAGAGCGCCGACACATTGGCAAATCCAAATATTGTTGCAGCCGCCTCACCCAAAAACCCAAAAGCCCGCAACCCAAAACTCTCACATATCATTTAAAATGCATAAATCCAGCCGCCTGCCGGGCATTACACAAAATTTCCGTTAACAGTTTTCGTTGCCAAAGTGTCGAGTGTTTGAGTTTTGAGCCGAGTTTTCCCACCAGCAAGACAAATACCCGCCTTGTTCATATATTATTTGCAGCCAAATTAAATCTAACAGCTGTGAATTTTACATGTGTGCGGACGACGAGCAAATTTCGAGGCAAATATGAATTTTTAATACAATTTTCGGCGAAACTTTTGTGCAACGTTTCTGCTTAATTAAGTATGCTCTATGGGAAGGCGTTGGAGAGTGGGGGAAATATCTCGTCAAACGTTTGAAATAATCAAATGAATTCTTATAACATCATATTAATTTCGGGGAAAGTTTGTCGGGGTAAAAGTTGAGGCAATAATTTACACAAATTGCCAATTCTGCTGGCCGAATAATGTCCGTCAACTCGAGCTGGCCAAAAGTCACAATTCGGTCAAAACTTTTCTCCGGCTGCCCGACAACTTGTTCTCACTTTATCGCATCTTTATCGGCTCCAGCTCGACAAACACGTCGCCGGAAAATTCAAATGATAAGGCTGTGGTGGAGCTCAATCTGTGGGTGGTTGGGTGGCGCCGGTGGTGCTGGTGGTGCGGCCCTTAAAAGTGGGTGGTTCGATGGGCTGGCTGCAGGGCATTGCGCGTTATGACAACATAAACGATATTTACTTTTTGTGCCTGGCTATTGCCATTTCGCCTGCCATTTCTTTATTTCTCCCGATGCCTTTTATGCGGAGTTTTGCTTTCCCTGGCTTTCCCATTGCCCCAAAACCCCCGCTCATCCCCCTGCTCTATCCCTTGCTCTATCAAAAGTTTTCGACTGTTTCTGTGTGGCGTTTTCTTTTTGTTCGTTTCGTTTGGGTTCTTTTTCTACTTTTTGCTATTTGAAGTACTTCAAAGATTTTAGCATATTTTATTTGAATACTTTATTTCGTGAAATGCGTCTCTGTGTGTGTGCTGTGTGTGAGTGTAAGTGGGTGGGTGGGTGGCTGGGAAATGAAACGACATGACTTTTTCAGCTTTGTTGGCCCCGCTTTCAACTAGCCCCCGCTCTTATATCCGCCCTCCTAACTAGTTTCTATGTCTTTGGTGCAAAGTTTTTCCTTCAGTCGTTGGGAAATGAAATTTTTTCGAAAATTTTTCCGCGGGGAAATGAAAAAGTTTGTCCTGGTGGACACAATGCGGCTGCCCTCGATCTTTTCACCCCGCAATACACACACACACAAACCACTTGTCCTGCAAGTTCTAGTTAATATTACGCATACGCCGCGTATGCCCTTTTGACTTTTTGCCCCCAGTACACCCCGAAAAAGCAGTTCCTTCGTCCATTTTGCGTGGCAATGTGTATGGGGTGCACAGCTGTTAACGCGGGCCACAGGACACAAAGCAAGGCGTGGGATAAGCAATAAAGGATAATGTCATTCAATGTTTTGTGTGTCCCGCGCACAGCAACCAGGACAACAACAACAACATCTGAGGCAGCAACAACGGTGACAACAACAAAGGCGGAAACGCTTGCCATCATCAGCGTCGTGCTCATCGTCTTTCGTTGTCGTTGTCGTCCTCGTTGTCGTTGTCATTGGCAATAGTTTTGTACACTGAACAAATATTGTGAACCGCATATCGATAATTACTATAACTTTAATTTCTTATATTTATTTAAAAACTATTATTTAAAATTAAAAAAAAGGGTTTACTTCAAAATCACTTTAAAATGCTCCCGAAAGTATGCAGTAAAAATAGGTCTTGGGTAAAAATTCGACAAAATTTTAAACAAAACAAATTGCATACTTTAAGGCTTATTCTCGAGTAATTTTAAGCCCGAAGTGGTTTTGGTGATACTTTCATAAAACAAAATAAGATTTGACCCAAAGGTAAACTATTTTTTTTAGATATTCTCTAAGAGAAACTACTTTGGTTACTGAATTTTAATAATATCTCCAAGTGCACCGACTTTGTTGCTGTTTTCGGCTGCCTCAGCTTCTACTTTTAGCTCGCTGCTCCGCCAGACAATAGTCAAAAATGTCTTCATGTCGAGGGCGAGGAGCATAACGGAAATTCGCATTTGAAAAATACTTTCTTCATTTAACAACAATGTCGGGCGGCGACGAGGACGTCAAGGAAGGGAAGGTGGAGCGGAAAAGACACTGGCAGGGTGGCAAAGTGTTGGCATTACTGTAAATCGTTTTCGTTTTACGTTTCATAATGACAAAGACACTGGCAGCGGCACCGGCGGATTCAAAGGAAGGCGATCCAAGGATCCAAGTCGATTGACAGACAATGGGCGGAAATGAAAGCAGCAGTTGCCAAAAACAAAAAACAAAAATTGAAACAAAGAAATGAGGCCAAGTGTTTTTTAATGAGCGGTATGCCCTTAAGTCCGTATAAATCGGATCAATAGCTAGCCGAGCTTTTATAGTAATTATCAAATGTAAATAATCATATTGAAAATATGTAATCCCCCAGTGCATAGCCGCCATTGTTCCATTGTGGAGGAGAAAGCATCTCAAGTTTCATGGGAAAACTTTTCGCATAAGCGTGTGTACGAATAGGGAATTGATTTTTATATATATAAGCCGAAGTGAAAACTTTCAGCCGCGCTCGTTGTATAAAATAAAAATAAAAAACAATCAGCTAAATGCTGGCGTCCCATATGCGCGACAAAAAAATACTTCTCCCCGCCGACAGCTCATTTTCATCGGGATGAGAGTTGCCAGGAGCAAGCGCAGGACATGCGGTGACATTTCGCCAAGGGGCGTTCGCGGGCGGGGCATATTTAAATCTAATTTTGTCACTCAGCAAACAGTGACATGCTCACACATTCTCCATGCAACTGATGCTGCTCGTGCAGGGCAAGAAAAATATTTTATGAAGGTTTAAAGCATGTATGAAAACCAAGAATTAATACTTTTGCTTCTTTGTTTTCAGTTTTTACTCAGATTCCTTAAAAGCTAAACCATAATTTAATACATCTTGGAGGTTGCAATATCGCATGGAGGTGTTCGTTATCCTCAAAATCAACCTGGATAACAAATTAGCCAACATTTTTCTCTGTGTACTGGCGCATTTGACTCACTGTAATCGTGATTTCCTGTGCAACAGACGGTGAAAGAGAAGGCGACAGGGCGAGCGAGTGAGAGGGGGTGATATGGAGATAGAAGCATTGTTGCTGCCGCCTGCTGCTGTCTTTGTTGAAAGCGTTAAAAATGTCACAGCGCATTGCATACTTATTGGCGCATGTGTTAATGCACCACCACAGCTATTGCACCACCGAACCACCAGGCCACCGAACCACCACTGGCAGGCTAAATGTTACGCGCTGCCTGCATTTGCGGCTGGCAAAATCCTTTCGCTTTTTCCCCCGTTTCTATTTTTTTTTTTCGCATTCGACGTTTGCATATTCTCAGCTCTCACACACGGCTTTTTCCTACCTTTTGTGGCAGGTGTTTGAATTAGCTTTCTGTGGGTTGGCCGGGCAGAGCTGCAGCACAATGGCTTGCAATTGCACAAAAGCTTATTAGGTTTTCCCTGCCACTCGTTCTCTGTCTCTGTGTGTGTGATTGCCATTTGGTTTCAGCCCCTTCATGGGCGAGTGTGTGCGCGAGTGTAATACTTTTTTACAACAAATAATGCGCTTTGAGGTCGCGTGCTTCACGTGTTTTAATCCATTCGCTTTTAGCCCTCGCCCCTCCGCGTATATGCCAACTTTTGTGGCACTTTTACGCTTCGCTTTTAACGGCGGCGGTGCAAACGGCGGTTCCGAATCCATTTGACAATGTAAACAACAAAGGGAAACTTGGCTCCCAAAATGCAGAGTTTACTTTGATAAACAGAAGTACGGGTTCCGGAGGAAAACTATTCGGGATTTTATGGCATTCAAGGCGCTTTAATAACTGGCATTCGATGGCAAACTTTTTGGTAATTCATCATCCGATTAATGTGTTTAAAGAGCACTGTTCATGTCTTAAACTTAATAATTTTAAATATTATAAAATAATATTTAACTGTATTACTTACCACAACTTAAACCGTGACATTTAATACCTTAAAAAACAAGTATTTGGAACATTGTTAAAGCAAAATTGTTTTTTCGCACACACTGAAATAATTTTGCAGGCAATTATGTAATTTTCCAAAAAAGTATTTGTTGAATCCGACTTCTTTAAAATGCTTAGCTAAGGTATAAAATTTAAATGCCATCATATGGCTTAACATTTTTTTACTCCATCCCTCGCATTTATAATATCCGAAAAGCTTGACGAAGGGATTCGCCTGGCTGAGCCATGAATTATATTCGGGCAACACAATGGGCCCTGGCAAGGGCTCTCTTGGCCAGCAGATGCGTTGCCCATGGCTATAATATGACCCGGAGCACTCGAAAGTGGATCCGGGGATGGCCAGGATGTACTCCCATTTCGTTTACACGGCATTTTCAGCTTGAGTTGCTGTTGATTTAATTCAAGAGGGCATGCATTTCCAATGTCGAGGACCCGTATGAAAAGTGTACAGCGATCCAGAGGATCCGTTAGCCCCGCCTTTTCCATCATAATTGCTCGGCTTTTCGGGCGATGCAAATACGAGTGGCATTGTAACATAATTTCCCGTGCAAAATACATCAAAATGGACCATCGTGAAAATCTGCATTTTCATGTGTGTTTGCACAGCAGTCTAAACTTCGCACACAGGCAGATATGTTGATGTGGTTAGTTAGCATCTGTGTTTATATTTGTGTTTGCATTTTGCATTTTCCGCCCTCGAGTGCGGAGGCGGGGGGCGGTTGGTTAAGGGGGGCGTGGCATACACATGTCCATGTCCGTCACACTTGTCGCTGAGCATGTAGTAGTGTTTACCTCCGTTCCACAAACCATTTTATCGCTTTTTTCTCTGTCGATTTGGCCTGGCACATTTGTGTTTGTTCAGCTACTTTTGCGGTTTGCCGCTTTTCGCGCACATTTCAACCACATTTTTAGTGACTCCGGTTTGGACAAACGCCAAAAAACGAGGCTCCAAAAAAGGGTTCAAGTGCGCGAAAGAAGAAAGGACAATATAGGAAAATATAGGTTCAAAATCACCGCAAACTATTAAGATCTGCTGCCTTTTTGAGAGGTGTCCGTACATTTCCTCAAACGAAATTCGCAAATAAATTAAATACCAACCAATGGTACATTGTTTGCCCATTGATCGCGTGGGAATCGCTAATTTATAGTCCGTAATGAGAGCAGCACAGTTTAGACAGCCACTCCTCGTTTAATGGCTCATCATTTGAATTCGGCTCGATAATCGAGAGAGCCCAGGAAATGAATTAGAAATGCTGGCAAATTGAAACGCATTACCATACAAATCTATAATTTCAACGAAATTAGAGTACATTTTTATCGCAATCCGATGTTTTTTGAACTTTTTGGCGCCCACTTGTGCGGGCTTGTGTGTTTGCGTACCACGGGGCGTATGCGCAATTTGATGTGCTCGCAATTCAATTAAATTCGGCAAATTAAAGCGAACCGGTATAGCTGAAGTGAAATTTAATTGCATGGGGGACCGATTTCCCCTTTTGCTCTCTGGCTTCCTCCCTGGGGAGGTCAGGGCAAAATGCAGCACGTATTTATTAGCTGACGTGCATTGATGAAGGTCGAACCAGCGAGTGCGTGATCCACTGAAACGGGGGAGGTGTACCTCCCCCTCTTGCAGGACCTGCCAAGGATTCCCCCAGGCCGCTGATTGACTCACGATTATGCAATAAAACAGCAGACGACAGGCAGGACAACACTCAAATCCCCGCAGAGACAATGGGCCGCAGACCAAGTCCCTGTTCATGCTCCTCAGCGCCCTCGCTTACCATCGCACTCTGGGTGTTTGCGAGGGTTTCATTGGCTTCATTTCAACAGCAGCTTTTCAAAAGCTAAAACTTTTTTATGTCCAACTCATTAAAAATGTGCGCCAATGGACTTTCTGCAGGCCAGTCCCGGCATCCTTGATTCCTCTCCGACTTTGGCTCAAGCTTCGCTCTTTTACCACACATACACGTTGGGGTATAAACAGAATCGGGCAGAAATACTTATACACTGGAAAGAAAATTTCATAGATATTGTATTACATTAAAAACGCATAAAATATCTTTAAATGTCAAAAAAAAAAATTTGTCATGCAAGAACCCATAACAATTCCTACAAGAAACTTAAAAAGATCTCGTATTTTATTTTAAGAGAATTAATATTTAATAATGTTTCTTACCTTTAACAAACTGCTTTATATTATTTTTCCTTATGTAGATTTTGGGATGTTTTCCGCTTGAATTTCTCGGCTTTTGCCCGAAAGCGAGAGCGTACGACCAAGTTGAAGTCAGAAAGCCAAATGCAATTTCCAAGTTTTTAATGTGCGAAATTTCTAATTTAAGATTTACGATATTTTTATGTCGAATTACGTACCACCCGGCTGCCCCATCCCGATCCCATCCCAACCATGCCCAATCCCCGCCGCTGATGTTCGCTCATTTTCGTGCTCTGGTGTTTGGCTGTGAATTCCTTTGGCCAGCTGCGAAGTTGGGCCGGCTTTTAATGGAGCCCCAGCTCGGCGAGGACTCTTTAATTGTGGAACTGAACTGGGCGTAATGCAGGCCCCGCCGGATGGGTATATTTTTGGGCTCTTAATTATGGACACGCCCAAAGGTCAATGGTCGCCTTTTGATGCAAATTTTATGGACTGGAACTTAATTGGCCCCGGTTTTCCCGGTTCGAATGGCCCACCCACACACACAGAGACATAGCGAAAAAGCTGAAAAATCTGCCGCCGGCAAATAAAATGCCCTGTCCAAATTGTTTTGCGACTGACCAATTGACTAAAACCAACAAAAATTTGTAACTGGTGCAGATTTAATGTGCATTTGTTTTTCGGCACGGTTTTGTTTTTGTGAAGGGTCAGGGAAGGAGGGTTTGTAAACGCAGCGATTGCAGCTGCAGTTTTGTTAGTTAGGGCAATAAATTGTTGGCCCTCGGTTTTCGGAGGGCCAGGGGTTGTGTCAGATGCAGAGATTGCATAAAATAAATTGGTCAGCGATTGATTTGGGGGATTTGCCGAACAATTTATTACCACCGAGATAAAGGCATTTGAGTGTCAACATCAAAATGGCAACATTCCATTCCAGTCGAATGCCCGACCCAGTCAAATATTTTCCCTTTAATCCTTTTTGCGTGACCTACACGGAAAGCATTTTTGTTGGTATTGGCGTTTTTGAGTGGGAAGATTAAAGAATTAAATAAGAGACGCTTATAAGAATAAACGAGTAATAAGCCAGTTAAAAGAAAAGATTAAATATTATATAAAAAATTTAAAATTTACAAGAAAATTCTTTGCAACTTAAAGTAATTTTTATTCATTCATTCATTTCAAAACCTTATACCGTTTTAAGGCTTTTTCCCTGACTGAATCTTTAAGGGCACATTTTACAGCACATTAGGCAGACACCCGATTCGAGCGGAATTTAAACCGCTTAAGTGACAAGAGAAGCGTCGACACGTGCTCCATTGGCCAGACAGAAGCACAGGGGGACAGTGATCCCCGGCGGTGGCCCGAAAAAAGAAACCGCAAAAACCGTATCTCAATTGCAATCACTCAAAACAACGGAAATGACGCTTAGCACAACTTCCTGTCGCTCCGGCGGACAAGCGGACGGACAAATGAAAGTATCCACAGCTACGGGACGACGCGCAGCACCGCCCAACCACCGAGGACCACCCACCAGAATTGTAATTCATGTCGCTGGGGGAGTTTTTTTTTTTGGCATATTTGTCAACTCTGTTTCCACTGCACACATGATGAGGTGGGTAGTGGGTGGTAGTGGGTGGGTGGTGTGTAGGTGGCATAGGGATTGTAGTCGGTGGTGTGGGAGCTTAGGGCCGGCCACGCCCATCAGCCATACACCACCGACTGGCACATTCAAGTGCAATTTCCTTGTAATGCGAAACTATGTCATTTTGGCACGGACGCGGGCCGAAAAGAAGTTCCAGGATGCCGGATGGGGCCGTTGGTACAGGGAAGACTCCATAAAATATCCCAAAAAGGTTTTAATATTTAGCAAAATGTAAAATGATTAATTTAAAATACTTAAACACGGTTTCGTTATAATTCAGCTACCTATTAAAATGAATCCTTGAGAGAAATCCCTGCTAGAAAACCACTTTAATGGCGCTTGCCTGTATTTGCTGGCAGCGCGTGCATGCAAACATGACACGTTGGCGCACTTGTGATGGCACTCGTGTCCATGTCCACCTGGCAGCCGGCTCCTGGCTCCTGGCACTTTTCACCCGGCGATTGCAGCTGCAACCGGATGCGGAACCAGAAACCCTGGCTCTGGCTCTGGACTGTGAGCTGGAGCCGGAGTGCCGAAAATAGCCGGCAACAACCGGCAAGCAAAGTGGCAACTAGAGTGACGGGCTCCGGGTCTCAGGGAAATGATTCTGGGCGGAGGAGATCCCCGGGCGGCAGAGAGATCCCCGGCAGCCGGGCTGACAGGCGGCATTTGATAATGTCAAGCCCCAAATCAGCAACAGACACCGGCCAACTGGGGGACTCTTCGAGACGGGGGTGGACAATTGCACGTTGCGATTTCAGCCAGTCAGCCAGTTGCCACTTGGCCGGGCACACATGGCCAGGCCATCTCAAGTGCCTGTCTGGGCCATCGTCGAGTGCGGTTTGTCTGGTCTCCCGGCCGATGGCACAACTAAGCAACTATAGTTTAACTCCTGCCCCTCTTTATACCATAATTGCCGCTGAATTTGTCCACCTTTTTGTCTTTACAGAACAGTTTCACATTTTTGTGGGCGATCTGAGTGCCGAAATCGAGACGCAACAGCTGAAAGATGCTTTCACCCCATTCGGAGAAATATCGTAAGTACTAAGATACACTTTCAGATATCTTAAAAAATATATGGAATTAAATCTAGGCCTAGAAAAATAGTATAACATCCAATATATAGCATTTTATAAGTACTTCAAGTTCAAGTTATTTACAAATAGTTACATGCCCTGACTTAATTTGGATATTTTTAAATTTATATAAACAGACTTAAGCATGGCTGGTCAAAGTAATATATTTCAAAATAATAACCAAAACCTATTCCTGGACTTTCTCCCTCTCCAAAAACCTTTGCCCAGCATCGATCCATGCTTCGGCCAGCACATTAACTCCAAATAAAGAACATTTTGCCGCACTTGTGCCGGCCGAGCAAATTGTTAAATAAACAAACAAACGGCAAATGAAGTCCCCCGTCTTTCTGCGCCTAATTTATGAATAATTAGCGAGCCGAGGATGCATGTCGAAGGAAACCGCGAAATGTTGTGCCACAGCAACGTGAATTTCTCTCGTTTCCAGCTTTGCTTTTGTTTTTTTTTCTGCTGCTGGTTCTGGTTCTTTTGGTTTTTGCTGAAAATCACGAGTGAATGGTCCATAGAAACGGTGGGGCTCCCAAGCAACGGGCAATAAATTAATAATTTAATTTTCGACTTTTTTGTTTGAGCAGCCAGAAAGGGGGAAAAACAAACTGCAATGGGGACCGGGGACCAGTTGAAAGCCACAAGCAGCTGTCGACGCCGGGGCAAACAAATGATGCCGGGGCGAGTGGCCCAAAAAAATATTAGAGCAGAACAAGTGAAAGCAAATAAAACTGATTTATATACATACATACATCCCCTGTGCAGGTTAACCTGCCCCACCTTACCTGTGGTGAATATATATATTTTTATGCCCGGCTCAGAAATGTTGCGCCCGGTGATCAGGTCAGTAACCAAAAAAAGACGTCCTGGGAGCGTTTTTCGCAGGCTTTTCATTTGCCACTTCCTTAATTAATGAGCATCAGCCTTCGTCTCCGTCTTCCATTCGCCCCTCGCTATTTGCTCTCGGTTCTTTTGAGAAACGTTGAACTCATTTTGCCAGAAACTATTTATTCGAGTGCACACTTGGAGAAAATGGTGTCTAAAAATAACTAATAAAATTGTAATGCAGCAGTTGTTTTATAAAGAAAACTAAGCCCTTCTTAGTTGTTATAAAAGTCGAACTCAATACTTTAGAAAGTTAATAAAATTGGATTAGCCTATTCAAGTACCTAAAATTGTATGGCAACTTCATTAATAAAGAAGCTAATTTTTAAAAAATCAACTGATTCTACATTAAGATTCTAGTTTTCGGAATTCAAAACGTCTTTAAAAATAAATTTCTTATTGTGCAATGTCAAACGTTCATTTAACATTACGAGGGCTTGGCCTTTTGAAGTGCTTGGCTTGGATTTTCGGTGGCGGTTTATCCCGCGGCCCGGCATCTGCAAATACTGTTCTTCCGCATGTTTATTTTATGACGGGAGCAAATCTACGAAATAATTACATTTTTCATCTACACCTGAAGTGGTTCTTGGCTGCCTTCCACTGCCTTCGGGGCCCAAGGAACCGGCTTCAAAGACATCCTCTTGCCAGGACATCCTCCGTCGCTGGCCTCGCCTCTTAATTTATTGCTCTTTATGCCTTGAGTGCCCGCGTGGGAAATAATCGCAAATATGTTGTCGTCTCCGGTCTCCGGCCTTACCTACTTTTCATCATCAGGTTAACAGCACTCATGGGTGGATTTTTCATTTAGGAAGCTAAATTTATACAACAATTTGGCCCCCAGACTTCAGCTCGTTTTTAATTAACTGGCTTAACTTTCCAACTGCGGCGAACAGTGGAAACTTTACAAAGTAATATGTGTGTGGAAAATTCACCATAACTTGAAGTTTTTGTGGTTTTAGTTTGGCACCGGGAGACGCAGGAGATGGAGGCACACAGACAGAACTCATTATGAAAGTCGATGGAAAATTATTGAAAAGGAAAGGCTGCGGGAACAAAAGAAACTTAATCCCCCAATTAATTGCTTGCCTTTGGCAACGCAATCGCAATCGCAACCGTAATCACCATCATAATCCCTTCAAAATAATTAAGTCTCTTTGAGTTTCCAAATCAATCAACACCTTGTGCTTAATCAAAACCACCGAGCACACTTGTCCACTTTCCCAGCACCAAATTTCAGACAATTTTCCCCTGGGGGCCACCACTAATATTTATATAGTTTCCCTATCGCAACTGTTTAATGGACTGGCACACACCAAAAATCCGATTAGACAATATAATGCGAAGACTCTCATTCTTATAATGGCCATAAAACACAAGGCCCCGGAGTGTGCTTGCTTTAATGCAGCTAATTAATTATTCGGCCGGTCGAAAGGATCAACATAAAACCCAAGGCACACCAGACCACACTTCTTGTTGGCCAATTAGGGAAATTCGCAGAAACCAATCGACTGCAGCGACCAGAGCCAGAGTGCCAAAACGATGACGGGCAGTTCAAGAGGCAGTTCGATATATAGATATGGGTATATATATGTGGCATATAATACCAGACTATAGTCGTGACCGAGCACAAAACTGAAATTCAATTATCCGCCTGCGGTGGGCGGCTCAAATTGCGTCTGCTTGTCGATGCAGTCGCCGCAGCCCAAAACCATAACCAGATAGCAGTGCTCCTGATTAATCACATGCAATATGTTCTGACCCCTCCGACTTCGGACTCGTTTCGTCCAGTATTCATAAATAAAACCAGAATCAGATTCAGATTCGGATTCGGAATGGGAATGAGAATGGGAATCGGAATCACAACCAGTTCTGGGGAGAGAGACAAACAAAGAGGCCCGGCACAATGGGCAAATTGATTAGCGAGCGGGACATGGACACGTCCTGGCCATTTGGCAGGACCTCTGTGGCTCCTGGCCCGACTCCTGATTAGTTTCCTCGATATTGTTGCCGCCTCTCATAATTCAATTACATTTTTGTGCTGCACGGCTAACGAGCCCTTCTCGGCCTGTAATTGGCAGCCCTTCTTGCTTGTTGCTGTTTGCCGCCTTTCATTGTCGGCCACAAAAGGCTTAACTTGGCCTTTGTGCCCAAGTTTGGAACGAACAAATTTTAAAATTCCCAGGGAAAAGAATACAGGGATCATTTCAGTAAGCAAAACTTACGATTTAAGAAATTTCAATTTAATTGAATATTTTGAATCCCAAAAAATCATTTAAGAACTAATAGGATAACAAATCTTCACAGACGGAAAGTAATAATAAATAAAATGATAGTATCTCAACATTCATACATAAAAAAAGGTATAAACAAGTTAAAATAGAAAATGTAAGTTCATCTGAATGAGGAGAAATTATTCTATTCTATTCACTCTATATCCTATTATAACAAACCATATTTTTCGATGTACCCACACAAAACTTATGCTGAAACTTACGTGTAAAACTCCTGAAGAGGTGGCCGGGAAAAGGGCAAAGAAATCAACAAGATAATAGTTGATAGTTGCGACTGGGAATGCGAATGGAAATAAACTCGCTCGCTATCGCGTTTGCTTTTTTCGGCTACTTTTAATGACACTTGGAAAAGTTTTGATTTTGGTTTGCTGTCTACCATCTCCAGACTGCAGACTCCCTCCATTGCCACCTTGCCGCGACGTCATTACGTTGATATTACTTCGTTTTCTTCCTTTTTTAACCGGGCATATAATTTTGTCGCCCCGTTTTAGGGACAGCCTCGATTGGGGCGATGCTGAAAATGAGCAAAACTTTCAACTTAATCTATTCAGAAAGTTGCCTCAGCCTCGGCTATGGATTCAGAGCCTCGGCCCCGGCCCTTTTCATAAACTTCAAAATGTGCTTGTGCACGTCGTCAAGTTAACTTGGCTCCTTTCTGCAGTTCTGCAGTTCGACTTTCTGTTCGCTGCGGAAAAAGGGGAAACGGAAACCAATGATCGGCGACAAGTGGGCGGCGGAAATGGTGGAAAAGTTGAGCGGCCCGCGCCATCTAACTCGGCGCTTAAGTAGGCGGCGGCTTTTGTTGCGAGGCGGCGAGTGACAAATCAAAATCGCATTCAAATGCGACGCGGCGTGCAGCGGAAGTTAATGCGAAAAACTTTTGCCCCAAAACGCGCACAATCAGTCAAGCATCTCCTTGGCACTCCCAGCGATTTTACCTGCACTCGAAAAAAAATATGGGTCTTAATATAAGACGTAGTGCATCACAGAAAAATCATTTTCGATAGGCATCAACATCCTTAAATTATTTTTTAAATGGCTTTAATACTTATAGTGCAAAAATTTATCATATTTTCTAAATAAATGCTTTTGGGCGAAGCTAATTTATTTTTTCGTCTGTGACTTTTCCGGATTTTCCCTCAATCCTTCGCTCTGTTTGTGCGTAGTGTGAAAAATGAGTCTTGGCAGTTTGTGTTGCAGCCGCAGAAGCCTGACACTTTTTCATGCCGCCTGCTACGATTTATATTTGTGGCAAGTGTCAAAAGTTAGACCAACTTCGGCGACTTTAAAGCGCCACTCAATGCAAATTAAAGCCAATCGCAATCGGGCCGCAGTACATTGAGCTGTGTAAACTTTTTAATATAATTTTAATGGCCAGCAAAGTTTGCACAATCATTAAATGGCAAACAATTTTCGTTTTCAATTTGTGCAGATTGTGTATCAATACACAGGTTTAATGCTTAGATAATAGACAGAAAAGCCAGCAGGCGGTGGCAGCGGCTCTGGCGACTTGCTGCCTCGGGGCATAAATTTATTTAATTTAGGCAGGGCAACTTTGGCCATAAAATACGCATTAATTCATTAAAATTGACAAAGGCGAAACACGAGTGCCAAGCACGGTTGGCTGCCTTTTGGACAGTGTCTGCTGCCAAATGCTGGGCGACCGAACCGAACTGAACTGAATGACTGAGTGACTGGCTGACTGACAATGTCCTGCGTTTTTGGGGCCAACTAAGCGGAGCCAAAACAGTTTGCAAAACGGCGCCCCACAGCGGCTAAATGTATATAAATAAAAGTGCTTCACTGGCGAGAGGAGCGGCGGCGCCTTTTAAAATTAAATCAACGGAAATAAAAGGGACAACAGCTACAGCACCAGCAGCAGCAGCAGCGGCAGCAGCCCAAAAACTTTTTTATCGCGCCAACAAAGCCGCGCCAGAAATTATGCTGCAATGAAGACGACAACGAGTATAGTCCTTTTCGTCCTTGGACATGGGGCGACAATTTTTGGCTGGCGCTTAAAATGGCACTTTGGCTGCCTGTCATTTGCAGGCAGCGCGGCACAAATTGAATTTAACTGCACTTTCTGGGCCTCGGCTTTCGCCGGAATTGAGCCGCTGCCAAGAAAACAAGTCGTCGTCGTCGACGGCGGTGGCGTCGACCCTCCGGGGCCCGCACATATGTTGAAAGTTTATCACTTGGCCAAATAAAAATTTGCTACTCGGCTCGACGCGACTCTACGGCCTTGCTCTAAACTTTTGGCTACAAATTTATTGGCAATAAATTGACTGCCATTAAAGTAAGCGAATAAAAAATGGCTGCCAACGCATAAATCCCCCAAATAATTTGACAAAATGAGTCACACAGATTGAGTGGCCCATTTTATGGGCCTCCGGCTCTACGCCGAAGTCACAGGTGCAATTTCGACACGGAAATGTAATTTTAAAGCACTCAACGACCTCGGGGGCAGCCTCCTGAAGTTTTGAGCCTCGCAAAAAATGGGTGGAATGAGCGACAGGCTGGGGCACAAAATAATATAATCATGGAACAATAAAGTCGGCGGGTACACAGGAAATAAAAGCATAAACAAATTATACTGTATTATACTATACTATACTAAGGCACCTGAGTCTTATTAAAAATAAATAAAATACTAGCCATACTCTAACGGTTCCAGAAATATAGAAAGTAAAATAATATATTTTGGAAGTTCTTTATTTACTTTTTAAATTAGAAAAGTTTTTTTCGTATTAGATAAACAGACGGACGCGGATGGCCATGCAGATCTGCCAGCCAAGTGTCGAGTGCCCTGTAATTGCCGGACAAAGGTAAACGCCCGAAGGGGCGGCACGGGCCGGGCTCAAAGTAGAAAAGATAAGGGCTGAGAAGATGGCCGGGAAGGGGGGCGAATTAAATGAATTTGATTTACGTTTTTAAAGCCAAATAAACGCCTTTCAATTAAGTCGAAAGCCGGAGCAGCAGCTGCCCACGATTCGCCATTCTCCAGCGTTGTCTCTTATTGACTTTGGCAGTGGCTGTGCCGCTGACAGCGTTCGTCGTTGGCATTGGTCTCTGGCAAAATACTCGAAAAACCACCGCAAACACCTGACGAGCATTCATTCGATGCCACCTCACCTGCCCTCAGCCGGCCACCTCCCCCCGCCACCCGCCTTTTCGACCATCCGCAACCGCCGTTTGCACAGGGCGCTCATACGCCCTGTTGCCTCGTTTCGCTTTTGTCGTTACATTTTGAACCTGCCGTTGTGCACTGCGATAAATTTTGGGTAGAACATAAAATTCAAATTAAAGCAAGTATTTTGAACCATTGACGTTTGATGCATATTTATTTTAACTTTTAAATGGAATCTTTTGTAATATACATTTGGTCCAAAAGAAATGATTTATTTATTAAAATCATTAAACACTAAAAACTACATATAAAATTATGGATGGATTGCTTCATTGATAGTATCTAAAGGGATAATATGAGGGATAATGACCTTATTTAGTCCATAAAGAAATTAAGAGTCAAGGAATAAATAAAAATATAAAATTTTCGAAGTGTACGCTCCTTTTCGCTAAGTGCACGCTCTCAGCTTGTTGTCATTTCGGTAGCGCCGCACCGTGTTCACTGATTTCGCTTGCAAATTAATGAGAAATTAGAGACAATGCCAGAGTCAGAGCCACAGTGCCGCAGATAGGACGATAGGAAGATGGGCCAGGAGCAGGAGCAGCAGCAGGATGAGGAGCAGGATCCGGAGCCGATGCCATTGCCACTTCCATGTCCGCTTTCCTTGTCGTAAAAAGAACATTTGTGCTAATTTAGAAAAAGGCAAATTTGGACAGGACTTCATTACGGGCACGTAACGGCATTGGCATTGCTTTTGGCCTGGCCCTTGTTTGATTGATTGAATTTGTCTGGGATTGGTCATTGGAGGCGCTTCGGGGGTCGCAGGTCGTTGGCTCAGGGGTTCGTCATCTGGTGTAATGGCCACAGTGAAGCCCCGAGTCCAGCAGCCATACATATTTAATATTTAGATTATTTCCTTGCAGATTGATATCAATTTAATGTGTTTTTGGGGGCAGAAACAATTTGCATAATGTCTTTTTGATTTGCATTTTAGTTTCGAGGGTCTATCAATTTGTTCGAAGCCCAGCAGCGGCAACAATGGGGAATTGAATGCATTTCAAATTAATCTTTTTCCCTCGAAAGCCGCAAAGCCTCGGTGCAGAACCACTCCAGCGTTTGTCTGCAATTAAAATTAATTAAAACACATTGCCATGAGTGGCGGACGGAGTGGCCACGCCCCCAAAAGAATAGGTGGGTAGGGCCTGGGCTCTTCTGAAAAGTCTACGCCCCCTCAGCTCGCAGTGCGCTGTAATTTCAGATTAATTTGCATATTAGACCGCTGACATTTCCAACTACAACTGCGGCGGAGGACAGTGACATGTGTGCGTAGTGACGAGTCGATTAATTGCCTTAGATTATCCTCTCGGCACGCACACACAGCAATTGTGTGTGTAGATACTATGCGGGGTCGCTTAATTTGTGCCTTGAGCTAATTTCGTTTCTTTGTTGTTATTGCAAAACGCACGAAGGACATTACGATTCTGGGGCTGCCATCAAACGAAATTATAATTGAGACCCGGCCGCAGTGAAATCCTCGAGAGCGAGCGCTTTAATAAAATCACCAGCTACACGGGTCGAAAAAATCACTCAAATTAAAAATAAATTATAAGTCGAAAATAATCTATGATACTTATTAACTGTCCTCGGTATCTCAGTTTTGGTAGATATTAAATATATTTCTTACGTTTTATTATTCTTTAGATCATTGATTGACCTTAAAATATATTTTACAGATCCATTATAATGATAATTTCTGCTCTGTGTACTAAGGAAAGGGGAGTGAGATGTGTTTGTACAGCTAAATAGCTATGCATGCCTAATGTCTGTATTTAACTGGGCATGAACCATGAGCAAAGTCTGGTTCTGGGCACGCTCGTAATTATAGAAGCACATACCCGCCCAGGACCTCCAGCGCCCCATCCCCCACTTCGTCACCCACTCACACCAGTTAATAATCAACTTACGCATCTGCAGCGAAATACACACACACTGATAGCATACACGGACATCGGCAGGATAATGCGTGCGTAGCCGGGTGGTTGGGCCTCCCACTCCCGGCCAGGATAATGTCAATTTGTCTGTGCCACATGGCCACGCGCTTTTTATGATTAAAATAGGTAATAAAATTGTGCATGTGTGGGCCTCTCGGCACTGTCATCGTGCGAGGAGTTTGTGGCGGGGCGGTGCGCTTAAATTAATTAAACCAAATAGAAAAACTGAAGCGCAAAGCCACAACAAATTAAATAAAAACGTTGGCAATTTGTATGAAGTACCTACCCAGCGACAATTCCCAAAATGCTTGCAGTGTCGCAAAGGTGACTAAGCAGGTCAAATTAAAAATGTTAATTTGATTTTCATTTAAACGGCTTCTACCTTCTACCATTGCATGTTCCCAGAAAAATTTAATTCATTAAGGGGCTCAAAAAGCTAACACTTTCGGGATGACAAAGGCTTATTAAGCTCATTGGGTTGCCACACGATTCTGGGGAAAATAATGGGGAGCAGTTTGGGATTCCATGAAACATTAATATCGTTTCCCAGAAAAACATTTTAATAGAAAGAAACAAACCCAAAGGTTCTAAACCATTCTAGAACATTGAAAAATATTTATTATTTCTAGTGAAAGCAATAATCTTCCTAAGGAACCTTCCCAAAACTATTCCTTCAACTGAACTGCAAACTTTCTGGTCGGTTTATCTCTGTTTAAAAACTGGTAAAACAAAATCTGAAAAAGTTTACTAGCAATTTCCCGGGATTTAAATGTCTTGCTCTGCTACCAAAGTGTCGCCAGCTGCTGCCAGTCTCGGCCTGATGAATTTGTTGATTTATCACAGACACTTGGCCCACACCTACGCACCCCAAGGAATCCCAGACACGGCATATGAATATATACTACATGTATATACACCCTCTGTGTGTGCCTTACAATGTCCACAAAGAGCTGGCTGTGCAAGCTGCGAGGATTTTGCCAAATGGCGTGAATTTATTTTCCAGATGTAAGCAGATGTGAAGTGCGGAGTTCATTGGCATCTCGTGTAACAGCTGCCGCTGCTGCAAAGTCCTCGGACTTTGGCCAAAACCGGATGAGCCAGATGCCAAGATGCTAAGCTCGGGGACCGACTGATTGCTTCCTCCTTTTGAGAAGGCAGACGGAAGTCATCCGATTAGTTAGTTTCAGCTTTCCCCTGAACTCTCTTTCTAAATCAAGTCGGTGCTATTAATTCGCCACCACACCTCTGAGCACTCAACTACGGGCTGAGTAATTATGTGCGCCAATGCTCGAGCTCAGGTGGAAATCATGTTGTGTATTTCCGTTGCAATTGCGAAATTTTAAACTTGTTAACAGCAAATTGAAGTCATTTCCTGTTGCAACAACAATATGTTGCGGCATAGTGCAGCACAAAATAAATGAGAAAACCACAATGCAACAGCAACCGACAAAACACAAAAGTATACAAGAAAAAAAAGAGGAGGAAGAAAAGGCACAAGGACTCAGGACCAAGGAAAACAAAAATGCCAAAAAGGTACAAAAGCGGAAATAAACGTAGCAGGCAGGCGGCCAAGGACCAAGGACCAAGGAACGAGGACCCAGGACCAAGGACCAGTTCCCCGGACAGGATAACCTGTTGACCACGTGCATACTGCAATTCAAACTACCCAACTCAAGTTTTGCCGAAAAATGCCAAGAAAATTGCATTTTCGCCGGAGCAGGAGAAACATGAAAAAGGTAGCAACCTCGACTGGCGACAGTGCAAAATAAGTAAAAGGCAGCTGGGAAATAAACTCCGGCGTTTTGTGTTTGTCGGGAATAGGCAGAGGGAACTGTACACCCTGAAAAATAGGGTCCTTGAAATTATAAATATTTTTTTTTAAATTTTTAAAAGTTGAAAATTAAAGTTCAATTTTATCAATTTAACACAATGAAATAATAAATGAATTTATAAGCCAGAGCGTTAACCAATTTCATAATACAATTGGATTAAATTGCGGGGCATGCAACTGGTATCATTTATGTTACCCCTCTTTATATCAACTAAAATGTATTCTATTTTCGTAACTTAATGAAATAAATATTTTTTTGAGTGCATTTAGAAGAGGTGTAGGCGAAAAGGGAGTCAAGGAAGGGGTGGCCAAGTGAAATGCGCGCATCGCGTGCTGCGAATGCAATTTCGGAGCTGCTGCACGACCACGCCCCTTATCCCCCTTCAGACTGCGTTAACAATTTCCAGAGAAAGGGGTCTGGGAGGAGAGGGGACGACAAATGCAATCTACAAACAATGAAATGAATTGTCAAGTGCAAACATGCCACTGACGTGCAATTGCAACGCGTATGCAACAAGCCTTCATTGGCTGCAATTGCCACAGCCAAGCGGAAAACCACCCACACATCAGCAGCTCGCATTGCGAATTTATTTTGCATGCCACTGGGCTGGCAGTTAAAAAACATGCCAGAAATGCGAGCTGCTTAGGCGCTTCCGCCGGTCGACTTAACAAGAGCCCATCAGCCGTCAAAGCGAGCGATAAAATGTTTTGGCCAGGCCAGAAAGCTTTCATTTTTGCTGGCCAAAACGAGTGGAGCGGACGGAGAGAGAAAACGCTGCCACTTTTATGACACTGCTATTCGGTGAAAGCTGTTTTGGCCGTTGTGTTGTGACACGATTAAAGGACTCGTGGACTCCCGGACTGGTGGCCTCCTAGACTCGTCGACTCGAGGACGCTGTTCTTTTACCGCTAGCTGCTCCTTAAAGATTTATGGTCCGCGCCATGCACTTGCAACTCCGCCGGATATCCGGAATGACACGACAAGCAGCCGAAATGCATTGGCCGTAAACGGATACTTGGCAGCGGACGATTACTCCGGCCCATGGTAGAGGCTTTATGTCCACTTCGAGGACATCTTGTTGGGCCCCTGCGACCACAATTTGTACACTGAGAAAAGGAGGGAAGAGGACGTCAAGCAGACTTGACAACTGGTTTCAGATAATAGGTTAGAAGCAGTGCCCTCAAATGATGTTTCTATTTAGTTATTTTAAAAAATATTATATTATTTTAAACACACTTTAACTTTTTTGTGGTTATTAAAGCTTCCCCCACATTTCCTCTCAAGGACCTGCTTATTTTCCGCAGTGCACTCGAATTCCTTGTTGCATTTCAACTATCCCGTCGGCTGCTTAATCTTGGCTTCATTCAGGTCACCCACTCAGGATGTTTTCAGCAGCCTTTCGGCTGACTTTGAGTTGGATTTTCGGTAAGCAATACAAGATGCCAAAAAACGAACAAAAAATATGGCAGAAACTGAAAGCTGAATGCCTCTGCCCACAATTGTTGCTCCAAGTTGAGACTTGGCTTTTGTTGATTTGAACTTTTGTTCATCTTTTTTCCTTTTTCTTTGACAAGGGGCAGCCGATGTGGGCATGGTCATGTTATCTTGTTGACATGCCGGACGTTGACATATCCATTTTTTACAAGCCTAGACAAGCTCACTGGCCCCTCCAGCTGCCCGGTCATTTCTTTTTCTATTTGCCCGGTCTTATGCTGGTCCCTCTCCTTGCCTCAAACACCAAACCAAACCAAACCATACCCTCTGTATGTTTGTGTATTATAGGAATAACAATGGCCAATGGCCAAAGGCAACGCAAATAACAACGGCAATCGGGCTGCCTGAAGGTAATTTATTATTTTTTTGTGACTTGATTTTTCTGTTTTGTGGGTCAATTCCTAGAAATAAATCAATTTTAAATCACATCATTATTAAATGGCTATAAATGCGGGCAATGCTTTGTTTGCTGGCAATAATGTACGAAGGTATGTGTGGGCCGCCCTCACACAACAATTAACACTTGGCCATTACTTCCATTTGCGGCATGTTAATTTGTTGCCACATCAATTGCTGTTGCCAATATGCGAGGCGAATGCACAAACAAACGACGCGCTCGCTTTCAAAGGCGCACCCATACACTGGGAAAATAAGGGAGAGATAAGGCATTTAGCGGAAAAAATTAATTTTCTTACTAAAATTTATAAGTTTTCTTACTAATATAACTCCAGATCTACGCAATTTTACAATGTGTAATATTTATTTTTTTTTAAATTTAAGATTAAATAGTATGGGCTTTATTTCACTGGGCGTTAATTTTCTGGTAAAGGTGTAAAATAAATATCAAGGTGAAGTGTTTTCCATTTAAAGTTTCCGTTTTGAGTATTTACTAAGGAACCGACCTTTTGCAATGTTTTTTTTTCTGCATTTTAGTAACTAATTGTAACATTTTTCACGGTGTACATACACATAGACACCAGTTCAGGATTCTGGACTCAGGATGCTTGTGTAACAATCTCACCGACAGCTGGCGCTGTTGCGGTTTGCAGCTACAACTATTACAACAGCAACATGAAGGGCAGCCTGCAGCAACAACAACCGAGGCTGCAAGGCAACTTGATGGGTGCAAAAGGGGGTGGCTATTGGGTGGCTATTCGGTGGCATGGGGGGTGGCAGCCATGGGCTAGTGGGACGGCGGCTTGCTGACAATTGCCTGACACTGGGCAGCTGCTTTATTTGCCCGGCACACGTGGCCAAGCCCCACACACCCCCTGCTGGCCCATTGAATTGGCCCGGCCAAGTCAGACAAACAGAAGTCAGGCGGTGGGCGGTAGGCGGGTGTGGCAGGGAAAGCGACCAAAACTGAAAGCGAGCGAGAGGCTGACTACGACCCAGCGGTCGAACAATAACGCTTGAGTGATTATGCAATTGACAGCTAAATCAATCAATGATGTCAACTACATGCCGGCAACGCATACACTCGCCCATCCACATGTGTGTGGTAGCAAACTGGCAAAACGTCCACGTTGTTTTTGACATTTTCAATTTTTTATGACAAAACTCCAAATTGGTACAAGTTGTTTTTTTCTGCCATTTTTTGCCGGCTGCCTCTTCGTATTGATTGCCATAAAAAAGTTGATGCCATTTCAACAAATTTCTTGTTGTGCATTAAATTTTTTCAATTCTTTAGCATGTTTTTCTCGTTTTTCGGTCGGCTTTTGGAAGCCTTCTCTACACTGGGGACTTGTTCAGCTAATGTAACACATTGTGTTTTTAATACAAAGAAAAATATTAAATGATGGAGCCTGGAAAATCCGAAAGTCAGATGGGCATTAGAAAAGCATTCCTGTTTAAAGCCACCAGAAAAGAGGAAAATATTTTTCCCAGTACTTTCCTTTCTACACTTATTTACCATCGTCTCACTTATTTTTTTGAGCCTTGGGAATTCATTTCAAATTCGATTATGAAATTTTTGCCAGTATGAATAAATGAAATGACCATCGATGGCCTCAACTTTTGCCCAGTCACAGGCACTCGAAAGGAAATTAAGCAGACTGCGGCCACCGCTGCCGACAACTCGATGACAAAATGATGACAAATTTGAAAGGACTGGCATCCGCATGTCCCTATCTGCCAGCCAGCCGCACATTCGTCCTTTTTGGCACTGATTGCCGGCAATCGGCAGATGCCAACGCACGTTCGCCATCGAGGATTGTTATTGGGACGCCGAATGATACCGCCTTAGATGATAAATATTTCATTTTTATGTTTCGGTCTGGCAGGCTCTTCCTCTTCCATCCCCATCGATGTATCCCGTATCGATGACGTTTAATTTATAAATATGATGAAGCTGATGTTTGTCTAGCTAACACCCGCCTTACACAAAATATATATCTTTTGTATCGCAGACCCACGCACACGCAGGTCTTCCATCAGCCAGGAGATCGGGGGAAAAGTTTACCCTCAAGTTTACATCTCGTAAGCGGAAGTGTTCGCTGTTGTGTGTGTGTGCTATTAGTCGAGGAATATTTATGTCTATGGAGTGGCTGCTTCCTGTTGGTTGCCACTGAAGCAGTGGGGTCAATATTAAATTTCCCCACCCGGGCCTGGCCAGCTGGCCCACTGTATTTATCTGTGGCAGCACATCATCAATTATGGCCACCGGAAGTTACATTTTTGTCTACGTCGTATCTTTATTTTGCTGCTGAATCAAGAGCAACACGAGAGAGACCACCTCATGATTTGGTAAGCCCCCCAGAAAGCCCTCCTACTACCAGTGAATAATTAATGACAAGGACAATGGCAACTTCCGCTGCGACGGCATATGCAAAACACACTCGGGGGAGAAACTCATAAACATCAGAGAGCTGTGGAAAACAGCAAGGACTCGAATCGATTCCGTTCTCAATAACGCGTGAAAAGCTCCTCTTTCGCCACGAGTATTATGCAAATCACGGCAGGAGACGATTTCTAAAAATCTGTTTACGAACTGGAACATCTGTTGGAAATCTAAAATATTTCCCCCAACAAAGGCTGGCGAAAAGCTTACTCCTTTGCCATGGAATTCGATTCGCCGTTTTGTTTTCTTTGCGACCACTGGCTGTTGTGCAGCACATTCTGCGTCTGCGATTCATATATCGTGATTCAATAAAAAAATTTTTCAATATTTCTAACTTACCCACACAGGCGAACACGGCGCACACTAAGCCTGGCCAGAAGGAAAAGCGGGTTGGTTGTGGGGGAGGTGGGGCTCCATCATCATCGTTGCTGCTGGATTAACCCGGCTCTTTGCTCTTTGTTGTGCTATATTCGCATTTCAGGACGATGAGGATGCCAGCCAGGATGCGTGTATTTCACAGCACATGTTGCCGGCTGCACTGAAATTCCATTCAATGCGAAATGCCAAAAATTGATGCCCCGGCAGCAGCAGCAGCAGCTCTCATGAAATAAATATTTGGCCAATACAGTAATGTGCGCAATAGCATTACGGCCCCATCGCACCGCACTGAAATTCCAATTCGCATTCACGTTGAGAATCTCAGCCGCCGAGGAATGCCATCTTAAGAATGCCATCGACTTAATGATCGGGACACTGACCGGCGAAAGCTGTTGAGAAATGCAACATCTGCACTGGGGGAAAAGTTAATAGGGCTTTTTTAGGTACTTAATATTTTATATTTCATTAATAAAAAACATTTCAGAGAAAGTCAATATTTATTTAAATATTTAAATATTAAAATCTTATCCAATTATGGTTCCAAAAGTAAAAATTGTTTAAAAATCGTTTGAATTTGCAGTCCAGAGTCTGTTAATTATCATTTACATCCCGATTTTCCTCTCAGTGTGGAAAAAGAAAACCAAATATTAGCCACGTACAGATAATCAGCACCCAGAGGTGCACTCGCCACCGAAACCCATAAAACGAAGTGAAAAACAAAGAGCTACAAAACCAACAAGCGGCAAGAGAAAGCTGCTGCAAGGCACACAGCTTAAGCGCCAATGGACTGACTGGCCAAGACGGACAGGAAAAGCGGGGTCGGGAAAATGGGGGTGGAAATCAGGGGAAATGCAACTCCCAGGTCGGCGAAGAGGGCCAAGAACGCTGCTGCACTCGTTGCAAAAGTCAAAAGCATAAAATCCGATAGCTTCCGCTAAGCTGGCTTATTCAAGCGTACGTAGGGCTAATAAAACATTTCCAAGGATTTTGCTAGGATTTCACGGCCCAGGTCAGCTTGGAGATCTCGAGTTTTATTTACGGACTTTTGGCCGTCCACATGGCGGGCAGCAGCGCAAGAAGGTGCTGGCCGAGTGGCAGCTCCAGGTGGCACTGAAAGGTCACACTTGTTAACTTGTTGGCGCTCTAAATTATTTCTTAATTGGCTTGGCCCGGCTGGAAAGCATTCCAAATGAACCCCCCAAACGCTTGGTGTTGAATTCAAGATTAAAGTTTGCGCTATCTGCCTTTTAGTCCTATATATAGAGTCCTATCTCAAGGAAGTGAGTCGCACAAAGCGCAGGACGCCAACAAACAAATTCAAAGCCAGCCAGCGATGCTTATCCTTAATGATGCTGTAAAATGTGCTTCACGTACCAAGTACTTTTTGTCAACCAGGGGTATGTCGAAGTCAGTGAAATTTTGGAGGGCAGGGAGATTAAGATTTAAGTTTTCTAAATTAAAATAAAGTAGAGCAGGTTTCTTTCGGATACATTTCTCTACATTCTCTCCTTGCTAGTATTTTTTAAAATATAAATAAAGCGTTTTAAAAGCCACAATTTTAGACGAAAGTAGTGGGTATCTTATAGTTTTAGATACCGTTGGTCCTCTATTTTTTCATATCCCCAGTTGAGGCTTTATCTCAGTCACTGGGGTTACACTTTGGCCAAGAAAACTTTTATCCAGCCACCTTCTATCCCGTTTTCAGCCTCTTCAGGCCCGAAGCAATCAAAGTTTCGCCGCGCAAGTAAACGTCTGGGGCATTTGTCTTGGCCTCTTCGAACTGGCTCTTAATTGCTGCCAGCACTCGGCTATCAATAAAGCTATGGACGGCGATGTGACATGCAAACGAATGCCGGATGAAATTATGCTTGCCAAAAAATGGATAACGAGCCAAGTTGTAACAAGTTTTTAATAGAGCGAAACAAAGAGCTGGCGAGCCCCAAAAAGTAGGCAGCAAACTGGCGCATAAACTGCTGAAAAGATGATGAATTTACAAACGACTCCACAAAGTTGGTCGCAGTGAAAGCCACTCCAGTTCTCTTTTTTTCCGTGGTTGAATGTGTCCGTTGTCGGTGTAATAAACAAACTTTGGAGCAAACTTTAGTTCACTACTTTCGCATCGTATTTTTTGCGAAAACGATGCTGAGTGGCGCATGTACGACAAGTTTAACACCAAAGGAGCAGCCGAACACGGCACGCTTAGTTAGCCATGTAGATGATGCGGCTGCTGGGGATGCGGATGCAGATGATGTCCGGGGGTCGCTGGTCGCGTCCAGTCCATTGACACGCCGGGGTCGCTCATCTTTGGCATCATTAAGCGCCGTTTTGCGGACGTCAGTGGGGGCTGCAGGTGCTGAGTCGCCGGCTAACGGAGTTAGCCAAGTGCAGTCGGGCAGAAAGTGAGTCCCAACTTGTTCGGGCAGAGATACAAAGCGAATATTTCAGCTTTTATGACTTCCAGACGCCCTCTTTAAGAAGAACACCAAAAAAAGAAGCTCTTTGGCGAGCTCATATTTTGTATATAAAGTATTCCCATTTTAAAAATAAATGAGGAAAAATAAAAAGTAAAGAAAAGTATATTCAGAAGGGTAAATTTTTTTAATATAGAATTAATTTTACAAGAACACATTTAAAAAGTAAAGGAAATTACTTGTACCTTAATTAAAATATTGTATAATATCGAATTAGCCTTACCCTATAATAAGAACTTACCTATTTTTCACTGAAAGTGCTGTCCACCTTAAGGTGTTTTACGACCCTTACAGATTTCCTGTGAGTCATAAATAAAACCCTACTTATGGCATACCTTCCTATAAATAAGGGACATTCGTTTGAAAAATCAAAGGGATTTCCTTTTGGAATTTACCGCTTTTCTGGTGAAATTTAAGCCCTGCCGCAGGAGCTCAGCGTCGCCTTGGTTCGCTTAAAAACTAATTAATCTAAATGGATTTTTGTTGTTGCATTTTGCACTCGTGCATATAGAGCAAACACACACACACACACACACACGTGATGGAGTCGAGTTAACTGTAAGCGGAGCACTCAATGAAAGCGAAAAATGCCGAAGGGTTGGGGGATGGAAAAGCGATGGCGGGGAAAACCGAAGCGAACCGCAAGCAATTTGCATGTTTGAAACCGCCATTCCATCCATCGCACCATCGCACCACCCAATCACCATTGCACCGCGGCACCACCCCCAGAAAAAAAGCCCTAACCCTCCGAACCCCACCCCCTCCACTGGCCATCAACCACTATTGGGGGCAAACACGAAAGGGGCCGACCGTGTGTGGCATCATGCAGAAATCGGGGACAGCGTTAAAGTAGCCTTATCGCCCCGGCATCAGCTTCAGCTCAGTTGCAGCGGCCAACAACTTCAATGTGGACAGTTTGAAGCAGTTTTATTGACGTGTGTCCGGGCGTGGTCTCCGAAGGGGTGACTCGGGGGGTGCCCAGGGATTCAAGGAGATATACGTATGGAGGGGGTCTGGGATAGGGGTTCTGTTGCGTTATAAATAACGCTCGCCTCGTTCGGTCGGTCGGTTGGGAAATGCACTGCAGCGTTTAGCCTGCGGCTGGCATCGGTTAATGGAATTTATCCATTCTCACGGAAGCCTTAAAGTTTACGAGAAAGATTTTCAGGATTTCGCCTGTGTCCTCTGCAATAACTCATGTCAAATCATTGCCGAAAGGAAGAGCGAGGCTATATGGCTATATCTTATATAATTTATTGAACACACAGACGGAGGGAAAAGTTGCTGGATTTGCGTGTGTGTATGGACAACGGCGCCATTTTAATTTGATTTTACCATTTCAATTTTTTTCCTTTTTATTTACCCTGGCCGTTGTCTGCCTTTGGCGTCGTTTGGGCCATATGTGACAGGACTGACCATTTAAGGATTTTAGCTGATGAGAATTCAACTAAGCGGACGCAAATTGAATAAAAAGAATGGCCAAATGTCAGGCACAAGGCAGAAATTTCGGCAAAGGAGATTTCGCAAATCGCAAATCAATTCAACATTTTCTTGAGGGAGATTCTTAAGAGATTCGTAAATTTAGGCATTATTGAAAGAATAATTTTGAAAATATTTTAAGAAGACTTTATACATAAAAAGTACAATTAAAAATCACCAATGATTGTTGTGATACCTCAAATAAATATTTATGGGTAATGTGATATGTTAAATTTATTTTTTTTAAACCACATCTTTATTAAAAGCTTAAGCTTATCAAACATGAACAATAAATATGAAAAGGTTTGTCCGAGCTGATTACAATTATAACTCCCTGTAAGCAATTACAAAAAGATAGATTTCCATTACTTTGGCTGAAAAATAGATTTAATCGCCTTTCCAGTTAAGCCCGCGCTTTCATAAAACAGTTTTTGCTGCTTTTTTTAGCTGACCACTCCGACCATATTGTTTACCCTTCGTCCTTTACAAAGATCCTGGCATTGTCCTGTGTGTGCATGTGGTATTCTTTGTGCGGTGCAGCTGTTGGTATTTCTGCGTGGTTTTTGGCGGTACTCTTTCGGTTTCTGTGTGTGTTTTATTCTTTTTGCTTCTTTTTTGCCGGCACATCGTTTATTATGCCAAGCGAGAAATGCAATATTTTCCCCTGCGCCGCTACGTGGCCGACAAAAATATTTACAATTTGGCAGCGGCAGTGTCCCTTCAGCGCGCCACAGTGGAACCCCCACCACAGGAAAAAAGGAGCCCCACCACAGAGGGGCCACCACACAGCGGCAGCTGCTATAGAAACGGAAGCCATAAAAGGAAGCGCACTCCATAAAAAAAGGAGGCCACACACCATTCGGCTAAGCTCAAAAGCGGCAACTTCAATCTTTGAATGTTTTATTTACTGCAAAATCGATATGGCTTTTTGCCCCCCACCATCTCGCTTTTCTCTACGTGCTCGCAGAAAGGGTTAGGGTGGGGTGTCAGGGGTTAAGGGGCCAAGGGGCCAAGGGGCGAGCGGGCTTAACACACAAGTGCCAAGCGTAACGAGTTGCATGCAAATTTCTCCTTTTTGTTTCTCGTTTTCTGCTCTGAAATATCAGCTCCGCCTCTCCCTCTCAAAGGGAAATTTCAATAGCAAAGCGGGGAAAAGCAGAGGAAAAGCGATTGGGGGGCAAACGGGAAACGTTCAGTGTCCATGGCAAATCACACACCACATAATTTTCCCGCTGCACTGGAGACACTCACACACACACCATCACCCAGACGGACGCGTAATGGCTGGCCTGGAATTAGTGAGACAGTCGCTGCTGCTGCCAGGATCCGGATCCCCAGGCGCATTACGTATGCATGACGTTGGCAGGACGAAAAGGACGAGGGGGCCACCAAAGCAGCCGCGTCGCATCGTGAATGGCGTAAATGCCTGGACAGGAGCGAAGCCTGCTCCTCCCAAAAAAGCGGAAAACTAGCAACACAAGTCAAGCAGCCGCAGCCACCAGCCAAGCGATAGATGGCCTTCCATACACTCAGAAATCGCCACACCAAAATCCAATCAAAATGCTCTAAGTGGTTATTGCAATGGAATTTTTCTTATAAAGACAAACCATTGTGAGAACTAAATAACTTAATCTTATAATTATATATTTCTAAGTCGAAAAAGCGGGCTTACTTAATTGGCAAAATACTTTTTGACACCATTAAAAGATATTAGATTAAATAAACTCTAAAGAATAAAAAAAAAAACCCTAAAAGCATGCAACGTTAAATTGAGAATAGGAAAGGCTCCTCTATATTTTTCCCAGCATACTTTTAAGCACTCTTAAGAGAGATTACAAACCTCTAGAGATATTTTTTTTAATATTTTAAATAAAAAATAACAGAATTATGATAATTATTTTTATAAACTGTTAAGCATATCAAACACAAGTTTTTTGCAGTGTCGGATAGAGAAGGAGTGGCGGAACAGAGAAGTTTGGGGGTCAGGTCTTAATGCTGATTGCGATCGCTGCCGGTTTGGCCATTTTGCCACGACTCCCCGAAGTCGGGTCCCATGTTGATAATTCGAAATTTGTATTCCAATCTTCAAATTGTCTCCAAAATGGAATTGATTTTATGCAGATGAGCATGAAATTGTCTCAATGCGAGTTTTGCATGTTGGTGTAAATAAATGTAACGATGTCTGAGCAGAGGGACAAGGACAAGGACGTGATGAGCCCGAGTTTTCTCCGGTTTTTTCGATTGTGCTTTTGGTTTTCCTTTGGCCATTTCGCAGAGTGCATGCCGCATCAAAGATGCGACGTTTACGGATTTGTAATTCACAGCAATTCGGCACGGTCTGCCATTTCGATTCGGCAACCGCAAACATATTTTCTCGAAGCCAAATTTATTACTTAATTCAGTGGAAAGCTCATAAAATGCTCCAAGAAATCCACTTTAAATATTTGGCTAACCAAAAAGCCAGAATTGAAGCACCATCCCACCGATTTTCGCCCATTCCGAAGCTCAAACAATGCGCTCGCTTGCATTTCATTTGAATTTACAACTGTATTTGGTATTTGAACGGGCGGCGAAGTAATGTAACTCTGCCACGCCCCACTATCCCGTTCCGCCGTCCGCCCCCTTTTCTGCAATCGAACAAGGAAATGGAAATCATCATCATCAGCCATCAGGGTTATCGGCGCAGAGGAAGCCAATAAAATGCAAGCACGAGACAAACACAAATCGAATAAAAATGCTGGGCAAAAAAATGCGCTTTGGAAATTCAAAACTGGAGAGCCGGAAAAAAATGTGCGGAATAACTGTGCGCAGTCAATAGCCCGATGTGTAAACATGGCCAACAAAAATATTTCAATATTTCAAACACGCAACTCAATGTCGACGATGATGCCAATGCCGGATGAGAAGCGATGAGCCCGTCTTGCCCGCTTTACACTAACTTGGCCAAAAAGGAAATTGAAGGACAACCGCAATTCATTGATTTAGTGCCAGGGACTTGGACTTGGCTCTAGCTTATACCACATATACATATCTATATATCTATAACCATCCATTCAATATTCTCCCTTGTGGCCTACGCGATATTATCGCTTTTCATTTGTTTGCACTGCTGAGTAATTTGTGTTTGCCATTGCTGTTGATGTGTTTAGCATGTCCTGCCAGCCCGATTCCGATCCCGATCCCCCCGACTTGTAAATTATATGTCTGCCAAGTGTGCCGATGGGGTGCAGATAATGTTCTTAAAGTGGCCAGGAAATTGCAAATTGCTGGTTAAGTTTCGTAGGCAAGCTACGCCCTAATAAATATGTTACTAGTCGATTTCTTGGCCATTCCGGCCTTCCTTATGTCTATATTTGAATGGCTGATACAGAGAGAAACCAAAGGCAATAAAGCTGGCAGTAGATATGGCTGCTTTTTTCGCCTTCGCCTGCCTTAAATTATACAATTGAAAACTCACTCAAACTCAAGAGTTATATCTATATCGGTTATCAATGGGCTTGCCTTACAATTCCCATTTCGCTATCGAGGCGCACAGAAATCCCATGCATAAGTTTATTTCGCCCGGCCAACTTCGAAGCGTCTATAAATCATGTATGCAATTTTAATTCAAATACAAAAGAATTTCCAACACATGGCTGGGGCTGCATTGTTGGCATAAACCAATTGCAAAGGCCAAAATAGCGAGGACTCCACAACTAATGCGCTCGGCGCGCACCGCAAACATTCCTTCGTCGTCCTGAAAGCCTCCAACACCCAAAAAATATATCGGTTTGGGCCAAAAGCTACTCGAGTCCCGGGCCAAAGGCTTTGGGAATAAAGCCAAAAATATATACATATATATGCATGCGGTATAAATAACCACATTTGTATGAGTGCGTGCGTGTATGCGAAATATTTTGTTTAACGTTTATAGTTTTATGCACTTAAGATGGCAAAATATTTTCTTTCACTTCTGCTTAAATTTATTTTCAAGTATCAGGCACAGGGCTTAAGCCAGCAGCAAAACTTTTGCCAATATTTGTAAAAAATATATTGATTGGCCTGAGACGAGGGCAGAAGGGGGAATAAAAAGACGGAAAAGGCTTATATATATGTGAGTGCATGTGCATACAGATCTTACTTATGCACTTGAATTTATCCCTTCCCCTATAGGGTTTTTGAATTTCTCTACTTGACTTTCTGCTACACTTTCTTGATTTTCTGTCGTTGAAGCAAGCGTCGAATTTAATAGGACTTAAAATGTATCTTATGGATACTAACTATCATTTAGTAACTGCTAGATTTTCTGATAAGTATCATCTTATTTTAAAATACTTATAAAATGTGCAAGTGGTCTTACTATAATTTCTAAAAATATTATTAAGTTTATTGTACTGCTTTTAGAATTTTAGTGCTGGTAAACATATTTAAAATAATTATTTAAAGGGTGTTTGGTATTCATAATGGCAAATCGTAGTTTTTGAGTTGTCTTTTGCATCTCCCGGGCTTCCACACTTCCCCATCGACTTCGTCGCCCAATTCTTTGGACAAACACCGGGTGCAGCTGCTGCCACGCCCCCGAAAGCCCCATGCACCGCCCGCACTGCCGTTGCTCGGAAATTTTCCAAACATTTCGTGCATGATAACAAACTGTGTGGCGAACGCAGTTCGAGGGCCATCGATGCTCCTCCACGGAAATCTCTTGGCCCGGGGCGCAAAGGTTGTGTTTGTTTTCTGTTAAATGTTCAAATATATTATTGCAGCCCCTGAGATGTGGATATGGAATGCGCTGGGAGCGGAGCGAAGAGCACTTGCAGACATTTTCGAACTTGTATTTACATGCAAGCAGGAAATTGTACACCTCCCCGGCCTTCCACTGCCCTGCCCCTGTGTCTGCCTGTTAAAATATTCAAACAAAAACGTTATGAAAATATGAACTGTGATGTTTATCGATTGTGAAATATGATATACTCCGGGGAGATGGAGATGGAGACGGAGATGGTTGTGGGGCGGTCTCAAAGGGAGTGCACACACTGTGTCCTGGCCTTTAATTTGTTAGCACAATCCTTCCCAACGGCAGTCAGTCCCGCTGACAGGATGTGTGGGCCTTTCTACACCGCACACATTTTCGCAGGACTCTGATTTGTTTGAAAGCATTTTATTAGCAAGAAAGCACTTTGAACTGTATAGAGGAGGAAATATTTGATATAATACCTTTAGATATTGTCCAGGGATTTCTGTGATACACTCGATCGAAGGCAGATATTATCTTAAGAGTTTCCAATTATTAATATACAGTACACTTTGTATTGCATTGTAGTGCAGTGCATTATATAGTAGTGTATTTATACACAAAGTGAGTGTTTGTTCTGCTTTTTGTATTGGTGCTGGCTTGCCGTGTTTGTGTGTTGGCTTGCGTGCCAGCCGGAAAACCTTTCGCCTGACCAAACCAGACAAACCTCGGCCCCGAGCAATTGCTGCCGAATTCCTCTGGTAGCTAATAAATATTAAACTTTAATTAAATATGTTTTTTGTTCGATATTTATGTGTGCATCGACTGAGTCTCGTTGGCAATCGCACTCCAATTTCGCTTCTGGCCAGCCCGCCCATAAATTCACAACCTTGAAGCGCCGCCACCAAAGCCAAAGCTCGAAAGGCCATTAAAATACGTTTCTTTTTTTTGCCGGCCACTTAACATGGTGGGTGGGAAGGGAGGGGGTGAACACGGTCTAAACTAAAACTCATATTAAAAATTGACTTTTATCGTGATTTACAATCAAGTTGGCCTTTTTTAAATGCCGTGGTCGACATGCGGGCTTTGCCTTCCCGGCTCCTAGTGCACTTTGAAAAAGATATAAGAAAGGAAAAAAAGGAGACATCTTACAGTTTATTATTGGTTTTACATTTCTTCAAAAATTTAGATATGTAATTTTAAAAATTTTTTCTGAACCGGAAAATAATTTTATTAAAATAAATCTTCTTGGCAAAAAAACAATAAAAAATTGTTTTCTGAATATAATTTGATTAATATAAAAAAATTTCTAGAAAAGGTAATCCTTGAAAATAATAGGATTAAATCAGTTCTTTTTAGAATTTTTTAAAAATGTTCTAAAAACTTATTTGATCTTTAGAGAACGCCATTTTTTGGAGTGGCTGCCTAATAGCTCCGCCAGCTTGTTGTTGCTGTGCGGTTGGCCCCACACTCGCACATGGGCGTCGAACCGAAAGGGGGGAGGGGTCTAAATATTTCTTCGTGGCTTAGCTTGGACGGGCCAACATATTTAAGCCGAATGCTGACGCCCGATTCTCGAGCAGCGTCCACGACATGGCACGACACGTGGTTTGGTGGTTTGGCGGGGTTACGGGTTTACGGGCTTCGGAATGGGATTTAGAATTGAGAACGGAGAACGGCGAATGGAGAATGGCGAATGGAGGCCGCAGCAAATCCCCTCGGCCACGCCCACTGATACACCCTTAAAGGCGGTGGCCTGCACTCTATATCTCTGCACTTCCATTACGAAATCCCTTTCCCGGCAATTCGGTTTGCCTTTCCCAACGCCCAGCGCTTCATATTTCCTCACACGTAATTCCATTGGATTTCCAATGTCGACATCGACTTTGCTTCTTGACTTTTACTTGGCCAACGTTGGCCTTTTCATTTGCTCAAGGGTCTTGTTATCCTCACAGGACCTTTTTGCCGGGGGTCGAAAGTGTATGGACATCAAGCAGATAACTCTAAATTACCTAAATAAATTACACAAAAGCTACATTTTAATTGTTTGAGACAAGTTTTATGCTCGAGATTAAATATTTTTATTCTCTCCCTCTTTTTTGCAGAGACTGCAGAGTTGTGCGTGATCCGCAGACATTGAAATCCAAGGGCTATGGCTTTGTCAGCTTTGTCAAGAAATCGGTAAGCTATGCCAGCAGATTTGCAACATCAAAGGCTTCCATCGGCGGCAATTAGAAAATGTTTCAATCAAACTCGCATTAGTCGCTCTACACAAGTTTAATTTTCTAAGTAAGCAAAGACACGCACAAACACACAAAGCCGCTTTCGGTGAAGTTGCCAAATGAAATCTTAATTAAAACAAGTGGAAACTTTGGCTAAGATCCCGCCTGACGTACCCAGCAACTTAACATATCAAAAGACACCTGTGGCTTTGCCCACCTTTTCCCAAAAACACCCCTCCTACATCGCAGATTTCCCCCTTCGTTTGCTTAAGATATACATAAGCCAAGGAAGAACCAAACGAAGCGCACACATTTTTAAGATTTAATGCATTCTGCTTTTCCTTTTCTCGGTTAACTGCCAAGGGGCGAGTATTTGATTTTATTCTCTTCCTCATGGACACACTCGTATATCAAGAGCGTGCGGCTCACGAATCTGTAATGTTTTTTTATGGCCACAGATGCAGCGAATCTCACGGACTCCCGAGGCTGGAAAAAGAACCCTTAAAGAAACCACCCCTGGGGGCACTGTAAACATTTACACATCATATTCAATATGTTTAAACCGCAACTGATAAGGGTCCAAATAACTGCTGGCAGGACTCCATATCCCATAACCCAGGCTGTGTGTGTGCGTTGTGATTGAATTTCATGTGCCTAATAGGTAGAAAATTCGACAAAGAGCCAAAGATACGGAGAGACAGGGACTTTAAGCAAGTTTATGGGTAGTCCTAGTGGTAAAACCATGTTACAGAAAGTCAATCCCTTAAAGATTCGTATAAAACTAACATCCTTGAGTTATATTTCATAGTAGTGCCAGTATTTATTTACAATTATTAGTGTGGAGTTTACATTTTTAAATTTTTGTATATATTTATCTGTGAAATGGGACTGCTTTTTTTCAGCCAGTACTCCATAGTGCATATTCTTGGCTTAAAACCCAATAAAATTCACAAAATAGCAGGCATAAACGCTGTTTAAAATCATCAAAGAAGGCGACTAAAGCCAAACGAATTGCGTGTCAGCCAGTGGAGCAGAAAAAATGCGCAAGCTTAAGGCTTAGAGCCCGAAATAAAACAGCCACACACGAGGAGATGTATAAACTGGCAGTACTTTTGGGTAAAGCCAAATCAGAAGTGCCAGAGAAGGCGTAAAAGCCAAAGGTGCTGCCAGTCAATTAGGTGGCAAAATGCTCAAAATTATTAATTAAATTTTAATGCTAATGCCGTGAAGTGTGCGCCAGACTAGGGCCCAATAATTTGGCAGCCGAGCCAATGATTTGCTTGACATCGAAGAGATGAGCGCGGATTTGCGTTGGAATGTGTCGTGTGCAAATACAACATAATCTCTGACACTTGGCTGCTGCCACGCCCCCAGGCCACGAACCGCCCAACTGTCATTCAAACATATAGATGTGGTACACATATAGAAATATTTAAGCCAAAGTCGAACAGAACTTTCCGCTCGAAGCCTTTTGGCAACTGACTTGTTTTAGTTGGAATTATGGCCAATGCGGCGTATACTTAATGCTTTTCCCCAGCTAACTAGTTAACTTTTTGTGCTGCAAGTGGGGAATGGGATGCCAATTTTCGAACTTTCTCGATTAGTTTCGATGCAAACGAAAGGAGGAAGAAGTGCAAACACACTCGTACCCTCACAGACCAAATAGCAAACTCAAATATTTCAAATTAAGTTTCTCGACATGCGTTTTGTACACAGGCGGTACGCCCTAAGCCGCCACGCCCCCCTTTTGCCCAGAGTCCCGGCGTCGCTTGCAGCTGATTTAATGCAAATTTTATTTATGCGAAAAGTTTTATTAAATTTTTGTGCAAAGTTGATATTTTCTGTGGTTTTGCGGAAATTGAAAAGTTATTTTTCGAATGGCTTACTACACTCACACTGGCACACTCGCACACATGAGTGTGTGTGCAATGGCAACTGCAAGCGGAAAAGGAAGAAACAGTTTTCTTTCATTCAGCACTTCCGTTTGCCGGCGCATGAAATTTTGCCAATCGCCCGGGCTTTGCATAAACCCAATGCCAAAATGCCAGATCTGCTCAAGCATCTCGAGAAATATTTAACGCAAATTGTTTGGCAACATGTTTTAAATAAACACCAGAACATCTCCTCGCGCTGCCATTACTCCGTTTATTTTTTTACTTTTCTTTTCTTTTTTTTTGTTTTCCTCCTGTGCGACGCATACAAATTGCCATAATTTAATAACCATCAAGGCAAGCTGAGCATTTGCATGGAGAGCTCTGCTCGGGAAGACGATGCCTGTCTGCGTGTCATTAGCATCATAAATCAGAACAACAACGCCAGCAAGTACGAAAAAATTTACGCAAACATTAAACGCAATAAACATGTCGATGCCAGGAGGGGAATACACGTAGAAACATTATGAAAAAAATATTTCCCAATAAAAACCATAGAGATTTGAAATCTTTCAGAGAAGAACCCAAAAGTATGCTGTGAAAAAATCGAAATAAAGTGTTGTAAGCACTTTAACGAAAAATAAAGTTAACTTAAGCGATCTATGTTTATTTAAGGAACCCTAATTTTCTCCCTGTGCATCTGTACTTCCTGCTCCTTGAGCTCCAACCGAAATGCTAATGTCTGCCGCCATTGTCGACGGCTTCTGTTATTGTCACACAGCCGAGGCATATTAACATATTATTGCATACTCACATGGCCCAGAAGAAAAAGACCAGGAAATTCAGCCAAAAAGGGAAATCACCGCCTGCTGCATCTTGAGTGGCTTTTCTTTTTGACACAAACCTGATTTGCCAGCGTTATGGAGACAAAGGCAGGCTGAGGGCCCGAGATGCATTTAATCGCATTACTCGCCACCGCCTTCGCATCGCTTTTTCACGACAGATTTTTCGTCGTATAATGCACTTAAATTTATTTAAAAGTTGCCACAACACAAAAAGGGAGCAAAAAGCGCAGGACGAGAAGGCAAACGAATTGACAATGTGTGCAGCGAACAAGATATAATGTCGACTTCCCGGCCACGCCCCCACATTCTTTTCATCATCTTCTTGTGCAGTTCATTGTTGCATTATTATCATTTGTTCTTATTGTTGTCGCTGCTGCCGTTGTCGCGGAGCACAGAATGCCTGTGGTTAACCTCGCACCACCCTGAACCACCCAGAGCCACCCAGAGCCATCACGAGCCACCCTGAACCACCCATTCCAATGCCAGTTGTGATGTTTCTTTTATGATTCCGTTGCGTGTTGCTCCTGCTGGCTGCCTTGTCATGTGCATGTGCACTTAAATTAAAAAGCATTCCGCATACATTGGCCTTAATTTGCGCTACGTGCCGCCTTGCCAGAGCCAAAATTATGATAAATTTCATCAACCACCGGGAGATTGATTAACCCCTTCGAGCCAATTAATTGCCAATGGATAAAACATAATTTAGCCTTAAGTGCGTATAATCCATTTTATTTTTAAATACAAAGAGTGAAACAACTTTTTTTGTAAGCTTTTCCAGCACAACTGACAGTCCTGAATAATTTCCTAGAGGAAATAAATCAATTAGGCCCTAATTGACCCTACTGAATCACAAAACATATTCAGATATCACAGCTAATTGATCAAACAGATTTCTCGACAGTTTCCTAATAGCCATTCTTAATGCATTTCCCTTTAGTTCCATCTGTCCCTTTAAAGTTTTGTGCCCCCGCCTTAGAGCTTTTCAATTTATTTAATTTCAAGCCAGGCAATAAATTTGCTGAAGCGTACAAAACTCGGTTATAAATATAAATGGCCTGGACATTCATTTTATGCTTTCCATAATAATTCAGGAACTAGTGATTTTGAGGGCGATGTAGGGACACCACGGACTACAAACTGCCTACACACGCATAAGCCCAAAGCTCGCCGGCAGTAACTATAAAAAAATGTGGGAAATATGAGGGGGAGTGCGGATGCCGAATGGGAATGAGAAACAACGGCCAGAACTGACATACATAAATAAATCCCATGGAATTATGCCTTGACAAAAATGCGTTCTAGCGTGAAATACTGATTTTTTGGTCAACAACTCCCACAACCCCCCGATGTCGTGGATGTGGATGTGTGTGGTCAGAAATCGAAAAGCGTTTTGGGCCTAAGCGGAATGAAAACAGTTTTTCCCGTTGACTGGGCCAGACAGATTCAAAGATGACTGGGCCTTATCTGCTCCACCACCACATCATCATCATCATCATCGTTCGAGAAGTCGGCAAATGGAAGGGCATTTCCACTGAGCAAACGATTTGCCACTTGAGTTATTTTATAAATATCAAAAAATCATCATCGGTACTGCGAGCCTTGGGCCTGAGTTTTATCTGGACAGCTTTAATATTCAACTTGGGGATGGTTGGTTACTTTCACGCTTATCTAAATAGCCACGTTAATGAATCTGACCGAAGAACAAAGCTAAACCGGCTTAGGAGCTGGGAAGGCAAGAAAACCTTTTAGCCCAGGCAGAGAAAGAAATGTAGAAGGGGGCCAGCACTAAATACTGGGTGTCTGCTACCTTTTTTGACACAAAACGGTCGCCGAAAGAAAGGCCAGAACCTTCTTACTTTCTTATTTTCCCCCGTAGATGTGTCCATGTGCCGGGGTGTCTATGTTCATTCGGAGGGATTATCCCCTTTTTGTGTGTGTCCGTGTGTTGAGCTGGCCTTTTTTCACCTTCTTTCGCTACAGTTTTTCCTTTTCCGCTCGAGCCCTTTTCCGTTTTCGGCACAAACCATTTCCTTATTGTTTTAATAAACATTTAAAATGTCTTGCTCTCGGCTTACGGTGCTCTTTGTATACACACGAAACGTCAGCCGCAACCAGCGGCAGCCCCCATTTTGTGGCCATAAGATAAAGGGCTCGATCCCGGCCAACCGGCGAGATGAGATCCACATGGAAAGTATGACAAAACCCTTTTAAACCACTTAAAAATTCTTCAACTTACTTTTGCTTTTCTTCATTCGCTTAATGAAGGTATTTCGCCTTTTCGGTCTTGTTTTCCCCTACTCGCCCTTAGAAACTTTCCGTTCAACCCCAACCGCCAAGCCATTTCCGTTGTTAGCCATGGTCCGCAGCATTAAAGGATTCTGCGCCTTATCAAGTAATCAATATTTACAAAAGACCCGGGCCTCACTCTCGGTCTCAGTTGACTTTACACAAGTTTCGCTGCAAAATTCAATCTGTACGCAACGCAAAAATGTTCTTAAATTTGAGTGTCGCGTGCGGAGGAAAAGTTTGCCAGCCAGCCATGTCCATGAAAATTAATTAACTTATCTCGAAAGCGGAAGTTATCATTTAGGAAATTTTCCAGCAACAAGGAAAAACTTCCGCGGAGGCCTGAACTTTTAATCAAAGGCGAATTAATTTTTGAGACAGTACAGAAAATGGAACTAGGAAGATACAGGAAAAAATGGGGATACCATATCAATGCGAACTATGTTTTTTCTTCCAGTGCATCACAGCGACAGACCAGAAAACGATTCAAGTTTTCCTGCTATTAGCTGCAAATTTGCCATTCACCATTAATTAATTTCCCCCAACCAAAACAACAGCCAAAGCCGCACACAAAGAAAATGTGTCGCTCCAACTGCCAATGATGCGAATGGGCCAAAACCCAAAACCATTGCCATTGTCGTCTGTCTCCAGTCGTCTTGACCCATTGCCGTAGATTTGCAATTAGCTTAGACGTTCTGGCCAACAACAGTTTTGGTTTCGGTTCGGTTTTCGGGCCCAGGACTTTCATAAATAGTTTGACAAGTCGTAGTGGGTGCCATAGTGCGGTCGACGAGCTTACAATTCGAGCAAGATGGATTGGTAAATTACTCGAGAGACTCTTGAGCCAAGGAATTGTGTTATAATCAACTCATTAAGGGAGATTTTCGAATTGGAATGCGCATTGACACCACTTAATTGAAGGTTCAGGCTTAGGCAAAAGTATACAATTAGAGATTTTAGATTTATTTTTTTATTATTAATGCCAAGATTTTTTACATACCTTTAAGAATTATCTATAACTTTTTCTAATAGTTCCCATTATTCCCTTAACTTCCTTTCGCCTTACACAAGCATCCACTTGCTGTTTTCTAAGCAATTTACCACCAAAATGATTGATAAAGTTTGCTGGCTTCAGAGACTTGTCAAAGCTGGGGAAAAACTGGAAAAACCCAACCAAAAATGTCCGTTGCACTCAGGACAAGTTTTTGTGTGTGTATATTCGTGTGTCTGGACTTGGTCATTGCATTAGCCAGGGCCAAAGTTGTCCTAACAATCGCTCTGTCCCATTCCTCTAATCCTCACACAATCATGGCAAGACAATTTTCATTGACACATGCGATTGCAATTGGAATTGGCAAAGAAAAAGCAGAAGAAGAAGGCACTTGTGACTGCACTTGAAGTGTCTGTCCTTTGATAAGTCCTGAATGATGTGTCCCGCTGTGAAAAAGGACTAACAGTCCTTGGGGGAGGGAAGTGCCAGGCTTTAAGCTGCCGTAAAGTCAATGCTGAAATATTTAAAATAACATTTCAAGCCCGCCAGAAAAGCGCAGGACGAGGGATATATTGTTGTGGTATTGTTTGCCGGACTTGTTCTTGTTGTGGTTGCCACTGCTCTTGTTGTTGCTGGTGCATTTACTGTGAGGGGACGTGAGTGTATATGTAATCAACGATGCGTATCGCTTAAAAAATGTAAAATTTATAGTTTATGCAAATATGAAAAATGCAACTGGCAATGCATAAAAATGCGCACGCACGCAAACTGAGCGACGTTGCCCGGGAACAAACGCACACTTGCAAAAAAAACACACATCCTGGCACACACTCGCACACCCTGACACAGACACACACATGCAGACATTAAATTACGACCAAAGTTGGGCGACAGTTGCGTGGTTTATCGCTGACGGGGCAAGCACTCAATTGTTGACTTTTGCTCAAGTGGTTAAATTAAAGGCTCAAGAAAACCAATACACAGCAATTTACGCCGAAGGAATTTAAGACCCATGTAAAAACCATTTTGCATACAAATACCTTTAATGCGATTGTCCGTTTAAAGTTGATAAATTAAATTTTTATAAGACGTGGGTTACCTCTATTTATTTGTGGGTGAATTCCCTAATGTTCTACATTCAAATATATGTGATTTGAAACCCGTCTTCTCGTTCGGTTTTTCCGTAAGGAAAACTGCACTTCCAGATTTCAGAACTTGGACTTCGAACCCGATTTAGACGTGGGATACCTCAATGAACTTGTGGATGAATTCTCTATAATTCTACATTTAAATATTGATATTTAGAGGGGGTAATATTTTTCACCCATTTTCATGTTCTATTTCTTCTTAATTCCAATGGCTTTTAGAAGGGGCACCCAAAACTGTCATTCCAGATTTCATAAGTTGGGTGATTCAAACCCGATTTAGACGTGGGATACCTCGATGAACTTGTGGATGAATTCTCTATAATTCTACATTTAAATATTGATATTTAGAGGGGGTCACATTTTTCACCAATTTTCATGTCCTATTTCTTTTTAATTCCAATGTCTTTCAGAAGGGCTACTTAAAACTGTCATTCCAGACTTCATAACTTGGGTGATTCAAACCCGATTTAGACGTGGGATACCTCGATGAACTTGTGGATGAATTCTCTATAATTCTACATTTAAATATTGATATTTAGAGGGGGTCACATTTTTCACCCATTTTCATGTTCCATTTCTTCTTAATTCCAATGGCTTTCGGAAGGCGTACTCAAAACTGTCATTCCAGATTTCATAACTTGGGTAATTCGAACCCGATTTAGACGTGGGATACCTCAATGAACTTGTGGATGAATTCTCTATAATTTAACATTTAAACATTTATATTTAGAGTGGGTTACATTTTTCACCAATTTTCATGTCCTATTTCTTTTTAATTCCAATGGCTTTCAGAAGGGCTACTTAAAACTGTCATTCCAGACTTCATAACTTGGGTGATTCAAACCCGATTTAGACGTGGGATACCTCAATGAACTTGTGGATGAATTCTCTATAATTCTACATTTAAATATTGATATTTAGAGGGGGTCACATTTTTCACCCATTTTCATGTTCGATTTTTTCGTAATTCCATTGGCTTTCAGAAGGGGCACCCAAAACTGTCATTCCAGATTTCATAACTTGGGTGATTCAAACCCGATTAGACGTGGGATACCTCAATGAACTTGTGGATGAATTCTCTATAATTCTACATTTAAATATTTATATTTAGAGGGGGTCACATTTTTCACCCATTTTCATGTTCCATTTCTTCTTAATTCCAATGGCTTTCGGAAGGCGTACTCAAAACTGTCATTCCAGATTTCATAACTTGGGTAATTCGAACCCGATTTAGACGTGGGATACCTCAATGAACTTGTGGATGAATTCTCTATAATTTAACATTTAAACATTTATATTTAGAGTGGGTTACATTTTTCACCAATTTTCATGTCCTATTTCTTTTTAATTCCAATGGCTTTCAGAAGGGCTACTTAAAACTGTCATTCCAGACTTCATAACTTGGGTGATTCAAACCCGATTTAGACGTGGGATACCTCAATGAACTTGTGGATGAATTCTCTATAATTAAAAAATTACCTAAAACATACATTATTACCTAAATCATTGATGCCAAAAATCACATATATATATTTTTAAAGGAAGTAAAAGCTGCAATTACTGAGCTTCTCCAGTAAGATTTGCACTTGAAAAACTCTCAAAAGTTTCCCTCTTGCTAAGTTCGAGTTTAGTTTCGGTTTGAAAACGTCGTTTTTCAGCCGGTGCACGTCAACGCTGATTTCGAGCGTTGCACGTAGCCGCCACAAAGAGTAGGAAAATTAATGGAAAAAAAGGCGGAAAGGCGGACGAGTCGGGGGGCAAAGGTGGATGGGTGGTCGTAGGTGCCTAGTTACAGTTGCTGCCAGCCGCAGTCGTATCCGGATGCGGATTCGACTTTGCGCCATTTAAAGGACGTGCAATGAGCAGCTGCAGCGTCTGCAGCGCCGCAAATGCCATTATTGCATTGCATTGCTTTAGCTCCACTCGGTTTCGGTCTTTTGGTGTGCCGCAAGTAAATTGCTATGAAACGCCCACCACACACACACACGCAAACAGGATACCCACACATACACACTCCCTCGCTGGCTCACTCACACATTGAAGGCAGACTGCATGCAAGACCTGCTGGCAGTTGCAATCATTTCGGCATGAATCACGTTTGATACGCACGAATTACCTTTTATGCGAAATTGAAATTATAATTTGTGCACGGCCTTGTAAATGCTACGTATATAACCGCCACCCTCCTCCTTCTCCACCCCCTGATACCAACCACTTTCCTCCTCCCATTACTTTGCTTTACTTTACACAAACACTGCCAAGGAATATCAAAGAGCAGCAGCAACAATGTCGCCTGCAACCACAAGGAGCAACTTTCCAGCCAACGCGATTGTTTTCCCATGGCCTTTTTATTTTGTTGTGGCTGCTTTAGCACTTAAAAAATATATCCAGATTTTTTTTGTTAATTTAAATTATCTGAATACTTTTGAGAATTTTTCAATTAACTTACTGAAAATTACATTTAATTTATATAACTAAAAGCTATAACTAAGTTATTAGTTCATTAAAAAAGCATTAAATATTTTTCAAAATTTTAGCTCAGTATATGAAGACTAAAAAATGAATTAAAGAATAATCGTAAGCCTACGTCAGTGAGTTTGACTTTCTTATTCCATTGCCAATAATTAGGGAATAATTATATACAATTTTTCTAAGTGTGCTGCTACATTTTATGCTTTTTTCTTAACACTTTCTGAGCTGTTTGTTTATAAATTTTGGGTTGGCCTCGCTGAAAAGCAGTTGAAGTCTTCGGAGCCGACTTAGCAGCCGCTAAGCGGCTTAAACGGCTAGACAAACCCGCGTAAATGGGATGGCTTTTAGCTAATTGCACTCTCCGTTTAATTTGTCTCGTTGCAGGAGGCGGAAACCGCTATCACTGCAATGAACGGTCAATGGCTGGGCTCTCGCTCGATACGCACAAATTGGGCCACACGAAAGCCGCCGGCAACCAAGGCAGACAGTGAGTATCCAGCAGTCGGGACTCCCGACACCCATTCCATCGCAATCTCTATGCCGGCAATCCATCCCGCATCTCATTGTCTCATCTTGATGCTCCCGTTGCAGTGAACGCCAAGCCGCTGACCTTTGACGAGGTCTACAATCAGAGCAGCCCCACCAATTGCACTGTCTACTGTGGCGGCATCAACGGAGCCCTCTCCGGCTTCCTCAACGAGGAGATACTGCAGAAGACCTTCTCGCCCTACGGCACAATACAGGAGATACGGGTCTTCAAGGACAAAGGATATGCATTTGTGCGGTAAGTTGATGGTTGCACTGAGAAGAAATATGAGATTGATCAGCGGGAGAGATGTTAAGAAAAATTATACGATGCCTAATCCGCTGGCAAAAAAAATTTAAATAATATTATATATTTTTGAAGCTCTCCTCTGTAGATAATAATATTAATATTAGATAATAAGACTTATATTAATAAAATTCGGACACAATTATTTAATCATAGACACATACTACTTATACATATAACATTCCTCATAAAGATATATATGATACTTTTTTTCCTGTGTAAATTTGTTCACCGTAAGATCAAGAAATCGATCAAATAATAGAGCAGTCAATGAGCAGTCATACTCTTTCCCCCATTTGTGTGCCCCTAAATGTGTGCTACATTAACCCTTTGTTGCCAGCCATTTTGATTTGGCGACTGTATGAGTGTGCGTGTGCGGTGGGCTGCGGTGTCATTGCTGAATTCCCATTGTCATCGTCGCTAAGTGCACACACACCGCATCAATGAGTGTGTGTGGCCTCCACCCAAAACCGCCCGCCGTTAATAAATCAACAACACTTTTACGCTCGACAACAATAACAAGAACTGCAACGGCAGCAACTACAACAACGGGAGGCAAATTTGAAGTTGCAAACAGAACAATGAACCGCAATAACAGGGATGACAACGATGGTGCGGCAATGAGTAAAAAAGCTGGAAAAAATGGTACGAGCGAGCAAAAAACCGTACCAAGGAGTCAGCGGTGCTGGCTGTGCAGTAGTGGTGCCGGTGGTGTTGGCGGTGGAGATCGCAGCTGCCGTCACGACTGCTGATAGGGTTTTAATGGCAGCCGTTGGCCCACGACGGACCGAGTGCACCCCACCGCAACCAAAAGGGCAGATACGGATAGGAATTGTTCACTAAGCCAAAATATTACTTAATCCGGATTAAAAACAAAAAAGATTATGCAATAATTATTGCTTTATCTAAAAAGGTTTTGATCTATATGTTATTTATTATCAAATATGTGAACCAATTAAGTGTTTTATCCATTTAATTTCTTTTTTATTTTTTCAAAGTTTTTAGAAGAAATTTTATAATTCTAATTATTTTATTTATTTACTTAATTCCTTTAAGTGTAGCTCTGAAGTGTGATGAGAGCGAAGGGCGGGCAACAAACGCATTGCAGTTGCTGGCCATGTCCATGGGTGCCTTTTGTGCACTGCTCCAAAACTCATTTGTGTGTTGCAAACGTGATGCAAAAAAAAAAAAAAACAAGGCAGCAAAGGGCGGAAAGAAAGACAGGGAGAAAGTGGGAGAAAGCAGAGGGTCTGAAGCGAAGCGGAGGCATTGTTTGGCATTTTGTAACATAATGAGCTCGGGGACTACAAGTGCAGCCGCAGATGTGGCAGAGTTGCTGCATCATTATAACCAATCCAGCAACAACGAAACAATTCCACAGACGCTTGTACCACTTTTGCGCTTTGTTGCCGCAGCGGGTTAAGCGGAAATTAAACCAGGCCAATCTGCTTACTACTAACAAAAAATAAAGATGGTCATTTTAGTTTAGTCCTATTATGAAAGCTCAGCTTTGCCGCACAAATCAAGTCTTAACAAACACAATTAAGAAAATGCAGTTTCTAACATAATAATATCAGTTTTATATATCTTTTAACAATATATTTAACTAATATGACAACTTTTTGAATATGAATAATATTTCGCACATAAAAATATTATTTTTCTCTGTAATCCTGTAGCTTCTCCACCAAGGAGGCGGCCACCCACGCCATTGTGGCCGTGAACAACACTGAGATCAACCAGCAGCCGGTGAAGTGTGCGTGGGGCAAGGAGAGCGGTGACCCCAACCACATGTCGGCCATTGCAGGCGGGGCTCTGGCCCAGGGATTCCCCTTCGGCTCGGCGGCAGCGGCGGCCGCAGCAGCGGCCTACGGACAGCAGGTGGCCGGATACTGGTACCCGCCGGCACCCACATATCCGGCGGCAGCCCCCGCCAGCGCCCTTCAGCCGGGACAGTTCCTGCAGGGCATGCAGGGATTCACCTACGGTCAATTCGCCGGCTACCAGCAGGCGGGATACATGGGGTGAGTTCGAAACCTCGATCTGAACGGATCAAACTAAAAATATAAATATAATAATTGAGGAATTTCTAAGGATAGAGACCCAAAGCTTTTGCCTTAAGTTTTCAATTTAATTTTATATTAGAGAAAATGCAGTATGTAATTGTGCATCCCCAAGGTATGCAATAAATAAAGTACCTATTTTACTTCTGAGTTCAAAGTATATTGTTGCAAGCAATTTTTTCAAATATATCTCTTATACTTGTGACTTTTCGATGTGTATGCTAATGATACCTTCCTTTATTTCCTGCTTTTCAGAATGGGCGTCCAGCTGCCGGGCACCTGGCAGAGTGTGCCGCCCCAGCCCCAGCTGGCCAGTGCAGCAGCCGCCACCGCGCCGCAGATCACACAGGGCGTGGGCAGCGCACTGCCACAGGCGGCCGGAGTGGTTGCCTATCCGATGCAGCAGTTCCAGGTCAGTCCACAGGTGAGTTGCCCAGGCTTTCGTTGATAATCATATGGCGGTGCCTAACGATTGTGAATCGTTTAGCTGGCGGAGGACGAGTGGCTGGCGCCCAGTTTGCTCGTGTAGCTGCCATGAGGGATGGCCATGTATCCCACACAGCAGCAGCAGCAGCAGCAGCAGCTGCAGCAGCAACATGAGCAGCAGACGTCCGGGGAATATGTGAAGGAGCCGCCCTACCAAGCGCAGCAGCTGCAGCACCACCAGCCGAACCACAACAACCAGCATCACCAGCAGCAGCAGCAACACTATATCCCCCAACTGTACTATCCATCGCACTGGGTGCAACAGCAGCAGCAGCAACAGCAGCAGCAGCAGGTCGCAAACAACGAGCAACAACCACAGCAGCAGCAGCAGCAACAACCACCAGTGGCCCAGGCTTATGGCATGCCCGAAGTGTAAAAAGAATCAGCATTATTGGCTAGAAACACACGCAAACCCAATCTAACCATAGCATAAGTATTTGAAACAGGCAGGACAGTGCAATAGCCATAATCCCTAGTTGATCTAATCAATCGAAAACCGAAATGATTAAACCGAAAACCAAAGTTATGAATGTGTGTTATTTGTGTCTATTTTGAGGGACTCACCTTCGATTCAAGGAAGTCGCTTCAGTAAAAAACCAGAAAAAAATATGAAAAACCAGAAGCTCTAAATGTATTTTAGTAGGTATAAACATATACACGAGTTTGTAGGTATGTATATACCAGAGTAAGAATAGAGTGGGTGCTATTAAGGAAGTGGTTATGATTTACCAGGGCTTACGTTTCAGTTGGCAGCAAGAAAACCTAACCGGAAACTAATATTTAAGCGTAGTTTAAGAAAACAGACAGAGGTTAAGTGGAAATTGTTTCGTTGACTGAGAATATTCATTTTGGAAGTCTTTCCCCATCTTCGATAAACAAAATCATAGAGCCGATAATTTCCGAATAGATTCCATTACGATGATCATTTCACCGATATATCGATGTGCATAGGCCTAAGAATTAGCAAGTAGTCGAGGGCAAGTCAAACGGTCCACCATTAGCTTCGATCAGTTGATTCACGATTATGAGTGTTTATCCAGCATTATCTAGAGAAATATCAAAGTAAATGTACTAAATGAGTTAAGCACCGACAACTAAACCAAGCCGAAAAGAAAACACACACCAGAAATCGAGTAGATAATTGCACTGAAAACAGGACGGATCGATCGAGCCAGAGAATATATATAGATATATGTGTAGACGGACCCATGACTAGATAAAACTATATATCCTAAAACGATATCCATAGAAGAGGCTACTACACACACAGACACACAGGCACACGCATACGCATGCACGCACAGACACACACACACACACACATAGGAACCTTATTCATGTATCTGTGTTTGTGTAACGTGTAAATGTATTAAGGGCAACCTATAAGAACCTAAGGAAATAGCGAAATATTTAGAAAAGGATATGAAAGAAAAACGTGTAGCAAAAGCAACATACAAAATGTAGTCAATGTTTAGCTAAGAATCGTAAGAGTAACTGTAACACTATACACTAAAATGTAAACCTAAACACAATTATTTATGGTATTTACAAAGGCGAAGTGGCTAAACGAAAGCGAATACAAATTGTAAACTATTTTTTACATACCAAAGAAAACCAAAAATTGAGAAAAAACTCGAATTCAAAATGAAAAAATGGAAAAACGAATGAATCAAAATTAGAACACTTACAATTCGATAGTCGAGCCAGAGCCAAGAAGAAGCGAGTCTAATTTCTATAAGTTGTGATGAGAGCAAATCGATGTTACGGACAAAGGAAACTGATTTATTTTTTCAACTTGGCATAACATGTTTTTTGAGAGCCAACGACAAACTGTGCATCGACGAATGCATCACTTTACATATATACAAATCTATATATATACACCTATATATATACATATATATATACTAAATGTTATTTGAGCAGACGAGAAAACTGTGTGTCAGAACAAGCTATGCGCAAATATAAATATATAAATAAATAAAAACTATATGGAGAAACCAATGGAAATTAAATAAAATTGTAGCTGAACATATGTTGGAAATGTTGGAAAATTATGGTAAAATTACGAAATAAATATAATGAAATGGAAGGAAAAAGTCAGAAATACTCTACGACATATACATAATAGCATAATTATATTTAATTATGTAAACATAGTTACGGTGTAAGCAAAAGGAATATAAATAAATGATTCAATGTTGTGTATGTACATATAAATATATAAAAAGAAATATATATAAAAAAACATATAATTAAAAACAAGAAATATGTGCGCATAACAAAGGCAAACTAACTAAAAAGAAGATTGTATTAATATTTGCATATAAATGTAAAAAAACGCCGAGTGCAAACAAAGCTGCCGGAGAGCATCTGTTTTTGCAAAGGCCCAGCGCAGACATATGATAGATCATAAAAATAGCGCCATCAGACCCAACCAACCAATCCCAGCAATACGGCTCTATAATTGCATTTGTGACGACAGCAGGAAAAATCGAAGAATAAAAAATAAACAAGCAGAAAAAAAGGTACAGCAAAAAAACGAGAATTATGAAAAGTGTGCAAGCAAAATGCCATAATTATGTTAAGCGCCTATCAAAAGCCTATCCAATTCAATCAAAACCGAACGAAGCCCCCGGAACAAACTCACAGATACATCTACAAATACAAATACAAGTACACACACCGGCCCACACCACACCCACACAATCACACACACACCAGCACACTTGAGTGTGTGGCTGCAAACACGTTAATATATGCATAGAAAAAGGCGCTGCCAGCGATTGCAGCCGAGCAAGAGAGAAATAATCAAATAAAATGGAAAAATGTTAATCAAAAAACAGAAAAACAAAATTAAAAACAAATGATTTGACGCCTTTTTATTTTCTTGGGTGTTGTCCGGATATCAAAGGGTTTTTTGGAATCCATTAGGGTTGCGATTTCTTGCTTCTTAGTTTGAATAAATAAATTATATCATAAGGGATTATGAAAAAAAGGTTTTATTTTATGTTATTTGAAAGTATTTATTAGCTTAAGGTAAGATATCAGAGGTAACTTTAACAACTTTTAATGCCATAATAGATTTATTGCCAGTTGTCAAACATCAAATGTGAAATCGATGTGCAGGCAGGACTTAAAATTATTGTTAATTTCCACCCAGGGTGCCGTGGAATTATTTCAGCCCGATAAACTGCAAATGAATTTGCAATGCTAATTGGAAATAAGAGGAAAGCTGCTCCGAAGTCACCCACCCACGATCGAACCCCCTTTTATTCTCCAGTGCCCCCGGCACTGCAATCGTCGCATGCCAGTCACGTAAAATCAAAATTTTTCCCCACATGTGAGTGCACAAAAAAAAGGCAGTAGGAAAACACTGAAACGTCGCTGGCATTGCGGCTCATTGCACAACGGGAACTGTACAATTTCAATATTTTACTGCATTTTGCACTTTGGCCCTGTCTCCGGGCCTCAGTTATCCTGCCCGCTGGCATGTCCTGCTGTCATGGCCGCACTCACACACACACACACACACACATTCAGCCATGTCCTGTTTAATATGCGCGCTCAAAATGGCACAGCGGTGAAATATAAATAAAACAAATAGGCCCCCACCCTCCATAAAGTGCACATGTTACTCATACGCCCCGTTGGCCGCACAAACTGAAAACGCATCGAGCTCGGGAAATTGGCTGCAGCAACGCAAAAGGGTCGGTGGCTGGCAAGTTTCGGCTCGGCCCTTGAGTTAGGAGGAGCTGTGCTTCTTAACAAACACTTGACTCACTTTACAGCAGTTTTAGTGGATAATTCTTTATACTGCCGCCCCGGCCATGCAAAATATTCCGCAATAAAAACTAAGCGCATAAAATTTTACTGCATCATGTAGTTGCTCCGGCTTTTGTTTCTTTTTTATGCATTCGGCTTTTTTTTTCGGGTTGCCTCTCTGTTCCGTGCATTAAGAACGGCAAAAGGACAAGTGCAGAAGTGCACCTAAGCTGCCAAATATAAAAACTCTGAGTTTGCATGAAGATTTGCCAGGGCTTATTACGGTTCGGGGGTGGGGAGGAGCAGGGGTGGGCATCCTGCAACCAGGACCTTAACGATGCCTGAAGGCTGGCTGGCTGGGTTTCCTTTGTCTTTGCTCGCATCTCCACCGTCTCCCATCTCCCATTCCCCAAATCGCAATTCACCTTCCACTTTTTTATGCTCTTTTAATAGCACTTGTTTAGCAAGCAAACAACGCTGGCAACTTAAAAAACTCGCTTCTGGCCCCCTCCATACACACACACTAGCTGGAAATTTTTATAGCCAAAGTTTGAGTGTTTGTCTGTTTTATTAACCGTGCCTGGCTGCCTGACTCGACTCCTTGGCGCTGCCAAAGTCAAAAGCCCAAGTTTTCGTCCTGCCTTATTCATAACACACACACAAGCCCTGCACTTGTGCTGCACCACCAACACCACTACTGCCACCGAAACTCTGGGCCAACATTTTTATGTGTGTGAGCCATCTTCGGAGTCGGCTGCTGCATTAATTGATTGCACTCTGTTACCCTCGAGCTGTCTTAGATAAGCACAGGAAGAATATGCGAGCCCTACGGATACTTATATCAAATTTGAAATATATTTTACTTCTTTAAAAATATTTCTTAGGCGGATTGAAAAAGAAAAGTCATAGATACCCATAAAACTTCTATCCGAAATGCAACCTAGGAGATTTCAGTTTCACCCCCAGAAGGCAGACTTTGATATGCAGAAACTTACCTACAATTTTTGACAACTTATAAGGCCAAATACTCATATTCATATCGTAAAAAATTCAGAAGAATGCTCTTACTTCCAGATGACGTACAAATATTTTTCAGTGTAAAGTTCACCCGCCATTAAGCTGCCAAATCGCACCACCAGCGATGCACCACCGCCGCAACGACAAACAACAATCTCGTTCTCGCAAAAGCGAACGCTAATGACAAAATGCTAAAATTTGCCCAGCACTTGCCGGGAGGCGGCAGGGAATCGGGGGGCGTGTCTGGAAGCGCGGCCAAAAACCGCACAAGAGCGAGGCATCCATTAATTTTCGCACAACCGCAAAATTCAAAATTGTTTATAAAGCTACGCAGGATGCGGCACGTGCGGTGACACGTGCGGAGATACAGACAAAGTCCTGCTATCCCATCGCCTCTTAACCCATTGGTGGCCGTGGCCGTGGACAGAAGGCGGTGCGGAGCAGCGCCAAATTGAAATGAATTTTAACGAGTCAAAGCGAAAAGTGACGGCAAGTAAAGGACGCTCGCAGCAACGATATCTAGACCATACTTCTTATCCCTATACACGGAAAGATAATAAATAAAGATATATCTAGAACGCAAAATTAAGAAATACAAAGATTTCTCATGGAAAAATATAAAGAAATAATTTAAATAAAGACGAAGAAAAAATCGATAAAGGCGACTATTTAAATATGATTTATAAAGAATATTCTATTATATCTAACTTTTTCGTATAATTTAAACTTTTTTAAATCCTTTTCATATGTTAGACCGAAACTTCCCTTACTTCCAGTGCACTTTCTATTTATCTTTGCAATCTCCCACCCACTGGGTTTTCTGCTGGGCTACTAAATTATACGCAGCGTTGGGAAAGAGCCACTCCCACTGCCAGAAATCCTGGTTGGGCACCAATGCGTGGGCCAAGTTTTTAGCGCGATATCCGACGGAGCTTCCTCTAAAATTGCGAACAAATTACGCAGAAAACTATTATCGTTAGGAGCATATGTGACGCCGTTTGGATAGAAAGCCAAAGGGCCGATCCGCATCCGGGCTAACACACACCTAAAACCATCTCTCTGCTGCCCCGAAACCCGTTCGGATGGCAAATGACTATGACAACGGCGCTTGAGTACCTAAATGCAGCTCCAACTCCAGGATGCGTCCTTCTTTTTTGGCACACTCACCGCCTGCTGGGCTCCCGCCGCCTATTTAACCCATGTCGCCCGAGCGCAGCGAAGGTGTGGTGTGGTGTGCATGGTGTGTGCATATGCAATAACCACCAGCAAGCAGCACCACCACGGGCTCGACTGGACTCATCCGCATCCGCATCCACATGCCCATCCACATGGAGCCATCACCAATGGAAGAGAGCTCGCTTATTGTCTGCTTTTGTGTGTGGCCCAAAAACCAGGCCCTCCTCCTTTTCCACCTCGCTCAACCCCGCTGGATGCGTGGAAATTGCTTTGCCATGTTAATGTTGTTAGTTGATTTCAGTTTTGGCTTTCAAAAGCCGCCGCTGACCCGGGAAGCGGACAATAGGGTCACAGCCACGCGGGGGCGGGGCTCGAGGACACTGGGCCGAGGGCAGGATTTCAGGTGATGCCAGCAAAGAGCATTGCCAAAATTGTTAAATACACGTTGCCCTGAAAGAACCAACAGGGGGCACATAGCTACACAGAAAATAATATTTTTGGCTGTAAAAAAGGAAGAATTAGATCTTTTAAATTTAAGTGGGTAATGAAAATTACAACTTCGACTTTGAACTGAACATTGCAAATTATTACCGTTTTTATATGCTTAGGCTTTTAAAAACAAGTCTTTTCAGCTTAATTAAAGCAAATATGGAAAATCCTAAAAGTATAGAATCAAAAGAGGTATGACACCAATCCTTGTACATTTTTGGGAAATTACTTCAAAATATGTCTAAAAGTATGCAGCAAAAACTTAAAAGTCCTTTTTTGGAAAAAATCCCTCAAGCATTAGAACTTAAATATAAAGTTGCACACTTTTATATCTTTTACTAAGCGGTTTCAAATCTAGAATGGTTTGTGAGAAACTTTCTCTCCCAATTTCATAATGAAACGTATAGTTTTCTGAATTTTATTCAGAGTGCATGACTCCCTCACTCATATGCAGTCTCTGTGTGTTTATGCCTTGAGTTATGAGCGACATTCTGTTTTTTTGGTTGGGGGCGTGGCGGCAGAAGCAGCGCCCACTTTTAATGGTAATAAAAACTAAAGCTGCTTTTGAGCGCTCATGAATTCGCCGGCGCTGCCAGAGTCGCCAGAGCTGCAACTGCTGGCGGATGGCGGATGGCGCATGGCTGATGTCCATCCGGCGGTGCGACAAAATGGCCGCTGTGCGCAACGGAAGTGCACTAAACTAAACTAAGCCAAATTAATTGCCAGCTGTGGTTTAATGTGCCAAACAAAACTTTGATTGCGCCCCCAGATACGGGCCATCCGAGCTGGATCATTTGCATATTGAACGCAGTTCCAGGGGGACAAAAGTCCCCAACCCACAGCCATTCCCATCCTCGTCCCCACCCCCCTTGAAAACATGAAGGATTCGACACGAAAAGCTATTAATTCCTTTCCAGAGACTTTATTAAAGAACAAGCGCACAGCCTGTTCGAAACTGCAATAAAACCGACCGAAACTTAACCCAACCGGCAGCAGCAAAACACATCTAAAACCGAAAAAAGAGCAAAACCAAGAGGTGCATAAAAACCAGGACGAGGCAAGGCGAACGGAGTGAGTGCACAGTGCGGGAAAATTAATGGTTCTGACATGGAATTTTAATAAAAATGCTTGCGTCTGGATGGCGAGAGGTGAAAAACTGGCCAGATGCAGGCTGCTAATGCTCCGCCGAGGAGGAGAACTCGACTGCACTGCACCGCCACGGAAGCTGCTTCTGCTGGCGCTGTCATAATGCTGCAATTGTTCATTATCCACTAATGAACAAAAAGTGTGTGAAAATCGCACAGACAAAAACCTAAATGAAGAAAATGCCGCACAGCACTCGCCGAGAGATGAAAAAGGAGCGGCGGACGGATGACACACGGCTGGCGGTGGAGTCATCTGGAGGCGAAGGCAAAGGCTGGGCAAAGGCAAAGGAAGGCCTGGAACACGTTGCTCTGTCAGCAGGCAAAGAATCACTGCACAGCGAGGAAATACAAGTCTTAAATTATTTAAAAATATTAAATTCGAGTTCGGAACATCTTGAAGATGCCAGCTGATTGCTAGCTAGCTTAGGGTACTGAGGAATATATACGATAAACATATTTTAAAAGAAGTCCCAGGCAAGGACTTCATGTTTTTTGGCATTCCCTAATAGCTATTGTTTTTTAGCCTATTTTCCTATTTGCTTGTACTAGCCTTTAACCTCTTTCTTGGGTACATTTATCCCGGCTAATTAACTGGTTTCTGCCCTGTAACCCTTAACTAACCCCCTCTTTGGCTCAGTGCAGGGGGCTGCAACCGGCAATGGCTTTAATTTGCGCTGCTTCTCGCACGTTTTCTTATTTGCCATCTGTATTGGGGCCAGGACGCCGGGGACTTGGAATGGGGACAGATCTGGGGGCCGGTTCTCTCTGAGGGTCGGCAGACGTTGCTTTGAGTGCATTACGTGGAATTTTTGAAGCACTTAAGCTGCGCCATAAAATGCTGCTGCCATTCGCTTTGCAGCACAGCACAGCCCGCTTTCACATGTGACAGTTGCAGTTGCTACCTACCGAAGTCCGTGCTTTTGGTTCTGGGTCCTCGGTCCTCGGTCCATACTCCCCATGGTCCTTAGTCCTCAGTATTTGGTCCTTGGTGGGTCGACCGTCGACGACGGCGCTTTTGTCTGCGGCGTTTTTGTTCGTGCGGCATTTTCTAATGACAATTGTTTTGCAATATAAATTGCACAAGTGCGCAATATTTGCCTTTGTTTATGCGAAAACTTCAGCATTGCCTAGACTCATGCGCCTGACACCTGCCACCTGCCCACCGAAACAAAAAAGGACCAACGCAGAGGAGATCTAGGAGAAAGCCAACCATTTGTCTCGCTTTGCACGTCTCCCGAACACACGGCCTCCTGTCTCCTGTCTCCCCAGGACTCCTCCTTTTGTCCTTTATCTCGGCCCCAGCTATTTCTTGTTTCATTACGCCGACCCACTGGGGAATTCCCAAAAGCCAAAGCAGCAGCAGTTGCATTCAATGGCTTTTGTTGGGGTCGTGATATTTGCTAAATTAAATGACGTGAGTTATGAGATACGATTTCCTGACCGGGTTCTCAGCCTCAGTGCACAGACATGTTGCAGTCTGGTCGTAACACTTATGAAATGAATTTCATTTGCTAAATGGTTGTGCCACAAAATGAACTGAACGTCTTCCGAACAGGTAAGCAGAAAATATAGTACGGACTTTGTGAACATCAAATCGCTTGGATTTTTTGGATACTATTGATGTTAGCATCAAGGGGCACTTATTTAAATACATAAAATACAAAAGCTGTGGTAAAATACACAATGAATTAAAATGGCTTAACTATAATAAAAGTAATATATTAGGTAAAGGATTATTTCCTGATCTATATCAGATATTTTTATATTTTGGCCATTTCTACACTGGCCTTTGCAGAAAATAATGATCTTAATTCTTGCTTTTCAAACCCAAGCGGGTCCTAAAATAAAATAGCACAAAACCTAGATTGGGCTTAGTTGATTTGTCAGTTGGAAGGGCGAAGGACATACAAGGGGTGACGAATTTATCCCTATTTGCATATCATTTCGCAAGTTAACGGTGAGCGCGCTCACCACAAGCACACACAACCTGCAAAAGGACGCGGCTCAGTTAGTGGTGCGTGCATGTTTCTGCGGTGCTGGCAGTTGGATGTTGGCAGCCTGTCCGAGGCGGCTTTTAAAATGCGCTCCGAGCACTGCAAATATGTAACATTCTGCTAATGTAAATTTATTGTTAAGCAAAAAGTGGGTGGCGCAGTGGGGGCGGGGTGCTGGCCACGAACCACGTTCGCCGGGCAGGTCAACGCGGTAACCACAGCAGCACCACGGCACTGGGCCCCACAAAACCACCATGCCAACCAACCACCATTGCACTGGAAGAAAAAAATTAATCTGGAGCAAAAAATTAAATATAATAAGTGGAAATTTAACAGTTGAATGATGTCAAGGTGGTAACGAGAAGATGTATTTTCATATATATTTTCAAAATATTAGTCGAATTTGAGAGAAAACAAATGAGTGTAGCAATTCAAATTAGCAATTAGCAATTTATTATATCCCACATTTTATTATATTTACAATAACTTTGATTTCCTTAAATTTCCTTAAGCTTTTTTCCAAGTGCATCTCGGCAGTCACCTGGCAAGTGCAGTGGCGTACAATAAATCTAATTTGCGTCGCATTTAATGACTTTGTCCAGGCCCCGGCTTCGGCCTCAGTTGCCAGCATCAGCGTGAAAATAGTGGGCGCCTCGAATGCTGGCCCCTAACGAGGCACTCGGCTATTTGGCCAGGTGGAGATGGCGATGGAAGGGAGCTGAAGCTGGAGCTCTAGCAGCGATGACATTTAAGCCGTTGTTGCCCGGGCAATTTGAGGCAGCCATATTTTTAGGGTGCGGCGCAAAGTGCCTCATAAAGTAATTAAAAGCTTTAATTAGAATTATGTGACAAAGTTAATGCGCAAATTGTAAATTAAACAATGCGCAAAAAGTTGTTGGCTTTTAGGTTTGTCTTTTTCGATCATTAACCCATCCAACTAATAGGGGCTTGTCTGCTCTCCACTAACAACCCTATCCCTGTCAATCTCAATGATTTCCTGCTTCAAAGGAATTTCGCTGACTAAGCGAATAAAAACATATTTCTTCAATAAATTGTAGCTCATCTGACAAATGAATGCTGAAATCGATAGCCTGACAAGAGTGTCCCCAATGGAGGCCCTTCACTAAAAACTCCACACACACATGACAAGCATATAACATATCAACGTTTACATTCGATAAAAAGAAAAGTGAAGAGTATTTTCCCATGATTTTGTGAAACATTTGTAGCTGCGTGATTTGGCTGATTTATACTCTTTCAAAAGATCCTCTCGAGCCAGTGGGAGAAAAACCACCAGACAGCCTGATAATCGAGCAAAAAGCAGCTTCATTGGCCCAATAAAATGCATGAAACGGCCTTTGTAGCCCCAAAATAAATTTATGGTAATTCACATAGTGGGTTTATGCCTCAAAATACCAGATAGTTACTTTTAAAATTATTTTAAAGCTTTATTTATTTATTTTATATATTACTTTAATTTTTATTTAATTTTTAACTTATAAAAAATTTTGTAAGAATAAAAATCCCCATAAACGTTGTAAGAATAAGCAGAAGCATCCAAGAGCAATTTACATTTTGATGCCTTCACTCTCGCTGTACTTTAATATTTTGCCAATGCCCTGGCATTTTGATTTACAACCCACCGAGCAAATACCCCCGGAAATTTTTAAATATTTCCACTGAAATAAATCCCCCTCTTTCGTGGGGCCCAGCTAAGCGATCCTAATTTGCTTTGTATTCCGGACTGGAGGCGCTTCCCCAACCACTCAGCAGACATTCCCACTGTACAAGGCATTCATTCATTTCATTTGATTTCGTTCCGTTTCATTTTTGGATACGCATTTCACGAGAAATGATTTATTAAAATTCCAGAACGCAACAGTAGAGAGATGAGATCCTTGCCGGAGAGCCCGAGCCTCAATGACATTAATAATGGAAATGCCTTTCAGCCCACTGTGTTCTGTCCGCCGGCCTGCGACTCCCATAAGTATGCAACAGTTTGGCATCTGGCTTTAAAATATTTACGGTCTTCTTTGGCATGCATGCTAAACTTTGCCAGCAATTGACCTCGGTCAAATATAAACAAAAAGAGGCATGCCAAAAAAAAACCAGAAAGGAAAATTCATTCGCTTTTGCCAAATTATTCAAGTCAAACAAGACCGACAACTCACCGGTTGAGTTGCATAAAATATGCAACAGCCTTTGCCAAAGGCAGCTTCAAAAGCCGAGAATTTTCTGTGAGTTCGATTCTTAAGTTAGTCGCCCACTCGAGCTAAAAGCATTTAAGTTCACATAAAATTATGTTGTTGCGGTTTGGGGCAAGGGAACAGCTTGATTTACGCCTCCCCAGAAACCAGACTGAATCTTTTATGAGAAGCCAAGTGAACTGGTCAATGCTCCGTGGTTACATGTTACACAGAGGGAAAATCAAATAGGTTTTCCAGATGTCACACTAAAAGATACAATATTTCCAAGATAATATATTGAATTTTAAATCAGTCTTCTTTTAATAAATTCCTTGGTATCCCAATTTTATATTTTATATTCTGTAAATTATATATTGTTAATAAATTCCTTGGCATCCCAATTTTATATTTTATATTCTGTATATTATATATTTTTCTCCCTGTGCTGTCAACCTTTGTTGTCATTGTTGCGGCTGTACTTTTGTTGTTTTCCATTTAGTAGCTGCCACACGAACCGAACCCAAAAAGTACTCAGACAGGTGGAACGGGATATGACTGTAAAGGACTTTATTTGGTTTTGCGGCACTTGCCTTTAATTTCTTTGGCAAAGTTTGTTTGATTGTATTAATTGTTTTGTTATTCTTGGCAGCCAGTTAACCGAAAATTGTAAATTAATTGCTTGGAAACCAAAGCCGCACTCGCACACAGGAGACAAAGGTGATGTGTGTGCGAGTGTGGGATGTAATTATTATCTTTCCATTTGCATAAAACTGATTACGAGCTTGGCAAGTTTTAAAATTTTGCCAAGCCTTTGTAGAGGCAACTAACTGCCAGAGATGGATAATTGCCATTATCTGATTTCGCTTTATGGGCCAGCCATCGAGCGAGTGAAATTTATTGCCGTAATTTACATAGTTATTTATTTAATTTACCATTTTATATATACGAGCATGTATAAACCAAATGCAAAGTACGATAACGAACAGTCGATTAAAGGAAACTTTTGTCATGGAAACAACAAGAAAATAATGTTATTTACCTAAGGGACATCAAAAATGCAGGCCACAAATTGCTCGTATAATTAGATCAATAAATTTGATCCAATATAATGCAAGGCAAGGCATCTGCGCTTTGTTCGCTTTGAGTTTTGAATTCATTTTGTTTTGCAATATTCATTTGGCATTTACAAATTTTTCATCTGCATATAGCAAATGCACTTAAAATAAACTTCATTTAATTACCATTATTTTCCAATTGCAAAATAGTTTGTTAAATGCACGAGAAACAGGATAATTGAACACAATGAGGTTAACTAATAAATAACTAGAATTTAAATTGTTTTCTCTGCACTTTCTTGTGTGCCAATATTAATTAACTTTAAATGTCATTTTATTTAAAACCGATTAAATTTGTGAAAACTATTTTAAGCCGTTCGTTATAAAATAAACCTTTGTATGGGGGAAAAGAAAAACATCCTTTACCAATCAAAAATTGAATCGCATTTTTGGCTTACAGGCGCAACTCGCACTCGTAAAATATAGAAATATAATGCCGAATGATGCCAGCTGACGCTACAGTTTTTGTGTTTTGTGTGTGTGGGGCTTGTACTTTATTACACTAGCAGGAAACGCCACTAATAACACCAATGCAGCAGCACAGACAAAAACAATAAATAAATAAAAAGATGGCATGGCTTTGTCATTGCCGTTGCCACAGTTTCGGCCTTTTCAGCTTCTATTTCTGATGCTGATGCTTGCAAAACCGCAACGGACCCCCTCAAAAACCGGCACACACACGTTGGAGTTATAAAACACACACTCACCCATACACCAGCAAAAAGGGGGTACGTTTCCTCGTCTTTATTTGTTTTCACAACATTTGTACTTCGGTGTGTGTGTGTAAGAGCGAAAGAACGAGTGTTATATTTTCATTTTTCGTTGCTTTGAATTCGTCGCCCCAGCGAAAATTCCCAGAAATTTGTCTTCACACGCCTGTCAAACCGTTGCACCGCTGTCATCCATTCGCTAGGCTTAGCCTGGTGCAAAACTCACACTGAAAAAAATATAACTTTCTAGATATTTAAAAAATTATTTTAGGAAAGGAATCTATAGTATGGCTTGACTTTAATATGTACCAACATCTTAAAAATTCGGCTTTGTAAAAGTTATCAAGAAAAGCAAAGGTTTGTAGCTAATACCTTTATTAATTCTTGATTTTTCCAACAGCCAATGGTTTATGGAAAATATTGAAACATTAAATAAATAAGTATACATTTAAAAAATATTTTTCTAAATTATAAAACATTAAATTTTATAATAAACGAATACATTTTTCATACGCTATAAAAAATTGCCTTACATTTTAAAATAAGCCCTTCATAACCTTAATAAGGAATAATAGGAGGCTTAAAGGAAATCTGCGACACTAACCAAAGACTGATGTTTTTACAATATTTTTTGTTCAGTGCAGCGATCTGGAGGCCACTTAGTTGGCATGCGCGACCACAGACCAAAGAGCTCGTGTACGTGGACACAACAAATTTCTGGTTCTGAATTTTTACCAAGTTTGCACTTTTTGCCGGGGTGCAGAAAGGGTTAAGGGTGCTTAAGTGGCGGCTGTGGGCCCTGGGCCGTGGTCCGAGGGCCATGTTCCATGTTTGTTCTGCCCGCTGGACATTTGGGCTTGCGTCCAGTGGCGCCTTTGTTTGCCACTACCGCTGCACGATTAAAATGTGCTCGACAAAGGAATTATTTAATACACGTTTCACCTTTTTGCCCAAGATTTTTATTTGCACTGTGTCGCATCTGGGATCCGCATATGTACTATGTATACGTACATATATGCAAGGGTGTATGTATATCTAACTGGCATGAGCGTTTGTATCTGTATCTGAGTTTGCCTCAAGCAAATAGCGTGTTGGTTACACATTTGTGTGCCCGTTTTTGGCTCTGCACAAATATTTGAGGGAGCAGCGAGTCGCGTTTTGCAGCAGCTGAAAATATAACGTATACGCAACATTAGCATGCATACCTGTCCTGCTTCCTGCGTCCTGCGTCCTTCGTCCTGCGCTCCCTGCTTCCGCTTCCTATTTGTGTAGGTGGCACTGCTGCTGGTGTACGAATATGTGTGAGAACGCTTAATGCTTGACAGCGTGCATGACTTTGATATAGGCAAACTTTTGGCCCATTACAATAAATGCAAATGCTAAGCAAACAGGCAACACTTACTGCAAGAGTTGCCCCGTTCGACTGGCAAGCCATAAAAATACACACAGGCGCAGACATCAAATTTATTTATTCAGCTTGCCAAAAATCCCACAGATAATAATTTCATTTACGCATTGCCACGAACTCAGCCGAAACCAAAACCGAGATGCCATAAAAATCAACAGAGTTGGCAAGAGCGATAAGTCTGCCATTATTCCATTGCCAGGTGAAGAGGCAAATGAATCTCTGGTAGCAGGATGAGTGTAGGCTGCCATTAAATTAGGCGAGGTACAGGAAGTAGGAACAAAATCACACACTCACATCAATTCAACTTTAGCTACATAAAAAGTTATGCCTTAGCAATAGCTGGGGTTTTACAGAAAAAAAAATTATTTACTCAACGTTTTTTAATAATTTTTTTTATAAATAAATAAATACTTCTTAATCCAACGTTATCTTAAATTTTAGTGAGTATCCTTTGATCCCTCAAATATTTGTAAAAAATGTTTTTCTTTTAAAATATATTTTTTCTTTCTCTGTAGCACAAAGTCTGAACACACGGGCACTCCTATTTGTATTTACTTTTTTATCATTGCCGCTCCAGCCATTCTCAGATTTTCCACTTACAATTATGCATAATACAGCGCCTATCGCCCGGCCAATGGACCGCACAAGATGCGCAACGTGGAGTGGGGCCATGTTCTACATATATATCCATAGACAGCATCATAATCATCTATTAGCAAGGCAAATCAGTGGATGGCCAACTCGATTCGCTCCAGCCAGCTCCATGTGGCAGGACATAAGTGCAGCATCATTTCCGTTACATATAAATACACTTTTCTGGTTCAATTGCGGCTGTTGGCCATGACTTGGCCGGCATTGGCATCGCCATTGGCGGCAGATTTCGAATCAGGAATCGGCCGTGGATATGGCCATGGGGATACAGGGATATGGGGCATCGATATCGGCATCTTCCGCACGGCAGTCAACAGTCAACGAGCGCAATTTAAACTTGTTACGTGCTTCCAGCATCGTCATGTTCGGCGTAATGAAATGTGGAGCACAGATATACACACATTGACTGTATCCCCAGTATCAGCAGCTAGTCAGACACGGCAGCATTTTTCTGCCTGATTTGAGGATGCCGTCGTCTCTGGCCATCGAAGCGTGCCCTTTTATTACTATCCCGTAGACGGGAATACGGCCGAGTCATGCCGCGTCTCCAAGTATCCTCATGTGTTTATCTCGAGCTGGAAATTATGATCCCCTCTTGCTACAGGCCCTTTCATTGCCCAGAAATTGGTTTGTCTTTCGCCGTCATCGGAAATGATTCGAATTGTTTCAGTGGGATTGCACAGGACATTAACATTTTTCATTTCTTAATCTAAATACTAGGTACATTCGGTTTTAAAACTTTGTAGATAACAGCAAGAATCTTCGATGGTTATTTCAAAGGGAGACTTCTTCTTTTAGTTTGCAATAAATATGGATTGAAATAAAATTAAATAGTGGGGAAAAATTTTAATATTATTAAAAATTATGTTACCGCAAGTATTTTAGAATATTATTTCCAGGGAGGAAAGCATTACCGTTGAGTGGAAAACTCCTTTCATTTAACTACATGGCCCTTTGTGTTTGCGAATAATTCCCTTTCGCAGCCGCACACATTGTTTTAACAGTTCAATATGAATGCCAATAAATAACCAATTGAAGGCAAATAGTGCTGCAAAAACAGTAAACCATATAATGGAATTCTTAAACTCGATTCCCAGGCACAATTGCGGGCCAGGCCGGCCCTCTGCTCATGAGCATTCATTCATCAGTCCAATCCATCTGCTGGCGGATCGCTGGCAGAAGCAACCAATTTGAAATAAACTATGCACAGACACCTTGCTGCCACTTCGGAAGCCACGACTCCGGTTTTTTGCCTGGTTAGGTCCGTAAGTTGGACCAATAAATTCCGTTCGCCTTGCGCTAGGCCCTGATTGCCAGTCAGCCTTTGCAGCCTTTGATGATAAATTAAACCGTGTGTCTACCGCTCGAATTTATTATGCGCCAAAACGCCAAATGGCTGTCAGGAATCCCTCTGCCACTCTTCTGCGGCCGCGAAACCTTTTAAACTTTAAATCCGCATCAATGCATCATCGGTGAAAGCCGTGCCAAAGTAACAAACTTTGCTTTTCCCTGCTCTGCCGCGCTTTTCCGCTAGCGATTTTTTCCACCGCCTTTCCCCGCCGCCATAAATTGCGAAAGTGGCTTTGCCCGGGGAGCTGGGAAATGGGGAAATGGGAACTGGCTGCTAGGATCTCTGGCCTTTCTTCGCTGCAATCCTGTGCGGCTTGTTTATGCGCTTCACACGCCTGTCTTTACCTGGCGGATCCTGCCGAGTCCTGCCTCCTGCCTCCCCGGCTGCCTTCTGGCATATTGGTTATTAATGTTTATGGCCGCGCGCTGTCGTCGTTTGATCTGTGCCAGTTACTTGGCCAATGAAATTTATAATTTCATTTGGCGCCCATTACAATAATTCATAACGCAAGACACCAAGGCCTTGAGTTCACTTCTACAATTAAAAGGGTAAATTCAAACTGGTCTTTCTTTTTAAAGTCAGCTATAAAAACTAACTTTTAATAATAATATAATTCATTATTTATTTTTAAAGATTTTTACTAGCCTTGTGTAGCTATTTAAAGTAATTATAATTCCCCCTAAATATTGTCAGCTGCAACCCTTCCAAAATATTTTCCTGGAGTGTGGTGGCATCACTTATATTTGGATTCCAAGGGCTTACTTTCGTTTTAGGCAGATTTGATATTGCTCTATTTGCATGTCGAGCTTTATTGCTTTTATATTGGCTCATATTTCGTGTTTTGTGGAACGAGTCGAGTTTTGGCCAATGGAACAGGACACCGGCGAAGGGACGACTGAGTCGACTCGGGAAGGACACGGGCTGTAAATTGCGACAGGTTGCCAGCGGGGCCTTAAATTTCAATATGGGATTTATGTCATCGCATGACCGACACGACCACGCCCCCTGCCCAAATCAACCGCCCCCAAAGTGCGGGTGTGTAGAGCCGAAAATTTATGGCATAATTGAAACCGGAAACTGCAACGTTTTGTGGTGAATTTTAATAAAGTTTCGCCTTTGTCCATAGTTATTTATTGACAAATAGCAGATAATTTGATTTTGTGCCAATATTTAAAAACAATGCGACACACACGAGGGTGCAAAGGACCTGGAAATGGGGGATGCAGATTTAGGAGTTGCAGGCAATTTATGTGACTCATATTCCACCCCATTTCCCCAGCGCTTTTTTTCACGTCAAAGGTGAAGCTGTAATTGGATACATTTTCATCGGCCGTATATGGCCTGCAGAGAAATAGTTTTTGGATTTGGAAAATGGGAAAACTGTGTTGGAATGTGTGCTGAAATTATTAATTGAGTTTTCAGCGGCACCCTTTTCACACTTTTTCCAATCATCTGCGGTCAACGATAGAATGGAAATGTAATCAATGATGATTAAAGTCTATCATTTAATGATCAAATTTTGAATCGCGTGTTTTAATGTCAGGAAATTCAATAAGTCTAGTTTGGAAATTGACAAATGTGACATTTGCCAAATGTCATTTTGTAGGATAACAAATAATAACAGTTATCTATGTTTTATAAATGTTGCCCAGAAAAAGCAAATAAATTCAGAATAGATTCTAGAATTATGCGCTTCTTTTATTCAACTTTAATTTTACCTAACATTAAATCAACATTTTTTCCACACCATCACATTTAAGAACGGGCAACTAATCAAAGCTTAGGAAAGCAGATAGGAAGAGGGGACCGACTGATAAGACATAATCTTTAGTAACAGTCCGAATCCAAGCAACCATTCCCTGAGGAATGCAAAAACTGTCAGCACTTAGTGATGAGTATGATGGTGTTTTTATAACCCAAAAATTGTCAACTACACTACACACATCAATGGGTTTTCGTACAAGTTTGATTCGTTGGCAGGCCAATAAAAGGAAAAGGCCTAGTAGATATGTGTTGTGTGTCCTGTCTGGGGACCAGATTAACCATCCCCTCCGCTGGTCAGAGACCATAAAAGCCTATTGAATAGCAGCAGAGAGCAGAAAGAAGCTGCCCAATAGCAACAGTAAGAAAACAGCATTACACTTAGAAAATTCCAAGCTTTTATTTTATCGACTTAAATCAGATGCTTACGTAAATTATATTTTTCTAAAAAGATTGTACAAATATAAGTACAAAAAATACAAACGTAGTATTTATGGTGATGGCAGCTCTGGAGCCCATATGATATCTATTTGCAGAGCGTTTGGTATTATCCAGTCGACATAGGCCTCTACATCGGTGTATATGTCCTTGTTTGTTAGAATTCCCTTTTGAAAAAATAGTTCGTCCTTATATCGGTTATCAGGACTACCCCTTTCAATGGGATCGGGAGATAAATTAACTTCTTCTTTTTGGCTTGGGCAAGGGTTCCCAAGGCCAAATAAAAACAACAATTTTCTATGCCATGGACATTCAACTACGTCTGGTTTCTTCTGATATTTTCTGCCGATCTCATAGGTAGACGCTATCGGTGTTTTTTCCACATTTGCATTAATGCATATAGGTTGTATTTCAGTCTTATATACGACACTGGTTTTTAATCTGAGCAGAGCTATATCATTCTGTTCAGGTGACCTGTGCACTATTGCCTTCGCTACAATGCTTTCTTCATATGTCCCGTTTAGGTTTCGTTCTCCCAAGCGAACGATGCTGTTAATGAAATATTGTACATTAGAGAACTGATCTATAAGTTGGGTAGTTATTTTTACTTACAGGTTGGTGCCTCTTTTTATGCAACTTGCAGCTGTTAGGATGGACCCTAAAATATGAACAAAAATTATTTACGATGGAAAATATAATTATTTTACAGTACTAACGTTCGTTGAGAAGCGTGCCAGCGCAGATGAACTCAGAATTCGCTTTATTTCGAATGGTGACCAGCCAAGGATTGGGAATGTGAATACTCTGACTTCTTCCACAATTCCGCTCTAAAAATTTAGCTGATCCCTTATAGAAGAGCAGCAGAGTGCAGAAAGCCAACCACAGTGGGGAACCCATAATTTCACACTACACGATAATGATGAAAAAAAATATAACGAAGAGCCGCGGCAAGCTTCGCTTTTATAATCGCAAAAAAAGCTTATCAGGGCTTTTGAGAATTTTATATATGTACGCGGTTAGGCAGAAGAAGCGTGATTCATAATTTTTAAAACTGAATGTTGTCAAAACAATATTATTTTTTAAGCTGAATAGCAATTTATAAAAAAAGGCTTTCTACCACTTTAACAATAAACGTTTGGTCTAGTATTTAAATAGATATATTTTTAAGAAATTATATATTAGCATTATTTATTATAATATTAAGCAATACGACAAATTATATGAATTTCCTGTATCCACTATTTCGGAAACACAATATCGATATCCAGAGCACGTGGTACAATCCAGTCGGCGTGGACCTTAACATTTGTGTAAACATAAGCAAATGTTGTATCATTTCTATAGCTTAAGATGCCATGTTGGACTTTTTGAGATTTGTATGGTATGCTCAAAGGATTCCCAACGGACTTGCATGGCAAACCTCCACAAGCCAAGTCAAATGATTTTGGTACAGATTTAATGCCGGACCACAAGTTGGTCTGTTTTGACTTTGGCCAAATCTCTTGGGGGTTCACTACGATGCATATCGGTCTTATATGTTTCTTGTACTCGACATCCGTCCGTAACCCAAGCAAACCAATATCATTTTGATGACTACTTGACAAATAGGACTCGTGAACGTGGGCCAGTGTACCGTCGATTATTTCAGAACTATTATTTTCCAACGATCTGTCGCATTTCCCCAAACAAACGAACCTGATAACAAAGATCGAGTCAGTAATTTAAAGTACGTGTTATGTCTAAACTTAACTTACAATTCGTGTTGGTTGTTTAGGCAACTCGCCGTTGTCAGGACATATCCTAAAAGTGAGAATCCCTGTCAGTAAGTTTTTTTGTATTAATATCATCCCAAATACTTACGTTTATTAATAAGTGTTCCGGTACATATAAATTTATTGTTAGCCTTACTCTTAATAAGGGCTAGCCAAGGAGTGTGATTTACCGATGAGTCAGCGACTCCACAATTGCGCTCCAAAAATATCCCCGATCCCTGATGGAACAGCAGCAAAGTACATAATGCTATCCACTGTGCGGCAATCATCATTCCGAATGAAAATTCAGTGTATAACTAAATTTCAACCGCCAGTTTGCTCAGAGAGACTTTTATGAGTCGCTTATCAGTACTCAAGAAATATATGTACATGATTTATTATAAAGCTGGTTTTCCCAGTTCGTAAAAAGATAAGGCTTTAGGTCGTGAGTTCATGACATGACTTTATTTCATTAAAATATATATCAGTATGAAATAATTTTAACATGTATTGTTTATACCGCATTTAATGCTCTAGTTCGGAATTTGGAAAAAGAATATCAACTTCTAAGGCCAGCTCTACTATCCAATCGATATAAGCAAAAATATTGGTGTAAGTGTCTTCATTAATTTCTGCATTACGATAACTAAGTATTCCATGTTGTATGCAGCGCCCCAAAGGTCCATTAAAAATCATATTAGTCCAGGGACTCCCAATGAGCTTTGATGCCAAATACCTTTCACTTATCTTGTCAGCACAATAATTACCAAAAAATGATTTTACCTGACACCATTTACCTACTTCAGGCTTATTGTTCAATATTTTAAAGGTAAGCCCGGTGGTTTGGCCTGAACTGTCTTTTGTAATGCATAATGGTTGTACATTGGCACTATATTGCACTGGCATTAGCAATTTAAGCAAACCAATATTATTTTTTTTTGTTATTTCGGAATATGGCTTGTAAATGTAGGCATTTGATATAGGGAAACTTTGAGTGCTGTCTTTATCGCAGCTTTTCCCCAAGCGAACAGTGCTGTTAAAAATATTAAATAAATTATTTTTTAATGGATTGATTGTATTTATAACTTACAGTTTGGTTTGGTTTTTTATGCAACTTGCAGCAGTCAGAACATATTCTAAGAAATAAAAGCATTGATAATATGTTCGGTATATACATTCTGAATTGAGTACAAACGTTTGTTAATCAGAGTGCCAGAGCAAATTAACTCGGAAGGTGTTCGAACTTCCGCTAACCAAGGAGACGAGGATGACCCGTCAAAAGGATTAATAATCGCACAATTCTCATCTAGAAATTGGCCCGATCCCTGATGAAGCAGCAAAATGGTGCCAAAAGCTAGCCATCGCAGAGAACTCATCTTTTCAAGCGAAAATCCCACACACAACTAACATAATGTCGCGAGATGAGCTGGTATTCTGTTTTTTATTATGGATTTATTTGTATTTTGATAATCTTGAGCTTTGCCAGTGTTTTTATTTTTAAGGTCCGCTTCAGTTTTTTTTTTTTTTATTTAGAGTAAAAAACAGAACACAGATAGCTCCATATTTTCAACTTTGAGGGTTTTTATGTGAGTAAATAATTTTCAAGGTCTTAGAATACTTTCTCTCCGTGTATCATGGACAAAACTAGTGTCAGAAACTGGACGAGTGGCAGCTACAAGCCGAAGTCGACGCCCACGACTCCGGCCCTCAATGAATTATGACTTTAATTTCAATTTCAGTCTGAGTCCAGCATATGTGTCGTCCCTTTGGATGTCCTACCCTTTCTCTGCCAGCCTTTCCCTGTTTTACTGGCAAACCACCTGCCAGTTAGCATTGGCCATAATTCTAAAGTCAGTGACGGATCATAAATTCGAAACTTTTCTGCCAAACGGCGGCGGCACAAACAGCAAATGCAACAACAAGGGTTCAAGATGAGCGACATAAGATGAATCCATGGGAACCATCGACCATCGACGGTCAATGACGAAAGCATCAAACGCAAAACCCGATTGCCATCATATTGAAAATATTGAGTTCAACACTCGAGAAGGTTCGAAGTATAGGTCAAGGCCGACTGATGAATGCTCTCTGACGAACTTAGCTTTTAAAAGGCAATATGTTAAAATATTATTTTAATTAAGTAAATATTATACTTTAATAACCATATTACAACACTAAAAAAAAGCTTATATATTTAAATACAACTTCTTATTTGAAGTGTATATAGGGTAAACGATATTTCATAAAGGTATTTCAGGGGCTTTATTATGTTGTATTTTATACAAAATTAAAAAACGCCATATATGGTTTTTCTGTTCCTTACCTGTTAGTTTATCAGTGAATATAAATAAATGAGGTCCCTTGCATAATTTTTGCAAAACGTAATATGAAGAATAAATATTTCCCAGAAAGAAGGACCTTGAATCTAGAAGAGTATGGGGAAAGAGCGTTTGTCAGCAAAAGAATAACAACGACAGGCAAAGCAACTGCAAATTACACTTGAATGGAACACTGGGCAGTGGGAAAAGGAAAATGGGAAATGCGGGGGCGGAAACGGCAAGAGCAAAAGGTAAACGACAAGAATACGATTGGAAAACGATTTTCATTTCTGCAGCTAATATGAGCGACAAATCTAAGTAAAGTGGGTCGAAGTGGGCGTGGCTATTACACACACACACTCAGGGGACACACACACTCAGGGGACGCACACACACTCATGGGGACACACCATGCAAAGGGACAATTTCGAAATCAATATTTATGACTGCCCCAGCAGATTTATTGCAACTGGCGAGGAGGGTTCGAATTTTGCCTCGTTCTAGTTGAATTCCTTTCTTCTTTTTGCTGCTTTTCTTTTTTTGCTCATTGCTTCTGTTGCTTTTTGCCGAGCTCACAAAATAATAATATCCGTGTTTGATTTTCGTATGCAAGCGCATATCTATTTATTGTCTCGGTGTATTTGTGCATTGCTTCGTTTATGACACTGCAGCATTTGATGATTTATGCATTTTAAACAAAATGTCAGCAAATGGACGTATATAAAGGAGCTGGCATTTTTTTTGCCATCGTACATTTTTCGTATTTCCTTCTCCGGCAAAATGATCAAAGAAATTCCAGTTGCCAATGCATTCGGTTGCTGTACTGCTGCAATTGCAACTGCATTCAATTAACACACATAAACGCAGCCCGCCTTTGGCGACCCCGCCTCCTTCCACTGCACAGAAAGAAATGATTGGAGATTATTTCAAAAATTAATTATTAAATTTTATATATTTCATCTAACTATCTAAACTAATATGTTTTCCCCTATAAATATGCAAATATCTCCATTAAAATTTGCTTTGGGTTACAAATGTAAAATTTTAAAATGTAAATGTAAGGAGTTCTACGTTGTTTGTTTTTCGAAGAGTACCTAGACTTAACATTGGAATTTCTATCTTCAATTTCTTAGTCAACAACCAAATTGATCTTTTATACATGCAAAATGAACATATATATATTTCTCTATGTGCATCTGTGTAATACCATTTGTTGGTCTCGGGCTTTGTTGATGCTGCCAGCCAAGCACAACTTCAATTGAATTATGAATTTCAAATTTCAATTCTACTTCTTTGGCTGCAACGGCAACAATAACAAATGCATAAACAAACAGTAATTGCTACCTAGCCAAAGTGAGTGAAAGGCCTCAAAGCGCATTTGTTTGCGCTCTCCATCGCTCGTTTGGTTCGGGTTTTGGTTTGGTTTTTGGTCCAACAGACGTTGAAATGTAAAACTGCCCACCTCGCCATGGCCTCTCCCCTCTGGTAGCCTAATGTCCATCAAGGTTTTAAGCTGTTTGTCAGCCACAAACACACTGACGGCCAGACAAACACACGGACACAGGGATTTGGCTCATAAAAAGGCCTAAACATTGCATCAATTCATCAGAAGGGCAGAAGGGAGCAAGGAGAAAGGAAAGGAGCAGACTTCTCTCCGACATCTGTCATCGGCAGAAGACCGTGAAAGGAAGGGGAAGGGAAGCCCATGATCAACATAGTCGATTTCAATTAGGACTTGCATTCGGATTCTGGCCCGGCATAGAATGATTTCTGTCTGCTAGTCAGGGTGGACCTAACTAAGATTATAAACTGTCCGCTTTTTAATATTAAAGTATTTCTTTGTACAAGAAATATTGGATGTAAAAAGTTGTGAACAAAAGGTTGATGAAATTTTAACCAGTGCCGCAAGAATCTCTTTTATGAAACAGAGTAGCAAAATAAGCTTTTTTATATTTTTTATGTTCCTATTAAATGAATTAATTTATTAACTCAATTATTTAAGCATCTTTTTATTTTAAAATAATTTATTGGCTAGGTATAATAACATTGAATAAAATGTTGATTATGCTTTTGACAAGGTCCACTCTATTAAACACTTGGAGAGGCTTCATCTGTGGCATGGATTCTGATTACGCTTCTGTTTTTGTTTAATTTCGAGTATAATATTTGACAGGATTGCTACTTTCGGATTTCGATATATCCTGTACAAACAGAAAGGCATCGAAAATCATATTAATTTGCCAGCCAAAACACACATGAGCATAATATGGCTGGATATGCCGGGGATGAGCGGAGAACTCAGCCTCTTGACGATGCAGCCAGTTCGGTTCGCCTGTGAACTCTGACCGGGCCTAATGAGCCGCATTTAATGAGCCGCAAACACGATAAACATGCAACCGAAACGGCAACAGCGGCAGGTTGATGTACAGCATCCTGGCCAGGCCGCATCCCCGTCATCCCATCGCCCTCATCACAGGTAACTACATCATACATACGTACATGCGCATGCCACCCACATCAGAATTTGTCTCGCGGCGCTTTTATCAACTTTCGCGAACAAGCCGCGCCCACACACACATACGAAAAGTGTTTGGGCGACGGGGGGGGCACGAGGTCCTTGCTCAGGATTCGACATTTCATTAACAGGACACAGCCTGGAACAGAAAACGCCAGAGGCCTTTCCTGGTAGTTAGCGCTAACAATGTGGCTTGATGCGGCCAACTTTGAATGTTAGTCGATGGAGGAGCATGAAACGAGCACTAAGTGCCCCGAATTCAAGTTTAAAGTGGAGTAGAGCAGCATTTACTATAATTTGTAAGTGCAAGTTATCAAGTTTCCGGCACGGAAAGCAGGTAAATGCGGTTAAGGTTAGTTCCCAGATAGAATTAGTTGAAAATCTGTTCCAAAATCCACTTTAAAAAAATGGTATATAATTTTTAGATAGATTTTCAAAAATTTAATTAAAAAAGTTTCCAAATTTTCCATAATCATAAAATACGGAAAGTAGTTTATTTTTTCTTACTGTTAACCCTAATCGGACTTTATACATTTAACGTACTCTAACCATTGCCTTTAACTTTGAAAAATAAAGTATTATTTTAATTTAGTCTTTCGGAAATTATTAATCTTTAAAGGACTCAAAACATTTAAAGCTTTAAATACTTTAACTAAGCCCGTTTGCCGATCAAAATTTAGATTCCATCCGACACTCTTTCCACTTTCACAACCCTTTTGAGCCGAACTCTTAATTTTTTCACCACAATCAGCTAATGCTTTTAACTATGCTCAATTAGGGAACCTAATCAGGACGTCAGAGCCCCGTCGAGAAGGTCAAAGGCAGCTTTCAGTCCGAATCTCCGAAGGCCCCTAAGTGAAGAGTCAAAAGCGCAGCCCTGTGATGAAGTATGGCACGAATAATTGTTTTATTGCCCACACAGCCAAATATTTATGCCTAATTGGGTGCCAATTAGGCACTGCCGGCCACCACTTTGTGTAGATCCCTTCGTACTTCCACCCTGGCAGCCTCCACACCGTTTTGTTTAAACTTTTTATTTTGCGGAAAAGTTCGGCGTCGGCCAGAGCGAAGACAAACGAGGGACGAAAAGCGAAAACTTAATTAAACTGTCAATTGGTTTCTAATGAATGAATGCAAAGATGAATGAGTAATGAAGCTAATTATGAACGGCAAATACGTCAAAGTAGCCATAACCCATACATAGAATTACACCCGGTAACGGGAGGGGTGTTCATTTTGTGCTTTATGTGCTGGCATTTTAATTAATTCATGCTTAAATGGTCGGCACATGGCAGGTCCTTAATAGACGGTCTCTGGGTCGCCCATCCTAACCCTTTCGGCAGATCAAAGTACTGGTCTATCGGATTAATTGACAGCACGCGTCCTTAATATCTCAAGTATTTGGTTGGCATTTTGAGTACGTTTCCAGTGATATTTTTGATGTTAGCATGGGGATATTAAACTTTTTCAAACATTTTTATATTGTATAAAAGGAAACAAATATCCAAAACAAAACTTCTCTGCAAAAGTGCTCTAACTGCAATAGTTTCCTTATATTTTCTGGGCAACAATTGACATTTTGACATCTTAATCGCAGCATGTGTAAAATTAAAAAACTTTTTTCATTTCGAGAGGCAATTCCGTTTGACGTGACTCGGCGCCAGAATGCAAATGTGCAGCCGGCAAGGAAAGAAGCAGGAGCAGGAGCCGGCTGGAAATTAAATGAAAAGCCAGTGGCGGCGGCGGAGGGAAATGCGGCTCGGGAAAGCAGGTGGCAGAAGCAGGTAAATCAGCTTGCGCAGCATGCAAATTGATTAGCCTGGGCTCGAGCACGAACTGCAATCTGGACACCTGGCAACGGCACAGCACAAACAATGGGTTAAGAATGGGCAGCCGGAGCAGCAGCAGAGGCAGGATGCCGAAGGATGCAGGAGCAGAAAGCGGTGGCACTAGCTTGTTGTTATCCCAATGCAATTTGCAAACAAGTGCAAGGCATTAGGCCTAAATACAACGGCAATGGCAACGGCAACGGCAACGGCCGCATCGAGAGCTGAAGGATCGGAAGGAGCAGCAGCCGTAGCAGCAGAAGGACGAGCCCATTTGACAGGACTCCCGAGCAACTTAAGCCCAGTTCGAGGCTTTCCCCCCGGGAAACGCATATCAATGGCTCGACTACAAGTTAAATCTGTGCAAACAGGTTACACAGGGAAAAAAATTAATAAAGAGTCTGTAAGTTTCTGCCACAAGAAGTGATCCGAAAATAAAGTCCTTTATAAAAATAATGTTCTTATTTTATCAAGAATTATGGCCTAAAAATCCATAAAATGTAGTAAACTTTACATAAGTTGGTATTTTTAAATAAATGAAAGCATTTCAGCATTTCAAATTGTATTTGTAATATATTTATAAGACAACATTTCTTATTTGTTTTTAAATTTAAATTTAAGTGCACACTTGCTGAGCTAAAATTAGAAAAAAGGAAACAAATTCGTCCACGGCCAATGCTATTATTTAGTGTGTAGGCATTTCAGCAGGACGAGTGCTTAATTACTTACAAGCCCACAGCCACGCCCATCGCACTTACACATGTACACACACCGTAACACACGCACACACACACACGCAGCAGCACCACCACTCGGGCAAGATTAAAATGCCAGCTTAGTGAAGACTTTTGCATGTGAAATTAGTAGCTTAAACTGTGCAGCAGGCCTTAGTTTGCTGTGTTGCTGCTGCTGCAGCTTGTTGTGGCAAGGACTTTACATGCCCCCGTGTTTGTTGCTGCTGCATGCGTATGATAAAATAATTCACTCGACTGCAACTCATAAATTCTCTAAGGTAGCGCATAAATTCTCAACAAATCTCGACAAAATGCCGCAAAGCAGCCCCCAAAACCTCAGACTTGGCTATGGGATTGCGCCCAGATTTGGACTCTCACACTCGGTGGCGCCACGTACTTAGCTGTTTTGGCTGCAATTCCTGCTGCCTCGCAAACATTCCCACATATTAGTTTCAGCCAATTAGATGAATGGCGCCGAAACTCTAATCAAAAATGTTCTTTTGTTTGCATGGCCAAAAGCAAATAAAGTAAAACATGCAAATTGAAGTATTTTACAAATGAATGCATCGAACAACAAGAAAGGAAGATCACTTTGCGACTCCGAAAAATATATATACACTCAGTTAAATAATATAAAGAGGACACAAATAATGTTAAACATTTTCTTGATTTTCATGGATTATTATATACATAAAATTAAGCTGAAAAAAATAGTTTTTGTCAAATATAAAGTCGTCCTAAATACGTTGCCAACTCCTGCCTAAAATAATAAGGGTATAATAAACAACTAGTAATGTAAACACATTTTCATTTTTCCTATCCACTAAGCAAAATAAGCAAGCGGATTTTATTACCAAATTTGTTTCTGCATAAAATGTAGTTCTTAATAAACGAGGGATTATGATTCTGAAAGATGGATTTATTTATGTAAATTCATGAAAAAGCGTAATCAATTTTTAAAAATACTTACGTTACATTTCGAACAACGAACTAAAAAATATATTAAAATTGAACACGTCCTATTAAATTTTGAATTCAAACAAAAACCCAAAATTAAATGCGGCATGGTTTACGACACCTGCACCATTATTTAAAAATCCCCAAAAAAAGGATAGGCAAACCCGCATTTTACAGCGAAAAAATGTCCGCATAACTAACTTTGTTTAACATGATGCAGCAGAATGATTTTATGCCAGCGCATAAATTGCACACAAAACTAATGTAAATCGCCGGAGATATCAAAAAACCACTCCCCCCGCCAAATGGAAATATCCGCCCACCGATGCACTTACCATATTTTATTGCCCCATGTGGCGGCCATGTCAACATTTTTGATTTTTTCACTTGATAAAATCAATGCATTTTTATGCGGACAATGGCAAAACAACAACAACGAAAAAGAATCAGCTACAATAACGAATAATGGAAAAGCGCTTTCCATGTAATGTGCTCTATGCGGTAGCAACAAGAGAAAAGCAGATCAGTGGTGCCAGAAGGGAAAATTCACGGAAAATCGGGGGGAAAAAGGCGAAAAGAGACGATGCTGAAATTACCATTTAAAAAAATGCCGAAAAATTGTTGCTGTTGCATTTTGTACGCATCATTGGGGCCCAATGGAGTGTGCACACACTGATACAAAATGTTGGCGTGTCGCTCCATCCATGTGTGTGTGGGCTGGTGTGTATGTGTTCGCATGGCCATAAAACAAAAAGTTTGCAAAAGCTCAATTCGCATCGTCTTCGATTTGTATTTTGTTTGCGAATTGCCAATTGTTCGATTCTTTGGAGGAAACGTGCCGCGGCCTCTAAGTAAATCAAAAGGCTTTCTTTCTTATACACACAAGCACACACTCGAAAGGACCTACACGCACACACACTCGCACGGTCTAATAAACGGAAACGGAAATGCGCGCATGCAACTTTTGCTGGCTGCCAAAAAGTGCGAAAGAAAAACTAGCTGCAACTTTTCTGCGCCGCCAAACAAGTCACATAAATTGCAAGCATTCGCAGGCTGGGCATTTAAAACTCGAACTATTGCAAGAAAACACGGAGAAAAATATTGTGAAATAATAATAAACCCCAGAATTAATTAATTTAAATTAAATAAAAATATAAATCACAAAATGAGCATATATTTAAATTGTATTTAATTGTGTTATGATCCTAAAATGTTTAAAAATTAAGAAAGCTTTTGTTTAAGAAAATTAGAATCAGTGTCCAAATAATTTTGTGAATTTTTCTCAATTTTTATTCAAAATGAACATTTAGGTATTAACCACTATTGAAGAAAGGAGCTTGATGTTATAATTTGATCTCAGTGAACACACTACGAAGGCTGAGGGCAGCCGTATTGATTAAGTCGGCAGCGATGGCAATCCCTTAAGATTCTAATTTATATCAGCGGCAAAACTTATTTCCTATTTCCGCGCGCCTCTCAAAATGTCGTACGTGATTCAATTATAAAATGCGGTCCCTCAAATCGTTGTAAAATTTATGTATTTCATTTTATTTTTCCACATCGGACATCCCGAGGCCTCTGCCTTGGTATCTGCCTTCGTGTTAGTGCCATATGTGGCCCCTTTTTAATGGACCTGCCTCGTAAAATGCCACAAAAAAAGTCACAAATTTATACGCGCCCATTCATAAATGGCCGCAAGACGTTCAACAAATGTGCCTCAGGTCATAGGACTTTAAGAAAGCAAAAGAGAAGGAACTGGTGGCAACGAGGTGCTTAAGGTGCAGTACATTTAAAAAAGTATTATTTCTAAGAAAGCATTAAACAAATATTGTTTTTACCAAAGAGTTTCTATATGGATTTTTTCGCTTATCATATGGTAGATTTTCCCCGTGCATTACAGCTGCAACTTTGGCCCAACTGAATCGAAGCCGCCTTCAAATTGGCAAATTAATTATGCAGCATTCGATTGGATCTCGGAGGAAAGCCGCTTGTGGTATTGGCATTGTTTTAGGCCAACTGCATTGGCGGCTAATTGAGCAATTGGCGCTGCGGTGCCGCAGCTAAGATGCCTATCAATTTGCGTCCTAAATTGCTGATTAACCTCAGAATCCCCGATGGTAATGCCTTGCGGTGGATTCGCATCCGCGAAGGATGCCAAGGATATTTTCTCGTGTTTTTATATGAAAATGTTAGACTGGCACAAGAAGTGACAGGCGCTTTGCATTTCCCTGACATTTGTTTGTCCTGCCATCACTCATGTTGGCACAAAAGTCATAAATCGCGATGCGTGGATTATGCAATTTTCATGTTTGCATTCGCCGCGGCAGGAGAAAAACTACAAGTGAGTCCAAAAGGATGTGGCACGCGCTGCCGCTGACAACAATGCGTTATACTACGTTAGAAGAGGGAGCAATAAAATTACAAAAAAGAAATAATAGTGAGGAATGGGGAGTTCGGGGAGTACATATGTGCCTGCGACAACAACGGGAGCTGCCACAATGCCAGGGAATATGGCAACAGGAAGCGCTTCAGCCAAAAAGGAAGCTTAAGTAGCAAGGATATGCAGCGGAAGCCATCAAACAATGACGCAAAAATGCAATTCCATGTGCGAATACGCCACAAGATGTCAGGCGAAACAGACACAAAGCATTATGGTTAATGGTAAAAAATACACCAACCGAGCGGCAAGCCAAAAACCATTTCCGAGTAGTTCACATAAATGTGAAACATTACAATAAGAAGGAAGCCGCTGCGACGCCATTACTTGATAAAATTGTTAAGTTTTCATTGTATAGACCTTCATATAATCTTAGGTATACCTATAATTTTTGATTCGCATACTTGTAATTATAATTACTTTTAACCTTAGAACCCCTACTCGGGACTAGTTTTAAACTAAAATTAGGTTTTAATAAAAATTGAATACCTTAGTTGATTGTGTATGCTTTGCGAACACCCAACTGGGAAAAGTTTTTGTATAATGTAACTCGAGCTTCCTGCTTTCGCGCTCATCCAGCCAAAATTAATAAGTAACCAAGGTGCACCTGACAAAATCCACAAAAGCCACTAGCTAACTCGCTGACTCCTGCTCCATCTGCTCCCGAATGCAGCGTAAAGCCAACCAAAATTCTTATTAAAAACCTCAGGCATCCCCCCGGTGCAGACAAACTCATCCGTGGAAAATTGCTAATCATAATGAACGCACCGTCAAAAGCTTTTGGCCGTGTTATCCCCCAACAGAGTTGCGTGCGAGTGGGGTTGGAAAAACCAGCAGAGCATTTTCACAGCAAATCAAGCGCTGAAAAGTGCACAGCCAAAGTTCCAGATGAAAAGCGAATGGTGGTGGCTGGCTGGTTTTCCTGGGAATGGGGCAGAAAATCAAATTTCAGTGCTGGCGGAGAGGCGATGCTTCGCAGGCGACGACCGGCCAACCAACTGCCATGTGTGAAAATTTTTAATACATCAACTCAAAGGCGAGTCGCAACGCAACGCAACCCGACAGACAACCCACATCCACCATCCTCCCAGTTGCCCACTTACCGTTCCCATACCAAAAGTTGGCCCCCAGCAAGCAGACCCAAATGAAATGCATAAATAAAGCTCACGCGGAGTCTGGTCAGGACAGGGATAGTGTCTCGGTGGTACACTAAGAAAAAATTAAAGTAACACCAAGAATTATTCCAGCTTTAAGTCAGGGAGCAAGTGACCCAAAGTCAGCAAAAATGTTTTTAAAACAAATATAGGTTCATACACCTTTCTCTAAATTTACATTTTTTGGTCCACAGTCAGCAATTAGTTTTGAATAATGAAGATGTTTCTCATTTTTACAGTGTACCAGCGAGCAACACTTTTTCGGCAGAGTCAAAGGCTGCCGCTGCCACATAATCATGGCCATGAAAGCCGAGTCTTCACTGTGGGAGTCGGGAATCTGGGGTTTCTGGGTTTCACAGGCCCGGTGACTCAGGGGTTCCAGGGGCTCTTTGGGTTCCGTGGCTCCGGGTTCTCTGTGTGCACTCCGCAAATAGACATGCGAAACTCAAAGGCAACAACGAGTGCAGCAACCAAAACAATTTAAATATAAATAATTCGGTTACTCGTGTTCATGCTCATTGTGCGGCCTCTTCCTGTTGCTGCTGTCATTATTGTTGTTGCAGTTGCTGCTGATTCTGGTGCAGACTCATGCATTATAAAGTGTCTGGGGCAATCATTTGATGCCCGGCCATGTCAGTGAGTTTTCGGACTGCCGGACTGTTCATGGCATCATGGCAGTTCCATCGTGGTCGCACTCGCGCTCCGGACTACTTGCTTCTGCTTTCCGGCCACACAACTAAATAATTTAGTTGCACAAAGGCCAGAGATTGGGGCCAAAAACCAGATGCTTCTGACCATCTGCGGCTGACCATTCAACCCACTAGCCCACCCGCCGACAATTCAGTGCAGCATCCATGTAAAAGTTAAATGCAAAACGTTAATAAGCGCACAGAGGCCAAAGCCCCGACTGCGTTTTCAGTAAATGAAACCATTGAAAAGTTAATAATAGGAGCTCATTTTTTGTTTGACAAATAAGGGATTGGGCCAACAAAGAGACTCTGTTTTCTGAATCTTGGATTGGTTGTCGTTGTCGTACTGAAAACCATAGGAAATAGGGAAAATCCGAACATGAAAATGGGTTTAAATTTTGATCGAATTTGAATTAAGAAATTTGAAAGCAGATTATAAGAGCGTACAATTAGAAACTCAAAAAGGTATCCCACGTCTAAATCGGGATAAAATTACCCAAGTTATGGAATCTTGAAGTTCCATTGAAAATACCAAAAATCCGAACATGAAAAGGGGGTAAAATTTTGACCATCGTTAAATTAAGAAACTTGAATGCAGATTATGGGAGAATACAATCACAAACTCAAAGAGGTATCACACGACTAAATCGGGATAAAATTACCCAAGTTATGGAATCTTGAAGTTCAGTTTCATACTGAAAACCATTGAAAATACCAAAAATCCGAACATGAAAAGGGGGTAAAATTTTGACCATCGTTAAATTAAGAAACTTGAATGCAGATTATGGGAGAATACAATCACAAACTCAAAGAGGTATCCCACGTCTAAATCGGGATAAAATTACCAAAGTAATGGAATCTTGAAGTTCAGTTTTGGGTCCCCATACTGAAAATACCGAAAATCCGAACATGAAAAGGGGGTAAAATTTTGACCATCGTTAAATTAAGAAACTTGAATGCAGATTATGGGAGAATACAATCACAAACTCAAAGAGGTATCCCACGTCTAAATCGGGATAAGATTACCCAAGTTATGGAATCTTGAAGTTCAGTTTTGGGTCCCCATACTAAAAACCATTGAAAATACCAAAAATCCGAACATGAAAAGGGGGTAAAATTTTGACCATCGTTACATTAAGAAACTTGAATGCAGATTATGGGAGAATACAATCACAAACTCAAAAAGGTATCACACGACTAAATCGCGATAAAATTACCCAAGTTATGAAATCTTGAAGTTCAGTTTTGGGTCCCCATACTGAAAACCATTGAAAATACCGAAAATCCGAACATGAAAAGGGGGTAAAATTTTGACCATCGTTAAATTAAGAAACTTGAATGCAGATTATGGGAGAATACAATCACAAACTCATAGAGGTATCCCACGTCTAAATCGAGATAAAATTACCAAAGTTATGGAATCTTGAAGTTCAGTTTTGGGTCCCCATACTGAAAACCATTGAAAATACCGAAAATCCGAACATGAAAAGGGGGTAAAATTTTACCATCGTTAAATTATGAAACTTGAATGCAGATTATGGAAGAATACAATCACAAACTCAAAGAGGTATCCCACGTCTAAATCGGGATAAGATTACCTAAGTTATGGAATCTTTAAGTTCAGTTTTGGGTCCCCATACTGAAAACCATTAAAAATACCGAAAATCCGAACATGAAAAGGGTGTAAAATTTTGACCATCGTTAAATTAAGAAACTTGAATGCAGATTATGGGAGAATACAATCACAAACTCAAAGAGGTATCCCACGTCTAAATCGACAAAAAATTACTGAAGTTATAAATCTAGTAGTGCAATATTGGGTATCTATTACGGAAGCCTTTGTTATACAATTAAGGAATCTTCATATAGTTTTTACAGATGAAGGATTGTCATATCAATAAGTATTATTTTATTTCAAAAGAATCAACTCAAGCATTAAGACCCTTAATTATATTAACATTGTTGTAAGTACTCATTATACAGCTGAATATCTGAATGGGTTGAGGGCTAGGTATAACCCCCGTAACCCCTTGTCATTGTAATTTCGATTTAATAATAACACCTTGAGCACGTTCCTTTATGATCAACTATTAGAGGGCTGAGAGCTGCCCTTTCAATAACAACCGCAATATCTCGCTTGGAAAAGCGTCAAAAGGTCCTGCGATTGTCTAATTTGCAGCTCATTCTCTTTATCCTGTGACAGCTAATTGAAATTTAATTTGATCTCATCGGCGAGGGTAAATGTCAAGACATTTTTGTTTATTATTAATTTGCATTTTGATTGAAATTCTGACATTGTCAATGGACTGACAGCTCCGCTCGACATGTGAAACAAACAAAATTACATTCGCCATCTCCTTGAGATGCCAAAAACCGACAAATGATGGACGCTCGGGGCGATTTGTTCAACATTAACAATTCGCAAGCCCTTTTTAAATAAAAATATTTTGCCAAGAGCTGATGGCTGATAGCTGATTGTCGGCTGTTGTCATTATTATTGTTGTTTTCGTGCGAAAACAGAGAGAGCAGTAAATTGTTTGCAATAATTGATTAATGAAGGCGGCATTGGACCCCCACATCCAGCGTCCGATTTTCCTTATCATTGGCAGTCGACTCTTGCCACTAACAGGGGGAAAAACTTTTGCCATTTAGTTTGGTTGGCAGCAGCCTTGGCGCATATAATTAACATGGCAGCCAAGTGGAAACTGCGAAGCGGGAAAACTGGAAAACTTGGCGGCCCCAGCGCCGCAGGTCCATTGCGTTTGGTGTTGTGCCGCGCTGAGCTAATTTAAATTAATTGAATATGCTTTGATAGCATTTCAATTAACTTTTGTGCCGGCACACGGCCTTGCGCCACATTTTTTCCCCCATTTCCCCATTTAGCCATCTTTTTTTCTCATGAATTTCAATGCATTTCAAGTGAGCCCCGGTTGTATCTATCTATCTGTGGGGGTTCACGACTGCCTCACAGGCATTTCAGCCATGCAATATAAATGAGACGCGCTCCGTCATGACATGTCCAAACCATTTGGAGCCCCCTCCGGCCCCTGGTCTTCAACCGTTGGTCCTTGTGCGGCATTTTGCATAATAAGTAGTCACACATGAAGAAAATATCACACGAATTATAGACATTTAAATTAACTAAGAGCTAAGAAACTAAAGAAAAAGGGTTTTTAAGAATAGTAGCATGAAATAAAATGAGCTTTTAAACAATAAACTCATATCTAGAATAAAAAATTCCTACACTTTTGATAAATAAATTTTCTAAAGACTTGAAGGTACAATTAAATTAATAAAGTTTTACTTTTTGATGGTATGTTCTGGGATATATTATTTATATTATGGAAGTTGCTGAAAGCTAAGCTATTTTTCTTTCTCTGCATTTGAAACAGCCGCCGTAGACATTCGCTACTCGGCTCATTCCATTTGGCGAGCCAACTAAATCACCAGAAATCAGTTATAAATTCGTTGGCCGTTGGGCCCTAGTTCTGGGCACTGGGTTCTGGGTTCTCCTGCTCTGGTTTCCAGTCCTCGTCCTGATTCGGATGCGGTGTGCTGCAGGACATTAGATTTACAAATACATATGCATAATTCCCTTTACCAAAAGCCTTGGCCCTGATAACATTGCAACTGCCAACAGTCGGATACACAGCCCTTGATCTGCGAGTGTGTGCGCGTTTTAATTATTCAAATAAAACAACATTCTGGGCATGGTCAAATCACAAACATGCGAAGGACTTCAGATACATTCCCCTGTCATTTAAAAAAAACAGTACATTTATAAAATATAATCTTTACATCTTTATAAAATCCATAAATGCTAGTACTATTAATATCAACAGGTAAAATACATGTTATATTCATTGAAATGTATTTCATTGCATTAGTTTTTCTTCAAACCACATACTCAATTCCCAGTATTAGTTATATGCAAATACAAATATAAAATATATATACATACAAATAAAATTGATTAAAATGGATTGAAAGGTTTTAATAACAACTGCACAATTTTAGTGGGAAATTCAAAAGCAATTACGAAGTAATTTGCAGAGTAAAATGTCAGAATTCGTGTATCTACCAATCTTTAACAACCTAATTAAATGCGCACATTATACACCAATTAAGGGGCATTACAAATAATATCACAGCCGCAAGAAATCAACGCTCTAGTCATCTCCCACACGTGCTGATGGATATAGAAAAAGCCAATTTGATTGATAACACCAGGAACCAGAGGACCAGCAGCAGATTTACCTAGTGGTTGTTGTGTTCCTGGTCTGGCGGTGATGTCGGCCACTCTGTCAAGTGCCAATTAAACTAAAGCAAGGCAACGAGCGACAGCAACAGGACGCAGGACATCGAGCGTATGGGGGACCGATAAAAATGCCAGATATTTTTTTCAGGACTTGCGGGCGTACAAGTTTTTTGCCGCTACTTTTTCCCGAACTAATGACACACGGCCCGGCCGTGACCGCGTTGACGTTGATAGGCCACAACAATTTTCATTGGACAGCCATTTACAATAAACGTCAGCAAAGGCCTAGCTAGACGAAAAAAATCGAAAGCTGGTTAAACCTTCAAGAACCGAAGCTTAGAATACCCTTGTTCAAGGGTTATTTTCTTGAGAAGCTTACGAGTTAATAGAAAAATGTTTGAGTTTTCCGTTAGCTTGAATAAGAGAATAAATTATATTTCTGTAAGATTAATCCTATCAAATTTATAAGATGGAAACTTAACTGATTTATAAATGGTATTTCTTTTTCAATAAAAGTATACACATTTTTTTTTAAATGCTGTGGACTTCGACTTTTAAAGAGCTACAATCAACGAAAAACAAAATTATAGGACTGCTAATATTAATAAAAGCATTATACCTAAATATTTAATATCGTCAAAATTGAATCCCTTGCAAGCTGATGACATTTATGTTGGTACCCTCTGAAAGAGTATGAAGTCGTCGTAGTTTAGGGCGAAAATCAAACAGCCATTGAGTGGTGGGACAGATCTGTCTGTGCCGTTTGATAAGCGCTAATGAATGGTTTTCTTATACGCTCCAATGGGCCGGAGCCGTAACCGTGGCCCCGTGGCCGTGGCGAAGAAAATCCGGGAAGGGTGGCCCAAAGCCCGATGAAGTGGGCTGTTGGAAGGAAGGTGGGGAAAACGCTGGACACGGCCACTTGTCGCGGTTTTGGGCAATTTAAGCGGCGGTTGCCGTTGTCATTGTCACGACGTCGAATGCGGTTGCCACTGACGCAAATGTTTGGCTTTGAGGCAATTAACGAGGCCAGAAAACGAGGGGAGAACGAAAAAAAAGCACAGCCGAGAACAAAAGTGAGGCGTTTCGATGCATTCTTGTTGTATTTTTTTTTGCTCCATTTTTTGGCTTGTAATAAAATGGCAAACGTATGCCCGTGCAATCAATAAACCCCTCCACCCAAAAAGCATGCTGTGGGTTTTTTAAGAGCTTACCGAAAAAACCACAACGTTGCAAGGACATGCGGCAAAAGGAGCGGCAGAGGAGGCCGGTCGCTCGGCCAACAAGCGACTTAATACTGGCCAACTTGATGAAGATACAAGACAGATGGATAACGGCAGGTGAGCCGGGCATACAAATAAGAAAATTTTACCCTTCCTTCTGCGAGAGGAATTGCGGGCCAGGAGGACTGCAAAAGGACAAAACTTTTAAACAAGATTCGGCACTCGATGCAGCCACACACACACACACGAACACTGCTCGTCCACTCACAATGGCCAAACAGACTCGGACTCAGCCTCTTTTATGCTTGGCCATAGTCCAATACAAATCGTTACCAATTTTCAGCCGGATTGGGGGGCGGGCACAGCGGGCTGGGGGGCGTGGTCGGTGGCAGGCCATAAGCAATGGTCAACTATATGGACAAACAGGAGGCGCACACCTTTCATTTATTGTTCGTGTCCGCTCTCCTTCTCTGGTTTGCTCCTTTCCGGGGATGGTGGCGTATACGTAACGTGGGCATGTTCATATGGGAGAGGGTACACCGAGAGAATTGGTGTTTGCTTTGGCACAAATATTTAACAAATATTAAAAACGAGCTAGGAATATATATCCCAAGAACTCACAAAATAGTAAAAAACAAGCATAAAACTTATATGAATGCTAGATTATTTAAAAAAAAAATATAATAAAATGATAAATAAACAAAGGTACAATGTCAATAATATCTGTAATTTTAATTTAGTAAAGAAATGATATTGTATTGTTGTAACCACTGTTCTTTGAAGTTGTAGTTGAAGGCTTTTTGCATTATATTTTAATCTAAGCCAAATATATTTAATTTTTAAAATGATATGTTGCTGAAATTGTACGAGATTGAATAATAATAACAAGTTCCTTTTCGGTAGTTCTCTGTGCACGGTTCCAAATTGCAGGTGGCTGAGTTCTGGAGCCGGTGGAGTGGTTCAGTCGGTGGTGCATCGGCTTTATGTTGTGTATATGTCTGGCCGGGGTCTTTACGTTGGCTTGATTGGATTTGCCGATGCAAATGAAGAATCCAATTTTTAAAGTTTGTTTTTCGTTATCGTTACGTCTCTTGTTAGTGGTGGAAAACCTCCGACTGGTGTCTCCGCATCTTCCTTTCCGGTTTTCCAGTTTTCCGGTTCCTCATGCAGCTCACGACACAGGTTCTTGGACACTCTCCTTCTCTTTACTGCCGGACATTTTTTATGCCCGACGACCACGTTTGTTTTATATGTACGTTTCGGGATATATCTTTTTTCTTGGCCTGTTCCGTACTCCTAGCCCCCTTTTCTCGCTTTGTTGGCCACATCAGCACACAGGACTCGGCCTGACACAAAGCGTCAGGAGGAGAACAGCCAACAATAACCAGGGACAATTCAAACAAACCGACAAGGGAGGCACCAAAAATTTGTTTGCTGCACAAAGCAAAAAAAAAAAAAAACAAAAAAAATTTATAAAAACACTGGGGGATAGGGAGCAACACAAAAAAAAAATTGAAAAAGAAAAGTTTTTGCTTTTCGGTTTGGCACGCCATTTGTTTGTGTCCCGATGCCTTTTGCCTTACCACAAAATCGAATTTTCACTTTTAAACAATTGACGTTACCACATACGGATACACCTGCATGTGTGCCACTGGAAGGCACTTTTTTGCCTTCTTTTCTTTTTTTGATTGTGATCAACTTTTTGTGAGTTCGTTTATTTTGCCTTTTCTCATTTCATGCCTTTCAATTTGTTGTTTACTCTTTGTTTTTGCCACGGTCAGCTTAATTCAGCTCTGCCAAGTGCCTCTCATCGTTGCCATTGGCTTTTGTGTGCAGTTTATTTGGCAAATAAATTTGCCAACTATTTTGCTAAACTGGCGTGGCGGCAGGCGAGGATTTTGTGATTGGTTTCTGTACTCGGGAAAGGGGTAAAAAAGCGGTAGTCGCTCTCTCTTTCAGCAAATCGAATCATTTTATTTTAATCACCGGCGGTGGACAAATTGTGTTTTCATTAAAAACACAACACGATACGTGTCAAATCGAGTTGTGTGCCGTGTTATAAGCACATCCGATCATCTGTAATAATCAATTGAGCCGCAGGGGCAGCAAAAAGCGCCGAATTTAACGAGAACATGGCAGTTGCAATTTGTTTATTTGCAATTATTAGAATTAACAATGCATCGCTGATGGATGCGAAATTGGCAAACGGGTGAACATTAATGGCCTGCCAGCCATGGCAACGCGATATCCGAGTACGCTAAACAGCAATTAGAGGAATGAAATTTGATAGCTCAATAGTTGGCAGCAGCAGCAGGCGGGCTTATTAAATAATTGAGCACCGATTGCCGGCAATTTATCACAAATGATTTGTACGGTTATGCGGAGCCTGGAAAGAAGACGCCATCCCAGCTGCCCATCACGCCATCGTATAAATCTCTGGCAATACGATCCCCTGACAGGCAGCTACAATTACACCCGACAATCGAGCGAGTATCGATAAATTAATCAACATCTCGAGGAGCAAACGTTGCCAGCTGCCATTAAATCGCCCGCTGCTATTTTAAGAAGCATTCCAAGTTTCCTTTCCCTCCCCCGACTGTCATGCTCTGCTATTAATGTTTTACTGGCCAATGGCATGGTCAGCGGCACTGAAAATTAGCCCAAAACGCATATGCCATAAATCCTGGGACCGGGCTGAGAGCCCAGACAACCGCTCAAACTATGAAACGAAACTTTATTGACCCACAAATAACGTGCAGATAATTACAAAAACAAAGGCAACTGCCCCCAGGAAAACAAATGTGTCCGTTGTGGGGGATGGAAAAAAACAAGGGAAAAACGACAGGAAGTGAGGTACAAATGAAGCGACTAGGAGGTATCCAATAAAAGTTCATATACATATATATTTTTTTAGATTATAGAAATATTGCCTTTCATTAAATAAAAATGTAGTAAATTTGTAGTGCATAAAAATTTTTTTTTCAGGAGTAAATACTTGTCATATTAAAAGACCAGATGAAAACAAAAATAAGCGAACTCTCTTATATATTTTATTTTGTCATAAAATTACGACACCTTTTATTAAAAAAAGATCTTGTAATCACAAATGCTGGGTTATCCTACTTTCTTAGGACTAGAAGAGCCCCGACACAGCATACCCCGGAAATCGAAGACTAAGAGGTATGGAAAAGAAAACAAAATGCCATGGCAAAGTGGAAAAACTACTTACAAGTATGTTAACATGCGCAATTGTTGCCGTTGTCCAGCTCCAGACCTCCGGGCAAACCCGAGCCAAGGAGCGGCAGAAGCACCAGTAGCATCAGCAACAATGCCACGGAAATCTTTTCTTTTCCTGCCCGAGTTTTCCCCCACACCACCGCACAGCGCCTCGGAGGGTTTTTTCCCAAAGATGCTCAAGTTTATTTGTTGTGGTCATGGCAGAAAGTAATCCAAAAGATAAAATACAATAAAATAAAAGGCCAGGGCGGTGAGTTATGTGCGATGTTGTTGCTGCATTCGGGTGGGCAGGTCGCATAGACAATGCGATACCTTAAAGCAACCCATGTGTTGTCGTCTGTCGGGCGAGTGTGCATAATTTATATGGCGAGCTTCACATGTTTTTGGCTAAATTATTTCCCTGGCCCCGGAGCACGTGCTGCGGCTCTACTACGGCCACGCGGCCTTCAGGTCAACCGTTTGGGCCATAAATTTGGACGCCTGCCCTGCGACACGCTCTATGACACTATTGAACTTGAAAGGGATATGGCCGAGCGGCAAAACAATAAGCAAGCAATAAGGAAGACGAGGTGCAGGATCATGGGCCAAAAACACACAAAAGCCACTGAATTGACCTTGTAAACTCAGGTTAACTGAAAAGCCTGGTGCCAGTGTGTGATTTTAATTGAGTCTATATAGTCTTCAGATGCTAAGCAGTTGGGTCGGCTCTTGGAAAATGCATAGAGTATAGATATAATAAATTAAAAAAGTTAGTTAAATAATATTTAATAATGTACCCCATAAATATTTAATAAAATATGCTTTGAGCATATTTAAGAAATTCACAACAATTTTATATTTGTACACAACAAATTTATCGTTTCAATTCATGGTAACATTAAACAACGCTGAATATGATTGGAATTTTTACTGCGACGGATCAGAGGAAATTTTTAATTTTTAGGGCAATTGTTTAAGACGTTATTTTTATGGTATTTTAATTTAGCGATAGACATAATTTTTATTTGAGTGGGAAAAAACGTTCAATTTCCCTACCCTAGGTCCGCGCCTATTTAATGTGAAAGATTCTAACTGAAAATTAAACAAGCTTCGTTTAATTTTATATTTTTTATACCATCAAACTTCCGCAAACCATAAATTATAATTCTTCATTTTCGCTTTTTGCTCTCTTAGACCAAAATAATACAAATGAATTTACGTACAGAACAAAGAAAGAAATGCTTATCATGAGCTCGTTCTGAAAAGCCGGCAAGTTGTTGGAAATCTTTTTGCTCAGTATGATGAATTCAGCGGTCTGTTTTGGTATACTGGCAATATTGCTGTTCCCAGAATTATATGGACAGTACCTAGATTCGGAATGTGAATATCAACCGCCTGATAACTATCGATTTGCCCCCTGGTTGGCAATGATTTTATCCAACCAACAAAGATGCACGGGAACTCTGGTTCACAAAAGTTTGTATTTTGCCCAGGGTTTTAATACATTCACGTACCTTTATAGAATGTGTATTTGCTTGCAGAATACGTGTTAACAGCAGCAAGCTGCGTATTAAATTCAAACCAGAGGTAGGTAGGTTTTTAGCTTAACAATATATTTCAATCATCCGGTTATCTCTTAACAGTATCGTCCGTTTTGGAAGAGCTTACGAAAGCTACAGAGAATACTACGTAGACGAAATTTACATTCACAAGCCCAACAATAAAAATGATATAGCTCTGATCAAACTAAGCCAGACTGTGGTTCACATAAAACCCATATGCATTCTGTTACGGGAAGGGCTAAAGTTGGAAAACCACAGGAATTATAAAGCCACCGGCTGGGACGTTATGGGAATTGCTAGAACGAAGAGCATCAATAAATTTGAAAATAAAAAGTGCTCAAACTCCTTCGGTGTATATCCCGGCTATACTCAAATCTGCACTGGCCACAGCAGCAAAGACAAGTGTGCTGAACTCGGAAGTCCTTTGGTCATTAAAATCGACACTAATTTGTACACACTCGTTGGAGTTCAGACCCAAGGCGCTTTGGGAACTTGCGTGTATACCAACACTTTAAAGTATTTCGACTGGATAGTGGGTATCGTGTTAGAGGTCGATGTCATAATGTCTATATAACAAAAGAAGTATACAAAAATATATACATTATTTTTAATAGCTAAAGACTAATAAAATAATGGTGTCATAAGCTCAGCATAAATACTCGTATATATTTATCAGCCGCAAAAACTGAATTTTATTCGTTTGCTTCGTTGAAAAACATATGAAGTAATGTTTTGTGTACCAGAGCTAAGAGTGAACTCATCATCGTATGTTTCGGTTGTTAGAAAGCCGTAATCTTGGAATGATGTATTCCGCAGTTTGCTTTTCTCTATTCCTATGGATGCTGCTTCATCTGGCATCGGCGCAGCTGCTTTATGTGAACTGTGGTACTGTGGCTCATCATGACGGGCATTTGATCTCCGACAGCCCCTGGGTGGCATTGATCATATTACCTAACAAAAGCTGTACTGGCACTCTGATACACAAACGTTTGCATAATATGAATATTATATCATAAATTTTAAAGTAATGGAGATATTCGGTTTAAATGATTTACCGCCTGATTTGGAATTACCTTCCAACATCACTGTTCGTTTGGGGGATTCTAAGAGCCTTGAACTGAAAAGTATTAGCGATACATACCCACCTAAGAACTACAGTATCCTAAGCGCATACACTCATAGACGCTATGAAAAAAAAAGTTTTAACAAAGATATTGCACTGCTGGAACTAGCAGAAGATGTGCTCTACAAACACCACATAAGGCCAATATGCGTTTGGTTACAGGACATCGATATAAAAATATACAGGACTTTCAATGTCACGCGTTGGGAATTAGAAGAGAATACAAATAATTATAAATCCAAGACAAGCACAATTACACACTTCAAGCGAATTAAGTGCCAAAATGTCTTAAATATATCGCCCCAGAAGTATCAGATTTGTGCTGGCAACAAAAACGAAAAAATAAGCTTACAACTGGGAAGTCCTCTAATCAACAAGATAGACTATTACGATAGAACACTTTCCGCACTTTTTGGAATTCAAAGCTATGGCGGTGTGGGGACATTTTTATACACCGATATCAAGAGCCACATAGACTGGATAGTAGAATCATTCTAGAGGTTGATGTCGTAGTTTAAAAAATCAAGACATTTTTGGATTCTAATACTTAAGATAGCACTTTACAAATAAATACAAGTAATTTTGTTGTTTTTAACCCTTGTATATATTAATAGAAAAAAGTTAAATAATTATATTTTTATTCTTATTATTATATATATTCTATTCTTACATTCTTTCTAACAGCTCGTAGATAAATTTTATTAAAACCCTATTCAGCACTATTGTCTCTTATACTTTGTTTTCTGTGTCTGCTGATAAGATTTCAGCCCAACTCCTATGAATTTTAGAAAACATATTTATATGCAATTCTCTGTATGCCGATAAGCTTTGGACGCTGCTCTCGCAGCCTCTCAAATATTTCATATTTTTTGAGCACAATTTAAGATAAGTTCAGTTTTTCACAATCTCTCCGTTTGTAAAGATGGTGCTCGCATACCAGCTTACGATTTTGCCTTTGCTGCTTCTCCAATTGGGATCCGCTCAGTTTTTTTCCACGTATCAACGCAATTTCCGCACTTGATCCAAAAAAGTGCTACGATTCCTTCGGCAGGGCTCCGAAAAACAAAAAGATCTGCACTGGACTTACAGTCAAGAAAATGTGCCCCTATTCAGGAAGTCCCTTGGTCAGTGAATTGCCAGTTTTGGGGAAAATGAGTAACACACTAGTCGGAATTCAGAGCTATGACGCTTTGGGAAATTGTGTATATACCAAAATTGCAAGCTACATCGACTGGATTGTCGGAATCGTGCTGGAGGTTGATCTTATAGTAACCGTTTAAAACAACCAACATATAATTTATGTTATTAACCATTAACATTAATGTTATTTAATCGATACAAATGGTTATCTGAATGATGTGCGTCAGTATTGATATTTATCTAGAAATATCTAGTCGATAAAATGATTTTAATATACCTATTAAAATACATAGTATCTATTAAATTGTATTTATATATCAAAAATTATACTTTCAAGCTCAGTGTAAAAATAACCCCACTTTAGGAAGCACCTTGCCCCCTCTAATGGGACAAAAGGCCACACACTTTTGGCCCAGCAGCAAAATTCATTGGCTTTAAAGCCAAAAGCTGCTGCTGCCTGGCTGCTATTTATGTCGGTGTGGGCTGCAATTGCTCTGGGACCATTTAGCATTTTTCAAGTAACCACATGGGGCTAAGACCGACGGCAGATAGGGCCCGAACCTTAATAGCTGCAAAACGGGGGTGTTGAAGTATTACAAAACTCTAAACAGGCGCAAAAAGTTTCGCCAAAGAAAATGTTCTTAATTTGATTTCCTCAACGCCCCTGGAGTGCAGTATTGCGGCCAGAGAGGCGTCTAAGTGTGCGTGTATTTTATAAATATATATATCCCTGGCTACATGTAGAAAGGTGGGTATATAAACCAGGGCCCGACTAAGGGCAGACAAGGTCTAATAAAAAGGCTTGGGCACAAAAGTTTTTAATAAAGTTTTTATACCCTAGCTACAAGCATAAACTCGGCCAGTGAACGGAGGGGTTGAGAATGGAAATAATTGAGGCAATTTGTTACGTTGAAAATAAAGGTAAGGGCAGCGGTTTAGGAACTGCTCTGCGTTCTTCATCCCTTTTTGCGAGATGTAAAAACCTTGAAATAACCAAATAATCGCTTTGATCCTGCCCACAAAGATGTCAACTTTCCGAGTTGGTATTTCTTAAGCCAGCAAGCCGCGAGACGCTTGAAGTTTCGAGGTCGGGAAGTGCGCGCACAGAGCAATATGCACCGTTTCCCAGTTGCAGTTTGAATTTCATTTCAAAACAATTTGTAACAGTCCCTCGTATTGCTCCCATATAGACACACGCTCACACGCAGGCTCGCGGCAATCGAAGTTTGGTTTGGCAGCTAAGCAAATTTGCTGCAAGTCTGCCATTGCCACTGCCGAGTCAGCAGTGCAAGGATGCGCCTCCTGCGTCCTGCATCCCGCGTCCCGCATCCTATTTCCCATTCGATCAGATCCGCTTACGATGCACAGGGGAAAATGCCTTATGATAACTGGGAAAAATATATAGTCTTTGAAAATATCGAATACACCACCCAAAAGTATGCAACATAATGTTCTTACTTATAAGGACAAAAACATTGCATACTTCTAGACACCTAAAAAATGTAAAACCCTATTTTAGTTTGGTTGTTTGTGGTTTTTGAAAATTAGTAATATGCAGTTTTTCTTTCAGTGTTCGGTGCGTGCGCTTGTCAATAGTTTTGCGCGTTCGCTGATGGTCTTGGCTGCCTTTTTCTTTTTGATGAATTGACAGGCAATGCTATTTGTCAGCAGTCAATGTGTTTGTTACATTTTATTGCCAGCTGGTTGCCGCTGATGCTGATGTTGCTGCTGCTGCTGCTGCTGCTGCTGCTGTTGCGAATGTTGCTGTTGCTACTGCTATTGCTGCTGCATTGTTAATGTCAGGCGTTAGGGCACACGCTAAACATGGGGAGCAAGTTATTTGTCTGCATTTTATATGCAATTTCTCTATGCATCTCGCTGTTCGACAGACGGCCTGACAGGACAAAAGGACGAAAAGGACGACGGGGAGCGGCAACACCATCACCAGCAAATTGTGTTGTATTGTACTCGCATGCATCCGACAGTCGACGTCGACAGCTGAGAGACATTGGCTATGGCTATAGATGTAACTTCTTCGATTTGCATGGTCGCCATTCGAAATAGATTACGCATCCGGCGTGCCAATTGCCCCTTGAACTTTGATCAGCGGACGGAGCGTAGGTCACTGCTGTCAATCAAAGGAATTGTTCCGCCTTCCAATGATTGAATGCAATCAAACTATAGAGAAATATTAATATTTCCCAGTTTCCCTGGCAAAAGAAGTTGTTTTTCCCTAGCAACGATTTTAATAAGCTGCATTGCAAGCGAAAAATACAGATTGGGTGGAATTCAATTAGGTAAGTCACCTGCAGCAGCAGCTTCCTTGATCCTAACCTATCTTAATTTAATCTTAAGGATTTCACCCTTTCCGCCAATAGGTGAATTTCCTTTCATCGCATCTCGCAAAGCTGCCACGATTTGCATGGAAATTTATATTTTTCTGCAAATGAAAAACCATTTGGCACGACTTGACTTCCACAATATGCTATTTCCTTCAGGTTGTGCTCTTTTATTTTTTTACGTGAAAAGCTTACAAATCTTTCGATAAACTCTTTCTTAAGCAAAAACCTTTTTTATTGTGTGAAAAGTCTTAGTTATATACGTTAAATAGCTCTGAATTCGATGGGCACATTTAAATTCACATGCAAACCTAATGACGACGTTGCCGAAAATAACTGAGAAATCAGCGACATTCTGGTTTCGCATGCGGTTTCCGGTTAAAATATTTTTTCGCATTCGGTTGCGCTTTATAAATAAGTGCATGTCAACATAAATTAAAATTCTCCCGGTTGATTAATAATGCACAAGGAAAATGTCACAAAGAAATATGATTGTACGACGGCGGCCTCACTTAATTCCCTGCACTCTTTCAGCAGCTCCCTCGAAAGTGACCTGAACGAATCAGCAACCAGGCAAATGGAACAAAGGATAATGCCATTGGGGCGATGCCGAACATTAAATACTCTAATAATTATTATAACTATATAACATAGAGTTGTGCAACACATAAAATATTGTTCCTGGTATGGTCACTTTATAAGGTTTTTGTTAGAAATAATTTTGAAATTATACTTAAAAAAATGTTTGTTATTTTATTTATATTCTTTGGTTTCTTTGCACTTTTATTTAATAGAAATAAGTAAAATTATAAGAACTCATAAAACTGCATTTCCATTCAAGTAACATCATAAAACCCCAACCGAAATCACCGTACTTTACCCTATTGTAAGTGCCTGGAAATATTTTATGCCAGCACAAAAATAAAGTCATTAAAATTGTAAATATGTATACAAGTGGAAGACTGGAAAGGGGTTTTCCGGGGACTCGGGGGAAAACGGGAGGACGAGATGACGCAGCCATCCTGTGTGCGTGCAAGAAATGGAAATGCGGTTAATTTCCGTAAAGTATGCAATAATTTCTGGCACTGAGCATAAGCAAGTGCACCCAGTGTGTGTGTGTGCCGCCATATGTGTGTGTGCATATATATGGAAGTGCGAGTGCAGCACAACAAAAGGCAAAGAGTAAAATAACTGCCACGCCTGCCCGCCCCTTGCGAGTAAATCTCTTTGGCAGCCTGCGAAGACGGAACTAACGAACAAACGGACATTCATCAATATAAATCAACCGGCGGCCACAAGCCAGGCCCAGTTGCAAGGATTTCGGGGCATGGGCGATAACTCGCATCTCAGATAGGGATGGAAAGTATCCGTAGGATACAGAGATTAAAAAATATATTTTTTAAATTTACAAAAGATAAAATTTTTTTTAAATATTCATCGAATACAGTTAAATTAAATATTTGGAGTAGATTTAAAAACTAAAAATATTTTACATTATTTTTATAGATTATTATACATTTCATGCAACAAAAAATCGATTTCGAATCGAATTCGATTTTTTTCGATAGTTTATATATGTACCATTAATATTGAAAGCCATATATCAGCCGATATATATTGGATCGAAATTTTCCAGTCGATAAGCATCCCTGCCGAAAAAGAAACAGAAGCAAGAGAAAGGGGCCTCCGCCCCATCGGAATAAATAAAAACATTTTTTGTATAAAAATGACTGCGAATTGGTTGGCAAGCGGGGTCAGCCTAGGAATGGAGCGGACGAAGGGGCCAGGCGGCTGTAAAAATGTTTGCCAAAGAAATATTTTCACATTTTTATTTATTTTTTCTTATTCGGCGAATGGCAAGCGGACGGCTTCGGACGGTCCCTGGTTTTGGGGTCCTCGGCGCTTGGTCCTGAATGTCCTTGCAGCTGCTGCTGTTGCCACAGTAGCATTTTCGTTTCATTATGTTCCGCGTGCCTAAAGGATTGCAATATATATTTGGATTCCTTTTTCTTTTTGCCACTGACTGAATCGTTTGCATGTTGCTAGGGAAATGCTTTCCCTCTTGCACATGCACAGCGGCATGCTTTACAATGCCCAGAAACGTTGAGGCCACGCATTTTGACTTCGGTATTTGCGGCTTTTTATGTAATTCATGGTCATTCCCCATATGCATGGGCCTGCAAATTTACTGCCTGGCAAAAAATAAACAACTTATATGCACGGATTTGGGCAGAATCAAGCCTTCCCGAAAATCACGTAATTTATGCGATTTTTCATACAGTTGCCACTGAGATGATGCAATTAAAGCAAAAACATGAAAGAAAATGATAAATCTTTTATATTTATAAAACTTAAAAATTGTAATAAAATTTATAGCCAATAATTTGTAGTCTGTTTTTTTAACTACATTTTGTAGCTTTCCTTAAAAATTGCTTTATTTTTGCCTAAATAAGATAAACTTGTTATACCTTAATACCCTTTAGCAAAAGAAAATGGTCTCACTCTATAGAACTCTGTGTTTTTATCAGTGTATTTGAATGGTGGTGCGTTTTATTTGCCATTTCCGGTTCGTGCCGGAAGTTGAAATTATTGAAATCAAGCGGAAATGCACCGAAGCAAATGTATAAAAAAACGGTAGTCAAAAATCTGATTAACCCATATTAAATTGCAAAACAAAAATTAATGTTGAAAATATTCAAAGAATAAATTACGTTTTAATAAATTAAATATTAAATGGTTAAATAATGTAATAACTAAAAAAAATTTTAAATTAAAATATACCAAAAATAGGTAAACAAAAACCAGACTTAACCAAAACACTTTATTTAAAAAAAAAATGGCATTATGTTTCAACACGGGTTAAAGCACAACTTCGATTGAACATCCATCTGTCTATCCGTTTGTGTACTTGCGAGTGCGCAGACCATAAATAAATATATAAATTTAAATAAATGCTGCCACAACGCCCGCGCACTCACAGTTTGTTTGTCAATAAATCAGAATACTTATCAACGTCAAACGACCGCAAAGAATGCGAGCAAACAACGTCAGCGACCAAGAACCAAAATGGGACCCCATTTTAAAGAATGCCTGCCACTGTTTATTAGGTGCGATACAAATTATTTAAGAAGACAAAAGACCAAGAAACTGGAATCTTGTCAACAAATTCAAAGAAAATTGTATACATTTTTAATAATTAAAAAATATGTGAGATGTTTATATTTCTCAAGGCGAAGTCATATTTCAATGCCTGTACAAACAAGCGATCTTTCCCCCAGTGCAGCCAAACCAAATACGTCCACCAACTGACACTTGCTGCTCTATCTATCCTCCAGCAGGCACTGCCCAATTTATGGGCAGTCTGTGACTATTCCCCCATTTACCAACCCAACATTGTTTTGGGCCTAGTCCCGAACTAAGTCCGCTAATTGCGCCGCCTTAGCCGGGCCATCTCGACAGGGATTCGGCGGGTGCCCACCCCGTAATTATGCGAAATGTGCGCCATTTCTTCGGACTGTTGCCTGTTATTGTTTGCATTATTAGCTGACAATTTCGGTGGCACTGTGATGCCAAGTGGCGGGTCTGTGATTAGGCAGGCTCTTTGGGGGCTCTGGAAATGGTGGGATTAGCTGGCGCTTTGTCTGTGGCCAGGAACTGGGATCTTGGTCGGAGACCATCAGACCTCGCTCGATAAGCGCTCCAGGGCCACTCGAGCCCAAGAAGTTGATGTTTTTCTTGCATAATTACGACCATAAGCCAAAGGCTTGTTATTACAGGCAAAAGAACTGGGCGAATTCCTAGAACGTAGCCCGAAACCAAATCGATTAAATCAATGTTGCTCTTAAAATTGGTAAATTAAGACATTTATTGTGACGAATTTTCTGGGAAACAAGTTGAGATGGTTTAAATTTTGTTTTATAAGTTTACAGGAAGCTTAGAGTTTGATTTTCACACAAAGACAAATAAAATAATAATAATAAAAAAATTTTTCTTTAGATATTTAAATACAATTTCAAAAGAATAACCTAATTACTAGGATTATATGCCTAGTAACTTTTAAAATAAAAAAATCTTCTAGGTTTTCTATTTTATTTATAGTTTAACTACGAACACATGCTGTATGGTCTCCCTTGCCTCTCCCATGGCATTTAAAATGGAGCAAATATTTTAGAATTTACCTGAATCGCATGCAAAAGCCTTTGTCAACATCGATGGTCCGCTGTGACCACGCTCTTTGTTGTAGTTTTTTGTGAATGCGCAATTGTTCAGTGTCGCAATGGTAGTGGCATGCACAAAGCGCCGATTGCACCGCCCACCCACGCACTAAGGCTTTCAGGACCCATCCGAACCAACCCAGGCCCAGCCACCTCTCAAACGCTTTTTTCGGCGCTGACATGTCCAGGCACTGGGCAAAAAACAAACCCATATATGTATATTCAATAGGCCGGGCTCGCCAGAGTGTTTTCCGACGTTTTTCTGTAATTCGTTGTAGTTTTTTCCAAGTTGGCTTTCAGCTGCGCCGAAAAAAGCGGCCTGCCTACATAAAGGCGCTAGCATATTAAAGGCTTAAACCCACTCAACGGCAGATGCCATATTGTTGAAATATATGCAGATACGTCGCGCATACGTCATGTGGAGATGGAATCCGGTCTGCAAAATGCATTCCATTCAAGAACCGCCCCGCGATTTTTCATTGCAAGCGTTTAAGCAATCGCATGAAGCAGATTTAAGCATTATTAACATACTTTACAATTCAAAGGAATTGGCATAGCACTCTGAAAACTTTAGTTCAATGGTAGTATAGCATTTTTATAAACGACAAGCAAAAATAAACTACAAAATGCGTTTTATACTGGACTATCTACAAATAAATTTAAGAATTTTTATGTATAATTTAGAATGTGTTATCTAACTCAATCAAAGAGCTCCATTTTCCACATATCGATCGAAGAAGGCCTGGGAAACCTTTCGCAATGCTGTCGTCGTGTCGTTAGATCTCATTCAGTTTCTATTTTCGCTCCGAACAACTTCCAAATTGAACAGTAAAAATTTGTAAAAAAAATTTAAGATATTTTTCTATAAATTTTATTTTTGGAAAACTTGAGTCAAAAAAATGTGTTCTCCGTGCGGTCCCTGCAGTCCCTGCGATCCCTGCTGCGGTCCTTTCGAGTGCTCCCCGAAGTGCTATAATGCGGCTCAGCTGGAGGCGTTGCCACAATGTGCTCCGCGCATCCCACCGCCCTTCCCGAAATGCATCACAGTTCAGCAGCCTCCGCGGATGATCTGCAAGAAGCGAGTGGTCTTCACGGAGAAGATAGTGCCGGAGCCGATGGTGGTGAACAGATGCAGGCAGATCACTATACCAAAAGTAGTCGATGCCACGAGGGTCATCAAGGTGCCCAAGCTGATTTGGGTGTCGCAGATGGTGCGGGAGCCCAGGGTGATCTACTACCCGTCTATGATCCCCGATCCCTATGTGGTGTGCTATCCCAAGCGGGTGTGCGAGCCCCGTGAAGTGTGCCAGTCGATCCTGTGCCAGCCCAAGCCGCAGACCATCGATATCCCCCCACCAAGGGAGTACTGCTGCTATCCCAATGGACCCATCAATTACAAGCCCAGCGCCGCCTGCCCACCCTGCCCCATTGGACCCTGTGCTCCCGGAGGACCCTGCTGCCCGCTGCCCTGCTTCTCCACCAATCAGTATCCCGTTGCCGAGGGCAGGTGCGGACCCTGCGGGCCATGTGGACCAGGTTGCGGACCCTGCGGCCCGCGATGTGGTCCCTGCGGTCCCGGCCCCTGTGGACCCTGTGGGCCGAGGTGCGGTCCTTGCGGACCATGTGCCGTTCCGAACTGCGGGCCCTGCGGCCTCACGATGCCGTCGGGTCCGTTTGTGCCGGCTCCATGTGGACCCTGTGCCCCCTGCGGACCTTGCGGGCCGCTTGGCAATAGTCCCTGCGGTCCTTGCGGACCCTGCGGACCCTGTTCGCCCCCCTGTCCATATGAATCACCCGAGTGCGGTCCCTGCTACCCGTGCGCCCCAACTCCCTGGAACACCCACTGCGGTCCAGTTGGTCCCTGCGGTCCTCAAGTGCCCTGCGGTCCCTGTGGTCCCTGCTAGGATCATCTATCTCCGGATTGCCCGTTGTCAGAAACCAGTGACCTGTGGACCAACTTGTCTATGCCGACCGCTCGACTCCGATACAGAATATCATATTGTTTTCGCTGTCCTGCTCAGAAGCACTACCAAAAGTCTATAGTACACTTTGCTTTGTCAGCACATTGACGACTCATTGGCTGTAAATAAAATCGGATTTAAGCGAATATCACGATGGAATTCTTATTGACAGATAAGGAAAAGGCTACTTTAATTGTATCTTATATATTTTTTCTTAATACAATTTTCTTCTTTAAGTAGGCTTTGCGCTTGACTGTCAGTCCACTTATACTTTGTAACTAGTTTACTAGCCATTTCGAAACCAGTTTCGCTTCGATACACTTCCAAATTTCTGTGGTTAAATTTTATACAAAAAAATTGAATACAAAATTTATTTTTTCAGTTCCAATTTTGGTTAGGCCTTGTAAAATAAACCATGTGCTCTCCGTGCGGTCCCTGCAGTCCCTGTGATCCCTGCTGCGGTCCTTTCGAGTGCTCGCCGAAGTGCTACAATGCCGCCCAATTGGAGGCCTTGCCACAATGTGCTCCTCGCATCCCGCCGCCCTTCCCGAAATGTATCACAGTCCAACAGCCACCTCGGATGATCTGCAAGAAGCGAGTGGTCTTCACGGAGAAGATAGTGCCGGAGCCGATGGTGGTGAACAGATGTCGGCAGATCACCATACCCAAGGTGGTGGATGCCACGAGGGTCATCAAGGTGCCCAAGCTGATTTGGGTGTCGCAGATGGTGCGGGAGCCCAGGGTGATCTACTACCCGTCCATGATCCCCGATCCCTATGTGGTGTGCTATCCCAAGAGGGTGTGCGAGCCCCGTGAGGTGTGCCAGTCGATCCTGTGCCAGCCGAAGCCGCAGACCATTGATATACCCCCACCAAGGGAGTACTGCTGCTATCCCAATGGACCCATCAACTACAAGCCCAGCGCCGCCTGCCCACCCTGCCCCATTGGACCCTGTGCTCCCGGAGGACCCTGCTGCCCGCTGCCCTGCTTTTCCACCTGCCAATACCCCGTCGCTGAGGGCAGATGCGGACCTTGTGGACCCTGTGGATCCGGATGCGGACCTTGCGGACCAGGATGCGGTCCCTGCGGTCCTTGTGGACCATTCGGTCCTGGCTGTGGTCCTTGCGGACCGTGTGGACCCTGTGGACCCGGACCTTGTGGCTTTGGCCCTTGTGGTCCTTGCTAAGCGAGGAAGCTACTGGAAAAATGCTCAACGTCTGCCAAAGAAAACCCGTGATGCACCTGCGTTTTGGAAGTCCGTATCCGCAACCAAATATATGCCAGTCCAAAATATATTAAACAATTGCGTTAGATAAAATATTTTGATTTTTATTGCGGTACAAATGGGATACTTTTTCTTAATAATAAAGAAATGTGAAAAAAAATGTTTACAAAAGAAATCTAAGTCCTTGAATAGTTATGCAAGTTTTACATGAGTCAGAAGAAAGTCGGTCAAAAGAGAGTTTATAAAAGTTTACTTACAGGCACACCAAATCAAAAACCACAGAGAATCACTGAGTAAACTGTCAGCTCTACGACTAGCCTTTTGCAAAAGAAAACCCAACGTCTTTCTAAATTCCCATTAATTTTCGTAAATCATGTCGAAGTACGTGGCTAAGGTGGGACCCGCGGTTTTTTCCAAGCTTGGCAAATGGGCCTACAACATGTCTGGATTCAACCAGTACGGTCTACACCGCGACGATTGTCTCTACGAGAACGAGGATGTGGCGGAGGCAGTGCGGCGCCTGCCCCGCAAGTTGTACGATGAGCGCAACTACCGCATCCTGCGGGCACTTCACCTTTCGATGACCAAGACGATCCTGCCCAAGGAGCAGTGGACCAAGTACGAGGAGGACGTCAAGTACCTGGAGCCGTACCTCAACGAGGTGGTGAAGGAGCGCGAGGAACGCGAGGAGTGGAATAAAACCCACTGATATCTTGGTCCCCAATAAGTGTTAAATGCTGAAATATGAATACGCCTTAACTATATGTTATTAGTAGATTAAAAGCTTCCATAAAGGTAACCAGGAGGGACTTATTTTTCTATAATACTATGTTTGAACATATGGAATCATTTAATTTGAGAACTACTTTAAATTTACATGAAGGTTTTTAATCGATCGATTTAATGCCGTACCATCTTATAGCACTTTATCCCCAGCTTTAACCCATCTCCCGAAATCGACAACCGATTTAAATTCCTTTTCAATATACGGCCAATGTCAGCGCAAATAATTTTCGCATTAAGTGCGGCGCATAAATACAATATATGAAATTCATTAACAGCGAAAACAATACAAATTAGTGCTGTGGGGGGCGTGACCCTCTGCCGCCGAACATGTGTATACCGCCCCCCGAATTAAAGTGGGCGTAACGTGTGCCAGGTGGCAAGTGGCAGGGGGCGGGGAGCGTGGCAACGTCAGCGGCAAACAAAATGCGTGTGCATGGCCCGCACATCCTGTCAATCCTCGTATACTTATGCGCATCCTGTTTAAAATGCAGCAAACAGCAAAAGCAACAATGCCGGTGCAGTTGCAGATGCAGATACTTTCGCGGCCGTATACATGCAGATATATCTGCATCTCTGCCGCTGTCTGATTGTTCTGGCGCTGCCATTCGACCGGAAGAAATTATTGTTATTCGAATTGATCTGCCATAGTTTCGATGTTGGCCAGTGCGATAGGCAATGCCGCTGCCACGGGAGCGATATCGCTGCGTCTGTGGCCAGTAACTGCCGGAGTTCTGATAACGTCAACGCAGGGGAATGCAGCAAGGGCTTTTAATACCCTGTAAATCTGCAGATTAAATGTGTAAAGTTGGAAGGAAAACAAAAAAAAGAAAAATTATTTATAAATGTATTTCAGCTGTAAGATAATAAGCAGCTACTTAAACCAAGTTTTTCTTTTAATTAAAATAAATTAAAAAAATATAGTTTTTACTCACTTTTTGGTTAATAATTCCCAAGTTTCTGTTTAAGCAAAACCGAAGTCCCTCTGAGCTTATAATTCCCAAGTACTTTTTTGGTGGGACATACTTTTAAATACGTTTAATTTGGTGAACCATAAAATGTTACCCTTTAAATAACAGGGTATTTAATAGTCGAATTCCTTTATTTATATCCCATTTTCTTTTTTTCCTGCCATCGTTGGCGTTATTTATTTGCGCTCACATATGCATAAATAACGGGTGGCGGGCGGCAGTCTTACCCACCCACCGGCGACACCACCACCCACAAATGCCCAACTGCCGCTTGTACAATAAATTGCAAAAATATTATTTTATCAACAATAATTAATTAAATGCACTTAATTGCGTGCCGCAGTTGCTGTTGCTCTGTTGCTGCTCGGTTTTCATTTTTATTTATTTTTGTTGCCTTATTTTTGTGTACATTTCCAGCCCTGTCCCCTGTTCGACCTTGTTTCCATGCAGCTGCTACTGATGTGGCATAGTGTGGTGCGGCATGGGATGGAAAGGGGTGGTAACTGCAACATGGTCATCTGCATGCATATGCTTGAGCAGCGTTGTAAGTAGCCATGTAAGTGGACAAGTGGCCAACCGTCCTCGGTCTCTTTCCCCCCTTTGCATACCCTTTTCGGGCCGAAACTCTTTCTGCGATTTATGCGTATTTTTAAGTGGCATTAAGTGCGCGTTAACATCTTATGAAGCCGGCAATGGCAACAATAAATTATTGCAGCAACATCTGGCTGGCCATTAAACGCCCCGAAACAAATGCTAATTGACGAGTGCAAGAAAGTGTGCTTTAAAAATACAAAGAAAAAGAGACGGTAAGTCGCCGTGAAAGCTTAATGAGTTGTGCGGCTAATTGGAGGAATGCAGCGGCAGCAGTAACAGCAGTGGCAGCGGCAGAAGTTGCAGCTGTAACCTGCAACATCTCGAGTTGTTACATTTGCATTGTTATTGCGGCAAGTTCGTGGGCTTGCTGCATTTCTGGCCACTGTGTTTGTTAATGAAGTTTGTCGGCCGACATGCGGCAGGGAGAAATATTATGCATACGCCATGTTGGCCAAAAGTTTTACAAATCCTGCACTGTCCTTACTTTCCTTCCCCTTCCATGGACATGGACATTGCACGTTCTTTGGACACATTTAGTCTTCAGTATATGTGCGTGTGCATGTGTATGGTAATTTACAATCCCCTGCGCTTGCAATGTACACATGCCTGCACGTGTATGGGTAAATTGTTAAATTTATACACAAAAGCAACGCTGCGCTGCAACTGCCAAAGTAATTTGCGATAAGTGCGTCAGATTCTTTGGGGAATTTTCGACCAGGGCGACCACAGAAGCAGCATCGCCATCACCGCTGAAAATGCCAGCAACAACAACAACTACGACAATAATAATGCAACCACAACAACAAGTGAAGTAAAAAGTGAATATTTATTCGGTTTTTGCGAGGGTTACGCCAGCCAGCATAAGCGAAACTGCAATGCTCTGCGATCTGGCGTTATGATTAAAGCCTTCTTTCTCTGGGGAAAATTAAGTTTAGCTGCCCTTTGATTAAAGAAACGTATTTCAGTTTACTGTTCTGCAATTACCTTTAGAAAGGGTGAAAAAGGGGAAGATGGCAGCTTCGATAACGTATCTACAGTGCGCTTCACATGGGGCAACAAAAGGAATCATAACATATTATTCAATAAATTTAAAAAATATCTCCAAGATAATATAAACAAACATTTTTTTGATGTATTGTTTGATGAATTCCCTTGAAACTATTTTTAAACACTGGATTTTAATGGTAAAAAAGAGTTTTTAAATTTGTGTGGACAGTTTTATATTTATAGATTTAAATATAGGTACTTAATATCTGTCAGATATAAAATGTACTGCATATAAACATATTTAAAAGAATGCCCAAAGCAGGCAACTCCTGGCCAGGCCAAGATGGAAGGCAGCTCAAAAATCCAGCGCACATTTCATTTGCGGCTTGTCGTGTTGGCCGCAACTTAACTCGAGTGTGTGTGTTGGCCAAGTATCTGTGTGAGCCTCCCTCCGTAAATAAGTCACAAGTGTATGCATATATACTTAAATATATCCGCGTGTGTGTGTACAAAAAGGCAATTTGTATTTCAGCGTGTGCTTTTTTCAGCGCTGCCCCGCAATGCTGTAATAATAAATTGCATAAAAGTATGCAATGAAAATAAAAATGCCAGTGCGTAATTAATGAGTCAAGGTGGTGTCACATGGTGCTTACCCACACCCAAGCACACTCACTCACACACTCGCACACACACACACACGATGGAGACATGCGACTTTGCTGTACATTGCGTGTTAAGTCGCGTATTTCATGGCGTTTATTTATTATGCACAAAGTGCCACCACGAATGGAGCAGGAGGATAATTTCCGCCCAGTCAAGGGCCCAGCAAAATTATTGACTCAATTTGTAAGCTGGCAGAGAAACACACTAAGATAGCAATTCAGTAGCCCACCCAAGCAATTGCGTTCAAAATAATAGAAATATCTTCTCTATGTAAAGGATGTATACAATTATATAGATATAGTTCTTTAGAACTAACAAAAGTTTTAAATCTGTTCAAATATGTCTAAAAGTATGCCAAAAAAAAACGAACTTCATGGTTAAATTTTTTGTTGCCTACTTTATGGCACTTTTAGAGGATTTTTCAAAACCCTTAAATATCTAGTACTATTTTTTCGTCCTTCCCTGTACTCACACTCGCACACTCCAGAGACGTACGTGGGTAAGCCTCGCAGGCGCGTTAATTGCTTATGGGCGCACATTATTCAGCTGTCATTCGGCAAATGTTAAGCACAACGCCCTCTCCTTACCCGCGATTCCCTTGGCCGAGAAGAAGAAATGGCCAAAGTTGCGGCTTTGGCAAACAATTAGGCAGCTAATTTGCAGCGGCTAAAAGGGCTAGGCGCGACCTAATCCTGTCTTTTTGGCCAGGAGACAGGGACGCTGTCAGTCAGTCAGCCAAGCGATTGCCGGCAAGGGGGAGAGACCGAAGTGGGATACACTCGGAATTTCGTATGAAATTTGGGCCAGCAGCTAAATCACTGCCAAATCCTTTTGACAAATACGCACACAAGGACGCCCAGACACAACTAAGCTGGGCGCCTCTGACTGCTGCCTGCTGAGCTGAAAGGAAACGGAAACACGCTAATATGGCAAGTTATTCAAAAGGCATTCCAGATCGAGATAAATGCACTTGCCGCTCTCCAAAGCTGAGATGATGATGCACGGTAACTAAAAAGGGGGAAACAACAGGGTAAACTAATATGGTCGTTACGTTTAATTTGACCTATAGATCATTATACATTTTGTTGGAATAACAGACACTAAGCTAAATATTGGCGTGTGCTTATAAATCTTTAAACTCCTTTTTTTATATATTCAGGCTCCCTTCTATTTATATATCACCTCAAAATATCGTTCAGTGCGCAACCTTAACCAGAAGAGCTGCCAGCGCAGCGTTGTCAACTGAGTGCTCGGCTGTCAACACACCGAAAACTAAAAAGGTGACAAGGACAAAGCGCTCCCTGCGCTGCTGTGGTTAACTGCCAGGATGCGAGGCTGCCAGGATGCTGGCATAGTAGGTTGGTAGGATGGTAGGATACTAGAATGCCAGCACATGGCAGCTGTCATGCGTGCAATGGAATGGCTCCGATTTCTGAAGCCCTGTATCCACGGCTTACGGCTAAGTGGCAAAAGTTGCAGCGCTGCATGCACAAGAAATAATTTTAGTGGTCTTTAAACGTTTCAGTTCCTTAGTCCAATCAATGGGCAAAAGTTTACACAAACTAAAAATATTACAAAATATTTATATAAATTGCTGAAAAACTTTAAAAATTGGATGATGTGTTTCTTTTTTTCTTTATTTTCCTTTTAATTCCTAGCACGACAATGAATTTCTTAGATGAAAAGGAAAATTATGGTTATGGAGATAAATGATCGTATTTTTTTAAGTGACCTGGGCAAGCGCATCAATCAGCCGAAGGCATCCGCATCCGCATGAGAGGAAGCCGTCTCTTGTCAGCCGTATTTTACGCGCATTCACGCTCACTCCGCTCGCAAATGGCAAACAAAAGACGCGGAAGGGTGACAGCCTCGGCAAATCGTTTTGATTTTGCACACACGTGACTGATTCACCGGCTGCCGGCGAAGGAATCGCCGTAAAAGGCGGATGACGCCGTATGACAGGACCTCTAAGATGCGCTGAAGTTGCGCGAATATTGTTAATGAAGCCCGCCGACGACGTTTGAATGCGAATAATGAAAACTCGAATTTGCAAATGATTTGAGTCATTGATGTTGGTGAACAATGAGGGAAATCACATTGAAATAGTAGGTGAGAGGTCTTTCACACATTTATTAAAGTTCAGGAAAGGTATCAAGGTTGAACTGTTAAAGTTGATCAATTTTTCGTAAATCAACGTTAAATTAATTGAGTTGCAATAACAAACCACTACAAACAAATGTATTTTAGTAATAAAGATTTCATTTAAAAAAAGCGATTAACAGACATGCAATTAGTATTTATTATTTTGGTTTGCTCATTTTAATTACCTTTTTACCTTTAAACCTTTCCTTTAAAAGAAGTAAACATATAGTTTAATTCAATTTAACTGAATAATAAGAACAATCAATTTTAAAAGAATAACAACATATTTCATATCAAAGTATTTCATAATTACAAAATACTTAAGATGAAATCAATGTATTCTCAGGCAACTTTGAACTTTTCTTAAAATATCCCTTTGATTTTCCAAGCTAATTACATTGTTGGAACAATCATTTTACTCCGCCTGCAAACACTGTAACAACCGAAATACAAATCTCACTTGCCCTGCCATTTGTAATGGTAACAATTTAATTCAATAGAAAATAGTTTGGCAAGCTTACGGATACCCATGGAACATGACGTGCCTGGATAGCAAAATCAATTTTCTACCAAGCGATGGGGGGAGGAGGGTCATTGTGCGGAGGTGCCAAACAGGTGATCATTAGATTTGGCAAGTCGCAAACGATTCACAACGTATTTACAACATTGAATCGACATTATTACGGAATGGCTGGCTGAATTGAATTGAATTATTATAACAGTTTCTGTTGTCAACGCTGCCAAACGTGTTGGTGTGCTGGCCTACGCGTGTATCTATGTGCTCGCGTCAATAATGTGCCTTTGTGTTTGTATCTGTGTTCGTATCTGTATCTGTGGCTGGCAAGTACGTGACAGACGCGGTTTGGCGCGATTAAATTACGTTTATGATTATATTTTGTTACAAACACAATGCCATCGCACACACGCACACATCTATGCTGTCATAAACAAATGGCTCACACACACAGACGCACACACACCATCAAGAGGGCCATGTCACATTGTATTGAAGTGAAAATGGTTAACAATTGCGGCGGGAGCAACAACAATGCGCCATTGATGCATGTTTGTGATGGATTTTCCTATTAAACCTTCACTGCGACCAACTAAACAAAGGCCTTAATTGAATTTTAATTTAATCAAGAGGAGGTTGTACTGCAGGAAACACACGAGCCAAAATTAATCAAAGTAATCGAGATGAGTTGATTGAAATTATATCGATTTTTTATGTTCTTAGTTGTATACAAAAAATATAATTATTTTATAAGCTGATGCTTCTGAAAACTAGTTAAAATCATAATTGTCTTGTAGGAATTCATTCAAATCTCTAAAATGTATTTATTATCTCATTATTACGTTAAAATAACAGTGGCAAACAATGTACATCATATTTTAATTTACCAAATTTGATGTATATATTTTCACATATTTAATTTCTCCAAAATCAAATCCCGTTATTTCTTAATTTTTCTGGCATTGTAAACATTTCATTCCCATTTCCTTTTCTCTGTGCACTGTTAATTTTTCACTTACCCTTCGACATCCACGAGATTAACCGCACTTTATGCAAATGGGATGCTCAAACACTTCTGGCAATCTCAACACTTTCGTGCTCCAAGGAGCCACTTGAACTGCACCTCGAAGTCATCCTCTCGATGCGATGCCTCTGCGCCGTCCTTACTGCCTCTGCCTTCTGACATTAAATATCATTCCGGCTGACTCTTATTGCTTATTGCAAGGGGGGGGGAGAAGGCAACAAAGGATGTGGCAGTGGTGCTTACACATAATATGAAATTAATAACAATCATACGCCACGTTGCCCGCCTGCCTGCCTGCCTGCCAACCAAGCAGCTAGCCCCGACTGGAGTTTGCCATTTGCCACTGACAGGCGCATTTGGGTTCATAAGTTCTGCTCGCGAAGATTTCTTAAACTGTCAGAAATTGCAGTAAAATTACGCAGGACATTGGAGCAGGCGGGGGGAATTGGGAATACGAGGCGGTGGAGCGCAGCTGCCAGAACGCTTATTAAAATATAAATATGCTAAAACAAAAAGCGCGTGCGGACGCCAAATGGACGAAGGGCTTTCGCCCAGCGAAAAACAAAACAAGGCAACACAGCACAACACGGAGAGCACCGGGCAAAGTTAAAAAACTAAAGTTTTATACTATAAAATAATTTCAACTACTTGAAATAAGCACGCGCGCCGAGAGCGAAGGGTGAAAATCTCGAGATGGGGAAAGGGAAACGAGCAAAATAAATAAAATAAGAAACAAAAAGCGAAAACAAAAATTTACTACGCAACACAACTAAAGTGGAAATTTCATGCGCGCTGTGGAAACTTTAGCACTTTCGCCCACCGCCCGGAAAACTGCATCTCCATCCCCCGGGAAAGTCTGACAGCCAAAAACAACAACGACTAACCATGGCAAGGCAGAAAGCAAAGTTGTTCCTTGGCAAACAATGCGCAGTTATTCTTTTGGCGAATTTCGGACCAAGGTTATTCCGATATGTATTATGCAGGCGCTGCCCGAGCTAAGGAATCTGCGTTACAGAAAATATTTAAAAACAAACAGCAGTAGTGGCGGTGGCAGGAAAAGCAGCAGCACCACCACCACCAATCCACGGACTTGGCTAATACATTTTTGATGGACTGCCGGACGGTTTTGAGGGGCGCCATTGGAGCTATCATTCGATTTTCATTAGGAAATGCACACAAAGAATACACTAACTTCGGAGCGAGCGAGTGCATTTGAAGCGCAATTAGGCAAACATTCTGGGCGGTCTGTTCTGAAGAGAGGCAGCGCAACAGCCACTCCAACAATCAATCAATTAGCCAATTAGTCGGCAAACTCATCACGCTCATCAATTCCCATGCAAAACTAACTAATTTGCGCACACAGCTAATCAAATTTAATTAAGACATCCAGTAAATATCGTGGCGAGCCGAGAACCAAAGGCTTTACGCATACGCCTCCTTTTACCTGGGCCACAATGGAGGTGGTGCAAGTAGCAGCTGCTCCAGCAAGAGCAACTTAAAATAATTTCTATTCCATTTTTTATATTATTTTTAAGAAAAATAATATTTAATTATTTTAATACGTGGCGTATACTTAATATTTAATTTCAGCATAGAGGTATGCTATAAATAAAAGCACAATTTGCAATGGCGATCACATGTTGTTAACATAATGTTAAACTCTGCCTAAAACTATGCAAAGGAAAATACTGTTCAAAACTGCTTGTAGCATGGCGTATACTAAATGCTATTTTCTGTCTAAAAGTATGCCCCAAAAATTTGACATTTCTGACTACGGGCCTACATGTCGTATACATAATCTTTAGTTTTGCCCAAAAGTACGCATTTAAAACAAATGTTTAAATTTCTTCATTGCCCGCTAAGTACATGCTCCAATTTATACCATTTTGACCGCTACTGTTCACAAACAATCTACGGGGGCTCGAAGCCCATTGTCTGTTTGATTTACCGGTGAAATATGGTCTTTGTACACGAAAGCAGGCCAAACTAAACTCGTTTCAAGTCCAAACATTTTCGGTTATCAATGCAAATGCGTTGCGTTGCTGTTCAGCGCCAAAAAGTGGGCACCGCCGCAAAAAGGCTTACTTGCAGACAATGCGTGCCACGCCCCGCGGCATTCATCGGTCGCAGATGTATGTATATATGGCCATGGCTATATATCTCCATGGCCAATGGCTGTGCTTTTGTTTGGAACTTTTCAGGCCCAGTGTTACCTGCCAACTACCTGCAGTTGCGTGTAGGCGAACACATGAGTTTGGGAATGGGGCTGGCTCTGGGCTCCGGCATTCCACCGAATCGGTCGGACCTCGGGCAATTTTAGAGTTCTTTTATTACCAACTTGTTAGCTGTTTATTTGGCGCATTATTGACTCAACCGCTACCCGAAAAACCCAAGCAATTCCAGGAACAGGACCAGCACCAGGACTACTAGGCCCGGATTCGGATCCGGATACGGAGCCGTGCGTTTAGATAATCAACTAAACACTTCATTATTCTGTCCGGAGGGTGGTGCAAATTGCTTCCAATGCTCTCCCCTTTCACAAACGGGGGCAAAATGTGCGAAAATCCTCTGGTTTATTTCGCGTATTTTCCATGCACGCGTTTTCTGTTGCTCTCCTCCCTTTTTTTTAATTGAATGATAAAACATCGCTGCACACAGCCTATTCTGATTCGCAGTAAGAGGCATTAATTTAGATTAGCGAACGAAAAGTGCGATCTGAATCTTCTCAACAGGCTTTCTGTGTGTAAATAGTTGCTGAAAGCCCCAGCCCATTGAATTAGATTGCATGCATTAGATATGTGGGCAACACCACACAAAGGTGCGGACTGAATGGTTGCTTAATAGTTAAGGATACCATTAATTTCGGTATAAAGATAGAATTTAATGGAAGTGTGCGAGAAATATCTAGAACGGAAACATTTAAAAGCGTTATGATGGCTTATTTACATTTTAACAGTAGGACTAGGATACTATGTTCATTAAAAGGTTTAGAGAACTGTTTAAAGTAAGCATAGTTTATAATATCATTGATTGTGGCGTTCGCAAAGTGCACATTTGATAAAAATAAGTTTGATATGATAAAAAACTCCAAACAACCTTTGATTTTATCCCATACTAAATGATTGTATCTCATAGATACCGTTAAACGCCTCATTTATTTTGTTTATACCTCAGTTACCAATTATAGTTCCCACAGGAAATATGACAATCTTTCGCTCGCCATTAATTTGCAGCGTCTCATAGTGATAACCCCTATGCATGCAGGCGCTAAATTTTCGCAGTTCAAAGGCGCGTTTGATGGGCTCCATATTCACCCTGAAACAGTTGATCTTAAAGGTGTCCAGGACATTCATCATGCCGACAATTTCAAAGACATGTGATACTCGCTCATTCCAGATGCTGACCGATGCGATGGGCAGGGGATATTCCTTGCGATAGATCCGAGTGGCCTCAAAGGGAGTGCGAAAAACGTGCATTGTGATAATACCGGTGGGTCCCTCGCCCAAGAACTTGTGGGGAATATCCCGCACCAGCATGGGCATGGCATCGGATAATACAGTGCTAGGAGGACCAACAACAGTTTTTGGTTTCAGCTCAGCAATCTTGAGTAGAGTCCGTTTGTAGCAAGGATGATTGGCCACACGGGAATCCAATGGTTTCACCAGAGTCAACACTCTAGCCTCTAGTTCTTCTACTAGACTTTCCTGTACCAAAAGCACGGCTACAGCATCCAAGGCAAAGGGATCCTGCAGAGATTCGACAAGATGATGGAGGGCACAGTTGAGATCGCCTTCCTCGAAAAGAACCATCATGCAGGGAGCATTCCAGGCGTACTTTACTTCTCCTTTTTCTGGCTCCTCGGATTCCTCATCCACATCCTCCTCCTCCGTTTCAGCCTCGGTTTCCGACTTTTCTGCAGTATATTCCTCGGTCGACTTTGCCTCAGATTTACTATCTCCTTGGGAATTTTTAATGATATCCTCCACAATATCGGGCAATGTTATCTTGTCGTCTATTACACTTGGTAAGATTTGCACCATTTCTCGAGTGATCACTGGTTGAATTACTACTTGATAGTCAGACATAATTTTACAAATGTTTCGAAATTTTCTCAAATAAATATTTAAATAAATTCTACTCCAAAAGCAAAGGAATACTAGAGATGATTTTTCACGTAATGAAATATGCTGTCGCATTATGACTAATACTACTTGAAAATAAATCAAAATTATGAAGAAAATGTGCACGTTTTTTTTAAGGAAAAGAATATAGCTTTAATAATCTCGGTCACATATGAAAGTCAATTTTCAAGAGAGTTTACGTTTTTTGGCTTATGAATTTCCGATTTTTGAAGAATAACCAACCTCCGGCATTAAACAAGACGCTTGCTTAACTCACTTGTATGACATGGCTTACGGGCCTCTGGTAAATAAATATTAATGAAATGCATTTCATCAGCGATACCAAATTACAAAATGTGACTCCACTCGGAGCAGACCTAAGGCCAAGTTAATTTCTGGCCGGACTTCACAAAATCTTAAATGCAATTACGTTCAGCATTTGTCCGATCTGCCTTTTGGTTTTGGGCTGCCGGAGCTGTTAAGCTCAAGTTGACCCATTGTCAACTAATTGACAAATGAATGACTTGATTTGCTTGACAGCATTTGATTCGATGCTGCTGCCGAAAATCGCAGCCAGGCCCCAAAACTGAGAGCCAGAATGAGAATGAGCTTGTGCTCGAGCCAGGACATGAGCATTTTACACTCATTAAGTTTAATTACATATTTTACAGGGCCGGTTTGGGCATTCGAGGCGCAAGTGCCTGCAGATGGATGCAGATTATCTCAGCCGAGTGGAACAATGGAGCTTCTTTGTGTTTGACTAAATTCAAAACTTAATCAACCCTTTACACTTTTACAGAAGGGCATGAACACTTTGTTAAGAAATAAGAATCAAAAGATTTTGTATCGTAAATGTAAATCGTAATTATTCAAGTGCCTCCTCTGAATTTTATTTTACTATTATTTTTTCTTTCGTCCTTACTCTAAATCCCTCAATGAATTTATTTTCGCTGAAGTTATGGACTTCCATAAATTATTCCGGATAATTATATGATTATGCATGACAGTCTTAATTATGTTTAAAATGATCGATTGTCTGCCTTACCCGAAGTGGAACTTTGGTCCATTCAACCCCTTTAAACCATCATATCATTAGGCGTCAATTTTGCTTAACATTTGCAAACTCGATAGATTCCAAGGGGAACCAGAGCTCCTTTCATTTCCCCCAACCGTACACTTTTTTTTGGTTCGATGTCGGGCCGTAGGATCGTAAAAACGATGCTCGTTAGAGGCAAAGTTTTAGGCTTTTTATTACACGACCCGGGATGCCATGTAGCGACCTCAAATGCAGGTTTAGTGTTGTCAGGTTGGCTAATTTTTATGGTGCAAGCACGTTAACTTTATTAGAAACTGTATTATTTTTAAATAAATTATTTTTAATAATAAAAAATCTTTATTAGAGTATGGTACAAGGGTTTTTAAAAATGAATAGCTAATTTTACTGGTATAGTAAAAACAGGGCTCATTAGAGGCACAGATTTAGGCTTTTTATTACTCGACTCGCGAAGCCATGTAGCACCTAAATAATGCCCCTCAAAAGCAGATTCAGTGTTGAGAAATGGGCTATTTCGCATTGGTTTTATAGTATTTTTGTATATTTTTTATTTTAACTGTTCATTGCAAATAACACAAATATCCAACAGTTTACAAAATTATACTTCAATTAATTTTTTTTAAGGAACTTTTATTTGAATTGAATTTTAAAAAATAAAAAAAACGGCTTATGGCTTGTAAGACCTTCGATTTTCTTGACAACACTGGCAGGACCCCCAAAGTCTCTCGACGCACGTAAAACCAAATCAGGCGAATGGAGAAAACGTATTTTGAGGCGGACAGGCAAAGCTAGTAGATTTTTATCCAGACCGCGCTGCATGATTGCATTTTATGTTTGTCTTAATTTTTTATGTCTACTTCGCCAGTGCGAGGCCATAAATAAGGCAACAATCAATTTTCATACGCACTCTTCTGCGACATCGCACGCAACTGGGGTCGTAAAAAGGAAAGGCGACCGAATTGTAATCGTATATTTTAACATAATATTATTGCACACCCAGATGCGAACAAAACTGGCATTTGCACACCCAGCCCATACCCACTCACTTAAACATCATTAAATATGAAAATTCATCTGCAATTTATCAATTATTTATTTATGGCAATGTTCCTTTTGCATTTTACGCATGTGTTAATGAATAATTTTCGTTTTCCCCGTTGCTTGGGCCTTGCCCCCCTGTTAACCATTGTGCGTGACTGGATGTAAGTATGTGTCCTGTCCGGTTCTGTTCAATCAATTCGAATTCGCTTTGCATTTTTATTTTATCCTTTATACGACTATCTAATACCTGGTATTTACATCGACGTGTCTTATAAGTCTTAAATATGAATTTTTTAAAATAATCAAATTTGTTTGAAATCACTATAATGGTGCCTAAAAGTATACTGTAAAAATAAAACTTGAAAATATATAGTTGGCTACTTTCGTACACTTGTTATATAAAAGTTATTTAAACATTCAAATAATTTTGCTTATTTAATTTTACATCTGTAACCATTTTCTATTTTAGAAGATAAAATTTTTTAACAGTCATACACATAAATTACAAATTAATAAGATATTGTTCTGATTTCTCCTCCCAGTTACATAACTTCCATCAAAGCCGATATGTCTAGCTACTTTACAAGTACCGTGTATTAAAAAACGACAGCATAAATACACCATTCTGATGTGAATCAAGCTGAGCTCGAGAGTCCAGTTCCCATTTCTCAAATGTCGCACATTAATGCGCATGAAATTTTCGTTGTTGTGCGTTATTTTTATTGCACAAAAGAGCAGCAAATTGCATGCGGGCGAATGTGTGAAGACAGCAGCTGCCAACGAGTGAGTACAGTAAAACAAACCAAACCAGAACCAGTACCATTGTTATATGGCGCTTCTCCACCTCACTCTTTAGCCAGTCAGTCAGTTTATCTGTGATCCGCGGATGGGTCGTCAACGCGGCATTTTTCAATCAAAATACACACAATTTGCAATTTAAATGTTGATTTCGTTAATGCGGCGAATAACCCAATGGAATGAACACATATGGGCGCTGCTTGGGGCTTTGGCACCGGCTTTGTTATTGAACTGAAATGAATAGTTTATGTAGAGTCCGCACTTGTGGGTTGCGGATGGATGGACGGCTGGATGGATGGGTTGGGTTTTCGGTTTGGATAAGTGCCGCGAAATTCCCTGCCTGGCTGCGTTTTATAACGAAGATGAATTGTAAATTGCATAGCAAATGAAATCAATTTTAATGGACATTGCTTATGTATTCGACAAATGCTTATTAAGCATTCATTATAAACGAACCGCACTTTTATGTGTGCACGCGCATTGGAGCCATAAATTGTGAGAAAAGTATGGCCAGTTAAGCGGCTTATCAATGTTTGCAGATGCGTTGGCCATGGTAATTGAGTGCTGTTAAATCCGCTTCAAATCCATGTCAACCTATAGTAAATAAAAAGTGGCCTTTATTAAGTTTTGGCCATTTTTCACCTCTTTGATTTTCTTAAACAGTTATTCAGATGCAATGAAAATTGAAAAATCAATATCGATTTTTCCGAAAAATAGTATTAAAAAATTGTTAAAGAAATATTAAATTAAAAAAAAAAAATAAATAATAAATAAATAATAAATAAATAATAAATAAATGAATAAAAACAAAATTTATAAAGTTTGCCCTTACCTTTTACATATTATTCCTAAGTTCGAAATGATTAATTAAGAAAGCGTAATTTCTTGGTTTGCTAATTTGCGAAATTCCCATGCGACCTTCTGGCAATGAGTGATCCACCCTTCCGCAATTATTAGTCAACCAGACCCTTTCGCTGCTCCATCAGCCATCACAGACCATTTGACAACTTGCTCAACACTTTCCGTCGCAACTACGCAGCTTGACGCGTGGCCAACGGAGTGGTGTGGGTGACTTTGACGGGCTGAGTGAGTGGTGCAGTGAGTGGTTGAGTGGTGCAGTTGGCCTGGCCATGGCCATGTCTTCAGCCCTGGGTCCTCGCTCGTCAGCCATCAGCCAGTCAGGCAGCAAATGAGCAAAGGGAAAATTACATTTGGGACGCCGGCGTGTCGCCTCCATTGGCATGCAGCGCCAATGCACAAGTTTTTTTCCGCTCTCCCACTGCCAGCCATCGAGTGCAAATTAAACCGAGCAGCGCACGAGGTTAATTTCACATGCATTTCACTGGCAATCAGTGCGTGCTCCACTCAACGGGTAATGCTACACGGAGAGAAAATGCTGGCAGGCGGGAGTCATCTACCATTTTAACATGACCTTTCTTATATTAAAATTTACATTTACATCATTTTTTTTTATTTTTACTTTTTTATTATATTTTTATAAAGGCAAGAAACAATATATATTGTAATAACTTTTAAAAGTAATTCCAGCACATGTTTGTTTTACACTCAACAAATTTTTCTCTTAGTGTACAACTAGCATTGGTGGTGCCAAGCCCCGGGTGGCGATGGTGGTGCTGCTGGTGGCACTTAGCCCAAGCTACTTACACTGCGCTTTGACTGCCTGATGACTGGCGAAGGGCGGGATGAGCGGGATGATGGGGTGATAGGGGTGGTACTGGGGGTCGTGCTCTAATCCGAAACTCATTTCCCACCCCACGAAACGGAAACGAAACTCCATCGGAGGGACAGGAACTAAGGACTGCGTACCGAGAGGGCCCAAAGTGCAGTCCGCCCGAAGTTTCTTCTTGGCCCGCGGTTGAGATAATTGCGTGTAACAGGTGTGAAAGACGGAATTTACAATGGAGATAGTGCTCGAAGGAGCTTGAGAGGTTTCCAGCAGCTACACAAATTAACTTCAAGTTGTCGCATTTCTTAGGAAGGGCTGCAGAGAGCGAAAAAGGGCTTCAAAACTCGAGGGTCCTAGATGTTGTAGATTAAGCAGGGTTAAATAAAATGTAAAAACATTATTTAAACATTTTTTAGTTTTTATTATTGACATTATAAAAACCATAAGTTGAGAAAGACTTTTCATTTGAAATACTATTACTTTTCAGTGGTAAGTTTAGGGCTCGAAAGCCATCAGCCCAGAAGACACCGCGAGTTTTGGAGGACAATCTTAATGGAAATTATTATTCATGCACATTACGCGACAAACGCTATCTGAGCTCGCCCAGGATTCGTTCATCTACACATCTACAACTCATTTGCAGCAGCAGCGGCACCCCGAGGGCCGCAAGTTCCGTTTGTGTCATGAGTTTTGCCTTTTAATTAACACCGGCCATGCAACAACAATAATAATGTGCCGCTCCGGACCAGAGCTGGAGCTCAAAAAGTTCTGTAGCTTATGCGTTTTTAGTGTCCTTTGGCCAGGACTAACTGACTAGCTGACTGGCTGCCCTGCCACTACATTCTCATTAGGCGCTAGGTGAAACGAAGAAAAATTGCTCTAGACTCTCCCTTTTGGGCACCTTTTTCATTTCGTATCTTGTGGATACACGCAGTGCGCATGGTCCAATTAAATTATTGCCACTGCTGTCGGCTAATAGAATAAGAAATCTTCTTTCTGCCAGCGCCACGCAAAAAGCATATGTTAATTTGCTGCCAGGGGGTTGGGGTTGCCTTGCGTTTCGCCACGGTCTTGTATGGCTTGGTAGGTTGGGGGCGATAAGGTCCTGGGGCTCATTAGGATGCCCTTGCCACGACACTTGAAAGGGAATTTTTAATCCCGGCGTGTGAGTAATCTCCGTAGAAAACGGGCCCGGCACTGGGACAAAGTTTGCCATTAGGTAAATGTGCATTGCCGCTCCAACAAATCGCAACAACTGTTAATGTTAATTATATTACGTTTCGCTCTAGCCCTTACTTAGCACACACGCACACAAAAAGCTAAAGCAGCCTTGGGCCGGTTAAAAGTTTTCAGCCCTTTATAATGATCTTGCTGCCGAAGGTTTCAGCGAAAATAAATAAAGGGGAGCTCTCCTTTTCAGCACCTGACCCGCAGTTGACTAAGGGAAAGATTCAAGAAAAACTGAAGGGACAGAGCTCGTCATTGTCCTTCGCCCTACTCAAAGCCATTAGAAAATAATCCTTAAAAATCAGACTATAAAGTGGGTTACATCTATATAAACATATGTAGATAATATTTAATAATTATTACATATTTTTTTAAAATATAGAAATTTAAGCTTAAATAAGCTGTTCCCTAAAAATCAATTTTTGAACTATTTTCCATCATTTTTAACAATGTCTCCGCCAAGGCTAACAGTTGCATTTACGGGTAATCACGGGTTGGAACTTGTGCCTTCAAGTAACCCTCAACCTGCATTATTACGGATATGTAGTTTCGACTTGGTTAAACGCACTGAAAGGCGTGCCACATTTGCATTCAACGCCGGGATGCAAATGAAACATAATGAAATTGTAAAAGTTAGTTCCAGCGAATGATAAAATTTACATTTCTCACAAAAGGAAGGATTCTTTGGAGGGGGTCTTACCCCGTCACCGGGCGACTCCCAAAAACTTTGACATTTTTATGTGGTTTGCATTGCATTTTGTGCGATTTGCTTAGAAATTGTCTTTAGCTTTCGCGTACTTGACATTTAAACGTGTGACAAACATTTCTGGGGGACAAGTTTATCTAGGTTCGGAAAGGGTGGGGTCAGGGGGCAGAGGTTTGAAGGCAACGCAAACTTTTGTATTTGTAAATGCAAATACGCAGTGACAGTTTGAGATGCACTGGAGCATGTGGTGGACGGAAGCGAAGCGTGAGAGCTCCCGGAATATTTAGCGGAGACATCCACGGAAATGAAGAACGTGTTCGGAATGAGTTGATCAAACAATGTATTTCCCAAGTTTTTGAGTTACAAGTTGGAAAATAACTAGTTGAAGATTAGGCGACTAAAGCAGCAGCGAAATGAAACTTTCTAAAGTAAACTTCAATTGCGTCTTATTTCAGAACTAGCTTTACCAGCGCTACTTTGTCCGCAATTAAAAAAGAGTTGTTAACAGTGGTCAAGATATGGATTATAGAGGTCAAGTTTTGGGCTACCATTCTTAAAGCAATTTTAATTTCGAAAAAAAAATAATGTTTTGGGTTTTTAAACCATTTTAAAAAGAATTATTTTAATGTTGAATATTTTAGAATTTAACCACAATGAAGTGTTCCATATCTAAATCGGTAAAAATTCCTTGAGCTATGAAATCTTATAGGGTTTCTTTGGGTTCCCATGACAAAAAACTTGGAAATTCATAAAAGCAGAATATTAAGAAAAAGATAAAGTTTTGTCCGTCTTTTAAAGAATATATATGAATTTAGAACATTAGAGAATGTTACTACAATTTCAAAGAGATATCCCACGCCCAAATCGCGATTCATTTACACAAGTTATGGGATCTAGAAGTGCAGTTTTGGGTTCCCATATGAAAACCATTGGAATTACGGAAAATCCGAACATGAAAATGGGTTAAAATTTTGACCCTCCTTTAAAGGAAATATTTGAATGTAGATTATTAGATAATGCAATCACAATTTCAAAAAAGTATCCCACGACTAAATTGGGATTCATTTTGGGTTCCCATATGAAAAAAATCCTTTATAGGAAATATTTGAATCTAGATTAATAGAGAATGCAATCACAATTCCGAAGAGGTATTCCACGACTAAATCGGGATTCATTTACCCAAGTTATGGGATCTAGAAGTGCAGTTTTGGGTTCCCATACTAAAAACCGTTGGAAAAATGGAAAAACAGAACATGAAAATGGGCTAAAATTTTGACTGTCTCTTAAAGAAAATATTTGAATCTAGATTAATAGAGAATGCAATCACAATTTCAAAGAGGTATCCCACAACTAAATCGGGATCCATTTACCCAAGTTATGGGATCTAGAAGTGCAGTTTTGGGTTCCCATACTGAAAACCATTGGAATTACGGAAAATCCGAACATGAAAATGGGTTAAAATTTTGACCCTCCTTTAAAGGAAATATTTGAATGTAGAATTATAGATATTGCAATCACAATTTTAAAGAGATATCCCACAACTAAATCGGGATTCATTTACCCAAGTTATGGGATCTAGAAATGCAGTTTTGGGTTCCCATACTGAAACCCATTGAAAATAAGGGGAAACTGAACATGAAAATGGGTTCAAATTTGAAATGGAGAAATTTGTAAACAGATTATTAGAAAATTCAATCACAATTTCATAGCGGTATCCATCGTCTGAATCTGGCTAATATTACACAAGTTGTGGAATTTGGAAATGCAGTTTTGGGTTCCCATACTAAAATACCAATAATATGTTGTTTACTATAGGTGGTGATCTAAATCTAAATCTTAATTGCGCTACTTAATTTAATAATAAATATTCTTTTTATTTTGTCAACAAGCATTAATTAACTTTTCTCATCTTTCTTGCCTACGATTGGTTATCTCATTTAAATTGCAATTCCAAAGCTTAATAAAGCACGCAATAAATCCAAAGAGCCGACTTTCGTTTGTTGAATTTACATATCATATAGACGTTTATTGACTTTCCACACCATTTGGCAACTTAATGCCGTTTCCTGGACTCTGTAAACTATATTCAAAATTAATAAGTTGCGAAGCGAAGCGGTGATGAAAATATTTGCATGTGAAGGAAAATGCGTATAATTTGTTAATTGCGAAAAATATAATAATATTCAACGCTCAACAGCAAGAGGATATGGCGAAGTATGATTGAATGTGTTCGAATGCAAATTTAATATTTTTTAGCCGTGAATCTGCCCGATGAGGCTACAGTGCTTAATATCCGTTTCAATTCCGACGAGGCTGCACTTTATTCAGCATTATGGGGCATAAATAAAATCACAGCAAGAGGCCAAAAATGTCGGATGTCGACACGGACTGACCTCACAGAGAAAAAAAGGAGCAAAAGGAGCCGGCGATCCACCGAAAATACAGTGCGAAAAATTGTGCACATAATTTTTAGCAGTTGGACAATTTATTGTCGCATGCAATTAGGCGAACTCGTAAATTCTCCGAGACTGTCGCAACGCACAGGAAAATAAATAAAATTAAAGAACAGCTAACGGAAAACGCGGAGCACAAGAAATTTATTTAAAGGAAACTATAATTCATAATTTGCTGCCCCATGGCAGCCATGCTTTCTGCTGCTGCTGGCTATTTATGAGCAATTGCCGGGACGTGGCAAAGATTCACGAAAGGATTCTTAAGATCTGCTGGCAATAAACATTGCCCAATAAATAAATACACTCATACGCACCCGGCAGGTGCGAATATCAACCCGTAAAATGTGTAAATATGCTTATTGTAAGCCCGAGCATGTTTGAAAATCTTAAAGTATCCGACTTTAGATGTTGGCTGGGCGTGTGTGCGGTTTTTGTGCCGGGAATGCAGCACTCAAGGATTCAATTGGTGGAGCTAAGCTGGGCTAGTTTACCTCTTCAACGGCATCAGACGAGAATCGTGCATTAGCGAAACAGTTTTGCGGCATAAAGAAAGCTCCCTCCACATATGTGTGTGGGTCCTGAGCTGCTCGTATCGAGGCGCCCGACGCAAACAACAAAACGGCCATTAGGTTGCACAATAAAAATGTTTAAAATACTATATGTGTGTGCAGAATTCTGCTTGTGTGGAGAAAACTAAACCATGTTGAGCTTAAGAAAAAAGCTAAAGACGAATGGGAAATGTTCTGCCGTTAATTGGCTACAAGATGAAGGTGTAAAGACATAAAAATGACATAGCTTTTAAAATAATTAAAATAATGTAAGGACATTTTTTTAAAATAGGAATTTTAATAACTGCAAAGTATGTGATTTTTTCTAGCATTTTTTAAAATAATACATATATTGTGTAGGTATTAATGATAATTATTTATTGATCTCAACATTGAACTAAAGAAAGATATAATTTTTCTTAAGATACATTTTTCGATTTTAAATATATTAAATTATTACATTTTTACATACTGTTTAACCCAAAGCAACCCAAAAACCCTTGAACCTGGCTACCGATTGTAGAGCAGCCGCCAGTCAAGTGGACCCAAGTTCCACCTTTTGTTGCCGGCGATTCGTGGCATTTTGTTGTGCATAAATAGCCAGACTGTTTGCACTTTTAGACGCCCGGTACGTGTCTTGTGGCATGCCTCGTCGGCTTAAAGCCCGCCTCAAGCTGCCGAGACAGCTCAAACGGCTTTAAGGCGGCCACACTGCGTATACTCGACACGCGACCAGGCGACCAGGGGGCCAAATCAGGACATCTATTTTGCATGGCCGTCAATATAGACGCGCCGTCGTTGAAAGCCTGCCGTCGCAGCTACACATTTATGACAGGCGGCTCTTTTTTTGCCATTAACCAAATGCGACGCTGATGAGTAGGGCATAACAAGAAAAAAATACACAGAAACACTGCACTTGGAGGCAGCGCACTTAGCGGGAATACACTGGAAAAAATGGGCTTTAATTAGTTAAGTGTGTTAGAAACAGTGCAAAATGCAATACATTTTAATATATTTTTTTCTAATTTTAAAAATATTCCAGAAAGATACATGTTATACTGAAAAAGCTTATGGCATAAATAAAACTTTATAAACCCCATTTCTTAAAATTTTTAAATGAATGCTTTAATTACCTCCTAAATTCGATTCTGATTAAAAATATAATATTATTTTTTATAATAAGCTTAATTATATGTTTTTCTAACCTTTCTTAGAGCTTTAAAGCTTATAAATAATGTTTTATTAATATGTATTTACCCCATTTTAAATACCTAATAAAATACCTTTTGAAATATTCTCCAAAAAAGTTTATAATTCAGAATTTAATTTAATCATCTCATAATAACCGAAATGAAATGTATTATAATTACCGCTGATTTTGTGACATTTTCTGGCCGTGCAAGAGGAGCAGAACCGGCGATAGAAGGACAACTAGGATGGCTGCACGGCTGGATGGCAGGCAAACCAATGAGTGTCCTTCGCTGGCTGGCTGGCTGGTTGGCGAGATGGCAGGATGGCCGGATGGCCGGATGGCTTGCTGGCATAGCAATTGAAGTCGAGTTTGAAGTAGCATCTCGTTGGGCTATCAACGCCATCATTGCCATCATCATCAACGCCAGGACGAAGCCGCTGTCGCCGTGGCAAAGGGCAAGCTGGCATCCAGATGGATCCTTGTTGTTGTCGTCGCCATCGACCCTGCGCCCCTGCGCCTCCGCCGATGCAGCTGCTGTTTTTATTATTGTTATGGGCCCATAACTGTCAGCGCAATAAATTTTCCATTTTGCTCAAGCACCACTCTCATTACAAATGCAACGTTGTCGTTGTTGCTGTTGCGATTGCGATTGCTGTTTGCTGAAGGATATTCAAGGAGCAGGCTAGCTGGTGGCCTTCCTGGCTGTCAGCCGAGCGGGCGTGACAGTGTCCTTCAGCCAAGGCCAAGGGTTAATTAAAATGCGCCAAATCAGCGCCATTAGCGCCTTCAATTTGCTGTCCAGAGCAATCCCTCCGCGAACTTCGCTTTATCATATTTATGGAGTAGGGAGTACGGGTTTAACCCTTGTCCGCCAGCTATTTTAATTTAATTGCAATCTGACAGCGGAAGTGGGCGGGCAGGTCGAAAGGGTCCAACCGGAAGTGCTCGCAGCGGTGCAGCTTTTGTGCCCTTGATTGCGACGGCTGTTGCTCTAGCTCAAGTCCAAACTAGGGATGAGTAGTCCACTTGAGGTGTTTAGGGTACCTTATTGAAGGTAAATTATCATAGAACCTGTAGGGAAAATAAAAGGTATAGGAACTACATAGGTCTATGTATTTGCATAACCTTAAATGGATAAATTGTCATATAAATATATAAAATAAATAAATGCATAGTTCTTTTTAGAATCCTAAATTTATTTTAATTTATTTATTGATTTCTGTTTTAAAATAAATATTAAATTAACTGAAATAGACTGCATCTTTACCACCTACAATAAGGTGATATTAGTATAAATAGTGATATAGGGGTTCCAGCACCCTTGGCTGCTTTCTTTATCCTGCTGCCTGTGCTCCTGCTGCTGCTGTTGTTGTTTGCCGAAACTCGCATTCGAGCGTGGAAAAACATGTCGCTTTTAGTTTTGGTCCTGCCGTGTCCTTGTTGTTTGCTCTCGTTTTGGCCGCTGGTCAGCCGGCTTCCCATCTCCTTTCCGCTGGCCAGCGGCACTTGGCATCCGAGGAAAACATGTGTGCTTGCACAGGTGCAAATGTGTGTGTGTGTTGGTCTGTGTGTGTGGGCGATGGCGATGGCGGCATGTTTTTTGGGCAAACACACGGCACACATGAACACACACATGGAGAGAGGCGGCGCATCTAAAATTCATTGTTCATAAGACATGAACGCATTTTGCATGGCCCAACGCATTCCCGTGTCGCCTGCAGGTGTCTTTCCGGCCCCGCCCCTCCGCTGCCCACTGCCCGCCGCCCACCGCCCCTTTTTAGCCGGAGTCTGTTGTACTTTTGTTTCGTGTTTGTGTGTGTGTGTGTGTGTCTTTGCCCAACGACTCTCACAAAATGGCGTCATTTGGCCGCAGGCGCATTAATTAATGTTTTGAGCCGCAACAACATCGGCATCAGCAAACAACAACATCGCCGGGTCCGGATAACAATTCAAACGCAGCGCCAGTGCAGAAATACACTAAGAGAATAAGAATTATAAGCTATAAAGACTGTAAGGCGTTTTAACTTTGGCAGTCCCATCAAATAAATTAAAAAAATAATTTTTTCTTCATAAAAGATTGTTTTATTAGATTTAAACGGATAGAAAAACGATTTGCTTTTTACAGCAAATAGAACAAATAAATATTTACCAGTGTAAGCAAATTAAATTTAATTTAATTTAATTAATTTAAATATACAATTTTATGCTAGCCGTAATTATCTTCAAATTCCTTACATTATTAACGAAATGGTAATAAAATCTATTAATTTAGTGAACACATATAAAAAATTAATTTAAAAATTGCACATTCCTTTTTAATCAATCGAAATGCTGAGAAATGCATTAATAGGCATACATTTTAGAACTAATTATTGCAATATTAAAGTTCATTTAAATCAGTACAATCATAATAAAAACAGAATAATTTCACTCTGCTTTTTACGGGGAAGTTTAGGAATTCTTTGCAGAACTCAATTGCTTCTCTAACTTGATCTCAATAAATTTCTTTTCACTTTTTAGCTAGACAGCTGGAATCTAGATACTCTTGATGCATTTCAACGGTTCGAATAAAAGGTATTGGAATGCCATCGAGCGCAAGTCAAAGGACCACACATCGCATCCTAATTGCCAGCTTAGCTGGGCCAAGGAAGTGGCCACAACTCACCGGGGCGATTTCCATTAGATACATTATACACACACCCCGCAAACACACACTCGCACACTCCAGCACAACGGGGCGGCTTTCAATTTAATTGCCACAGGTAAGCAAGGCAACCGATTGGAGTTGTTGCCAATGTCTTCGACACTCAGTCAGCTCCTTGTGGTGGGTCCGGCTCCCTTTCCCACACCCCCTCGATTGCAATCGCAAAATGCTGTCTCATGCCTGCGAAGCAAAGTCGCAGGATAAGACCCAAACCCCAACCGAAACCCAGTCCGAACCCAACGAACGCACACAATATTTCTTCATCAACAGCTTAAGGCGGCGGGCAGGCAATAAATTTTGCGCTGTTAATTTGTCACATGATTTTAGTTGGCCAATTACAACTATCGGACAACAACAGTGCTCCTCTGACAGGACTCACAAAGGATGGCCACAATGCCAGCTTAACTGACTGGCCAAGAGGAAGGGAAGGAAGGATAGAGAGGACCTGGGGGTCAGGGGTCATGGAGCGTACAAAAATGCCAACGGGGCAAAAAAAACAAAGAAATGAGGAAGGAAAAAAACAGCAGACGACAGGAGCTTCAGTGGCTGTGCGTGTCCTGGTATTTATCTAATTGTCCCTTACCCACACACTGGCCATCTCTTTAAGGACATTTTTAGCCTGCTCAATTCCTCTGCTAGATAAATGTTTGTGCGTTCATAAAAATGCGAATCTAATGCGGCGTTTGTATGAGTCTAATTGCATGAGAGTACGAGTGTGTGTGTGTGTCAAAGGACAAATGATCCTGGCCATCCTGACGTTTAATAAATAGAGGCGCGTACCGCTGACGCACTTCCGCTTCCTGTTTATTGGCCCAAAACTCAACAGACGACAATTTCTATACCCAAATTATGTGACATTGATGGGGGGCCAGTGTTGTCTAGTCAGTTGTTTTCTTATTTTGGTATTTGGTCTTTAAAGTAATCTGTGAATATATAATCATATTTTGCTGAAATTATATTAAAGGTTCTGATATCGGGTGTATTTTATAGATATCAACTGTTTATGTCTACTGCTCTTATAGCTATTACTATTTATAGATAACTGAGTACATTTTCCAACACTAAAATAAGTGTTAAGAACCACTCTGTTTCTAATAAAACTTCATCAAATGAGGTTACGTGGAAGTTTTAAGAAAATTATCTTTTCCATTATTTGGAAAATTAAATGTAGTCTCGTATTTATAGATACATTTCTGTATAGATACAGAACCATCTGCTTTTGGTACCCAGATTGGCAACCCTAATCGGATCTCAACGCACTGCGTTCGCCCAGGAGGCAGACCTTGCGTTAATGTCCTTAAATAAGAAATTCATATCATTAATTTGATTTTGTCTCCCTGCCGGGCCCTCGGCTCGCTCAGTGACAATTTGTCAGGACCGGCGTGTGTGCGGGGTGCTTGTGCAGTGCATTTCAAATGAAATGTAATTGCTGTGTAAGCCCTACCCATTAAGGTCCTGTCCTGGCAAGTGCGTGGGCTACATAATGGCAGTGCAAATAGTTTGAGTAGACCAAAACAGAGCTGAGCCGAGTCGGAATTAATGGAATTGCATTCCGGCACAGATCCTCGAATTTGCGGCCGATTCCTAAGCGGACAACTCGGCTAATTGGGCATGTGAAACATGAAAGCTTATAGGAGTTTAAAAACCAAAATTTAGAAAGAAAAAAGTAGATGTGTGTATATTGTCAGCTTTGATTTTAATACCTACGCTGTAAACTTACACTTTATATTTCATTTATTAAAGTGATTGCATCCGAAATATTGGCAAAAATATATTAAAAATTAAAAATATATAATAAACTACTATCCCTTTTTTTCAACATTTATTTACGCAGTCGAAGCAAATATCGCTTCGAAAGTAATTTAGCTTTGCGATATTGATGCAAGCCAAGTAAATATTCCATTTGGTTGACGGATTTTGTGCAGAGAAACATTTATTTACGAGCAATTCATGCGTGCTCAAATGTCATTGAGTTCAAAGGATGCGACGCACTGCAAATTCTATATATTTATTGCACATATATGGTATTTACCCGGGCCAAAGGCAATGGCTGATTCCGATTCCACCGGCTATGAGAGACCCTAAAATAAGTATAATTAGTTTTTCGCTGGTGCTACCGGAAACCATTTTATGAAATATTTTATTTAATTATTGCGAATATTGGCAAATTTTTTTGGCCACGCCAGCCATCTCCCAAGGGGATGGTCGTCCAGTTTTGTTCGGGGTTCCGGCCATTTCTGTTGCGGTGATAAAATTTTGACACAGGTTTGGCGGCCTCCTGCCCCCCGGATCCAAAAACTGGCATTCCCCGACCGGGGGTCGAACTAATTAGACGGCGCACCAAAGCGAACATTTTGGTATTAAAATTGTTGAAAGCTCAAAATTATATTTTTGGATCGCGGCAATAATTACGCTAAGCCAATGTGCAAATTGTTATGCCTGTGGTTTCCCCGCAGCCCCATCACATGTGGAATGTTTGTTCGGCTTGTGGAATGTGGGCAGGTGGGTGGCCGGTCCTCGATGTGTAATCTGAATCCCGATATATAGTAGGTAGATACGGCTGGGCGGTCTGGATAATGACAACTTTTGACGGGTTTTGTGTCCTGTCCGGCGATAGAACTGCAGGGATTTTGAGAATTGTTAAGAAGTATCTTTTCAAAAAGAAAATAAAATGTTCTACGTATCTAGATCTAATATAAAATAGTAACTTAAAGTAGCTTTCTCAAGACTTAAGACACCTACCTCTACCTATTAAAATTATTATTTCTCACTATATCTTTACCGTTTTCTATAGTAATTCCACATGGTTAACCCTTGTTCCACCATTGTATTTCTTGATCAAGTCCATCCAATTAATGTCTTGTCAGGCCCAAGGGGGGAAAACGGCTGCTGTTCAATAGAGCAGCAGTCGCCGATTATTAGAGGAAACGCCAATAAATTGCAACATTGACGCGTAGCCCAATCCCCGGACTCCCCGGCACCCCATATACCACGTATCCTACTACGTACAACCCACTTTTTCGCCGGAAGCATGTGCGTGAGCTAAGTGCGGGCAAAGTTCAAAGGCGAGTCACACGTTAAACGCCCATTAAATTTAGCTTCGATATGAATGCGACTCGGAGCTGCCCCTCCCCGAGGAAGGGGTCACGTGTGATTAGACCTGGTCGCGGTCACGCCAGCCGAAAGCCCTTATCCCCATTGAGCCATAAATATTGGTAACACAATCTAAGCTCTGGCCGGGGTCGGGACTTGCGCTCGAGGTGCGAAAAGTCGCACCGCCAGTCGCCAGCCGGCGCACACACACGCCATCTGCCGGCCCGCACCGCCACTCATTTCGTGGACCCCTCAACTTTGGCCCCCGCCAATCGTCTGTTTTAAATCGCTACCAAATTGGTTTTCAATTTTTAAACGCCTCTCCAGGCTATCGGCTGCTAGGTGCCAGGTCCTAGGTCCTTCGTCCTCCGGTTCAGGTCCTTGCGTGCCTTTGCGTCTTGTCCTTTGCCGAGAAAAGGCCACACAAACGCCCCACCCGGTACACTGGGAGTTACAAATTTAGGTTCACAATAAATATTAAGTTAAAAAAAAATGTCACCATAAAATCTTATTTCATTAGTAATTCTAAAACTTTAATTTTCTAGAAAAAAAACCAAAAAAGTAAAGAACGAAAACTTCGCAAAAATGTTAAGGCAGTATATTTTTATAGATTATTGTTGTAAAAAATTGACTTACTGGTTTTTTTTCAGTGTAGCACCCCTGCAGAATGCCTGTGTGTCGTTCTTATGTTTTATACATGATTTTTCCACGCGCTCGCCCGGATTTTGTGGAGTAGTTTGCTGCGGAGCTGGGAGCAGAGCCAGGAGCCAGGCCATAATTCAAGTAAGGCGTTAATCTGTGACACCCAATGCTCTGCAAAGCCAACAACATGTGTCGGGGATGGAGATCGCAGCTGTTGTTTGGCAAGACCCTTGCATTTTGTCGCCGGGTGAAAAATGACACACAGTCGAAAGGGTTAATTACTCAAGGGGTCAATCGACTGGGCGTGTTCCAAGCCCTTTTGTTTTTGGACCCTTGTTCGGAGAAAGCTGTTTTGAATAAGAACTGAAGAAACTTTATACTTACTAAACCAGTTCTAAAGAATTCGCGAATTTTCTTTTTTCATCTTCATCTGTTCATCTGTAGAAAACTGAAACAGTAGAACTTTTCAAATTTTTCCCAACCCATAAACATAAATATTAAAATCCAATATTTTGGTTTTTTCAAGTTTTTTTTATTCATTTTTTTGTTTTAGTTTTTCTACTCATTGTTTTTAACATTTTTTTGTGTTGGTAATTTTAAAAAAATTTTTTACTTTTTTTGTTTACGTTAGTTTAGAAATTTTTGTGGTTTTCCGTTTTACATATACATATCCATATATATGCATCGTATAATTAATTATTAATATAATAATAGAAGTAAATATTACTCTTTATGGTTTAAACTATCACGTTTTTCACAATAATCATTTCTTTCGTTTTGCTTAGTATTCCTCTCGCATTTTCCATATTTAAGTAGCTTACAAAATTACTTTTAATAGAGTTCCATTATGTTCATTTCGTAGGTCTGTGTGTGTATGTGTGTTTGTATCGTATCATATTCGTAGAGTTAAATGTAAATTATTCATATAAAAGTTGCAAACTTAAAGGGCACATAAAAGTCAATAAGCAAATGTGTGTGGTTGTGTGCTACATCATAAACTAAAGTCAACACTTCATGTGAAAAACAAAATAGTTGTGGCAGAACTATGTATAATTACGCAACAGCCGATTGAATTGTCGTCGGACATCCTACATCTCTCTCATGTTATAATATCTATAATATTGATAGATCGTTAAGCTCATACAGAAGCGTCTGGCCAATGTGGATGTGATTGTGTTCATGTGTGGATAAAATTGATAAGGCGACATTTTAAAAAAGAAGCAGGGAAGTATATTTACAGATATCTAATGATTACAAAATAATAGTTAATGAAACGATCTTTGCACTTTTCGTATTTGCGTGGTGTGTGTTGTGTGTGCTGTGTGTATGCTTGCTTAGGTTAGATGAGCGAAGCAAAAGTCGAGGAGCTGAAGGACCTTGAGGACCAGTTTTGCAAACTGCATCGGACAACTTCACCGTTCGCCTCTTATTTAGTTATAGTATTCTCAAATTGCAGTCCCGCTTTCAAGTCTCTCTATATGTGTGTTTGGATATATGCAGATATTTATAGTTATTATCTGTATTAAGCTTACATTTGATTTCTCACATATGGTTTAAATTTAGATCTATTCACTATGCGAAACAAACTTCATTATCTCTTAATGCTTTTTTTTTCGTTTGCATGATTTGCCTTTTTTGTTTTTATAAAGTTTTAAACTTTTTTTGGACTTGACAATTTTTGTGTTTTTAAAATTTTTTTGTTCTTTTCTCTAGCATTTTTTTATAGTCGTAGTTTTCTCGAATTAAAAATTAACAAGTGCAAAAACTAAAGGTAAAAAATAAATGGTTTTTGACATGCTTCTAAATGCTTGGCGGGGTACGAAGTTCTGAGGTTTTCGGGGGTGTACCAATTCGATAGATCGGATCGATAGATCGATAGACTGAGGGGCAGTGCACTGCGACAGGGGAAGCTGTGGACACCCGAGTGCAAGTCGGATTCCTATTGCTATGCCGCTGGCGATTGCGCTAGACTGGCTTGTGGTAAATGCTTAAACAACTAAAATTCGCTGGCACTTGAGCCCCGCTTGCCTCAATTGGGTTTAAGGATTACAAGTTCTCACTGCCTCTTAAACAATTACATTTTACATTTGCGCTTAGGTCACACACAAAAAATAATCATAATAATAGTAATCATATTTATACGCGTTTTCTGGCTTCACTGTACCCTGGCATATAGAGTTATATACGTGTATATAATATATATATTATTTTGTAATTTACAAAATTTATTTGCATTAAGATCATTTGGTTTTTGTTGTGTATCAGTATCAATTTCGTTTGATTTGTTTTCAGTTTTCGTTAGGTAATATATGCATAGGTTATATCGTTATCGTTATGGTTATTATCTTTAATCGTATAGTACAACAGTTCATGGCATTACGTCAACTATTAACGCTGCTCTAAGTAGGAAAATTTGCCTTGATTTTGCATCGCTTTAAAAAATAAGGAGAATAATCAACAGAACAAAAATGTAAGGGCAATCGTTTCGTTATTTTCTTTCCAAGATCATGGCTGGTTGGCACTGGTACAAAGCAGACAGACCCCGCTGTGTGTATAATTGGTGTGTGAGCTGCGTGTGTGTGTTTTGTGTGAGCATTGAGCATTTCGTAAGCAACCATTTTTTTAGTTTTTTGTCGAGGGTATGCGAAAAACAAACAATTAGAATCGTAACTACTAAACCAACGCGCGCTAGGCAAATTGCAATAAACAAATTTCAAAAATTTTCACTTAATTATGCTAAACGCTAACGACTGTTCCCACTTTACGCTTGACTTGAATACTACAAAAGAATAAGAATGAATAAACAAAAGATTGCGGAGCATCGGATGCGAGTGCCCCCATGACAACTAAGTCGTAGATATTAACTTACACCTAATCCAAAAAGTGTATCTTCATTATCGTGTAACAACTACTTCTGCGACGATGACGAGCCCGCTACCGTAACCGCTGGCGTTGCTGCTGCTGCTGCTACTGTTGCCGCTGTAGATGATATTGCTGCTGCAGAGGTGGCCGCTGCTGCCGCTGATGTGGCACGTGCTGAATTTGTCTGTGATCCTGCTCCAGGCTTGGGTTTCTGTTGCTGCTGCTGTTGTCGCTTGTGTGGCGCCAGGCCTGTGTTGCTGCCGCCGCGTCGCAGCTCGTGCTGCGATCCCTGATTGCGATTGGCCACCTGCGGCTTGTTGCCCAGGGATCCGCTGCGAATGCGTACTGTGCTGCTGCCGAAGGAGCCTGTGCGTCTGCGGTTCTGCTGCTGATTGTAGCCCCCGTATCCCTGCTGATGGTGGTGGTATTGCTGATGCTGCTGTTGTTGCTGCTGCTGCTGCTGTTGCAGCAACCTGCCCACATAGTCGCTGCGATTGGTGATGGTGGTGTTGAGGCGACGACCGCCGGCCGTTATGACAGCCGTGCCATCGCTCTCGGACACACTGCGGTGCCGGTTGAGCTGACGGCCCGGGTTCAGGCTGCCCACTCCCTGCAGCATCTCGTTGATCTCCGGCTCCACCACGCGGAAGTCCTCAATGGTCTTGAAGCTCTTCAGGTATTCTGCCAGTTTGGGCTGCACCTCCAGTTTCTCGCCGTTCTTGTAGTACTTCAGGAAGGCCCAGAACTTCTCGAGGCCGTACAGTTGACCTGATGGCAGGAAATATAATTAGTAACGCATCCAAATTTAAATAAGTAGTCAGTTTTATACAATTCCAATCAACTCTTACCTGTTTCATAATCGGCAACCGTCTCGTCCTGGAAATCCTGATACACGTTCGGTCTGAACTTCTTCTCCAGGCCGTACGAGAAGAACCGGAAGAGGCACTCGAGACCATAGCGGAAGCCGTTGCCGGCATCCTCCAGCGCCAGCGAGCGGAACTCGTTGTACATGCTCTTGTTGAAGTTCTCGCGCAGGAAGAACGACCAGAAGCGGTACAAGGTGTTCATCTCCTGCGACTGTCCGTAGCCCAGGCGTCGGCGCTCCTTGAGGCACCGCGAATGGTACTTGTGGTAGGCCTGTTGGGTGAAGTTGTTCTCCTTGAGCAGTGCATGCGACGGATGCTGGAATATGGGCAGCGACTGCGGCACCGAGGATCCAAACGATCCGTACGATGAGGCAGTGGGCGAAGTGCCTGCCGAGGATCCCATTGAGGTGGTGCGCGGTCGGTGCTCCACAGTGTCGAGCAGCCAACCGACGTGGGCCTCCACTGGCGGATTGGCGGTGTGGCGGAGTTTCCTCTTCCTCGGCGTCCGGGGATCAATCGAGTGCGAGTTAGGAGCAGCGTAGAAGCGGGCACGTCGCGATTTCAGGGTGTTGTTCAGCGTGGAGTTCAGGGTAGTATCACCCACCAGGGTCTCATCCAGATCCTCTTCGAATGGCGGCGGTGGTGGGACCACCTGCTGCGCCACCACGGATTTGTTGCGACCACCGGCCAGCTTTTCAAAGTCCGCCTGGGAAATCACATTGACAGTCTTGTAATCGGTCACCACATTGGTGGTGGTCCACAGATCCTCCTCGTAGTTGACCAGACCGTCGTTGATGATGTTCTCCAGATCCTGGGTGATTTTCGTGCGCGATGTAAAGTCGGCGGTGCGATCGTAGCCCTCGTGTTTGGGCGCACGACCCACTTGGGCCACAATCAGCAGCTTGTTAATGTCACGGTCGGCGAACTCGTAGTCGGACTCGTCGTCGTCGGAGAAGTTCTCGGTGAAGTTGTTGATGCGTCCGGTGCCGGGGGGTAGGGGGTCCATTAGCTCCTCGTCAAACTGGAAGTCTAGTTCTTCCTTTTCGGCATGGCACTGAGCGGATGGCGGAGCAGCTGTTTTGGATGAGGATTTGGAGTGGGTTTTGGAGTAAGCAGCATTGCCAGATTTTATGTTGTTGTTCGTGGTAGTAGTGGCGGTGGAGGTGGTTGTGGTTTTGGTGGCATTATTGGTGGTTGCTTTGGTGGCTGAGGAAGCATTGTTGGTGGTTACACACACAGTGGCTGATGATGAGGCGTTGGATGGGGCGTTGTTGGACGTGGACTTGGACGTGGACGTGGACGAGGTGTTGTTCGTTTTGACATTATCGTTATTATTGTTGTTGAGCGTTTGTGAAAGCGGTGGCTGTTGTTGTTGTGGTGGTGTAGTAGCGTTTTCTTTGATAGCATTTGTTTTGGAGCGTCTCTTTACCTCTTTCCACATGCCCTCCGGCTCCGCCACCAAAGCAGCTGTCGCCGCACCAGCGCCCTTGCCCGCCGCAGCTGCAGCAGCCGCCGACCTCTTGTCCGGCGTCGATGTCGACTTGGGCTTCACACTCTCCGCCAGTCCACTCAAATGTCCAGCCAGTTCGGCGGCTCCGCCCTCCACCTGCTGGGTCAGCGCACTGATCGCATTAACAGAGTTCAAGGCCGCAATGGTCGATGATCTCTGCTGCTGCTGCTTATCCTGCAACATCTTGGGCACCAGATTCTGCGAGTTCCTTGGCACCGGCGGCGGCGGAATGCTGCTCAGCGGCATCGTGGCCATCGCCGATGTGAGAACGGGCGGCGGCGAACCGACCTCAGTCTGCTCCTCCAGTTTCTCCTCAACCTCCTCCGGCTGCTGCTGCTTCTCCGGCTGACTCTGCTCCACCAGCTGGACGGCAGCCTTAAGTTCCCCTTCCTGAGCCTCCGGCACATCGGTGATGGGCCAAGCGGTCGGTGTCGTCTTGGTGCGCACCTTGTAGCCCTCGAAGAGCTCCAGTTTATCCGATTCCTTGATGGCGTTCACTATCAAAGCCACATCGGTGGTCAGTGCGAGAACGCGATGGAACGAGGCGATCAGGGTGACTGGGATATAGCCCTCGGGGTCCATTTTGCGGCGCAAAAAGAAGTCGCCGGTAAGGTTGTCGGCGCTGAAATAGTATTCACTAAGGGGGATCGAAGGGAGAGAATGTGGGGGTCAACAAAAAGGTTCTGAGATACAACAGATATAATGCCTTTGGCTGCAGTTTTAGGAAAATATGTGACTAAGTCGGGAAATTTACAGGGAATTTTTAGAATTAAACTAAAATAGGATATTTAAAATTGTTTTCAATTATCTCCCAAACCAGCTTAAATCCAGCAAAAGGCATTAGGCAAACATTTTAATGACTCTACTCACACTTGCTTCTTGATGGCCTCCTTGACGCTGGTGGCGTCCATTTCGATGTAGGCTGCGGGCACATTGCCAAAGTAGTGAGTGCCCATGAGCACATACGACGACTGCGAGGAGTCGGCGCCGGCGGCGTCCGCCGGCAGATAATTGGCATACTCGCCCGAAGCTAGCAGATGGCGTGGTATGCGATGAGTCGGGCGACCTGGTCCCTGTCGGGAGAATCCGCCCCGGCCTTGCCGCCCGCCGCGGTACGGCGTCCGGTAGCGACGCGGCCCGCGCGCTGCTGAGCCAGCTGCTGCTGCTGACCCGGCACCACCCGCTGCTCCAGAGCGCTGCTCATCGAGCGCTGCGGCTGTGGTGGTGCTGCCGCTGCTACGCCAGGAATCCACGCGCTCGGACGTAGAAGCCGCTGAGCGTGACCCGTACGGATGCCGGCCGGCGTGTGGGTGCCGCGACTCGCCTCCCGCTCCTCCAGCGCCCGGCTGGCGGTCATGGTAGATGCGCGGTGGGCGGCGCTGGTCGAAGCCATCGTCGCTGAGCCGCCGATTTGGCCGGCCGCCAATCGGCTTGGGGCGGCTGGATTTAGCCAGATCGATGGGCAGCGGACGCCACTTGTGCTTGGGTAGCTTCTTGGTGAGGGCAGGCCCGGCAGCGGAGCCAGAAGCTCCTGCAGCAGCAGTGGTCGCTGGTTCAGCATCTCGCTGGGCTTTGGCATCATGACTCGTGCTGGCAGCCGATGCAGTTGTGGATTGGCTGCTGGTGGCGGTGGCGGTGGCAGTGGCGCTGCTGCTGCTGGGATTGCTGTTGCTGCCGCCGCTTCCGGTCGAGGGTGCGACGCTAGACTCTGTGGCAACTTCACTTGAAGTGGTATTGCTGGCTGCTACGGCGGCTGCTGTCTTGGCTGGCTGCTGTTTTTTCGTTGGGTTGCGCTTGGGTTCGTTGCTGGTGGCTTTGCCAGTGCCAGAAATTCCGCCAATTAGCGTGGGCCAGTCACCAACGTTGCTAAAGTCGCTGGCCTGCAAGAGATGGTGTTAAACGTTTAGTATTAGGAACTTAATTGTGAGATGGGGTTTGATGAAGTGATAAATATTTGATCATTATGACCATCTTATGAGAGTAATATCAAGAAATGTACTTTTAAATCTTACAAATAAGTATTTTTTCTTGCATAAGATATCATTGTTGTGTTTACCATTTCATCGGCTATAGTTAAGAGCTTAGTTAATTGATTTCTCACCTTCTGATTGACCTTCTTTTTGTCCTTTACCACGACTTTGGCAAGCACGTCTGCCTGACTGGCATCAACTGTAATGAAACAAGCGATTCTGGGGTGAGTATATTGATGGTGGAAGTACAAGAACAGTGTTTTAAAAATAAGAAATCAGGCCATGCCACGCCATATGCGTCGCCAAAATTGGAGGCTCTCTCTCGGAGCAGCGGGTCAACAGAGAACCCGAGTGAAAAGCCAGAGAGTCGGACAGGGACACGTGAGACGAGAATGAGAGCCAGGCGGGAGAGCACCGTCACATGGTGGTCAGGTTCGCCCGTTCTCATCTCTTGCATCAAAACAACTCCATGGGGGGTAGTGAATATATAGGAATTTCCAAGTTGAAAATATATATATTTTAAGTACAGAAATTCACAAAGGAAAAATACATATAATTAAAAATAAAACCATAGTCGAAATCTTAGTTAATTGACGTGTATAACAAGTAGTCGTAAATAATTATAAAAAATATTGAAATGGAACTGTTCTATATATTATACAGAATATAATGAAAAATTAAATAATACCTTTAGTTTTATTTAAGTTTTAATAGCTTTAACAGCCTTAAATAATAAGTATACCACTAGTGAAAGTGGTAACCCTATCGCTAACCCTATTTTGAGGTCGTTGAACTCTTGAGATATTCAAAAAATAATATATGTTTTTTGCAGCCCCTTTACCAATATGTTACGCAAATTCAAAAACATCTATAAATAATACCGCCGACAAATATATTGATATCCAAATTTATGGCCCACATTCACTATACTTTTTGACTGAGAGCTAGTTATATTTCTGGTTTTGTGTAGGTCTTTTTCCCTAGTTTACTTGAGATTAATTGAGTTGTGTATGGAAAATTTTCCATCAACCACGGGCACTCACCAATTGTTGTTGCTGCTGGTTCGGTTGTTGCTGCCGCTGATGTTGCCGCTGCGGATGACGATGTTGTTGCTGCTGCTGTTGTGCTTGCTACTGCTGCTGCTGTTGTGGTGGTCTGTGCAGTGGTTGTTGCTGCTGTGGCTCCCTGTTGAGGTTGCTGCTGCTGCTGCGGTTGTTGCTGCTGTTGCTGTTGTGTCTTTTTGTTGCTGGCGGTGTTCTGTGCGTTGTTGTTGCTTTGGCTGGCAGTCTGCTTGGCTTGTTGTTGCTGCTGTGCCTTGGGCTGCAAAACACGTTTGTCCAATGGAGAAGTTCCTGCCTTTGGGCTGCCGGATTGTTTGGCTGATATCTGTAAGGAGAAACACATTTGACGGATGTGAGTTGAGTTTCAAAGGCTGTATACCGAGTAGGTAACTCCGAAAAATGGTTAAAAATCAATGCAACTCCGACCGAACTCCCTCTGTGCGCAGTGTCCCTAACCCAGATTTAGTTCAAGACAAGGGTGGCTATCTACGATGTCGTGCATCGTATATATATACTTTATAGAGAGCGGCTAACTTCTCATTTTGGCGATGGAAAATTACCTCGTTTTGGCACAAGAACTTTTAGTTTCCTTGCCTAAGTTCACTTCTAATCACTCGGCACTGCGGGTTTTTCTCTTATCTGTGTTTGTTCTGCTTTTCATACAACACCTTTGCTATAAGTAGCAATTAGCACAGTTGTTGTTGTTGTAGCCGCTTTAATTTTTATTGGGCCTCTTGGGTTTTTGTTTAAACAATTGCCTGGTATTTCTCGGATGCGTCCGTTCTCTCGAAACGTTGGATGGGTTCTGTGCGATAGCGACAGTTTTTCGCTTCGAATATGCCTCCGCCTCTTTATCGCTGCCTCGCCTCTCTCTCCTCTTTCTCTCTCTCTCTCCCCCCCCACTTTTCGCTGTCCACGCGTTGGCTACGTGAGCAAAAACGAAGACGACGATAGCACAACAACAAAGGCGGGGCGGAGGCATAAGGCACAGCAACAACAACTGGTTTTACAGAGCAGCATAAAAAAGCTACAGTGAAGCTTCTGAATGTGCCAAAAAATTTCTTAAAATTATGTGGATTTTCAATCTTAACATTCTCTCTTTTCTGATTTAAGTCATAAAAAAATACTATATATTCTGATGTATGATACAAGAAACCCCATATTTCCCAGTGTAATAATCTATTTTGGGACAGCAAAAATTATAATTTCAGTAACTAAACTTCACTTCAATATTTCTCAAAAACACTTATTAAAGCTCAAAAACTTTACAAGTTATTCTATAAATGAAGAAGAACCACTGTATCTACATATATTTTTATGATCTATATACCACTACAAAGATATAATTTGTTTAAGATTCCTAATTCATTACCCAAAGCTCTTTTAAAACTTCTGAAATAGTTTTGTATCTGAAGGAGTGCCACTGTATCCCCCGGATCCAAAACAAAAACAAAACGAAAAACAGCCGATGCGCCGGTTCATGGATGCGTCAGAGCGAAAGAGAGAGAGAGGCAGCCGGCGAGAGAGCAAGCGCAGGGCACCCTGTACTCGTATCTGTATCTCAATTCCTACATGTATTCAATGGATACATGTTTTCGCTCAGTGTGCGTACGTGCTTTTATTACTTTATTGTTTTGTTTTTGTACGCATTTTCTAAATGTTGTTTTGATCGGCTTCAAAAGCTCACACACCCACTACCCATATCGAATGAATCGAAGACAGGTGATACGCATATCTCCGAATTAAACAAAAACCCAACGATTATAAACATAAACATTGGCCCTCTCGCTCGCACACGAGGTGTGTAACTTTCTGGGAGCATAAAAAGAGGCAAAACAAAACAACATGTGATTTTCGGCACGTAGGCCATGCGAAGGAGAGTCGAAAAGTGGAGAAACGTGGTGGGAAAACTTCAAAACAAAGAGAGCGGATGCAAGAGGAGAGAGAGAAAATCGAGATATTGCTTAAATAATCCAAAAAAAAACATTGTACAAGAAAAAAATTACAGATACAAAAATTGCTTCACTTTTTGTACGATTTACTATAAAAATACTCTTTAAATATTCCTTTTAAGGAAATTATAGAAAAACTACAGCGAATTACAAGTATTTCATAACCTATTTTCCCCTTTTGAATAATATTTTGAATATATTTCTATTTTCCTTTTAAATTAAGGTTTGTTAGCCATATCATTTGGAACTTGAAAGCTATAGGGTCGACCATAAACCATTATCGAACTCATAAATCATATCACTAAGCTGATATGACCTAACTACCATAAACAAGATACAAAAAATTATAAATCCTCTATCATTATTATTTACCCTAGACCTTCCTTCATAGATAGTAAACCTTAACTATACCTCAAAAACTCTCTATTAAATATATTTCTTAAGTGTAATTGATTGTGTCACGCCTGTACTAAAAATATTTAAACACTTTCCATGCAGTTGATCACGTATTCATCTTAATTGCCAAGGATACATGCATGATGTGTGCCAATAAACTATGCGATTGCAATCACATCGAATAAAGTTCTATGAAAAGTAAGTGGAGAACGACCATGACTCTACTCAGGAGCAAGGACAGGGTATTTCTCGTTCTTTGTGAGTCATAGTAGTAGTTTTTGCATTGCAGAAGGACATTTTCCTATGAGTCACAAGGCGAGCACTAGGGTTTGTAATTTTCCATTGTGCGTACTCGTAGGAAACGCTTTCCCATCAACTTTTGATTAGCGTGTGCCACTTGTCAAGCACATGTTTTGAAGTCTATATTTAAACAAGCATGTTTCTTATCACTTATAGACCTTTTGAACCCCCACATAATTGCTGACGTACTTGGATGTTTGTCATTAAACCTATAATAATATAATACCTATAGGTGAGGTTTTTCAAACCAAGATTAGGCACATTCATTAAGATGGATGGTTCAAGGTCATTGATAGTACTAAAAAGTGTCTAGATTTCACATCAACTCTGTATAATGATTCATGAAGAACTTGGAATTGTTAATTGTACACAACAAACTTGAACTTGCCTATAAATAAAGCTTCAGGTATCCCAATTTTATTCAGTTTCTGTTGTTCTTTAACAACACTTCGAAAGTATATCTCTGGGGTCTGTGTAAATGCACCACATCGCGCGATCGCTAAAAGACAACTGAGGAGCTTGCAATGCAAAGCGACTATTTTAAATGGCATTAGAATCGGCTAGCACGATAGCAACAGCTGAAATCGTACAAAACAACGACAAAGAGAAGTACAAGTAAAGGCAAACAATGACCGAGAGCCGGGTAAACGTGCAAAAAGACCCACATTCAGCGAATCTGGCGTTCTCTAAGTCAACAGTCGAACCGCTCGTAATCAGTTCGGGGTTATAGTGCAGGAGGGATCGGGGTGGCCTATAGTATACATACCCCTTTTTGAGGTTGCGAGCGCTCGGCGGGTCTTTCTGCGTCTTAGCAAATTGAAAAATACGAGCAGAATGCAAAAACCAGTCAATAATGCCGGCCGCAAAAGACGTTATGTAAAAATATTGTAAAAAAATGCGAAAATAAAACCAGAAAACGTGCTCAGCCAATCGAGGGAGCTAAAAAAGATAGCTATACGTGGAGAACAAGTACCCACAATCAGCTCAGCTTACATGAATAATAATAAATATACTAATACGTTTGTGAGATTGCTTAGGTCGAGATGATAGACTACAAGATACTTTGTAAATTCGTTCAATACCAACGTTCAAATACCAACGAAAAATGCCAAGAATGGAACTTTCTTGAGAACATGTCATACCCCTTTTGCACTCTAAACTAATGGGTATACAAAAGGCCGGCCAGCTTTAAACGCAAACAATTTAATGACTGTTATTCATTTTACTTTTTTTCTATTTATAGTTTTATTTGCGATTGAATTGAGCGATTAGACAAGGAGGCTCCACGAGTGGCGGTGAGGTGGGGAGAGCCAGGTTACTCGGATCTGTGGCGACGAACTCCAACGACACTCATCGCACCAACACCGATAAAGATACTCCGACTCTATAGGGGGGGTGTGTGCGAAAAGTTGTTTACGTTCAGAACAACAGAGTCGACCAACTTTACTAAATGCGTAGCAGGCTTAGGAACATAACTCTTATCGAGGTTCCAGGCCCCAAGGGAGAGGTAAACAAGCCCAGAACAAATTTGCACAAAAATGCTGAATAAATTCTATATTCAGCATTTAATTGTGAAAGTAAAACAGATGCCGTGCTGAGGGTTTTCTATAATTTTTTAATAAATATTTGAGGTAGTCTCCCATCACCTCATGGTTCTGTAATCAATCGCATTTGTCACGTTTCAGTATCGCTAAAATATATTGAGCAAATCCCGTAGATTACTTCTCTATCAGCAGTTTGAATAACTGAATGGATCTTATATAAGAGTTCGCAATGGTGACCTTGGCTGCACTTTCCCATAATCTGAGATAGTTGCGCAAACAATTAGTGGGGTCACTTTTTCACTGGGAAGTAGTAGTAGGGAAGTAAGGTTGCGCTTCTCCACTGCCAAGATAAACAAATAAAATTGAATATAAAATTAAATTAATTTGGTAAACAATGGTGAAAGCCATTACTAGATGTTATCCAACGGATTTTGAAGGTATTACAGCACTGATAGGGAGCCAATTTGTTACAACATCGATTTGTATCTATTACAAAACTGTAATTTAAACCGTGTTTAATAGAGGCGTTAATAATGTATCTATTTCTTATCAGAATAAAGAGGCTCGATCTGTATACATAAAATAAACCAAGTAAATATTTTGTCATTTTCCTCTTGACGACAAGGGAAAAATCTCGATTCCCAGGCACAAAGAAAAAGGAAGCACCAGCTTTTCTCTGGCAAAGAAAGAACGAATAAATATCTGATATTATATGCCTGTATACATGCATATTCCAACCAAGCCCATTGATATCGTCAACAAAGATGACAGCCACAAGGGAGGTATTGGTAAATATATGTAATTGTACCTTGGGATTTTCCAAAGACAATGTGAATGGAAAATTACAAAGTTAAACGAAATCGAATACTCTGATAAGAGGCTTGCCAAGCCTCGATTTCCCATGTCGCCTCTGTTTGAAGTATGAATATTTCTGCAACGTAATATCTGAGGGGAAAAGCGTAATTGAGACAAATTAATGTTATTAATCGCCGGTTGCAAGTGAATGCCTAAAAATAGAACGTTAAATTACAATGGCTGTTCGGTTGTTGGGTCGACAACAATAATAACAGTGCACATATCGGAGATCATTGAGTTTTAATGGCAGTACTGGGAAAAACTAGTTTTAATTGTATGACAATCGTGTAATTTAAATGAAAGCATTAGAAAATATACAAATTATTTTGTATACACTTTAGTAAAAAAAAATTCTATCATTTTTTAAACATTTTTTTTTAATAATCCCAAAATGATATAATCACTGCTACTTTAAATACTAGATTATTTAAACATGTTTACATTTTAAACACTTTTTGAAAGAAAAAAATTTTAATATTTCTTTTGTTTTCACTTCAAAAATGTCTTTTCTTTATAGCGAATCTTTACTGTAGTAAATTTAACACACAAAGTCATTCCCCAATTGAGCATGGGGGTCTCTTCTTCTATTAAAACCATAAACCTAAATTAAGTTGTTAAGATGATTGCATATTTACTTTCGTTTTCATGTTTGTTATTGTTTTGTTCCGCCGACAGGTGAGAGGGGGTGGGGCGGAGAGAAAGCGCGAGAGAGGCGGCTCTTATCACTCTCTTTTTTGCGAATCGGCTTTACGCTACGTAAGGCGGCGTAACGTAATTGGCTGAGAGCGTTTAACGTGGAAGTATCAACAAGTATATCAAGTTCTAGCTTCCACGTCGACGGCACACGCGATTTCCAGCCTTCCAGCTGTATGGGTATATTATAATAGTTTCGTAATTTATTCTTTTCGACCGCCTCGCAACCGAGCCACCCTGCCGATTTCACCACGTGGTGAATTCGCAAACACGTGCGGTTTCAGCTGTTTACGTTTTAACTTTTTGAATTTATCTTTTCCCGATGGGGCGGCTTAATAATGGAAACTAGTTGGAATCGGTGGGCGTGTGTTTCTTTCCATCCGCGAACTCTTCCAGGGCACACGTCAACGGCAACTGGCGTGGAAAAATAAACGGGGAAATAAATTTGAATTGCTGCCCTGCAACGCTGCCGCTGCGCAGCTGCAACTCTGCCGACGTCGCCGCTCTGGGTTAAAAAAACAAGAATCGAAGCTAACCAATTTCAAGACAACCTTTTTAACCCTCTAATCGAGCTCGATATTTTATGTAAACCCCTTTCAATACATCTATAATAATAAAAGCCTTTAACCCTTTAATAAACTTACAACTTTAACCAGTATACTAAAACTAATTCTACATTTTTTAAACAATTTTAGAATTAGTTTTAAAACTTTTGTTTTCCAAAAACCCTTCTAAAAAAAAAAACATGTACCCACATTAACCCTTTGAGTTCAACAACATCTACCCACATTAACCCTTTGAGCTCAACCTTTAATATCTCCCAACTATTTATATAGTTGGTTAGGATTAAACCAATTAAGATACATTTAAATCAGTACAATTTGTGGGAATACCCAGTCAAATATTGCATGAATGTAACCCAGGTTGTTAACCAGTTATTAATTAAATTTATTTAATTGTTGTGTAAATCTGCATCTGATGAAGGAAATTGCATTTATAAAAATGATCCCCTCTCTTTATTTTAACCATTTTTATGGTTAATTTAATTGTTAAAATAAAATGTTAAATAAATTTTACCTATTATAATATCATTTTACCTAGACTCCACCCTTAAATACGATCTGAACCGGAAAATCTGATTAGAAAAGGTTGACAAATTTATATTTTCCTTAAGATTTAATTTCACAAGTTTTTGAAAGTTGCAACTATAATTCCTAAAAAAAAGTACCTTGAAAAAAGTAAGAAAATATTTTAGTCTTTACTTGGAAGGGGCATTATTTTGAATATATTTTTTTTAATAAATTACAACTATTAGTAACAAACATAAACAAATATTTAAAATTTTAAATACCCATAATTTTATAGTATTAATATTCTTCACAATTCTACAACTTCTAGTTAATAGTTGCTCTAAAATAATTACTTTATTTTATTTTCTTCCATAAAACTCTTACATTTTGCACAAACTCGGCTCCTAACTTCCAAATTAGTTCGATTTGCATATGCAAAGAATGTCAAAAGTGAGAGATACATATGTATTTGCATATCCAAAGTGGCACAAAACGCTTTCTAAGGCAGAGCGAATTCGAACTGCCGCTTGACAACAAAATGGGAATGAGTTAGAACGTGTAAACTTTTGGCTTTTAGCTTTTTCCACAGAAAGAAAATTAGCCACACCTTTTTGTTGTGTGTTTGTGCGACTGCTTTTCCTCTTTCTGTCTTTTGCCTTTCGCTCTGTGTTGACTTTGCGGTCTCCCCTTTGCAGCCACTTTCGTTCGATGGGGGTGGGCTGTGGGTGGTGGGGGGAGGGGAGGGAGCAGAGGGAGTGTTTGGATAGATAGACGACAAGCGGCTGACCTTGACATTTATTTTTAGTTGAGAAATATTTAACTTTTTCTCTCGTTCGTTGCGACAGCCGAAACAGATGTGCCACTGTAGATATAGGAAAATAATTGGGAACACAGAACTTGAGCATAAATAAAGGGAACAGTATAGAAAAATAACAAATTAGACAGCTTTTTGGCTTGGCTTTACCTTGGCAACAAACATTTTAGGGTATAAATATCTATCATATCATACATTTTTGAACAAAAAAAAATAATATATTTATGCACCCAAACGAATTAAATAAATACTTGTGTTAATAAAATTCAAATATTTTCATATATACAATATTTTTAAGATAACATTTAAAATGTATTTTACTGAAAGTATCTTCTCTTTTAAGGTCTTCACTGTAAACCCAAATACCTTTTGTTTTTTCGTCTTTTGACGAAAGCGAAAAAACGCAGGCAGCAATTTTCGCTGGCATTGCGTAATACAAAACCGCCAGGAGTAAATAAAAATAAATGCAATTAAATGTTTGTTTTTTCCCTCGATTGGCGATTCTCGCGCTTCGCCTTGTTTTGCTCTTTCGATGACACACTGCTCGCCAGCCATTATGCAACCTGCAATGGTGTATCTATGAGATACAATTTTGTAATATCCGCTGCCGCTGTTGCTGCTGCCGCTATTAGCATAACGCTGATAACGGGGCAGGAAAAGCACAACAAAAAGCGGAAAACGTGTTTCCATTGCGCCGCGTGTTTGTTGCCACTGCGCCTCGCACCCTCGTTTATCAGCCGCCCGCTTTGCCGCCTCTCCTCGCCTCCGCCATTCTACGCACATTTGTTTACCAACAACCAAGCACACATATGCACATTGGAATAGTGGCCACACACACGTACATACATGCGTATGTTTTTCCATCATTTTTAAGACGCAATTCGGACAAACAACGAAGTGAGGGAGAGAGCGAAATACTAGTAGCACCAAAAAACGTGCACTTCATTTTTGGGTTCCCAAAATACCAAACCTTATCGCTACTACACCAAGTATCCGACGAATTTGGCAAACCATACCTTATTTTCTAGGATTGTATTTATAATTTCTCTTAGAACCTAGCTTATCTTGATATTTTCTAGATTCCTTTCCTAAAATAAAAGTTTTTATAAGCATTTCCCCTTCTCAGAACCCATTAAAATAGGTTTAAAACCATCTTTTGCTGTCGTTTCTAGAACTTATTCCACTTTTACACAGTTTCCCATTTGCATCTGCCAATATCTAGCTCAGTTTTAGGTTCAACTATTTTTGCAAATGCTAATTTTTCTGTTTCTAATCTGATTAATGGCTCTGTTTCTGTGTACATCATGTGAGATGTGCAACAATCTGTCATAATACTCCATACACCTATAAGAATAGTTCCTGATATCATGATCTCATAAGGCTAATTTACATATTCCCGCCTTTTAACAGCTTTTTGATGCCCATTAACACGACAGTCGTGAAATACTTTCCCATACCCGCGAGTACAATCAATATTCCCTACTGATTCCCCTTAAGGATTGCTTGAAAACCAATAGTGTACTATAAAATCACTCACCTTCCAGGCGTTGACCTTGGGCGGTGGGGCGGCAATGAATCGCTTGGGCGGCGGAGCTGCTCCCGCTGCTCCCTTCTCGCCCGCCTGCTGATCCCCGTCGCCGGACTTGGCCTCGTTGCCGCTGCCATTGCTGCCGGCTCCCTCGATGCTGGCACTCGGCGAAGTGTCCTTGCGATCCTTGTGCACCTTCGGTCCGCCCGGGGCTGCACCCGAGGCGGCAGCTCCGCCAGCATTCGATGCTGCAGCAGCCACAGCTCCCGGCGCAGCCTTGCGCGGACTGCCGCCGCGTGGAGCACGCGACCTCACCGAGGGCTTGCGATCCGCGTCGGAGGTGCCGGGGAGGCGACGGCCACCACCAGCCTGCTGGGATTTCTGACCTTCGCCACGTCCTCCGGTCGGCTGTTGATCGCGCGGCTTCTCCTTGCGCGCCTTTTTGCGATCGCGTCGATGGTGCGACAGCACCGGCACAAAGTCATTGTTGTCGTCCAGTTCCGAGGAGTTCTCGGCGGTGTTATCGCCGCCCGAGGCCGCGGCTCGCTTCTCCCCCGTCTGGGCCAGGCCAACACTGCTGGCCAGCGGGGCTTCCCCGACGGAGGCTGCCTCGGCGGCGGCGGCCTCCTCGCTCCACGACTTGAAGCTCTTCAGATTGGGCTGGTTCTCTTTGTTGTCCACGGTGGCGGCGGTGGTGCTGCTGCTGCTGCCGGCGGTTGTCTTCTTGGTGTCCAGGTTCTGCACCACATTGGCGTACGAGGTGGTGGCGGCGGCGCTGGCCGAAGCGGCGACGGTGGCCACAGGAGCGGCTCCTCCTCCCGTGGACGGCGTCTCCTCCTTGCCGGACATGCTCCTCACTTGTGGCTGCTACTCCTGCGGTTCCTTCGACTCCGGTTTCCTCTCCAGAGTGGGCAGCCGGTGCGCTGCTCCTGCTCCGGTTGCGTCAGCGGCTGATCCTCGTTTGCGGGTCAGGGGAAACTCTTGGCTGCTTCCTTGCCTGCTCAACGGGATGCGGTTGCTCGAGAAATCGGCTTCCAAACTGAGGGGGTTGCAAGATGGAGATAAATCCGATTAGTTTTGTGGTTAAGGTGAGGGGTAAGTTAGTCTAATCAGCTTGGGGAATCATTCTGCTTAATTAGTGGGCAAAATCGATTGAAGTAGGTCATCTATTTCACAACCTCCTTAACTTTAGAGGGAAAAGGGCAACAAATTTAAATCAATAAAAGCTAATGTTTTGATTTTATAGTATAAATTAATCATTCTTTTAAGGTAATACTAAATAATAATACCTTTTTTTTTTAGGTATAAGTCTAGAACTTTTATATTTTGTTAGGGAGTGCAATTCTAACTGACTGTATTTCCCAAAATTTAATTAGAAAACCTTTTTATATTTAACTAAATCGTTAGGAATGACAAATATTTACTATAATAAACCTGACACTGGCCTTAAACATATGCAAATGCTTTATATTTTCATGAGAAATAATAAATATGATTATATTATTCGTATACAATGATTTTAAAGGTGATTTGAATAAGAATCTATACATGTATCTCGCGTTATGAAACTCTCGGTGACCAAACTAGTATCTTTAAGCTTCTGAAACTCCCTCCTAGCCCAGTTCCACTGTATTCACTAGTGGTTTCTCTATAGGATTGCGGGTTGGACGAACCCGAGATGTTTGCAGCTCAATTACGGCGATTAATCTCGCAATATTATTTACTCAAACTTAGGCAACTATTTCAGCACACACACCCACACACACACTGCACTTTGAACTTGTGATAGTACTCCCGAGGGGGGTGCCACTTTCTGGGGGACTGCAGAGGAGCCTCCCGAGGAGTGCGGCGGTTCTTTAGGAACTGGCCATCGGAAAAAGCCTCTCCCCAGCGGCCCTTTTTCTTGGTTTTCCCTCCTCCGTCACGCTGCTCTGGCGAATTGAATTAACTGCCAGCGATTTTGCACGATTATGCACTGCATGCGGGGGGGGAGCGGAGAAAATCCGTGGCGAGGTCGCGACCAATCGTCGGAAATCGAGAGGTATAGAGCTATTATATTATTATGCAGCAGCCACACAGCGGAGTGCTCCGAAGAAGAAGAAGAAGTGAGGTTAGATTTCTGCCCCACCACAAGAGGAAGAGGAAGAAGAGTGGGAACGAGCGGAAAGAAGAAGAGGCGGCACACAACGCCAGGCGACCAGGGCTGGCGAACGTAGCTAACCACTTGTCGGGCAGCGGCCTACGCTCATCGCCTTACGTTTAACGTTAGCCGCTTGTGACAGGAAATTAAGGGCTGTAAACGGCCAGCTATGGTAAACAATCTGGAATAAACAACACTTGTTGTTGCTCTAGGCTCGCTAGCAACAACAAGCTTTGGCTTTGCCCGTGCCAAATATTATGCAATAACAAATGCATTTGGCCAGCGGCCTGCATTGCTGTCAGTGCCGCCCTGGTTTCGGTTGGCGAAACAGCTGATTTCGCCTGCAATCGCCTCGGATTTCAAAAGATGCACGCGGTCACACACACACACTAGCAGGGGTTTTGATTTTGATTTGAATACGCACCAGAAATCGAACCGAAAGCCACGATCAGAATTTCACTTGATTCTGACCTCTCTCTCTCCCACTCTTCGTCTCGTATGTTTTTCCACTACGCACTTTCCGCTCCGCGTGTGAACTATCCGTGGGTGTGTGTGTGCGTGCGGGTGTTGTTATTGTTGCTGGCTTTTGCTTTTGCGGGTTTCCTCGCACACACACTCTCGCACTGCTCGCACTCGCACTCGCCTCGCTGCCTCTCGCTCGCACTCACTCACGCGCTGGTGGGCAGAACGTTACGAATATTATTGATCTCGATTTTTCGCCAATCGCACGCACACTCGACTCGCTTCTGGTCGCACCGATCTGTCGCCGTTCACTGGTGTTGTCAATTAACCGCAATTAGTCAATTAATTGGAGCATTATACCGCCGAAAGGAAAATCAAAATCGGTTACCAGACATGTGGTTCTACGGGTCCAAAAGAAAAAGAGCAGGGTTGTTGTTCATTTCGGTCGCGTTGCGTTGCGATATGTATCGCACGCGGCGATGGTTGCCATTACCAGGGACGGCGAATGCGTAACGTAGCGAACTGTGCTTGTATAGTTTTAATTTGTTGATGTCTTTAGGGCCTCCTTAAAAGCAAAAGGTTGGCTAAAAAATAACTCACCTTATTAAATTTTCTCGCCTGCAATTATATATGAAATGCAAACTTAAATAACAGGAGGTATTACAACGTGTTCAACGTAACGTAATCTAGGGTTACGTATTACAACAATTACGTCACGTGGATTTCTAGTCCACGTAAGTTTTGAATTTAAATTTATAATTTTATCAACCATTTTAATGCATTACATTCAACCATTTTAATGCATTACATTTAAAATAAAATGCAATACTATATATAGATATATATATTTTGAAATTTAAAGGAAATATAGATTTAAAAACATTCTACCCATAATTGAGGAAAATTTCTTTATAACTTGTAAAAACATTAAATAAATAATAATATAGAAAATTATTTCTGACCTTATTTATACATTTTACTTATTTTATACATTTTCCATTTTCCAGAAAATAAAACAAGCGAACCCTAATATTCACCCTAAGTATCCATTTTCTTAGTTTCCAAAAAACATAATAAATAAACGACATTTTTTTAGAGAAAATCTGGAAATATTTATATTTCAATTGCACGTTCACAAAAAGTAATAGTTTCACAACACAAGGGTCAGTACAGGCTACAAAATGCAGGGGGTTAACAGAACCGGCTTTCGCCGGAAGGGGCACAGCGGGTTAAATGTAGTTGTTTTCCGTTTCCGAACCGCGAAAATACCAAAAGATTTCAACTTAAGTCCTAGGGATTTGTTTTGCTCAGGCAGATACTAAAATGGAATTCTTGATGCGGCCACAGCCAGGCATTCGTGGCTGCCTACTCCACCGTCACCGACTTGGCCAGATTCCTGGGGCAGTCCACGTCGCAGCCGCGCAGCACGGCGATGTGGTAGGACAGCAGCTGGAGCGGAATGACCGTGAGCACGCCCTGCAGGCAGTCCACTGTCCGGGGGATCTGCAGCGATCGCGTGGAAAAGGACATCGTCTCGTTGTCGCCCTCCTCGCAAATGAGGATGGGTCTGCCCTTGCGTGAGGTGACCTGCTGCAGGGCATTCATGCACTTGGTGTACACCGGATCCCGCAGGACGATCATCAGCACCGGCATCTCGTCGTCCACGAGGGCCAGCGGTCCGTGTTTCAACTCTCCGGCCAGGATTCCCTCGCTGTGCATGTACGTCAGCTCCTTGACTTTCTGCAAGGCATAATGCATATTAGATTGAAGGCTTATCTAAGTTTTTATTAAGCTAAAATGGATGTATACTAGAGAGTTTTGATTGAAGAAATGAATTAGTTAAGTGGCTGCCATGATAATCTCACACTTCACTTCAGCATTATTCCGAGAAAACTCAGTTATTATGCTGCAATCAACAAGTTAATCAAATTGTTGACACTGGGTATTTTCCCCAGCTTTATCATCAACATGTTATCAACAAGTGACTAATATTTGTTAACATGGAATCGGAAAGGGGAAGGGAAAAATGGATCCATGCTAGCTTCTCAAATCTGAATCCTTACCAGGGCTCCCTCCAAGCAGGTGGCGAAGTTGAAGCCCCTGCCCATGATCAGCAGCGACTTGTGCTGGTACAGCTCTTTGGCCAGCTCCTGCACCTGCGAGTTCAGCTCCAGCACGGTTCTGATGTGCTTGTCCAGCTGCGACAGGCCATCGATGATCTCCAGCCGCCGCTGCTGCAGCGACAGGCGATCCTCCGACATGACCAGAGCGAACATGACCAGCGAAATGAACTGGGAGGTGTAGGCCTTGGTGGAGGCCACACCGATCTCCGGACCAGCGTTGATGTGGACGCCACAGTGCGACTCCCGGCAGATGCTGCTGCCCACCGTGTTGGTGACGCCCACGATGAGGGCTCCTCGCTGCTTGCAGTACCTCAGGGCCATCAGCGTATCCGCAGTCTCACCCGACTGGGAGATAAAGAAGCACACATCGTCCCTGAAGATGGGCGTATTCCTGTCCAGAAAGTCGGAGGCCAGCTCCACCATCACGGGGAGTTCGGTGAGCTCCTCCAGCAGCTGCCTGGTGGCCACTGCACTGTGATAGGATGTGCCGCAGGCTATCAGCATGAGGCGGCGACAGCGCTTGATCTCTGGGATGTACTCCTTGATGCCACCCAGGACCACGGTCTGCGTATCGAACCGCATCCTGCCGCGCATGGTGTTGACCACCGATTCCGGCTGCTCGAAGATCTCCTTCAGCATGAAGTAGTCGTAGTTGCCCTTCATGATCTGCTGGATCTCCATCTTCAGGGTGATGATCTCCCTGGCATGCGGGTCGTCGGAGGACTTGTTCAGCCGATGAATACTGAGCGTGCCATCGTTTTTCACGGCCGCCACGTCGTCGTCCTCCAGGTAGATCACCCGATTTGTGTGCTCTATCACGGCCGAGGCGTCGGAGGCGAAGAAGTACTCCACTTCTTTGCGCTCCAGAGGCTGGAACTCGGCCTTGCAGTCGCCGGAGGGCAGCACCTGGAAGGCCTGCTGCTGCGGCTGGCCATGTGGCCGGTGGGCCTTGGCATACAGGATGGGTATGTGGTCCGTGGCCAGCTTGGTCTTGGCTTTGATGCCCACCAGGAGTGGCGAGCCTCTGCGGGAGGCCACACACTCCCCCGGAAAGTGCTTGGACTTGAAGGCAATGGCGAAGGCGCCCTCCAGCTGTTGGATGGCCTGCTCCACGAGCTCGCCAAAGGTGTAGCCCGGATGCTGCTGCCACAGGTGGTGGACGAGCTTGGCTATCACCTCGGTGTCCGTGTCGGATTCAAAGACATAGCCCCGCTTCTCCAGCAGCGTCTTGACATCCTTGTAGTTGGTGATGATGCCGTTGTGGACCACAACGAAGCTGTTCTGCTCGTCCGAGCGCTGCGGATGTGAGTTGACCTCGGAGGGCACACCGTGGGTGGCCCAGCGCGTGTGGGCGATGCCGATGTGGGTGTCTATGGGCCGGGAGTAGTCCTGGCCCGGGCACACCTCCGCCACCGCATCCTCCAGGACCTTCACCTTGCCCGTCCGCTTGACCAGCAGAATGGAGGACTCCCCCTCCCCGGCGTCCAGGGCATCGATGGCTATGCCCGTGGAGTCGTAGCCGCGGTACTCCAGCCTCTTCAGCCCCTGCAGCAGGAAGTCCAGGACTTCCTGTCGCGATTTCGGCGTCAAGTAGTTCAAGTAAGCGAATATGCCACACATTGCGATCGAATTCTGTTGCTTCGCTGGGTGATTTCGTGATTTTCCACGTCGCCGCGTTAACTTTCCGGTCAGCTGAGGGCTGATACTTCGCTTCTGCGACGGCTGCAATGCGATTGTCGTGTTTTTATCGCGACACTGGCTGGGAATTTTTTGTTTTTCTCTGATAAAACAAATTATTTGCTTTTCGCTTGGCCCAAAAGAACACGTCTTCGTCTCGCTCTCCCGCTCGCACTCACACTCGCGCCGCCCGCGCTCTCACTCTCACTCACACGCACACGCAGTTACATGCACACGCACACCCACACGAGCCTCCATGTAAACATTGGCTTTGGTGTGACCGCACTCGGGCGAGGGATGGAAAAACACACTTTTATTTGCTTTTAATAGAACTGGTTTGCTAACCACTTTGAATATTATTATTAATTATAAATATTAGCGTTTAGCAGTAATCAGCATTCCACAATGCATTATTTACTGAAATATCAAATAAAAACTTTTCGAAACCTTTTTTTATTTGGGTCAAAGTAAAAGCGAGGAATAAACACCCTTTTGGCGTGAAATTCTTGAGAAGAAATTTAGAATCATGTTTGACAACATTTAGGCTGTCACCAACAATTCACCGATGACGGAATTTTAGATGACATTAACAATTCATTGGTGACAGCGTATGGTGCCATTATTATTTTAACAGACTGACAGCTGCCAGGGGCTGTGATCAGGAGGCAAAGTGTTATCAATAAAGCTAGACGGTCAATAAAATGCATCGATGAATGAGGACAGAAAATAGTTTGTCATGAATGGACTGTCATCAATAATTCATTGATAACAAAACTAGGCTGTCTTAATAACTAACATCAACAAAGCTAAGTTCATCATCGAGATAATCATCAGAAGTAAATGAAAAATCTATAAAAACATTGATCAATCTCATAAGAAACAAAATTCGTCAATATATCGTTAATGGCAACTTCTAATTCTAAAAAAAAAACAGAATTCCCTCAGACAAATATATTCAAATTTAATAACATCGCAAAATCCAAAGAGCAATCAGGTAGCACCAGACACAAGTTGTCAGTATTTTTTGTAAGTTTTGGTATTTTTGTGCGTCCCACGCACTACCCCACTGCCCACCCTCGGCATTTCGAAGCGAGTTGGCAACGCCAACATTGTGCAACGCGAAAACGGGCAGCGAATAAAAGCGTATTTAAATTGCATTTAGTGGGAAAAAGCGGCGCAAACAATGACGGTGAACAAGCGCGACGCGAGTGCCACGCGTTCGCGGTGTTTTTTCGACATTTCGCTGGGCGGCCTGGGCGTGGGCCGCATTGTTTTCGAGCTCTACACCGATGTGGCGCCGAAGACGGCCGAGAACTTCCGGGCCCTGTGCACGGGCGAAAAGGGCTTGGGCCTGGTCACCGGCAAGAAGCTCCACTACAAGGGGGTCATCTTCCACCGCGTGGTCAAGGACTTCATGGTCCAGGCGGGCGACTTCTCCGCGGGCAACGGCACCGGCGGCGAGTCCATCTACGGCGGCACTTTCGAGGGTGAGTTCCGGGTCCCCAAGCTGCGTGCACATACATGCAATACACACATATTTGCCGACATTTGTGGTGGGAAAAAATCAATACAGTGGGTGCCCGATAAGGCGAACTGGCAGGAATTCCTATTCTTTCTTTATAAAGGAAAATATTAAGAATTTTGTTGTAAGGGAAACGACATTACCTATTTGAAAAATAAATAATAAATAAAATAAAAAAGGTTATAAAAATGCAATTACAAAACGTAAAATATATATTATAAAAAACTGATATCTTTACTTTAATGTATACAAAATTATATAAAATATTTTAAGCCATTTTGAAGACCTGTTCTGAACTGTTTTTGAAATTTATCTTTGATCTTATTTGGAAATGTGATTCAGAAAGTTTAATTTAATATTTTATTATTCGTACTAATTATTCAAAAAAAAACTATTCGTTTACGTATATTATACAATTATGTATAAGCTCCACTGCTTGAAAGGGCACTTATCAAAGTCAGTATCCAGAACCGTGCCGCAGTTCACCCCCCTCGATGAATTTTTAAAACTTTCCATCCAATTAAACTCATTCTATCAATCATCCACTTAAGGTTAACAGGGCTAGAAAGGTAGCATTTGGACACAAAAGCTTGGATTGCTTTTCGTGTGCCATTATTTATTTAAAAACACATGTGCTGCAGAATAAACACGGCGAATAGAAAAGATAAAAATAAGTTCACAAATCTTATAGTGACAAAATTTATATTTACATTTTGGCATATATTTCCATCAAAAATATGTGAGTGAGAGAAAATATATGACATGATGTTAAAAATACTTCAGAGATAAGAAGAAATAGGTCAAAAATGCAAATATTAAAAGTTTTGAAGCATTTCTCAATCTGTAATCCTAGTTCTGTAATCCTAGTTCACAGTTTTGTGATGTAGTTATTACCTATATCGACTGGATTTAATAAACATCTCTTTCATTTCAGACGAGTGCTTTGAGAAGAAGCACGATCGCCCCTTCCTGCTGTCGATGGCCAACCGGGGCAAGAACACCAATGGCTCGCAGTTCTTTATGTAAGTGCTCTCTGCATCGAGGGCCGCACCCGGCTTGGTCCGGTCTAACCCCTTCGTAAATTTAGTTTCAGTTCTGTTTCAGGCACCGGCAAATCCCAAAAACTCTCTTCGTCTTCTATTTTATCTTTATATTTAAACGTCTGTTGTTGTTCATTAATTTATTGCCATTTAGCCGTAGCCCGTGGGCAGTAAAGTGCGCTTGCGTCCCACTGACCAGCGGACAGATCCCTCTGTCCACCTCCGGCTGATGCACCGCCACCCAGCAGCCCGATTGCATTCGGCCCGTGGGTCCAAAAACCATGTGAAAGAAGGATCTGGTCTTTCTGCTCCCTGGTCTTTGGTCCTTGGTCCTCGGTCTCTGTGTGTGTGTCTCCCTCTCTCGGCTCTCATCCTGGATCCTGGATGCCGGGATCTGGATCTCTAGCTGCATCCGCCAGATGCCAGATGACGATGATCCATGGCCGGTCGGTTGGTCATGGCCGGCTGCAGCGGCTCTTGTGGTTGGTGGCCTGCCCAAATCCAGTGTGCCACCTCCGCTACACCTTGAAACTTTTTAACTTTGTTGCACATCACATTGTCTCCACCAACCACCACTCAACAACAACAACAACAGCCACAACTGAACTGCCAACAACATCGATTTCAACTGCAACTGCCTACTGCAGTCCAACAACCAGTTAGCCAAAGTGTAAAGAATATTTTTCTCTTCTTCTGTTTCTCATTGTAGTACAACACAGCCTGCGCCACATTTGGACAAGTAAGTTTGCTCGAACTAAAACCACAGATCAGAATTTTAATGTCTTGCTTCCCCGTTGCAGTATCCATGTTGTATTCGGCCAAGTTATATCCGGTCAGGAGTTGGTGCGACAATTGGAGGATCTGCCCATCGATCGGAACTCGCGCCCGCTGCAGGATGCGGCCATAGCCAACTGTGGGGAACTAGTTAGACAGACAAAGGGTACGAGAGGAGGCCACTTTGATATTCTCGTTGTAATTGTCGTGTATTTTATCCCCTAGCCAAAAAGGAAAAAAAGCGAAAGCGGCGCTCTACGGCCACGGATGACTCAAACAGCGAGGAGAGTGAGGCTGAGGTTAGGGCCGAGCGGAAAGATAAGAAGAAAAAGCGCAACCGGAAGGAGTCAAAGGCCAGCGATAGCGAAGAGTAAGGCTTAATAGATAACCCTACGAATATTATGTACTATAATTGTTTGACGTTTTTCATAGCAATGATAAAAGACGCGGCAATGGAAAGCATGATCAGAATCCCCAAGATGATGACGAGGACCGCGAGGAAGGCGAGCTGCATCCACTGGTCACAATAACCAAGATTGATCCTAACGAGATACCAGAGGTTCGGCATAAATTTTAAGCAACAGTAATTTTGGTTATATTTGTAATTAATATTTTTCTATACCCACCTAGGTATCAAACAAATTCCTAATGCGCGGTGAAAGATCAAGGTCCCGAGATCGTGAAGAGCGTGGAGGTCGGGGACAGGATCGTGAACGCGACCGCGATCGAGGCAGAGATCAGGATAGAGATCGCAATCGCAATACGTTTGGTTGGTCAAAGAAACAGGCACAGCCCACATCGCGTAGCGGACGCATTGTCAAAGGTCGCGGCGTGTTTGTAAGTTTATAGCTCCCCAAAAGCCGTGTCATAAAATTAACAAAATTATACAATTTTCCCAGCGCTTTCGGACACCGTCGCGCAGCCGTTCGCGCAGCACTACTCCACCCCACTGGAAGCATGCCCAGAAGCGCACCATTAAGTTGTCTGACTTGGAGCGCATTGAGGAGGAGAGCAAGATGCGCGAGGAGGAAGTAAAGCGTCGCGAGAACGAGCGAAAACGCCGCCACGAGGAGGCCACCAAGAATCCCAAACAGTCATTCTTTGAGCTAACCCATGCTAGCGATTACGGTGGCAAAGTGACGCCTGAGAAATCCTCTCCGGAACACAAAAACAAGGCGAAGGAAACCTCTGAACGCGGCAAGCCCAAGGAGAAGGAGAAAGCCAGCGAGAAGGCAGTTACTCCTCTCAAGCGCCGCAAGTCGATGGACATGAATGCTTTGGACTACGAGCAGCAGACAGAAACCGAATCCGAAGACGAAGAGCTGCAGGTCAAACCACCCGCTAAGCAGGAGAGCAAAGTGGAGCCGTCAACTAGCAGGGATCGGAACACAAAACGCGACGATCGCAAACCCGATGAGAAAGCTAAGCTCAAGCGCAGTCGCTCTCGAAGCCCGCGTCGCCATTCTCCTTCTTCTCGTCGTCAGCAGCGCTCGCCCGCCAGGCGTCCTGGACAAAACTCCAACCAGAATCAGAATCAAAATCAGTTTAACCGTGGCAATCGACGGAATCCCTTTGCAGATAGAGATCGACGCCGCCGTTCGCGTTCACAGGATAACGAGTACCGAAATCGTTTTCCCTTGTCACCAATCAGAGGCAGGGGCTCTCCCAGTGGAGATCGCCGCCGTCAACAGCGCTCTCGCAGTCAGGGGCGCAGGCAGGATTCGCCCAATCAAAAGCGCCAAGTGTCGCCGGGCAGAAAACGTCAGGATTCGCAGAGCAGGCGGCGTCAGGACACGCCGGAAAGGCGGCAGGACTCGCCAGCACGAAAGCGACGGGATTCGGTGGAAAGAAAGCGAGAGGACTCGAAAGACAGGAAGCGAGAAGCTTCTTCAAACAAAAAACGTGAGGACTCACGTGAAAAAAGCCGCGACGATTCGCCTGGTAGGAAAGGCAAGGCTTCCGAAGGTAAAAAGCCACAAGAATCTACCAGAAAAGAGCGTGAGGATTCTCCAGATAGAAAACGCAAGGACTCTGAAAAAAAGCGACAGGATTCTCCTGTGAAAAGACAAAATTCGCCAAGCGGCAAGCGTCAGGACTCACAAGACAAAAACCGCCATGATTCTCCGGCCAAAAAACTAGATTCAGCAGGAAAAAATCGAAAGGATTCCGCCGACCGAGGGCAACAGGGTTCCCTAACCAAAAGACAAGACTCACCAGGCCGTCGGCGTAAGGACTCGCCTGAAAGAAAACGCAAGGAAACACCAGACAGAAAGCGCAAGGAGTCGCTTGCTAGACGACGCCAGGACTCTTCAGGCAGAAGGCGTCAGGAGTCGGATGGCAGAAGACGCCGTGACTCCTCCGGAAACAGACGCAGCCGCAGCCGGGGACGCCGGCACAGCTCATCGCGCAGTCGCAGTCCTTCGACCAGTCGCTCCCGTCGCCGTCGCTCACGCAGTCCGCTGCCCAAGCTCACCTCAGCTCTGCCCATGGACGAGGATCGCGAGAAGGCGGCCCGTGAGAAGATGCAGAAACGTGCGGAGGCCGCCATGCTCATGAAGGAGCACATGCGCAACGAGATCGCCAAAGAGGAGGAGCGGCGATTGGAGAAACAGCGCCAGGACGACATAGAGAAGGAGCGCACCACCCGCGAGCTTAACGAACTGGAGCGCCTTAAGGCCGAGACCCTCAAGAAGCTGCAGGATGAGGAGCGAGTGGGTTCCGTGGGAGCGGGAACGGATGCAGCAGCCGGAAGCGAGGCCAAAACCGAAGGCACTGCCTCCCGGAACAAACGCGAATCCAGTACGGAGGATCGACATCGCGACAAGAAGCGCAAGCATAAGAAATCAAAGAAGTCCTCGGCTCGCTCCGATTCCGATTAATCAAACTAATCCAATCCTAGACAGTAGTTGAGTCCCAAACAGCGGCTGACCGGATTTTTGTTCCACCAACCTAGACTTTTACACAAAATTGCCATTGTATAAATTGCGACCCCACTTTTTTGTAACAAAGTCCGTTTAATAAAGGTAAACGTCACTGTGTTTATGAAGTATCTTTTTATTAAGCGATAAATGATTATGAAAATTATTAAGATTATTTTTAATTTAATTTTCATATGTATTTCCGATTTTATAAGGGTTTAAGCCGGTCGTTAAACTGGTTTTATAACATTTATTTTTCTATTTATTTTTGCAAAACCTGTGTGTATTGCTTAAAAATAATTATTATTTGCACTTCCTGACTTAAACCTGTTTTTAATTTCCGAAAGGATTTATCGTAATAACAATTTTCTTAGTTGTTTGAACTCTCTAATTGCCAAGTGAACTAACAAACACACCCTGTGACCTAGGTTTGCATAGTATTCTTGTATTTTATATGCATTTTTTTAGGACCGAAGACGACCCTTTGGTTTGGAGAGACAAACAATGGTGAAGGAAGAAAAATAATAAAACTGCAAGTGCAACTTTTGGTCTGTTGTGGCTGTCGTTGCAGGTTGTACTAGGTACAAAGTCTGCACTCGCAAAAATTTATTGTTTAATTTTATTTATTTCCATTTCAAGGATGAGCTTAAAATATTTCACTTATGTTTTGCGGGATTTAGGACAACAAAAAAATGTACTTTTTAGGTATGTATATTTCGGAATAAATTCAGGGGATTTTTTTGGAATCAAATTATAATGCATACCAAATACTTTATAATAATAACATTATATTTGATCTTTATTTTTTTAATAAAAGTGATTATAAATTTAAATTGTATAATTTTTCTGGGAAATCTAAATATATATATAAATATTCAAACTTTTCTTTAGAAAGGGAAATATCACTAATTTTTTTAAGTGTGCACTTTTTCCCTTAGTAGGTTGCAAGTTGCTGTTGTTCTAGTCGGTTGCTGGTTGCAAGTGCCACTGACAAACACAGCTGTCGAGTGCGGCGCTTAAATGGCAAGTAAACTGCAGCCGAGCGTTTGCTTTGCTAATTTTCCAGGCTTTCCGCCAACGAAGAAGGAGGCTCTTCTCCAGTGCCACACCTTCCTGGCCGCCCGCCCGCCCCGGCCGCCCACTCCTCGACAATTGTGTGGGCGTGGCTGTGCACTTGCTGCTTATTATTTGCACTCGGCAAGGCCAACAGCATAATAAATTGGGCGACAGGAGGCGGTTGGTTTTGGTGTCGGGGTGAATCGGAAAATCTTTTATTCATGAATGCCGGCCCCCGCCACCCGCCGCCCACTGCGTCCATAAAAATTGCACAATTTGAAGCGCTTTTCCCGCTTTTCCCACGAGCCGCTTAGTCTGAGACGTATGTCCAAAAAAAAAAAAAAAAGGAAAGCGAGGCGAGCAAGAAAAGAATTTACGCGCCTCGAGCGGCTCTCTCAAGGATTTCGGCAATGGTTCTCCTGGAGTCCTGCCCCACCCACTTCTGGCTGCAGGCGATAGTTGCATAAATCATAAAAGCCGCACTTGTTGTTGTCCTTGCACCCGCTCCCCCTCTACCCCCCGCCTCCTTGGCTCGACTTTACGACACTTAAGCAACGCAAGTGGGCGGTAAGAGTGTCTCCAAATGTCTGAATTTGATTGCACGGCCACAACAGCGACTCGAGGAGTGCCACTCCCACTGCCCGTCGCCATTCTCCATGTAAAGGATTCAACTCCCCGCGAAGAACTTCCCGCATTTATTTATGAAGGTCTAAGGGTCTCTTGGAATCCTTCTCCGCCCACCGATTTCGGTCCTCAAATTCAGTTACGGCAATATTTTGGGCGTAAGAGCGGCGATGATGGCGCGAAAGGTTCTTGTTAAAATGATATAGGGAGCAACAGGTTTTTTAGGTAAGGGAAAACAATAAACTTTAGGGAATTGATTAAAAGTACAAATAATAAAGTGTGAAAAAGATATACATTGCGTGGTAAAAATGCCCAAAATAGTTTCTAAACTTTAAAATATGGTGAAATAAAATAAATTGTAATAGATTATTTACTATTATTTAATTTGACTTTTAATCATGATTTAATAATCTATCTAAAGATACAGAAAAAGGTATTTTTATAGTTCCCCTTATGACAGTTTTCATCCAAAAGTTTTACACTTATTGAACATTCGTACCCCTTTTATGTTTCTATAACAATTTAAGGTAATTAAAATTTACTAAACATATATTTTAAAGCAAAAATAATCGCTTGAAGCATGAATACTAATTCCAACGCATTACTAAAGTTTCTGAAGCATCTATAAATTGTATGAAACACATTTTAAAACTAAGAACAACCTTTAAAAAGCGCTTAATGGGATTGCAGGGCCTGATTGGCCACCTGCCACCATCGACAACTGGCCCCGAACATACCACTCGCCGGCCTTTCGGCCGGGTCAGGAGGGCCACGCACTTAATTTATGACTCGCCGTGCAATAATTCAAAGTCATAGGCCTCCAGAGACCATTCAGGGAGCACTCGACCACTCATTCGCTCAAGGGGCTTTTCAGCGTGGAGGAGGCCCTACTCTAGCCCCCACTTCGGGCCACACCTCGGCCTGTGCGAGGCCAAGGAATTTTTAATTAAAATATTAAAGCATTGGCTGTAAGGTGTTTTTAATCTTGAGAATTGTTTTAATTGTTATTTAGGATTTGCTGTTGAAGGTTGTTGTTACCTCGCCCCGCTTGCGGTGCAATTTATGGGCGCCTAATTAGAACAGACACAGTGGCGGTGTCAGAGGTTCTGGCTCTGGTTCTGGCTTCCCTGCCTTCAGCCCGCTCTTCCCGGCCAGAATTTTGTTTTTTTCTGCTCTCTGCCTTATACAAAGCCGCTTCATAATTACCATATTTTCAAATTACCATTGGCCAGGGCCAGGGCAGCCATTTTCCCGTGGGCCCGCGGCCATAAAAGCTAATTGTATGCGTGCGTGGCTGGAAGGAAACCGAGGAGGAGGGCAAGGTAAATCCTTGGCATGTTGTTCCACCACGGTGATTTATATTTAATTGTTGTCATTATGGTCATCAAAAACCGTGTGAAGTTGCCGGGGTCCTGGAGGAGTAGGGGGGCGAGGCAGCAGTGTCCCGGGAGGATGATGGAGTGCCCAGAGCTGCTGTCGGGAATTCTTCGAGTGTTTCCTGGGTCAACACGCTGACAGATGTCTAATTGCTGGCCAGGATGTGCTCTTAGCGCCGCTCTTAGTACTCTCCTAAGAGCAGCATCCTTTTGCGGAAACGATGGCAGCGGAACGGAAACGGGAGCACCGGCGCATGTCTCTCCATTGCCACTCCGTTCCGCCGAGAGTCCTTTTGGCCATCCATCGCTTTTGGGCCCGCCGTTTGGGGGGCATTGGTTTTGGGCCACAGCGTAAATTGAATCGAGTCTGAGCACACACAACACAGCATAGTCGATATTGATATTCATTAAGTTAAATTCAATTAAATTCGGCTTTGATTGGGTCTTGGCCGAATTATTCTCACACGCCGCCCGGCCGTGTGCCGTCGCTCTGGAGTGACACAAACATAATTGAATAGTTGTGGATTTGATTATGCAATTGCGCCTCAAGTGGGCAAACTGACTGAAAGTCAATTTGCCGCTGGCCATGGCCAGTTCATCAGCATTCGGCCACGGGCAGAGCAATAAATATTTTTAATTATTCATAAAATAAAGCGAACACTTATTTGCCTGATTAATACAATTTTCCATGTCTCTTTCGTTCTGACACAAATTAAATTAAACTCTTTATTTTTTGTCGTTTTCAGCCGGTTCGTTTTGTTTATCGGCCCGGTTCGTCGGCTATGATGGTGCAAAAACATCAGCACGAACAGCACGAGCCATATTCATTAGTTGCATTAATTCAATATGAAAATTCCTTCTCTCATTTGTTTTGATGTCGCTGCCCCCGCATTCCACCTCAATCAACCAGTAAGCGATTGTGGTTTAAATTGATTATTAATTTAAATGCGTTTTATACCTTTTCATGCGTGGCCTCACGCTATCTGAGGATACACAAATGATATTCGCCATTGCGACAGCGAGTTGATAGGTGGCATATCGCGGTCGTAATTAAGAATGCGGCACAATCTGATTTAAAAGCCAATATGGTGGAAAAAGGATATTTTCCGCCTTAATAAAAAATATTAACAAAATTATTTTATATGAAATACAAAATATATTTGCCAAATGCAAACCTTTTTGTATTCCTTAATTGCCGAATTGCATTTAGTTGCTGAAAATCGAACGATCTATTACTTGTTTTTCCCTTTCGAAGAGCATTTAAAGTGCAGGCTGTATCTATATATTTTCCCACCAGTTTTAATTGACTTATAGCATAGTTGTGGCCGGAGTTGTTACAATTATTTACAAGCGTTTGTTATTAATGAAACATGGCAATCGCAAAAATGACTGGCGTTAATGTAATTTCCTTATTTCAACAGTTGCATCAGCTTTCGCAAATTAGCCCAGCAAAAAAAGTAGTAAGCAAAAAAGGGGGAAAAATAAAAAAAAAATAGACCATTTACATTCAGGTGGGGCCTCTAACCTGGCCTGTTTTCCCACGAAAATGGTTTTTCCTGCTGGGGAAGGGGCGAAAAACAAATTACTTGGGACTTGTTTGTTTTGCAAAAATACTTTCCCATTTGCGATGGTTCTCGGGGCCCAAACAAAAGTGCCTCGAGATCAAAATAGGGCTTCGTCATTTGCAAATTCGACAGTTTTCCTCGTCGAGCGTATCAAATCGTGGCGTAAACAGAAGCACACAACCCACCGCATTGGCAGGTATTGAAAGTCGAGGGGCTCCCACGTAAGTATCTCAAAATGGGTTCCCACCCCCACAATATTCCAATAAATATGAGACGGGAAATAAAATATCTCTCATTAAATGATGACAGGAGCAAATATGAAAACACGCTCGCGGCGGAAAATCATCCTCGAAGCAAGGGAATACGGTTACCATCGGAGATACAGACCTTCTACTTGGCTGGGGCATTAATTACAACTGTCTAAGTACGATTCTGGATGCCCAACAAAGGTGGAATGGTATATACAGTATATAGGAAGGGGGCCCCTCCGCACGAAAGTACTTGAGCTAAACAAATATTTAAGTTGATTGGGGGGCGGCGGCGTTGGCGGCTTTGCCAGGAGCAAATGCAAAAAGTTTCCACTCAAGGAGTTCACCAAATTCGCATAAATTCAATGCGTGCCAGGGCAGCCGTGAACTTTTTAATGTATTTTAAAACACTTTCCACTAAACATTTTAAGCAAACTGCTTTCGCAGGCTTTCTTTCGTTTTAGTCCGAGTCGCAGTCCCCTGCCAAGTTGACTTCCTGCGAGAGCGAGGCAAAGTTTTCGCTCCTCCGGAGTTGCAGGCAAAATCCCACGGAGGCTGAAATCAAGTATTTCATTTTGGATTCAACTGCTGTCCGGGCAGTGCAACAACTAAATGGGAAAGTATTTCAAGTTGAGCCCAGTCCAACACCATTTTAACGATACTCTTTGGCGCCCCTTTCTGTATAACAGCACTGGTAAAAAAAGAAACAAGTTTATAGTGTTTAATAAGGAGTAAATAAGTATTAAGCTCAGAAGCACATTTCACTGCTTACTTTTAGGTGCAAAATAATATTTTATTTAAAAGAGATTTCAAAACTACAATTTTTATACCTTATTTAATTTTCTTAATTTATTATGCATTTATTTTTTGTACAACCCCATTTCGTTTATCAGTCAGCCCTTTCATGCACCTTTTTACCTCAAAACAAATGAACTGATAAGTGCCAGGGCCAAAAAAAACAATAGTTATCAAGTGACTTTGGCTCGAGTATTATAATTCTTGCGAGTTCTTAAGTCGAATATTTCACGCCTCCGTAAAAAGGAAATTCGAGTTTCGTCGAGAGGCGGCTGCCTTGGAAACAGCAGTCGAGGAGCATCAACGTGGTAATAACAATGCCAGGAATAAGAAAAAGTTCTTCAACAGTTTTCGGCCATCCTCCCCCTAGGTTTTCCCCATTTTCCCCCTCCATCTCCCCCTTCTGTCAGCTGCCAGCTGGGTTTCGTTTCGTTTCGGGCAAGTTTTGCTTTACTGAAAATATATAAACTCCATTTTCGTGGTGCCTGGTCAGTGTGTCAATGTTTGTTTTATGTGCCTAGGCCAAAGTTGCTTCGTTTTCCGCCTCCACAGAGACTTACCACGTTCAAAACCCAGGGAAGGTAACAATTTTTAATTAATTACCCACTCTGGCTGGTTAATAATTGAGTAAATAGAATCGAAGGCAAGCCAGTGATTTGCTCACTTTGGCATTCACACATTCACGAATTAATAATGCTGCCGGCTGCATTGGCATTTGTGGCATTTGTCCTGAACTCAATTTGTGTGTACTTTATGACTCCACTTAGACCAGAGGCTTAAGCTGCCAGGCGGCCATTTGCCGAGCATGTAATTGCATTAATTTATTTTCGGCAATGCTTAAATATCCCAACAAACGATGGCCAGCAAACTTTGCAGGCAGCTGGTTGCTGGATGGCAACTACATTTGCTGTGATCTTTGACCACGACAACAATACCACCGATACGATACCCGGTAAAAGTCTGGGGCTTAGCAGTAATTAAAACCCTGAAATGTTGGACGAATCCGAAAACAGCTGCATACAATTCGAAACTGAAGGAGGAAGGAGCTGAGAGCGATGCAAACAAAAGTTTTCACATTTGAAATGCAGCTAGGATTTGTTTTAGTTTTTGCTTAGCATTGCTGCCAAATATTTGCAGTGGCTCAGGGATTTGTTTGCGGCACCACAGGCCGAGCTGCTTGACGGCTGCAATTGGAATTTGCTTTTAATTGTTTTTAATTAAGTATAATTTATTGTGCAAACATCAGAGGAGCAGGGCTGCTCGCAATCTTCATGCTGATGCATTCAGAAATGTTTCCTCTGTGAGAAGGACACTTTTGCAACCGCCACTCAAAAAGGTTAAAGGTCCTGGGTACTTGAATTTAAATAATATATTCCATTGAAGGCTGCTCGATTTAATGGGTTATTGATTTTACTTAGCCGCTAATGAGCTTTCGTCTTCCAATAAAAAGGATTCACTCACTTCTCACTGCTCTTCACTCGGCTCGACATGCTGACGGACAAGTTTCTTCGACTGCAGTCCAGTTTCTTTCGCCTCCTGGGACTGGAATTGCTGGACAAGCTGGATGTGAATGGGAGTCACCGATATCCCCGGCGAAGCATCTGCTGCATCCTCTCGGTGGCCACCTTTCTACCCCTCACCATCGCATTTGGACTACAAAACATCCAGAATGTGGACCAATTGACCGACTCACTCTGCTCGGTCCTTGTCGATTTGCTGGCCCTCTGCAAGATCGGTTTTTTTCTTTGGCTCTATAAGGACTTTAGGTTGCTAATACAGCAGTTCCACCAAATTCTGCAGAGGGGTGAGGTTCTTAAATATATGTACTACAATATTTAAAGATAAAGATTTAGAATATTGAGTTTTAAAATCACCAAGAAAACTGCCTAGAAGTATGCTGTGAAAAATAAAATGTATTCTATCGGAATTTTGCCACGCACATTTTTGAAGCATACTTTTATACACCGTTTTCTTTAATATGTTTTTTATTTTTTTTTTAGAAAATCTCTGGGCTGTTGGAGAAAGAATCATATCCACAGAAAATCATCAAGACCAGTTTATCAGTTCCTTATATAGCTACTGCTTTGTAACGGCCGGTCTTTCAGCCTGTCTGATGTCCCCTTTATCTATGTTGGTCAACTACCATCGAACAGGTCAACTGCAACCGGACTTGCCTTTTCCCAGCGTGTAAGAAACATACATCATAGTAAATCTATAATAACAAACTATAACTTACAGGTATCCATGGGATAATAATCGTATCTTAACCTACTCTCTATCCTATTTGTGGAATGTGAGTGCTGCTCTGGGCGTGGCTTTGCCCACCGTTTGCGTGGACACCCTTTTCAGTTCCCTGAGCCATAATCTCAGTGCTCTCTTCAGGATAGCCCGTGAAAAAATGATGCACTTTGAGGGTAGAAGTCCTTTGGAGACTCGTGAGAACCTGGTGCATATATTTACATTATATGAAGAGTGCTTAGAACTTGGAAATTCCTTAAATGGCTTCTTCAGGCCGCTCATCTTTGCCCAATTTGTGGCGGCCTCGTTACATTTGTGTGTCCTGTGTTACCAACTATCTGCCCATCTTCTCCAGCCAGCTATGTTATTCTACTTTGCATTCACGGCAGCTATTATCGGCCAGGTTTCCATTTATTGCTTCTGCGGATCGAGCGTCAATACGGAGAGTCAACTTTTTGGCCAGGCCATCTACGAGAGCAACTGGCTCCAGCTTTTGCAGGAAAACTGCCAGCTTGTGAGATCTTTGGAGATAGCCATGATGCGGTCGAGAAGGGGATGCCCCATCAACGGTTACTTCTTCGAGGCCAATCGGCAGACACTTGTCATGGTAGGATATGGGGTTATGAAAGTTGTAGAGTTTAAATTCCATTAGTTCAGAATTTAATTTAAACAATTTTAATAATTGTCGACTTCATAACAAAATATTTTTAAATCATTTATAATGTTACCTAAAAGTATGCAAAAATAATTACATAACATTTTTCAATGCATACTTAGAGGCATCTTTATAAATATTTTTAAAAAACAGCCCCAAATAGAAAATTGGCTTTATAAAAAAAATTGTTTTTATAAAATTTTAAAAATTTTTATTGATATTCCTAAAAATATTTTATTTGTTAAATTATTTTTTTTATACACTATTTTTCTCTCCCACAGATTGTGCGCAGTGCCATCTCCTATGTAACGCTCCTCAGATCGCTGGCCTAGCTGCCCCAGACCCCCATTTCATTATTCAGGGACTTGTTCTGGTTTGTTTAAGTCCGGAAATATTTACAATTATGCTTTAAGCCGGTGTTGTTACAGCCAGTTGGCTAATTAAGCCATGTTAATGGCAATAACTGCTATGGAAAACCAGTGCCTGGGCCTGTTAATGCCTTTTGCATTATTGGCCTTGCTTGCCGCCCAACCCCATCAGGACATTGAACGCACGTATACGTAATATTTGCAGTTGTCCGTTTGGCCGCTGCTGTAATTTGCTCTTGTTGTTTTTGTGTTTGGTTTGTGTTGTCCTTTTTTGTTTTTTTGGTTTTTTATTTCTGTCGTCCTCGCACAACATTGCGGTTGTCTGCACGTGCTCGACGAACGATTATGTATAAAAGTGTGACATGGTCAAAGGATTTGGCCGATTTAACTTTGTTTTGGCCGATAGACGGGTGGGGAGGGGCTTTTCCGCCCCCGCATGTGTGACCCGTGTCTGTGTGGGATGCTGCACGTGAGTGCGGTTGGGAAAAAGCCAATTGCAGTGGCCGGGGCTTCAGCGCATCCGCAGGCAGCGCTTTAGTCATAAACTGCACGCAACACGGCGGCTTAAGTTTAGCCGATTTTGTAATTTGTTTGTAGCCACAATGCGATTGCTAACGGGCTCTAAACTGCACACAACAAAAATATTGTTTAAAAAAGTTAGATTGTTAAAAGAAAATATATACTTTTTTTTTAGTGATTTACTAATCAATCAATATCAATGGTGTGTTTGTATATATTTAAATTTGTGGTTTGAGGAAGTCAAATTAATCTTGAATATATTTATTAAATCCCAGTTCAAACATTGCCTTATCATTATTTATAAATAATTTTATTTATCGAATTTAAAAAAGTGATTTTATTCAAAGTACTTGTTCAATTTCTGACTAATATAAAAGAGATTGGTATGCCTTATTAATACAAAATAATTATACAAACCTTTAACTTTAAAAGCACTTTTATATATTTTATCTTTAATATAAAATAAAATAATCCATGGCGCATTTTCTCACTGTGTAATTACAAAGGATCAAACTTACAAACTGTAATGAGCGCGTCAGCCATCTGGTTTATGATTCATTTGCTGATTATGCGCCGTCCTCTGAACTTTGGCTCGATTGACAAAACTGTGTGTAATTGCTGGTGTTAGCCCTTTCCCCCGGGGCGGCGATGAGGCTCGAAGTTGGCCAGACAGGCAGCCAACCACCCAGCCAGCCAGCCATTCAGCCAAACAGGCAGACAAACAAAATCAAAGACAGTCAACACTTTTGGCCGTAGCGAAAGTGGCGAAAAATATACCCCGAGGGCATTGGACTATCTCAGTGGCGATGTGGGTTCGTCCATGCCCATGTCCTTGCTGCAGCAGTCCTGGCTGTCTGGGTCTTTCTTCCTCTGGCTCTGTGTTTTCCATTCTCCGCTCCTGAGTCCTTTGGCGTGTCGTGTGGCGCTTTGTGGCCCATTGAGGCAAATAGTTTCGGTTTAGTCCAATAATGATGCTATTGCAACAGAGCTTTCACTGGCTCTTTCTCCCTATATAAGTGTGTGTGTGTGTGTTTGTAAGGGGCGGAAGGTCGCTGGGTGGGTGGGTGTTCTGTGGTCCACTTTCATTCAATTGACGCTCTCTCCCAGTTGAAATGCCATAATAAATTCAATTGTGCCAGTGAGGCCCCCGGCGCCTGTCACTTTGTGTCAGCCCAGATCGGTTACCGCCCTTCATTTATTATTTTTTGGTTCTCTTACATTGTCATAACATTCCCTTTCTTTTCCGGCCTTTTACTTGGCTCACTTCCTTTTTGGCGAACGAAATTCTCATTCTCCCCTTTTAATTTGGCAATTAATCGAATCAATCGTTCGCACTTCCTTCCGGCCTTTGGGCCGTATTTTCTTCGGCCATTCTCCTTTTCGGTGGTATTTTAATACCGCTAATTTATGTGGTCAATTGTTTTTAGTTTTAACGAGCATTCCGGTCATTTTTTATGGCCAATGGCCGTTTTGAAACGAACGATTGAACCGCAGGCCCAGGGAATGCCTTTTCCGCTTTTACTTAGGGCTAAAAATGATTTTCCTCTTATACATTTTTGATGCCCAAATAACTTCGCCTCTTTTTTTGGCAGCAGCAATTATTTCTGTGAACAAACATGACTTTAAGCCAAGTTCGGGTCCGGGTTGTACCCTCAATTAGAGCATAAATATCAAATATTGCGTATACGACCCGTACACTCTGCATTCCATTGTGCATATATGCGCAAACCTGGATGTGTGTGTGAAAGGCAAATGAATTCATTTATGTAGATTGCCTGGTAAACGGCCGAAACGAAAATAGTTTGAATGGCTGTCGGCCAGATAGATGAAGCCATCTTGAGGCGCCCGGGACCACATCAGCATGGCAAGTTTAAAATTTCTACCGAGTTAAAGTTCCTTGGCCAGGATGCACACACACCGTACACACCATACACAACACACAAAGGTGGGCGAAGGACTTTTTGTCGAATGCAGCCGGAGTTCGGCATTGTGCACGAAATTGTTATAAAGAGCTAACCGGATATTTTCGGAATTTTTAATTAATTCGTCTGCACTGGCCCCCGACCCACCGAACAACCTTCCACCCATCTATATACACCCTGCTGTATGTAGGTATACCTACCTACACACATCCTGGAGCTGTTTTGTCCGGTGCCGAGCTGTCCTTGCCCTCACTTTTGTTGCTGCAACTTACAAGTCAGGCTGTCCTGCGAGTGACCACACTGAGAGAAGTGTTTCGTTACTCGGGTATTAATAAAAAACACTTAGTAAAATAATCTAAATAAGTGAAATATTCAAATATTTAATTATTTATTTATTATTATTCATCAAATAATATTAAAAATTTAATGTAGATTATTTTTTTATCCCTTTTTCCTACCATATTTTGGTCTGAGCTTTGGCAATTGTTCTTTATGGCTATGTCAATTTCAATTTCAAAAGCTTAAAAATGTTATAGAAATATTCTATAATGCTGGTGCATAATTTATTGCCTGGGTTTTATAAGTCCCTGTAGTCTTTAGTCCTCCTAATTTCCTCAAAATGTACCAAATACTTTTGTAAAGTGTATGTATGTTCCATTTCTATGTTGTTGCCTTTGTCAAGAAGCGAGCGAGGCGAACTGCAACAATTTTCGGCAATTGCTGTCCTGGCAGGACAGTAGGACACACTCGTCCTCCAGCTCCTGCGGCTGCTCCTGCTACTGCTTTTGCCCCAGCTCCCTATCCTGAAACTGGAACTAGTACTGTTACTGGCACTGGCGCTCCTCCGCCTCCTTTGTTGCTGCTCATTCATTGTGCAAAGTTTGTATAAATTTTTGATTTCTTTACACAAAATGCTGTGCATGTCTCTCCGACTGTCTGATGTCCTGCCACCGGCGTCCTTTCAGGGGAAGCAGATCCATTTGCCCCCCAGTCAGCTCGACGTTCGTGTTTCCATTCCCCGGCTTCCCCTGGCTTCCCCTGGCTGCTCCGGCTGACGCTGCTTGGCTGCTGGCACAACACAAATGCCATTGATTGAGTCACATCGCCTGGGCATATAAATCTCCACCGATGGGGTGTGGCACGCTCTCGACTCCTGACAGAAATTCCGCTCTGAGGCTGCCTACCTTAAAGTTTTCGCCGTGCTGAGTCACTGTCACCGTCACATTCACATTCCGGATTCCCATTCCGGACTCCCCTGCCCATCCGAAATATCGAAGTCTGCTGTGGCGTTTGGCGTAACTTGGCCGATGATTTCGTTATTGTTCGATTGACAATAAAAAATCAACTGAAAGTTGCAAAAGGCACAAACTGTCATTGAATTTGCGAATACACACACACACACAGACACACGGGGTCAGGATGGCCAGAATTTGCTTCCAGAAAAGATCCAATCCCAATAGTTGTAAGCATATAAAAATAAGTCGCTTGGGGCTTCCACTTTTCACCCTTCTTCACCACCGAAATAAAAAGAGAAAAATGTATATGCAAAACTGCAATAAGCGAGTGCAGCTTAAATAAAATGCATTTCAATGATTGCATTTTGGATTAAAACAACAACACAATTCGGCTGGGGTAACAACAATAACAGTCGACATCTCTTTGTGCAAACAAATGCCATACCATGCCATACATATTTATTAAAAAAAAAACTCCTTCTCCTTTTGCTTTTTAACGGCAGCCAAATGGAACTGACAGACATTGCATATCTCTCAGCTTGCTGCTCCGTTTAGGTTTAATGAAGTGCAAACAAAAATATTTTCAATTAGAGCCAAGGCAAACCGAGCAGCAACCGAGAAAACCAACGACCTAAAGCAAAACGAGCGAATGCAGCGCCAAAAAAAAATACGAAAAGAAAAGAAGGTAAAAGTCAGGTGAAACAAGTGAACAGGTGAGTGGCATGCAAATGCATCTCTTGGATGCGCAAACCGAGGTGCACTCACCTTAAGCTCAGCTAGCTGTCGGCTTTTGGGCGCTCGGAAAATGCGTCCTTTTCGCATCCTGGCCAACAAAGTGCTGTCGGCCAGATGGATGGATCCCCGATGCCCGATCCCTGATCCCAACCCCTGATCACTTGGCTGCCAAGAAGCCAAAAAAGTCCACGATAAGCCAACAACCTACACGTGCCTGATTTATCCCTAAGACTTGGCTTTCCTTTTCCCCCCTAAACATTCAATAAATAAAGAAGGGCAAAAAGCAAATTACGATTCGCTGATGTTTTTACGACAGCGACGTGCCCATTTAAAAGTGTTTTTGATTTGTGTTCCTCGGCATTGCCGCTGGCGGCATATTAAATTTATATCCAAAGATTTCACGCACTCCTAATTTATGTGGCGTGGCCAGAGTCGTTGTTGCAAGTAATATTTCGCCGCCCAGCCAACTTTATTATTATATTCATCGCATCCCTCCCCGCCACTTAGGCGATGACATTTTTATATGTGCCCATCAAAAACAAAAGCGTTTTCCCTCGCAAGTTGTTAACATAACGATTTACTGCCAAGACATACGGAGTATACAACTATTGCATTGAGTAAATGACAACGTACATATGGTTTATTGTTAAGTCTTGATTGCCTTAAGCTTTCAGGGTAAGATATTGTAAAGCATCAGTTGTGGTGTGCACTAATTGAAGGAGAACGAAAACCCTTTGCCACTTTGAAGTTTGTTTTATAGTTACAGTTTGTGGGGTTGCAAAAGTGCAGTTACACAACTGAAGTTCATTTGGCATAAATAAACTGTCCTTATTAAATGTCAACGTGGATAAAAAGAATAACTTTAACCGAAGAAGGTGTGTTGTTTTCCAGAGCGGGATGTTTGATATCCTTTAAAACTGTTTTGTAAAAATCGAGAAATAATTTTTGAGTGCCTATTCAGTTTTATTTATAAGAATTTTAAAAGGAAATAATACTTTTATTTTTTTCATATCATATTATTAAAAATACAACGATTCTTAAGTTTTGTAAAGTTAAAAAAATATTTTAAAAATCCTTAAATAATTTTAATAAACTAGAATTGTAAATAATTCTTAAACAAACGTTTTCCTGTCAAACCTCGAACTGATAAAATCACATGCCAAAGTTCTCCTTCGAAACACTGATCTTAAACCAGCTTCTTTCTATACGAATATCACATGCCCCAGGGAGAGGTTTAAGTTTCCCACATAAAAATCCGAAAAATTTCCCTTTTGGGCCCAACATGCCCCCATATGCACACGGTACTTCGGCAGCAACAATTTGGAGAAGTTTTCAACTTTTGGCTCGTAATTGTTGTTGCTACTGCTACCCTTATAAGTATTTTTATTTTATTTTCCCAGCGACTCTCGCAGGCGTAGACATATAGCCATAATGCTTACCTGAGCGAAAGCACAGCAAAAAATATACAAAAATTTGCATGAAATCGCTTAAGTGCTTTTGCCATAACTTTACAAGGGGGATGTGGATGGGGGGATCGGAGCTGCAGGCAAATGCTGTTGTGAAGTTTGCATAAAAGGCAGCTACAAAAAATTGTTTGGCTGTTGCGCTCTCGCCGGGTGTATAAATAAAAAGTTTCGCACATGTGACGAGCAATAAATGCAGCAAATTAAACAGAATTCAACAAATTAAATCCGCAACAGTTATGGGAGTCATTTGCAGTGCTGTTTTTGCTGTGCTCAACTCTCGCCTCGTTATTTCGATGTAGTTTGCATGGCCATTTAAATCAGCCACATCGTTTCGCAGGCGAGAGACTTCCGCATCGAGTGGGTTGCCATCGTCTTTTGTGGGCCTAAAAGGGCCAAACAGCCTTGAGCTGTTGGGACGACACTGAATCAAACTTGGAATAAGCAGCAAATGCTCTCACCCATTGACAATGTGCTTCCGTGTACCGGCGCTTTCTCCCGTTTCCCTTTTTTGTGACCCGTCAAGCTATCCATCCATTCCATCCAGCCATCCATCTATCTATCCATACCTTGGCTGCAGACACACACCCGGAGCCATCCTCACATCCTGAAAGCAGCTGCTCCTTCCTCACCTGGAACGCTCTTCATTTGCTGCCTCTTCTACCTTTCTACCTGGCTGCATTGTCTGCTGTGTGTAACTAGCTGCAGGCGCCATGTGTTTTGTAATTTCCTTTTGCTCCTCGGATTGTTGCCACTTTCTTGGCTTCTCTTTCAAAATTCCAAGTCCATTGACCCACTGACACAAACTAATCTCTCACTCAGACAGCAAACAGAATGTGCGAAAAGAACCATATGTGCACTAATCAAAAATGTGCTCGAAAGGACAGTAGATTACATAGGATTTTGGACCGTTTATAATATTGCTATTGGAGTTTTTAAGATTTTTTGATATATCTCCTACATATAGTATAAGTATTTCAATATCATTTGATTAATATTTCTATTTAAATATATCAGTTTTTTTCTCAAAAGCATCTACAATTAATCTTTAATTCTTTATAGCTTTTAAAAAGTTTTATATATTTTTCTATAGATCCTTTCAGGAATAAAAACATTTTTTTAATCTTCCATTTTTTCTAAGTGTTTAATTTTTTTTTTGGATTTTTGATAATAACAAAAACGCGTAAGATAAGACTACGCCCAGGAAGTAAGCACAATAATATCTTATCTATTAGCATTTAAGAGTTCTATACATACATAGCTCTAGCGATAAGAAAAGTAAACGAACGAACAATTACATAAAATGAAATAAAATCTGGGAGCTTAAAAAATGTAGATTACATTCTAGTAAGTACATCGGTTTCTAAAAGATATATATAACTATTATATTAGTTTTATTAAAAATTTTAATATGTTATTTATTTTATAAATTTTCTTTCAGTGCACTGCTTGGCCTCTGCAATCGAAAATTAATTTCAAATTTATTCCGAAAATGTAAAAACAATTAAATTTGACAAAATGCGCGTCGTGGGTGAGCAATGAGATGCGTGTGCATGCTGGCCAATGGTCACTGGCCACCGGCCACCGGCCACAACTGAGTGGAAAAACTCAAATGAAATTTAATTAGTGCCAAAATGTTGATACGTTTTTCACTAATGACACGGCAAACCAATTTGCTTGCCGCCCCAACACGTCGGTCCCTCATTATTTCATGGATATTTACTAGCATTTATTTGTGTTCTGTGGCAATCGGGTTGGGCTCCGGCGTGGGTGGGGCAGATGACCCTATCATTTTAATTCATTGCGTTTGGCAATTCATTTGTTTGTCGTGAAAACTTTGCGCCAGTCCGGACCGGTGGGCGGTCCGAAATTCGCTTGTTTGCCGGGTCTGAGCAAGCTTATCATTGATTTTATTGGCATAATCAGCGTGAAAATTTGCGTTACGAACTTTTTGGCAAGCGGCCACGCCCCCGAATGCGATAAACATTTATCTTCATTATCAAATTTGCGGCATCCCGTTTCGGCCGAAGCCAAGGATTCATTTTCCACCTCCTCGTCCTGTTGTCAGTTGGGTCCTGTGCTTTTTTTTTTGTTTTTTGCCGACCGCCTTCGCCATCATCATCATCGTTGGCAGCTTAATGAAAAACTTTTTGCCTCTCGCGCATAACCCTTTTTAATTTTTATTAAGCAGAAAATTGCCTGCCGGCCACGGGTCCTTCGAAGGTCCTTGGGGGCGGGGCGGTACAGAGAGGGAAAAACTGTAAATGGAAAGTAGCATAAAAATAACAACAGGCCAAGTGCGTGGCCTTGGCTTCGCGGACCTTCAGTGGCCCTACCACAGTGGCATAAATTCGAATATAAGAAGTAAACCCTCCAAGGTCTAGGGGGATATATAATGGGAATTCTGGAAATTATGGTTCTTTTAGTGCCCTCAAAGGGAAAATACCATTTAAGCTGGACTCGGGGAGCTTACAATGTTTAAATTTAATTTTATTAAAGGTGAAACACATTAAAATTAATTTTTTATACTTTATTTACAACATATAAGTTATAAAAAGGGTAAACAATATTTAGTCCCTGAATATTTTTAATATCAATTTCTATTGACTACTAGAAAAAATTAGTTAACTCACAAAAATCGCTTGTGCTGTCAACTTTAAAGCTTTCATTCTTCTAAAACCATAATAGTTTAATAATTACATTAAGGGTTTTTATTGGCAAGTTATCCTTTGAATTTCGAGCTGTAGCGTGCTGGATGTTCTTTGCCGCATGGCCTAAACCCGATTATATACCCCGTTTCGGGCTTGGCCACTTTGCTTTATCAACTTTTGCCTTGTTTATTTTGCTTCGCATTTTTGCCTTGTTTTTCTGGTTATTCTCACAAAATCTTTGGGCAACATTTTAAGCTGATTCGCAGAGGCCGGGGGCGCCGGCCGAGGCGGGGTATCTGGGAAAACAAATTAGGAAAAAATAATTGCTTTCTTATTAGCCCGAGCTGGCTCGAAATATTTTCAATCAATGACGAGGACGAAACACAAGGACATGGAAGCGGAAATGGAAATGGAAAGCGGACGCTGTTGACGGGCAGCATTTCCCATTTTCCACTGGCTGCACGTGTCGCCTGTTTGCAGTTCATTATTGCTAGCTCATTCATCAGTTGATTGTGTTGCTATTGCATGTGCCACACACAATGCACATGCCTTGATGCCACAATGAATATTTAAATAATTTCCTGCATAGTTTTTTATTTACCACTCTTATTTTTTTTTGGTCATCACGCAATTTAATTACACGCTTTTGTGAAAAACGATGCTTTTGCCCCTGGTGCTTCAGTCAGACGCCGGGACAAAGTGTGTGCTAGTTAATTAAATTTTAATTTTATGTGCCATTAAAATATTTAACCAAATTTAGCAGGGCTTAATAACACGCTTAATGGTTTATTTAGTTTGGCTAATTGAAATCATTTGCGGCCCACACGGCGTATGAGTAATGGCCGGGCATTAGAAACCGTGCATGTTTTATTTGTACTGACGTATTAAAGCGATTAAAAGGATAATCAATTATACATTTATAATTCGCACATGCACACAAAAAAGGGAAAATGGGGAAAGAAAGCGGAGATGGGAGGAGAAATGCTTCAGCACAGCAGGCAGCCTCTTTGTCGTTTTGTAAGCTTACAAATTTGGCCACGCTTGCTTATTTAGTTAATTATCGCAGATTACTTGCTCTTGATTATTTTGTACCCATGCAGGCTTTCTCTCTCTCCCCCCTCTACAGTTTGCCGACTTTTCCCCGGGGGCTGTAAAGTCAGCAACTTTCCTCGTTGTTGTTGCCCGGTTTTCTCGGCTTGGTCCCGTCATGTTTACTTATTTTGACGCAGCATGTGGCAACTGCCAGCACAGCTCACAGCGGGCCAATGCCAACTTGGATTTTCTTAGCTGACAAACGGAAGGACACTTGGCCCAGGGACTCTCCTCCTTCTCCAGCCTCAGCTCCTCCTTCCCTGGCTGAAATTGAGTCTTCTGTGGCTTTCGATTCATTTGTAGCGTCGCCATATCAACAATTAAATTAAACGTGTTTGCCCTACCCAAGCGAGTTTAAGCGTTCAATCAACGTTTGGCCTTTTCGAAGAGCAGAAGGTTAGGTGGCCAAGGTGGGATTCTCTACAAGAGCTATTCAATGCACGTGCGGCATTTTAAATTACTAATTACTCGTGTTTCAGGTAACATTTGCTTTCGCCTGCTTCACTTGCCTGGCCTCGCCCCTTTTTGGTCACATAATTAGTTGCAGCTCGCCAAAGGGACTTTTGCTGGCCGAAAACCCCAGCAAAAACCAACAATGAAGCTGCCGAGCAGCAAAGTCCCATTCAGAGCACCAGAGCTCATTGTGCGGCTTATTAGACCAGCTCTTGCTAAATAAAAGTCCTATGAAATATGAATGTTGTGCAGCTTCGTCTCGACGTCCTCCCTCTTGGCCCGTTAAAGTTTGTGGATTTAAAGTTGGCCGATTTGTCAGTCTGTTGGCTGCATATTTCGCCGGCAATTGCCGTTCCACTGATTTCGTTTGCAGCCACGTATTGCGGTCAACATTAACAGGCCTGCGAAGCTTTCATTATCGAGCTTTGGAGCTGGCCAAACAGCGTTAGCAAAGGAGTATCGATTAAATCGATTGGGGTAGTATTTATCGAGCATTTTGGGATCTTATCGATTAGCTGTAAATTGTGGCCTTATTATTTTGGCGAAAATCCGATATTTTTATCTGACCTTTTTTTGTAACTTGGTCAAAAATGGTCCGATACCTTAAAGATGCACTATTTTGGACAGCTGACAAGCTACATAATTGATCGCAGTTGATTTCATGCTGATTCTAAAAACTAAAAAAAATTTTTAAATTTTGACATTTTTGCAAGGGGTACCATCGGTTATTTTTGAGAAAATTGGGTCACAAAAATTTTTTTTAGTTGTGTATGCCAATTGATAGGACATTTAACTACGAGTTCAACAAGGTATGACATTCCTTTTTTGGACCAATACTTTTATTGATTTGACCAAAATACTGATAATTTTTTGGTTGAATTGAAGAGTTCGTTTTTTGACAAAAACCCGATCCTTTTCTTTGACCTTTTTTGGTGTAACTTTGTCAAAAATGGTCCGAAACCTAAAAGACGCGATGTTTTGTACAGCTATATAGTTGGATAATTGATTGCTGTCATTTTCAACCTGTTTCAAAAAACTAAAAAATTTTCCAAATTTGCACTCTTTTTACAAGGGGTAGTATCGTCATTTTTAGAGGAAATCGGTCAAAAATAAAAATTTTTAGCTGTGAACGCCAATTGATTGGAAATTTTATTACGAGTTCAGCAAGGTATGACATTTCAATTTGGGACCATTACTTTTTTTGTTTTGCCCAAAATACTTTTTTTTTTTTTGTGGAAAATGGGACTTTAGTTCTTTGGCAAAAAAACGATCTTTTTTTTTTTGTCATTTTTGGGGGTAACTTGGTCAAAAAAGATCCGAAACCCAAAAGCCGCATTGATTTGGACAGCCCATATGGTAGACAATTGATCGGACTCATTTTCTGTCTGATTCTAAAAACTAAAAAAATATCAAATTTTGGCTCTTATTCAAGGGCAAGGTTCCTTTTTTTGAGAAAATGGGTAAAAAAAAAATTTTTTAGTTGTGAATGCCAATTGATAGGACATTTAACTACGAGTTCAACAAGGTATGACATTCCACTTTTGGACCAGTAATTTTATTGTTTTGCCCAAAATACTGCTTTTTTTGGTTGAATTGAAGAGTTAGTTTTTTGACAAAAACCCGATCCTTTTCTTTGACCTTTTTTGGTGTAACTTGGTCAAAAATGGTCCGAAACCTAAAAGACGCGATGTTTTGTACAGATATATAGTTGGATAATTGATTGCTGTCATTTTCAACCTGTTTCAAAAAACTAAAAAATTTGGCAAATTTCCATTTTTTTCAAGGGTAGTATCGTCATTTTTAGAGGAAATCGGTCAAAAATAAAAATTTTTAGCTGTGAACGCCAATTGATTGGAAATTTTATTACGAGTTCAGCAAGGTATGACATTCCAATTTGGGACCATTACTTTTCTTGTTTCGCCCAAAATACTGATTTTTTATGGGTGGATAATGTGACCTTAGTTTTTTGACGAAAGCCCGGCCTAACCCATTTCGAAAAGGCTTCGCATTTTCGTAAATCACCTTCACATCTTTTAAATCCCCATATTTTTTCTGGGTTCTTGACTATCGATTAAGTCGTCTGGCGCAGTCTGCCATCCCTAATCAACGGATGCCTCGTCGTCATCAGCGCTGGGGAAGGCAGAGTACCGAGCCCCAAGCCAAACTCAATTCCCAATCCCATCAGGGAGCTGACCATCCGCTTGCACACGGTGCAGTGCAAATAAATACGCAGGCTGCAGTTGCAACGGCGACCCTAACCGTTTGGATGGCCCGTTGCAAATGAGCGGCAATAAACGCCAAAAGCAGAAAATTCAAGTTAATTACGTTTTTCAATTAAGCACTGGCTCGCCGACTGAAGCCCCCTCTGCCCCCGGTTTGCCACGCCCCCTGGTCATCGGGTAATGGCAAAGTCACCCAGTCAACGATGGGCGGGAAACAACAATTTGGCATTGAAATTGAATTGATGTTGCAAGCTTAAATCGAAATCACTTTATTATTTCGCTCGACCAGGAGTTTCAATCGATCCGCATTCGAGTTGGGCAAATGGAAAAGGGCTTTTAGGACTCTTCAGCATGGTAAACGCAAGTTCGAGCCCCGATCAGCTTTGCAAACTGCTCTGTGGTTACCATATTTTCAGGGCATCAGGGGATTATTCGGGGGTATACTTTATTGCACCGCTGTGAAATATGTATTCCAAATTGACCACCGAATATAATTCATCATTCATGTGTCCAAACTGACACGTCTGTGGCCGCAAACAAAAATGAAATTCACTTTGTTTGCGGTTTGCCAATTGTATAAAGTAAGCTTTCGTTTTATTTGCTATGCTCTTTGCTTAACCATTTTTTGTATACCCCCCATTTTTTTTTCTATTTTTGATTGGGTTTCCCGCTTTGTGGTATGAAATATTCAGGGTGCGCATTTTGTATGGGCCTAGAATTAATCGGGAAAATATGCGACCAAGTGGAAATTTTTGTAATCATCGCGGTTGGCAGTCGATTAGCAGGATATTCAGGTGGGGCTGGGTTAGCTATCGCAGCTAGGCTAATAACTCGCGTTGGCTGGCATTAAAAATTTATACAATTTTAATTTTTAAATAGGCTAAGGCTCGGGCTAAAGGCAACTTGTGTGGAGGGAAATCCGCTGGCCCCCGCCCACTTACTTGCCTCCCCTTGGCCACTGAAGCCACTCGAAGCCGTATAAATCCAAGATTGTGGCCGCCAACTTGTCGCATATGGGATTGTGTGTGTAAGAGTGTGCGAGTGTGTGGGCTTGAGTCCTTGTGTATGCTCCTCGGGATGTGTGTGAGTGTGAGTGTGAGTGTGTGCGGTTGCTATCTTGACTTCATCCTTGACTGGCAACTGGGGGCTGGTCGCTTCTCGCTTCTCTGGCTTTGACTGTAATTGAAGCAAAATGAAAATCTTTTATTCATGAGGCTATAAAATTGCCCAATTTTCAGGCCATTAGCAAAATTTACGCCTTTTTCTCTGCACGCAGCGCATAGTGGCCATTAAATACAGTCGCCTGCATAAGTATGCATGCCATGACTCCATCCATGGGCGTTTAGATTTCATTTCCCACTCATCGCGTCTGATGGTTGGGTTTGTTTCTTCCTTTTTTCCCTCATTTTTTTCGGTTTCTATTTTTAAGTAGGACACACCTCTCAGCCGCCGAGCATCATCAACATCATCTAGCTCATCTCATTTGCCTGGCACAACGCGGCGTATGCTTGATTTCTGTCTTGCTGCCTCTTGACAGGACCTCCAACGACGTCATCGCCTTAATCCTATTAGGCCCGCCTCGCTTGTATCGAAAGCAGCTTAGACATGTCAACGTTGTAATTAAAAGCAGTTGAAAACATCAGACTCTGTCGTCTCTTCTCGTCTTGGACCGAAAATGCTGCCAAGTCACGCGTTTCCTGTCGGCTTTCCCAGCTGGAAATACTCAGCCATACTCGGCCTGCCGCTGCCTGCGAGCCCTCTTTTCTGGCCAATTAATATGTTAATTTTATGGTCAAGTGCCGCTCTCATTGAGAGTAATTAAAGTGCAGCCAACGAGCTGTGGGAGCCAGTGTTTTCGTTTCACTAATTAGTTTGTTCTTAGAAACATATTTGCATTGGTTTTGCTCTGATTGTTTTTGCCCTCAAAAGTATACTATGCTGTGCCTCGTGCAGGCTGAGATTAACCGATTAATCCGTTTGCAATTAAAACGGCGCTGGGCGTGGCAATCGCTGCGTTGGCAATTAATCCAGCTTTGTCTGAACTTGACATTCCGGCGAATGGATAATACCCAATAGATTTTCAATTTCAATTTTCCAGCTATTGAGTTGGCACACACGCCGCGGCAGCCTCCTTCTTCGTCGCATTTGTGTTTTTACGGGAGTGCATGTGGCTCACACCCCTCAGTCTGCCTTTCCATTCAGTCTGGGCCTACAGCTCGGAGCAGTGTCAGCGGTTTATAGTCCTTTGATTCCAGGAAAGCTGCAGCATAGCAGAGAAAAAACAGATCAATATCCGGTCGATTTTGAAATGTGAAATCAAATTTACGTGTACAAAAGATGAATTTGAGAAAAGTTTAAGCAGTGTTATGTTGCCTTTAAAGGTGTCTAGAAGTATGCTACAATATGTTTCTAAAATATTTAGTAAGTGTCAGAAAGTATGCAACATTATTTTTATATTACATATAAAATTATACAAATCACGGAGGCGTTTAAAAACAGGAGGCATTACATTTTTAAAATTATTTTAAAGCTGTCTAAAAGTATGCAATAATATTTTTACACCGTAAATCCAATAGATTTATTCGGGCAAACGTAAAATGCACCGTACTGAATACATTTTCCTTTCCGTGTGCGGTTTGCATCTGTTTCAGTTTCACTTTAATCGAATTTTCCGGCCCCCGAAACCAATAGCTTTTCAATCCCTCTCAATCTCGACTTCGTTTAGCCACATTAGGTATTCACACACGGCTGGGGCCACGCCCAGATATATTACTTATAAATAAACAGCCGCAGGCCTTCACAGCAGACACTTTGGTCAGCTCGGGTTTAATAAATATTTATGAAATCCCCCGAGCTGGCGATCTGCAGGCGATTCCTGTGCACCGGTTAGTTAGCAACCGATGTAATCCGGCCATCCTGCCACATCCCAAACACATCCCGACACATCCCCACACGTAAGCTTAAATTATATTCAATTCAGTTAGAAATCAAACAACAATGGACAGGCGTAGCATTCGCCATGGCCATGTTCAACATGCAAACAAATGGTCGAAAAAAAAATGTTTGTTCACACACAAACAGGACACACTCAAAGCGGAAGTATATAGGGGCATTTAAATATGCAAAGGAAGTGTGCACTTAATTTGTGCCATCCTTGTTGTTTGCCCTTGCCTCCACTAGTTGTCATCCTGGCCGCCGCCGCTGCTGCTTTTGCTTTTGTTTGTGTGGCCAAAAGAGGGAGGAAAAAAAATAGAAATCCAAAAAAAGGAGCAGGAAAATAGCAGATGAGCAGCGAAGGGCCAAGCGCTGATCTGACCAAAGAGCACAATATTCCAGCTCAAACACAAATCCCAACTAATGTGGGCCAAAAACTTTTGCGTGCCCACATGGGCCAGCTGACTCTGTTGACTGTTGAGTGGACGGACAGGACATTCCGGACAGAAAGGACATTCTGGACACTGGACACTGGACATTCCGGACAACTGGACCCGCGGACAGCTTTGGTGGTTAGAATGCTGGCCGTGGCCCGTTGGCCATGTGCCATGTTCCATGGAGAAAAGTTATCAGCGTTTCGCAGCAGAACGCCCGCCCACCCCCTTTTCCATCTGACAGTTTTAATTGCCTTGAATGTTTGCAAATTTCTTACCATTGGGGAGGGGGCGAAAATCGTTGTAGCCTGCGGTTGGCGAGACAGACAGACGCCGTCGGCGCTGCTCGAGGATCTTGAGCTGGCCCTCCGCCCCCCCAAAAACTTTATTTTCATACTAAATGCTATTGCAAAAGTTTTCAGATACATGCTCTAGATGAAGTGACTTACAATGCGGGGAAAAGGCAAATTAGCAGCACCAGCAGCAGCTGCACTTGGTCATCAAATCAAGGGTAAGTATACCCCCAATCGCGTTCATTTAACAACATCACTAGTTAAATTCTGGCATTTTCTCTGACGCACTGCGTCACTGGGGATCATTAGAAATTATTGATTGACTGGCTGGCAAACAAGCTGCTTCTTTCCTCTGCCATGCTATCTTTTCCCATGCCTTTCCGTAGATAATTCTATTGTTTTTCTGCCACAAACCGCATGCATCAGGGGCCTGAGTTTGGTGTCGGTGTCCCTGCTGCAGTGGCAAGCTCATCAGAATGCCAGCCAGAGCGGCAGCATCATCATCGCTTCGCTCTGACTTTGGTTTATTGATTTCACAATGCAGCAGGATGGCAGACACACCCCTAACTATACCCCTAACCATAGCCCCCACATATAAGCATTTCAACCCCCCAACATCATGTGAGCAAGGACACATGTCGAGCACCTTGCGGTTTATCCTGTTCCCAGGACCTCGCCGATGTGACTCCAATCCACAAGCTTATTACCTTGCACAAACGTTGTTTAAATTACCGACTACTGCCGGGCTCCACAGCTCGAGGGCAATGTAATTAAGTTTTAATCAAACTTTAAGGCATTGCTCATCCGCCGTGTATGCCCGAGCAGCCCGCTGAACAGCAGGGCAGGAAAACAAAAATAAATGGCACCGTGAGATGGGGCGGGCAGAAGACAAATGTTTGATCATTATTACGCTACCATAAATAAGGCCAGACAGGGACGGAGAGTAAACCCAGACTGGATGGCGAATTCCAGCACCTTTGGCCAGCTGAAAAGCGTAAATGATGATGGCCAAGACACGGGGGGGCCTTTGGCCCAAAGGACCACCGCTGAATAACTGCGATTAAAGCGAGCAACAAAACAATTATTGAGGATTTAATTGCTCGACAGAATGTAATTAAGCAAAGGTAGCACGTTTCACGGACCGTTTTCAACCCACTCCCGAGATTTCCGTAGATAAACCACAGGAGCTCTCCATCTCAGAGTGTTTTCAATGTGGTCTCTGTGTGTGGATCCGAGGGCATTAAATGCAGAGCCTGTGCCATCCCACTATCCATATGACATTCTGGCAACCGTAATCGACTGAAGAGGCCTATTAAAGCCAGCCAGCCAGTCAGGCAGCCAGCCAGGCAGGCAGCTAGTCTTGAAAATCACTTTGGCTGACGCATTGGCAACAGCTCCTGGCACTTGCTTCCGGTCGAAAATGCCTTTGCCCAGTTGAAAACTTTCGAGCAAGTTTCAATTTATTAACGAAATAAAATGCAGATAAATGTTGAGGGAGCGGATAGAGGGTGGCTATAAGGAGGCCGGCGGAAACGCCATAAGCCGCAGTCGGTGTCAAAACTTTTGATGGCCTCGTCAAGTTTCCGGCGAGTTCAAAGTTCACCTGTTAAGTCGGAATAGATATGCAGCCCACCGCAATATTCTACCCGGCCCGGCCTTTATTTTCGCCATTTTCTAGTGTTGTTTCTATATTGGCCAGTTGCGGGGCGTTAGGCATCAATGACAGCGAAATTGCGGAATTTTATTTGTTACGCGCCCGCGATTTTCAATGCAATTCTCACTACTCACAGGCCGGGGAACATGCAGCAATACACAACAGTATACCGGGCAGCATTCAGCAGACACAGAAGCACATGCAATCGCGTTTCATTGCATATATCTGTCTGCGCTGTGAATTGAAATTTTTTCAGCGCCCCGCCGTTCTATTTATTTGCAGGTTTTTTTCCCCCATTTTTTTCCCCAAACGGTCGTCGGAGCTCCAAAGTCAGGAACGAACATATTGGACTGAGCGAGCAGGATCAAGGCTGCAGGCGGCAATAATGCTCCGTGTTTGCCAACACGGTCAGATGGCCAAATTGCTGCTGAGCCACATTCCAGACTCGAGTTCAAAGCGGGATTTTAAGCAGTTGAATAATCCTGCGTGAGTCTTGAGATCTTCCTTAAAAATTTGTGTTTATAAGTGAATTTAAAAAAAATATAAATGAAATTACTCTTTTTAAGGATCAGAACTTGGCAAAATAAATCTTAATATTAAACTATTGCTTACACGTTACTCAGCGAAAGGAAGTGCGAGGGAGATGGAGATATGCATGCAGCAAGTTTGCTGTTTTCGAGTTGGCAACTCTATTTGCTTATAACTTTTTAATGAACGGTCCAATTAAGTAATTATTTTTGCATTTAGTTGGGTATTGAAAGTCACATCAAAATCCTGATTGAATTTTAAAGGTATTTGTTATCAGTGTAAGATTTGTAAAATCCTCTATCATTTGGAAATATTTGTCACAAGGGATTCATAAACAAATGTGCATTAAAAGCCTATAAGTGCCACTCAAAGCATATCCCATAAATTTCGATTCAGAATATTTGGGTACTGGCTTTCACTTAGAGCACTTTCACATTCCGACGACTCAGGAAATCGGTTTACCCGGCCTGCAGACAATTTACATGTGCAGCCAAAGGATTCGCGTCGGAATGTCCTTGATAGACAGCCGTCTGTCGGTTCGTCTGTTTGTGCAACTGTTTTGGGTGACGCCGCTTGCATAGGAATGAGCAATGAGTTGGCAAAGTTTTTCGATTAAAGTTCATAATTACACTTACGAGTGCCAGCAATGCCCGCCGCTGCTCACTCACATATGTTGATTGCCAAAGTAGTTTTAATTAAAAATCTTTAGCAAATCGGATGCAATGCTATTTTTGACCCGGCAAAAGCTTTCAAAATTCCAACATCTACGTACGCAGACACGGCGCCATCTAAACAGTATATCTACATGGGGATATCAGATGTATATACACTCCGACTGACATTGCATTGATGGCTCTACTTTGGCTTTTTGCAGCCGAGTTCTACCCCCAACACACGCATTTATTTCAATTCCTGCGACTGTTTAGCCATTCTTTTCCATCCCAGACAGGATGTCTCCATGTGAGTGGGTGGGTGGCGAGTCTCGAACTTGCTTGAATGACTCAAATATTTTAAATGTCTTTGTCTGACTGACTGACTCGGTAACTGGCTCAGTGCGTTGTCAATCATGTGCATCGCTGGCTTTACGGCTCTCGATGCCATCGGGATGTCAGCCACAATGGCAAATAGCGAATGCGGAAAATGGTAAATGGAAAATGGAAAAACTCCGTAAATACTTTGTCTAACTGATAAGCACAGCTATCTGCTCGTGTTCATCTCGGTGTAGTTTATGGCTCTATTAGGCCATTTGTTTGCCTTCCTTCAATTTGTGGCGAGGGGGCTCTGGAAAATTATTTAACATGCAAGGCAAGCGTGCTTGCCGCCTGTTTGTTTGTCGTGTCAGCGTTTGACATCCGATTAAACAGCTGAAAGTTGTTTTATTTGCTCGAGTGCAACAAGTTTGGAAAGCTCTCTTTTTTAATATTTCATTTCCCGCGGCTATTTTATTTAATTTAAATTTTCAGCAGAATTTCACAGGGTTCAGTGAGGGGATGTAATGAAAACAGTGAAAAATGTCAACATAGGCATAATAAACTTTTAAAAATGTGGCCAAATAATAACACTGTTATTTCGTTTAAATTATAAGAAATTTAACATACATTAAAGTATATTCTTTTTCCATTTTAAATGCAACCGCAGTTAAAAATGTTTGTCAAAACAAAATGAATAACTAGTCACTCACTTTAAATGTTTAACAATTATAAGAAATTTAAACATACTAATTGAATTTCTTTGTCCATTTTACAACCAATGTGTATACAACCAATGTGTATGTCACCCCTTATTAAAAACATTGAAGTGCCTTGGGCAGAACACTTAAATATAAATAACTGACTCAAAGACTCTGAGGCTTAATTTAATTGTTTTTTCAAGCATTTCTCAAAACATTTCTCGCCTAATCGAGTGGCAATCAGCTAAATGTCTTGTTACCACAATATACTTTTACTGCGTTTATGTTTGTTTCGCAACAACAAAGAAGTCAAAGACACACACACACACACACACAGATTACATACCTTTCTTTGTTATATTTTATTTCTGTTTTGTAAACACAATCTTGTCAACATATTAAGATAATACCTTTTTAATCCTTGGCCGACCCAAGGTCATGGCTACGGTTAAAAAAGTGAGCGCTTGAGCTGCGTTCACCTGCCAGCCATTTATCCCTTTTGGCTGGCTGGCCATAAAAACCCTTTTATAATTATGATGACAATAAACAAGGCGACTGCCGAGTCTCGTCGAGCAGCGCATCGCATCCCGTCCAGTCAGCCATCCAGCCAGTCAACAATTGTTCCCTTGTCTTCTGGCTGAGATGGGATGGAAATGGGTAAGGTATGGTGTGGTTTGGCATGGGAGATGGGGGTTTTTGGGACGACGACTTTTATTAGCTACTTTGCCACGGCTTTGTTACACCTTTCATTATGAATCCCGGGGCGGGGAGAGGGGGGGCTTGGGCTCTGCCTCAACAATGAACCGAGGACCAAGGATATTTCAATTTAGCAGCTCAAACAGTCGCCACTTTGACGTTCGGCTGTTTTGTCTTCCTCTCGCGCTGGGGTAAAAGGCCGGGAGGCAACAGGCGTTTTTCCTGTGTTTCCCATGGAATGCCAGAATGCCAGACGTAAATATTTATGCGGCACAATGCCGAGAGCCAAAGGTGACGATGTCAGCTTTTTAACAGCTGCGGAATTTGCTGGCTGTCTTTGTCTGTCGCCGGCAATCTCAACTAATCTGCGGTTGTCGTAAAATGTAAGGAGTTTTGGGGGATTTTCGGGGGGCGGGCCAAATATATATCTCGGCAATAAATGAATGACATGCCAGCCAGAATAGCCGAGCAGTTCATCAATCATACCAGATACTCTTATCGCCCTGAAGTGTACGGCTTTGGCGTGGACTCTTGGCCTATGAATAGGGATAGCTGGATATCGAGGGGATTATATTATATGCGGTTCCGCTCGAGTCGCTTTTTAATTGTTTCCACTGCCTGGGCGAGTTCATTTTTCATAAGGACCCGTGTACCGAATAAACTTTAAAGAACCCCAAGACATCGAATGGCGCCAAGGGGTCTGGGTCTTTGGGTTCTGCGGAGTCTGCCATGGCGCAGCTTTAAAGAGATCATCAATCTTGTTTAATGGTTGTCCGCACGATTGAATTATTACATGTGTCAGCTGCGCGTGAGTTATTGATATTACGTAACAAATGAAGAAAGCGCTCGAATAAAAATCAACCATCAAATATCGTCGCAGACACATAAAGATGTATACTTCAATTGCAGTAAATTGCTTTGAAGCACTAGCGTTTGATGCACAAAAAAAAATTTGCTGATCATAGAAAAAATAGTTAATATATATGTTAAAAAACTTTAAATACTTATTTACAAATAGCGTGTAATAGAATATTGTTTGTAGGTACCATTCACATTTTAACTCATTTCCAAGCTTTAAAAAATGTGAAAAAATACCTTCTCCACACTCAATCATTTCCATCGTAAAACGATACGAAAAATGGGTTATTAACGAAAATGTCAGCAAATATCCAATCATAAAGGAGGTAATTTTTGTGCATTTTTTTAAAGTACTTCCCCCTGTCATATCAGCAACATTTTCCACTGCTTTTCCCACCAGAGTGAGCAACCAGTTGCATGTCCTTTTTCCCGCAATCCTGCCCAGCAGGTGACGGCAAATTTCAAGCATTTTAAGCCGCCAAACAAAAACGAATCACCCGAAATTGCTGCGAGTACAACATGGCATATAAAATCGATGGGCTGCCCAACAACGAGCAGCCGATAAAATAAGCACAAAAAAGAAAAATAGAATTCCGACGTGATTTGCATATACTTATTTACTTGTAGCGCGAAAGACAAAATAAAAACGATGAAAACGTTGAGGAAAAAGCGAATTGAGCTGCCGACGTGAATCTGGTACAAAAAAAAGGGAATCCAGTTCGAACAGGGCGAGAGGAGTTCCTCTTCAAAGGATGTACTCTTGAGGGCGACTTTGATTGCCGAATGCAATTCGGCTGCGGAATGTTAATATCATATAGTCAGAAGTCGTGAAAGACAATTTCATTTGATGGAATTTTCAATTGAAATATTACAACGTTGATTAAATTAACAGTTTTCTCGGTATGTTTATTCAAGGCAGCCGGTATACTTAAGCAAGTCACGTGCGCGTTGTAAGCCCCCCCCCCCAACTTAGCCGAGCCATCAGGGGAAAATCTTAAATTGTCATTTCATATTTTTGGTATTATCCCTGGCCAGGCCAATGACTTTAAGCCCGGTGCGGTGGCTTGATTATGCAATTTTTGGCAAGGAGACAACCGCAGGGGCGGCAGTAGTGACAAAAGCATATTTATGGTGCGGTTGCCATGTAATGTTTATTTATGCTACATCAAACTGTGGCCATAAACTGCACTCCATGTTGGCCAGGAATTTGCATAATGCAAATGAAGTTCCAGCCGGAATCGAGTACGGTGCAAATAAGTTGGTCTGAGCCGAGAATTCCAGTGCGTAAGTTTTAATTGAGCCGGGCACAGTTAATAATTGATGCATTAATGCGAAATACCGGGCCAACAGCAACAGGCCAAAGTCCTTTCACTTGTTTGCACTTGGCCAACAGCAATAAAACAACAACAACAACATGGTAATGCATGAAAAGCGGAGAAAGCTGGAAAGCGATGTGAAGGCGTAAACAATGGAGTGAAAGGTGAAAGGACCGGCAGGGCATGGAGGGGAAGGGGCAGGCGAGGAAGGACTTTACCTTTCGGATAGAGGATGGGTGACAAGCATTTGAAGCATGTCACAAAAAATTTCATTTCACCCAGCCTCCTTGGGGGTCCTTTGCATCCTTCGTCCCGCGTGGTGTCGGCTTTTATTTTAGCTTAAAGCTGAAAATAACATTGAATGAAATAGCCCGTTTTCCTTGTTGATGTTTTTCGCCCGTGCTTTGTTTGGTTTTGTCTTTCCTTGCCATCGTTTCGATGCTTTTTATACCGAGTGTATGGGGGTTGTATGAGATCGAGAATGAAATTTTAAATTTGGAAACAAGCTATTAAATAATATTTTTAAATTTTTGTTTTATTTGTTTTTTTTTTTATATTTATCTAGCACAATCTTTTAATTTTTTTAGAACTTCGGTTTTATTTTATTTTAGGTTTTTTTTAACAAACCTCCCGCTGTTAGTGCAAATGGTAATTTTATTTTTTAATTCTAGCTACTATTTTAAATTATTATATTACAATTTAAAATTCTAAACAAAATTTGTAATTATTTTTTGTCTAGGTAATTATATTTTTGCTGCCGAAGTAATTACTGGACATTCCTTAGTCGGGAGACTTATTAGGTATAATTTTTTCCCTCTTTCTATATACTGTCCCTGCACATTTTATCACTCATTCGCCTTCCCTCTTCGCCTCCGAAGGCGCGCTAAACGCTTTGGGGCGTGGCACCGATGCTGACGCTTTTCCCGGCGCCGGTGTAAAACAGCATGAAAACTCAGTCACAACCAGTGCAAAAACATTTTGACACTAATTTCATTTTGTATAGAGAAAAACAGGCACGAGTCTCTCTTTCTCCGCTGCCTCTATATATATTTGACTCTCCTTTTTTGGGGATGCCTTGCTGGCGTCAAAGGATTTTCCGGGTATGAGGCAAACAAAAAAAAAAAGGTTTAAATAGAAATAGAATAGAAATGTAGACAACGCAAAATGGGAGAAAATGGAAAACACATTGCCACGAGGGACGCTCTCCAACCCTCGAAACCCCTGGGGGGTCGTGTCTTTGAAGTTGGCTTGCCAGTGATTTGCTAAATAAAAATTTATGCGGCATGCTAATTGAAATGCCACACACACACACACAAAATAACTTTCAATTCGCCCCGAAATGCCGTTTCGCATGAGCTTTATAATTAACATAATTTTCGCAGGCTCTCAACACTTTCACACCTGTGCTGAAAATGCTGAAAATGGTTAAACAGGTAGCAGGATGTATTCGCAGGGGACATTTAACGCTTCGTTTGGGCCTGCTGGCAGAGAAATTAACTGCCGTGAAAACATTTAACATTTATCAGCAAGAAGCCAAAAAAAGGTGCTACAACAAAGGGCAATGTTTCGAAATGTACAAGGAAAACGGCGGCCTAGCTTCACATCGAATGCGGAATGCTCTCGAGCCGCACTTGAACTATGTACCATCAAGGATAATTCCCTGAAAAACCCACTTGATGAGGATCAAGGCTCCATTTAATTGCTTTAGCACCGACACACCCATGTTGAGGGGATATTCGAGACAAGTCCGGAGGCAGTGGCAATGGCAATCCATTGCAATCCAACAAAATGCCAGATAAAGGGCGCCTGCCGAGGGCCGGCAAAAAAGGCAATTGCAAGTGACATTAAAAGGTCCGCCGAGAGTCCCCAGAGCTCTTAGCCAAGTTCCCCCGGAAAAGCCCAGACCCTGCAGCTCGTATTGCCAAGAATCGCAGACAAAGAGCTGGCCATAAAACAGTTGGCAAGACACAGTTGGGGCGTAGGCAAATCGCTAGCCTCGTGAGAACTTGGTTAATTTTCAATTTGTTGCTGGTTGCTGGAACAGAAAAAAAACCGTAAAAGCAGCCTAAAAGTTAAGGCAGCAAATGAGTTGAGCCATAAAAAGTTTACCTACTGCTTTTCAATTCCAGCCAGGACGCACATAGCTACACAGCACGCACAATTTGCCAAAGGAAACATAAATAGTAGCAACAGCAAACATATGTATGCTAAATGAGCTGGAGAAATGGGGGGTGGGGCAGGGAGAATCCAGGGGAAAGGGGGCCCGAATTCCAGGACATACGGCCAGGGAAATGTAACTGAGAAAATGAAGTCATGTGCTCACCTGCTCAATGCATTTCGTGTTCATTTGTATTGTTGTCGTTCCTATTATCACAGCAACAGCAAGGGATAACATCACCGATGGCGGCGTGTCTATCGATGCTGCATGGGCATATAGACCAGATATACCCCCAGATACCCTTCGGATACCCCGCACTACATTTGTTTCCCTGTATGTGTGTAAACATGATTGGAAATTCGATCACAGCTGCACACGTAGAGCACATAAATCAGCCCCTGAGTCGAGTGGGTTTCCAGCCTTCGAGGCACTCGGGTATCCCAAAGATACACCCCAGGGCCGGGGATATTCCATGTGCGTGTGTTGGCCTGCTCCTTTGTCGTCCTGCGTCCTGTGTCCTGTGTCCCGTGTCCTGTGTGTAACACCCACATTGATATGCAAACGCTCTGTCGCCCGCTGTGTGTGCGTAAATTAACTGACCAAGTCCATGTCCATGTCCTTGTCGATGTCCACCGATGTCCCGTGTGCTGGCGATGCAACAATTGATTGTTGCATTTAAGTTTTAAAACCACAAAATGAATTTATCTGCCTCACCGCTGGCCGGCAAATGACACTGGATTAATATAATTTAAGGTCTCGGCCCCCCAAAAAGGCAGCAAGAAAAATCTATAACTTAATTAAGAGTCGAAACAATAAGACCTAAATATGGCAAACAATAGTCGTAAATGATGGCCCTTTGTGCGAAATGTGCTTGGTAAGTGGAAGGAAGGCTAGCCGGACATTTAGTGGGGGCACGCTGGGAGATATATGCGTCCTTAGTATTTCCTGAATTTCAAAATGTAAAACATAAATAAAGTTAAATTGGCCATGCACACTGTTGTTGCCTACATCACGAGCATTACATAACCAACTAAAGGGAACAAGCATGCAAAATATATGGCAGGGCAAACGACTACAAGTTACCCTAAATGTGTCAGTGTTAATAGGAAGTGGAGCTTAGAGAGATTTGCATAGCCACATCAAATATACAAAATTAATCTTTCATCAAAATTAAAAAAAAGAAAAACAAACAAATCTTGCTCATATAGTTTTCAAAATAATATTATGGCGACAGAGATTATCTTGTTTGTTTTCTCCTTTGTGACCGACATCATTGAATATATTTATCGTGCAAAAAATTGGTGACTTAATTATTAATCCTGACCCAGAGTGGCTGTGGATTTTTGAAGTGCTTTTTCCTGATTTCATTACAATAATCCTTTTCGAAACAACCAACAAAGAAACACAATATGCCCGACAAATGCTGCGAATATCAAAAAAATACGCTGCATGCTTTTTAGGCTGACACTTCGTTTTTATATCCACATAAAAATGCTAGATGAAAATTGTTTTTATTTTTAAACAAAAAGGCGTAGAAAAAGGCAGCGAATACAGACGCGAAATAACAACTTTGGTTGATTATTTTGATGAGCCTGGCGCGCATAAGCACAGAACAGTGAACATGGCCCCAACAATCAGTCGCACATAAAACAGCGAGCGCATACCAGAGGGGCACATGTCAATGACTAGAATCGGGGGCTCTTCGGGATCTGGTGCCGGGGTGATGGGCTACGGGATATGGCCTGGCTGCCAAATTGGCATATTTGCCATAGAAGCAAAGAGCAATTCATTCATTTGCCGCAGACAAACAATCTCGGCCGAAATAAGCGTACAGCACATACAGATAAATACGCATATGAATGCGCGTATTACCGAATGTTTAAAGGAGCCCAGAGGGTACACAGGGAGAAAAGCATGGTGTGATATGGTATAGGGGTCAATTTGATTGTTTTACGTATAATTCTGGGTCAGATGATCATTTTTATATATTTAGAATAATAACAAAACTAATGGAATACATTCAAAACTATCTGGTTATTGAGATATGTAACATTATGATCAAATCAGGTAAGTAAAGTTTAAAATATTATCAGAATTTATAAAGAAAAATAATACTATTACTACTATTCTACTATTACTACTATTATTACCATTACTACTATTACTACTATGACTACTATTACTACTACCACTTATACTACTTTACTACTAATACTACTTTTATTTTACTTTTTAATTGTTATCTTTAAAGTAAGATGTTCAACTTGATGATTTTCGTTGATATTATACCAAAATCACAACTATACAACTATAAATAGTATTTATTCCTTTAAAAAATTATGCTAATAAATTTTAAGATTAATTTTACCAGAAACTTCATATATTTTTGTCGCATCTTTTGATGTTTTGATCCACACTTTTGTGACTTATCAAAAACTTAAAAAAAAGTAATCAAGTGTTACTTTCAGTGCAGGCTGAGAGGGGTGATGGCTGAGAGGGTGGCGGCTGGTAGGCGTTGCTGCCGGCGACGCCAATGCCACAAACAGCGACATATTTTCAAATCAGTGCAAAATGGTAACTTCCGCTCGTTAAGCAAGTGAAAAATTAACTCTCGGCCGTAATTTGCTTATGCCTGAATGTATGGGTATGGATGGTGGGGTGCGGTATGGGGGCTTTTTGGGGATCGGATCGGGACAAAGACGAGGGCGTTTCGAGCTGACAATGATGCGGCTTATGTGGTGGCGGCAGCGGCGGCAGCGGCGGCAACGTCGATGGCGACGACAACAACAATAATACCGCTGGCGCCATAGTGCGCGTCTGGGCAGTAAATAAAAATAATTGCCTTCTGCTTCACTTCGCCTTTCGTCCTTTTCGACAGTGCGTGCGTATGGGTGGGCTGTGCGTGTGTGTTGGCCATAAAAGCGTCTACATTATGAAGAAGCGGCTTAAAACTCACGCATGCCCGCAGTAGTTGTAGTTGCTCCCTCAGTGGGCCAAGTTTGCCATTCTGTAATAAATGATTACTCTTGCGTCGACTTTTTGTACTCAGTGAGAGTGGGACAAATGGGTATATTGGGCTGTTGAAGAGGTATGTAACAGGAGGCGAGAAACCAGAACTAAGAGAAGATTAAATTTAAGACATGTCAGTTCTCTAAATCAACTTTATATTAATCAGTGGTTAAGATGATCAGCAATAAATTTTCCATGGTTGTATGATAAGGGTTTATATGTTATATATTATTTAGAAAAGGAACCAAATATAATTCTAAATATCTTTTTTAAGTCCCCTAAGTACCAGGTATCCCAAAGCCCTAAAGTTATAATCCCATGTTCCTTCTTATACTTTTTTTTCTTTGTTCGTTTTGTGTGTCAAATGGCACACAATGCCTCACTCACTCACATGTGAGTCCGTTTTTACTGTTAAATGAAACACGTGCCAAGGAAGCAATTTCTGTGCAATCTATGACACAGGCGGCCCTTCGATCCTTGGAGCCTCCGGCTCTTTGGTCACTTTGGCGCATTTAAAACGCCACGGGCCCCGAATCGAATCGAATATAACCATGGCCATATAGGCGATAGTTCAGTGCGGCTGAGCCAGCTCGGAGCTTTCAATTTGGCTGGCCAGTTCCGATGCCTTTGGTTTTATTTTTCGTCCACCCTTCCGATCCATTGAAATTGCCTGCCGGTTTGCCGGCCAGTTCGGAGCCAGGTAACCGGGTTCAGAGGATTCGGGCCTGGGCTCTCCCCATCAACTGAAGTTAATATTTGGCCTGGTCAGGTGCACAGCGGCATTGATTGCCACTGCTGATGGAAATGAGCTGGCTTTTATTGCGGATTTTTTTTAGAGCCGCTCTCCATTCTAAGGGCTTCAATTAGATCCACAACAACACAAGAGGAGGTGGCAGCAAACATTTCCCATTTCTTCATTTCTGTTGCTTTATTTTAGTAGACTTTATTTTTCCTGCATTGTGCTATGTAGCTGGCAGGGAAAAATTTATGCAAGTTCTTGGCACGCTTTTGCAAGAATTCTCATTATTTTCTCAAGATTATGATTTCATAAAAATTATGTGCCGAGCGGACGGCCAACGGATACTTGGACTATCCGGACTCGGCTTGGGAAAATGACCCTCGGACATGCACACACACACACACACATGTACGTTGGGGAAAATAAACACACACACACACAGTTACACACAGACTGGCACACACACGTAGCCGCCTCGTACACACACACACAAGTGCTGCTAAAGTTTTTCTATAAAATGGAAATATTAATTTCCGAGCAAGAAATTTGTTATTTCCGCGACGCCTGCGCCAATACGATGGGTGGCTTTTGCTGGGAGGCGGATGCTGAAATTTTAATACGATAATAAATGACTGTTGCCCGCGCCGTACGCCCCCCTGATATGCCTCCTCACCGCCATGGTGCACTTGCATGTACTTAAAATTTGAGTAATAAATTTGTGTGCTGCAACTTTGGCCCGAGCTATGTTCGACCTCTAGACGAGCCCTGAGAAGTGGGCAACGAAAGTTTGGCAACCAAATTAAATTCCAACCGGACACACATACTAACTAGGCCTCGGGCGCTGGTCCTTAAAGTGCAGCAGAGAGTCCTGGTCTCTGGCTGGGTGACTCTTGAACATGTACATCATTAAATGGATCTGAGACAACGCATAATTGCTACAGGCTCTGGTTTCCCTCCAGCCGTGTTTCCACGTGTGTCCATGTGTCCAGTTGCCAACACTGCTTACCATAAGTGTGAATTCATTTGGTTAATTAGAACGGGATTGTTGGATTACACTGCCTGCTTTGGTGCGAAACCTCACGGCGTCTTAGTTTCGGTGTGTGATTGTGGGCTGCACTGGGAAAAAACTAGAGGGAATTATACAACTGGTTTTCTGATAACAATTAAATGCAAATTGTGAATTAAATAAAGTGCACTATTTGTAGACTAAAATACTCAGACTAATAATATATAATACTAAGACCAAAAGACTAATTTGCCTAAACAAACTTATTTTAATTATTATTAATCGTGTGGCACCTCACAAATCACTTTCAAATTTCATTTAAAGTGTCTGAAAGTATGCAACAATATAATTTAAATTCAAAATAGGATATTTATTGCATAATTTTTGGCACTTTACATTACATTTAAAAGTAAAAAACCTCTTGACTTAATTGGCACTCCCTTATTCATAACATTTTTATAAAAATTGCGAAACTTAAGATTATTTGTATTCTTAACCTTTTGAAATAAAATACTTTACTTGAGCAAAACACCCATTTTCTTTGAGTGCATTTCAGGGTGGTGTGTGGTGAAATTTTGGGACTCAGTCCTCTCTGGGCGTTTTGGCGCTTGAACAGCTTGAAATGGACTGCGGTCACCAAATGCTGCTGCTTCTACTGCTTCGCCTTCTTCTTACGGCTCCATCTTGAGTTTCCATGATTTAGGTTCGGGAAACACTTGGCCATTACTAATGAGGTATCCGCCTACACCTGGCCACTCTGCGTCATTAAACCTGAAACAACGTCAACCAGCCGGGGACTGAAAGTTGGCTAATGTGACAACAAATGCGTGACAAACAAGTGAACAGCCGTCATTTACCCAACTAAATTGTAAATATTTTGAACGTTCTGCAACGAGAGAGTTGCAAAACATAAACAGAAATGGGGGGAAAAAAATAAAAATGAACGAAAATTGAATGTTTTTGTTGTGTGGCCAGGCAACTGGGCAAACTTTATGGCCACAAACACAACAAATTACAAGTACAACATTTGGCAACAACAGCAGCAACAACAACATAAAGTTTGTCATGCAAACAAGCCAGGTGAAACGCTGCTTTCCCTGGGAAAAAACCGGGGAGCGTTGAAAGTGCTAGAAAAGTGCGCTGATTTACATGTTGGCCAAGGACTCCTCTCACGGCCACTAAATTAGAAGTTACTCTGATGCTGATTTCCAGCAGCAAAAGTGTGGCGAATGGCGAATGGCGAATGGGAAATAGGAAATGCAGGACGGCGAGTGGCGAGCAGGAAGAAGGAGGCGCTTCCATTTTATCTCAATTAAAAGTTGTCCTTCAGCATGTCAGCAGGAGGCGGGAGCGAAGCAGCGCTGTTGGCCACTTGAAAGTTTATGCCTTATGAGCCGCAAATGGCCACAGGACACGAACAGGAACACGGCACCAGGCGCCTTCTACGGGGCTCATAATAAAGACACACGGACAAGGCAGCAGGAAATCAGTACACAGGAAAAATAGAGGTTTAAAATTGGTCACAGTTATTTAAGTGTTCCCAAGTCTATTTAATCACAAGTCTGAGGGGTCTAACTATAATTTTTAGAATAGTTTATATTCTTAAATATTTGCAGTTTTAATAATATTTAAAGGAAGCATAATAAAGAAGTGTACAAATAAACGTATCCTCAGAGTATGCCAATTATATTTTTTATTGTCTAACATTTTAATTAAATACAAAATATTTTTGTAATAAAAAATATAATGTATCTTTATAATAACTTAAAATAATAGTATTTATTATTGAAATATATTTCATTAAAATTCAAAAATATTAGAACATATTCTACATTTTTCTAGAAGTGTAAGTTTTATTTAAATTTATAAAATTCCATTTAAACTGGGTATTCCATAAATAATATTTAAAATATACCTATATATTATATAGAATTTTATTTCACGTGTAGTCGGTTAACTAAGCTGGCTTGGAGCACGCAAAAAAAGCTGCTGAGTCAACAGGAGCCAACTCCTGACTCGGCTGCCTGCGATGGCCTCCAGGGTGTGCCCACCATCAGGATGGGGGCCGCCTCGTCATTAGCATCAGTAGCCAGGATAGTAGGATGGTTGGATGGCAGGATGGCTGGATGGCTGGATGGAGGGCAGGAGCCAAACACCGACACCTACGCGTTTGTCTGCGGTTCCGCACTCGCTGTGGCCAAGGTGCAGGTCCACGGCAACCGCAGCAGCAGGATCAGCATTCCGGAGACCAGAGACCATGGACCGGAGACCAGGAGACCGGCGAACGGCGACCGGCGACCGGAGACCGGACTCCTGGCCATGGTCTAACAATAAAACCAAATGTGCGGCGTGTGTGGCCGTACTGGCCAGTGTAAATCCCGAAAATGGTGCTCGCAAAAAGTGCACCAACTTAATTCAGTTTGTTTTCGGATTTTTGCCTCTTTTTTGACCACGTTTTTTTTACGGTGTGTAGTTTGCTTTCGCTTGGTTTTTGCACCAGTACACTTTTTTTCTAACTCATTTCGCATGCAAATAAAATCGTTATGAATTATTTATGCATGCGTCTGACTGTGTGCGGTTTGGCTGGCATTTGAAAAATAATTTTTATGTAAACTCTAGCCCGTGTACAATTTAAATTTTTGTCCATTCGAATTATGTGCAAACATACGTAAGCCCATCGCTGGAATACGGCTCAATGCAATTGGTGGACGCAAAAAATCGAATCATTATGGGGGATATTTTTGTGCAAAACCACATTATATAGATTATAATATTTTAATTAAAATCAAAGCATGCACGTATAAACTATATAAAATAAATTATGCAATCAACATGAGCCAATAAAGATGCAAATGTAAAGTTTAATTTTGTATTAATAATTTCAAATATGTCAACGGTTTTTTTTTCCACTCGCTTGCTCGCTGGCAGTTTAAGTAATTGATCATAAAGCTTATATAAATTCCTCCTGAGTACCGGAGTAGTTTATGCCACGGCACTACTGCATTATTTAGTGCCCTCATTTTCTGTGATGTATTTCATATTAATGACATGTTTAAAATGTTGCAAAATACTCAATGTCTAGCGGCTGCAAGCGTACACAAAAACAACAGGCAATCAGCCTGCCTGCCACTCAGACAGACAGTCAGGTAGTCAGGCAGCCAGTATGTCAGTCAGGTGGGTGGATTTCAGGCGAAGAGGGGGTGAATATGGGTGGTTTTGGGTGGTTTTGGGGGGTGGCCATGCATAAGCACCTGGGCAAAAGTCGGGAAAAATGAGCCGCGTGGCGCTGTAATCATTTTGTGGGGCTGCGTGATGTATTACACTGGCGTATGATTGTTCATTTTGTGAATTTACACATGTTTACATGACCGGGGCGCACTCGCGAATGTGTAAACCCCCTAGCCGCCCGTCTAAAAACCCACCCACAGAAATAACCCAGCAGCTAAATTTGCTGACGATACATGGCAGTCGCATTTGTGATGATAAAGCGTTATAAATTTTCTGGTCGCATTATATTTGTCACCAGCCCATCCGGCGGCACACGTACCTTAAATCCCAGTAATTTCACTAAAATATTGTTTAGCTTTAGCTTGGCCCGCGGCTCTGAGCTCACGAATATGTTTGTTGATTTGCGGCTAAGCCGCTAAATGGTGCACATGATGGCTCTCGCGTTGCCAGCAGCACACTTTAAGATTTATTTTCATTTGCAGCTACAAACCACTTTCCACTTGACAAAAGGTTGTGGCCAGGAAACGGGGAAGCCCCGTTTCCATACTATATACTCAGTGTTTCGAGGGGCGCCAGTTAGCTGGGGTCGCTCTTAAACCATCTGAGGGGGGATTTTTTTTTATTTCGACACCCCCTTTTGAACTCCCTCCGTTTTCCATTCACTTTTTTCTGGTTATTTCTTTCATTATTCGACCCAAGCCCTGCTGACTTGTTTGCTCATTGTCATGGCGTTCACTTTGTGACCGCGCGCTTTTTTGCTGCAGAAATTAAATGAAAGGATATTATGATTTTGTTAATGCATTTGCATTGCCTTGGAGCAAAGGCTTTGCGAATAATTGCGCTGAAAGTTGAAGTGTGGAAAACGGCTGCAGGAAATGCAAGCCAGGGCTTTATTGCCAGGGGTAAGTTTTATAAGCTTAGTACGATACCATATTAAATCAGCAGTTCATAAAATCATAGGCAAAATATGGATTTTAAAGAAGAAAAAAATGTTAATTAGTAAAATATATTTATCATTTTTACTTGAAAGCTTCAAATGTTTAACACACAAATAAAGTATAAATCTGATAATAAGAGATACATTAACACAGCTTTTTTCTATTAAGTTGAAAATATACAAAATGTAATTAATCATGTACAATTAATTTGTTTCTTAGGGTACGGCACATATCTTTTCCCAATTTTATTAAAGAAGGTTTTGAAACATTTTTAAGAGTATCTTATCTTCGCCATAAGAAATTCGAACTATTTATCTATTGTGCTCGCATATTTTGCGGCGTTGGAATGGTTCTTAAGTGCTAGTTTGCAAGGTCAGCACGTTTGTCTGCTGCTTGACTGGCCATTAAAATGATTAAAACCAGCTTGAGCCCTTTTTTAAGGCATTCCTCCACTGCGAGCAGATGACGATTTCCAGAGCCGCGGATAAATTTGCTTTACGTGCAACGCCCAGCGCGCTACATTTGGCAATTTACGAGTGGCAGTGGCAGTGGCAGTGTTCTCTGCTTTTGCCAGGCCCAAGTGGCACGCAGCAAATTCTCGCATCAGACTTAAGCCGCTTAATCCTTTTAGTGTTAAACGCGGGCCAAGTGGCAAGCGGCAGGCGGCAACTGGAAAGTGGAAGCTGGCAAGTGGAAAGTAGCAAGTGGCAACTGCCAACCGGCAAGACAACCAACTTTCGCCGAAGGGACGACCAAGGACTCGCCCCGCCGTCTTGTATTTCTTTAAAGCGCAAAAACACACAGCACACGGAGGTGGAGTGGGTTCCCCGGGTGGCTGATGGATGCCTGAGAAGTGGGCGGCATGGACTTTGCGCTTTACACGCGTGTAATGTGCAAAAACGGCGTTTAATGCCTCACTAATCCCTCAACTACAATGCTGCCAATTTACGCAAGTGGCGCCTCTGCAACTTGCCAGGGGCGTTACTGGAGGGGGCTTCCATGGGGCTCTTCTCTAAGTTGCGACGCGTCTGGCTGTGGTGTATAGTAAGTGTAATGAATGGGGGGCGAAATGGAGGCCACAAAACTTGCCTTGAGTAGTAAAGCATCAATTTATTTAAGTGGATTTCAGCCATGCTTATATTTCGTTTTGGCAAATTTCTCCCAGCTTTCTTTGGCTTCACATGAATTATCATCAAAGAGATTTGGCCATAGTGCTTTAGAGTTGCGTTTAGTTTACCTACGAAAATGGAGAAATACTGCTTCTGGAAATTATTATTTTGATTGAATTTTATAGTAATTCATTGGTAGGATTTTGCAATCTAAGGGTAGATATATAGCTTTTATGTGGGTTGGTTTAAAGGAAATGCACTTAGATAATGTTATATGTTGTCCTTATACTAAGTATATTTCCTTATTAAGATCATCCTCAATTAAAGACGCTTTCTAATATCCTTTTCTTTATAAATGTGCTTCTTGAGTACACTTAAATTACCTAGTTGGTGAACTACCTCAAAAGTTCTACATTATTTTATCCTTTTAAGGTTTTCGAGTATTATTAAGCAATTGTGCAGCAGTCTGTGCTGCCTTTTCTACTTGCAGAAATACGGTTTCTGGGTTTTCCATATCTCAAAATAATATGGCCTTCCCACAGGCAGACGCAGGCCACATACTTCATACATACATACATACGTTGTCAGAACCCATTTAGTTGTGCTGCCGAATTTTCCGAAGCCCCACCCTTTCGTCTGAAAATCATTTAGTTAAAATGAAGCGTTGATTGCCGTGAAGCTGTGCGTGAAAATGCATCAAACTTCGTTTTTGCCCGGCCATTGTGCATGTTTGCTATTGCTATTGCTACCATTTTGTTGCACGTTGTTTGTTGCCTTTGCCGCGATGCGTTGCATTGCGCATATAAATTGCATTTTTAACAAACAAAAATTTTTGCTGTTGGTTTTGCTTTGGCATTTTTCGATGCTTTCATTTTTTCCCGTTTTTTTCGGTGTTTTAGCATTTTAGAATGCGTGTGTGTGCCGCGTGGATTTTAATTGATTTGCAGCAGTTTTTGGTCTAAATGCCAAAATGCTGCTGCCCACATTACGCATACGCAGTGTGTGCGCCGGCCGCTTCTTTTCCACTTTTGCCTTTGTTTTCGGCCGGATGCTTGAAAGTCTATCAAAACAAAATTAATTTGCAGGCATTGGCCGGTATTTGTTTTTTGGGCTAGAATCGCTGGGGGAGGCCAGCGGAAAATAGGTGGCGGGGGCGGGGGCAGAGAGAGAGGATTGCGAAATTCGTGCGAAAATTGAAACGAAACACTTGAGTGCCAGGGCACTTCACACAGATACCCCAACACACAGGCACGGAGGCGCACAGGGGGCAGGGGGCGTGGCTCGGCTCAGGCCAAAAACTTTGTGAAACCTCTTGAAAAGTTATTTACATTTTAAGTTGTTGAGGTTCACACGACGTCAAGTTGTGTTGTGTCCTTGTGATGTGCAAAATATCTGTAGGCAGGTAGTGCGCGCTACACAAAGGACTCACTCCCTCCGCTCCCCCCCTTTGTATCTCTGTGTGCATGTATCTGTGCGGTCGCCGGTGTCAAATCTGAGGACCGCAGAGGCTTACATAGAAAATCTATTAAATTGCGGTGCCGGGCACAGGAGGAGCATCTCCGAACTGGAGTCGCTGCAGCTGGTCCTCGTCTTGTGCTGGCAAAGTTTGCAACATAAAACAAACATTGGCGATATATCCGCCGGAGTAGAGCCACGCGAGTCCTGACTGACGACGTCGCACTCGACGCTCTCAATGGCTGACTAAACTTTTGAATAAAGGCAGCAGCCTCGGACTCCGGGACGGCCAGCTGGGAGTTTCGAGTTGCCGCTGCACTGGCTCACACAGAAAAAAAATGTGAAGGATCGAACTAATGTGTCCAGGGTCAAATGGAGTTGGTCGAGGGGTAACACACAGAAATCTGCTGAAAGTCTTGAAGGCTAGTTCAAATCGCAAGTTCCTTTGGCTTTAAAAATATCATAAAGTTTTGAAGTTTTTAAAGCAAGTTTTGAGAAAACCAAGTTTTTGTGGTTAGTATGATTGTTTAAAAATGTAATAATAATAATTTAAATTCAAGGTCTTAATTCATATTTTTTTTTAATTTGTATATAATATAATAATATTTAACATTATGAATATCATTTTAAAAATTATTATTTCCACTTACCCCATATTCTAGCCAACCTGGATATTACCTAATATTATTTTTTATTGTGTCAATATTGAATAAAAATCAAAATTATCATGTGCCTAAATACCCCTTGGTTATGACCGATTTGTCGTATAAATATTTATAACAATAAGCCTTAAAATACCACGGCTCTTTCGTACGCAAATAACCACTGAGTGACCTCAATTTAATTTAATTTTCATCTCAGTGCAGACTTGGGCCGCTGGCTGTTGGCACTGCAGTTCAGCCGGAAAACATAAAAAACTACTTGATTCTTCCTGCCGGAGTGCCAAAAGTAAGCACAGCAGCGCCACATAATAAATAAACCAGACTGCAGGGGGCGGTTGTGTTTGGTAGTAGTAGCAGCAGGAAATATGGCACTTAAAGTGCTTTAAATAACATTAGAAAGTTGACTCGCCTTCGACTGGATGTATGTATGAGTGTTTTTGTTGTGGGGGAGGGGAGGTATGTTTTTGATACCCAGTCTGGGCCTTGTAGAGCTTGTCGTCTGGGGAGGAGACACATCCATGTCCCTCCCCATCATTGTCGACTTTGTCAGTCTGTTTGACTTGTGCGAAAATCTTTCAAGTTGTGACAATCTCGGGCAAAGGAAAAGGAAAAGGCAGCGGCAGAGGCAGAGGCGCCCTGCATTTGTTAAAGTTGTTCATTTGCAAGGCAGCTGACAGCCAGAAACGGAGACGGCAACTAAGGAGGATCCTGGATCCTGAATCCTGGCTCCTGGCTCCTGGGTCCACAATCCTGCCAGCTGCCTGAGTCCTTCTCACTGTTTGTCTCGTTGCTACAACGCATATGACACTTGCCACGCCCACCGACACACACAGAGCCCATAAATAAAACATCTCACTTTGTTTTGTCGACTGCCTCTTAGCCTAAACAAACAAAGAGCCCCGAGAGCTCCCGAGAACCCCGAGAATACCGAGAACAGCCCCAGAACATCCTCCCAGATCCGAGTTTGCAGCTCCTCACTGCCGATGTGACACACTTTGATTTGACTTTAATGCACAATAACATTTTATGCTGCGCTGCCTTTGGCTGTTGTCTGTTTGTCTGCTGAAAAATGCACAAAAGCCGGGCAAATTGATGATGGAATGCCGGAATGCAGTTCTCGTCGAGTGCCACATACGGCGAAGCCCCGTACATGACTTTTGTTCTCAAAACCCCACTGAAAAACGTCCTGCGGCTGCCGCTGCTCTGCCATTAATCATTATTATTCAAATCTCGGCATATACACTTAAATGCGAAAAGGATACGCATTAAAAGCCAATTAGAAGAAAATTGCAAAGCTTTGTGGTTTTCGCCTTTGAGTTATCAGCAGCCGCAACAATGCTATTAAATTGCCGAATTGCAAAGGTAAACTTATGCGCCCGATTCGTTTGTACATATTTCGGTTACCCAAAAATGCACTTTATATCAAGGCAAGTTAAACATTTAGCAGCCATTAAATTGCGGGAGAGTTAAGCAAATATTTCTGGAATTAAAAGAGATTTTTTGCTGTTTAACAATTTGTGAGCAAAAACTATTGAAAAATTTTAATGAAGTCATTTAATGATGTTACAATATTTTTGTTGTTAATAACCAATGATATTCCTGAAATGTTAAGTAACTAAATACTCTGTGCGTGATATAAAAAACGTGAGAAATATTTTTCCAACACCTTTTCGTAATTTCAATAATTATATTTTTTCTGAAAGTGAGAAATACACCACAAAAAGATATCAAGGAATATCTTTTTTATGTTTTTTGGCCAAACTGTATTATAAATCAACTCAAACAGAGGCTTCACAACCATCTTCCGATTTGGGAAAGGTTTATTTGCCCCGGCAGAATTGTCATTCTATTCGTCGCATAATGAACTACATAATTAGTTGAATGCAAACTTTTTTCCGCCAACTGACAACTTTGTGGAGCCTACTAATGCAAATTTCAGGCTCGCTCGTTTCGTCTGAATTTTTTCTGCGGACTGCGGAGTCGACCAAAAACTTTGCCTAATTGGCAGCGGTGGGCAGGCAGGCGGCAGGCTAAAGGGCCAAGATGAAAAAGCCTTCAGTTTCCATAATCTGCAAGCCGCCAACATGTTTAACTCCTGCACAATGTCAGCGGCGCTGTCGTCAAGTTGGCTTGGCTACATTTCTTGGCCAGAAGAAGTAGATGTGGAAGTTGAAACCCCACTCGACAAGTCGCAACTCCGGCAAAGTTTTTGGCTGCCGAGTGCTCTCCAGGAATTTTTGAAATGCGCCTGCAAAATTGTTGACAGTTCGAGGTCGTTAACGCCGGCAGTTAAATATTGAAAGCGCTCGCAGGCGGGGAGGGAGGCCAAGTCTGCAACTTGTCAGGTGGGTTTAGTGTTTTCCAGGGATTGCCCAAATTATGGCAGTTGGCACGCACCGGGCTTCTAGCTTCTACTACAGCTACATAGAATTGTGTTTCGCCTGCACCACTCACGATTCCTGGCCACATGTGTTTCCCTCACTTGCTCTTACAATTTTTCGGTGAAAGCGAAATTCACCGCGAAATTCTTGTGACCTTCGCAGGGCATGCAAAATTTAAACTTAATTAAACTTTCGCGAGTTGCGCGTGTGTGTGTAGAAAACGCAGTGCTGCTAGAGAGCCAGTCAAAATTCAATTTTAATTATGAACTTAAATCGAAAAACTTTGCATTTACACGAGGTCCTTCTGTCTGTGGGTGAACCTGCCCGCGGACGAAATTCTTCTTTGCGGACGCAGACTGCCGACTGCTTTGACTGCCAGGATCTATTCAAACAGACATTCGCGGCATTCAGGACATTCATACAGTCGCTGGCTGTTGCAGCGTGCTGCACTCAAAAAAATTTAGCCAACCTAGGAAAAGAATGAAGGAAATTGTTTGAAATTCAAAGGATTTAAAGGGTACGCATAATAATAGTCATAATAAAAAAAACTAAAAGGCAATGCTGTACTGTATCCTGGTTTTCTTTAAAATTCATTTTCCTTGTAACAAAAATGACGTTTATATTTTTCCAAGCCATTTTTTCAGCAACACATTATTTACATATATATTATTCATATAAAAGAGTTTTTTTGCGGCAACCATTTGTCTATAGGTGAACTTAAAAATACTGAACGCTGCCCTTAGAAAAACATCAGTGAAAGTAAACAACAGGGAACTATTGGGAAGCAGGAAATAAAATTGTAATTTAAAAGGGGTGGCAATCATCCATATAAAAAATATTATGGCGTAGAAAGCAATAATATCAAGTCTGACTTGTACCTACAGATGTGTTATAAAAACTATATTTTTCTGAGGGAGAGTATAGGTTAAAAAATATTTTTTGAATATATATCCAATAAGACTAGTTTACAGCCTTAAAATCGTAATTTCTAGACTGGGGATCTTGTGCCAATCTATCTCGCTTAAATAATTTCTTTGGCCTCCGTGCTTATGAAACTACCTAGTAAATACATTTTTTTTTTGCAGTGTGCGGCTCTTCCGCTTTTATTTATGCAAATTTTCGGGTTGTTGCACTTGCGGCGACTCTCCGGCTCACAGCCACACTACCATAACCATTGCTAGGCAGCTAGCCGGGAGCTAATTAAATGTGGCCCAAAAGCGAGGGATGCAGCCATTGAAAAGCGAGCCAGAGAGCCCGCACAAAATACGAGGCGGCTGCATGGGCATTTTTAAAGCTAATTTAAAGGGCTGCGGCTCCAGCTTTTCGGCTACAAAAGGAGGTGGCAGGACCTGGAGGAGGATCCAGCGACGGCAGTGGCATGTGCCACACATCACGTGCCGGCGAAGACATTGCAGTCGATGTTCATGCATACAAATGCAGCTGGAGAGCGCGCGGCAGGAGTTTTCCGTGGCCGTGGAAGCCTTTTTATGACGTCAGTGTGCGACTTTTGGTGCGCTTTCACCCCTTTCACCCTCCCTGTGAAAAACCCAGAAACTATGCCACGACTTTTAGTGTCGTCTAATGCGACGACGACGACGACGGCGGCGACGACGACGAAGCTGCTACAATGTCGCGTTCGCCGTCCTTTCTCCCAAAAATTCCTATTCCTATTCCTGTTCCTTTGCCTCGTCGTTTTGTTTTTAAAACAAATTTCCAAAATCAATATTTGCCGAAAGTGTTTTGCATACCAAATAATTTGGCCAAACAACTTGCAAGGCAGCTCGGGGAAAAAAACGGAGAATTTGTAGTGGCAACAGCAGCTAAACAAATTGTCAACAAATGATTTTATTTTCCTCTCGGTTTTTTTCTCCTCTTTTTTTTAGGGTCTCCATCGGGAAACCCACATACGGTGGAGCCTGACCTGGCCGCAGGGCATTGGCAAACAGTAAAAAATTGAATCGAACTTTAAGTTCAATAGGAATTGGAAAAAGGGCCAAAAGAGAACTTAAATGTTCTGCAAGAATGTGGTATTATGGTAGGTAAATTGCTTGGGGGAAGCTCATACTCAGGCGGCCTCTTCTACAAGAAGTAGTACAAGGGTATACTATGAGTATACGGAGCTGCCTAAGCAAATAAGCGTTTCTGCCTAATGTGTGCCTAAGTTTTCGCAAAGTTTTCTGCTGTTTGTACTTTGCATAAGTAAACAACAAACGATCCGGGGACCGAGCCATATTTCAAGCGGTCACAGGCAGCCCGACGAGGTGCATTGATATATTACGTGTCAGTCAACCAAGCGCTTACAATACCCTGTTCTCGGAATCTAAAGAGGGTTATTCTCATGTCTAACCTGAAATAAATATTAAAATTGTATCCCTATGAAGTGTCTTTCTTTCTCTTTTCTGTAATTTTTACTGTAATATATACAAATCTATGAGCAAAGTGTTGTTAAGTGTACTCTTGGTTATAAAGGCATTATGACTTATAAATCTGTTATTCTCTTGAGAAAAGTACCTCTTGTTTACATAATGTGTCATTTTCAGACTTTAATTTTAACGATCCGAGTGAATTTGAAATAATATATATTATCATTAAGCTTGCTCGATCCGGAAGGCCCCCTTTAGTAGGCAACAGGTTTTGGTCTAAAGGGTGACTTGAGGTCGTGATGGTGGCACATACAGTTCCAGCTTGTTATGGCCGGCAGTATAAGTATGGCCAACTGTGGGCCCGCCTCTGGCATCCTCCATCCTCGTTAGCCAGCCGTTAGTTGGCAACACTTCCGTCAGGCAGTGCAAGTTTGACACGCGCATCAACACGCGCTTTGTCAACCACTTCGTCCTTCGTCCTGGCTGCTTGGTCCTCCACCGCCGTCTCCTGCAACAGGAAGGCCGCTCGGACGCACACCCATAAACAAACTCACACACATGCCGATGTCCTGGCTACAATAAGTGTGTGTGAGTGTAGGAAATTGGTTTCGCTTGGCTGCACTCTGCTGAAAAACCAATACCGCCGAGGGAGAAAGAGAAAGTCGAGCAGGAAGTCTTCAGTGACCGCGCCGCACTCGATAATCAGCAATGACGGCTGGCCGGCAGGACCTGCGGACAGTGGGCTTAGCTCCTGCTTGGCTTCTGTGCCCTGAACCAACAATTAATTTACTTTGTTTTTCCAGCTGACCAGACATTAACATTACATACTTGACTTCCGTGCGTGCCAGGCGCATACAGGATACACATACACACACACACATCCTTCGATTGCTGACCTGCCATATGCCGGCATTCAGCCATTTACTTACTTTAAGGATCATAAATTATTTTAAGCTGCTAAGCTTGCTTTCACTGATATTTCGCCCTGCCGCGGCTGTGTTTACGACTATATGTGAGTTTTTGCAGCCGAGCACATTCTGGCAAAACGTTGGGCAATTATGGCGCACCTGGTTGCTATTAGGGCGTTCGCCACGCCCCCGCACACTCCTTTCCACTTGCCCATTTCCGCCTTTCCACCTTCACTTCCGCCCGCCATCTTACCTCTAATGACAGCCATTTGTGCAGTTTTTGTCAGTTGCGCTTATTTATTACACTTGTGTTGCTCCTCGTAATTTGTTTATTTGTTGCCTTAAAAACTTTTGCCACGCGACATGCAAGCTATTTTTGTTTTGGTGTATGTGTACACGGCTAAAAAAACAAGCATCTAATGATGATGGATTGTGAAAGACTGCTATTAACACATGCAAAATGAATGAAGTGAGCACCTTTTTGGTATGATTTAAATGTATAACTTTGCAGTTGGATTTAAAAATATTAAGCATTTGTTTTATGTAAACAAAAAAGCAATATAAAAGCAAATTAAATTCATAATTTCATATTAAGTTTTTGACTATTTTTTGTATCATTTTATATTTTAAGAGTGACAGTGTGTTGCATAGCCATATCTTTTTGTCTGTTCCAAAAGCAAACTAATATCAATATTATTTATAAAATCTTTTCTCCGTGTGCATTCCCCTCTTCGTTGGCTTCAGATATTTTGCTTTTGTTTAAAGCCGGGAAAGCAGGGAATCGCATTTGCATACATTGGGGTTAAATATTCATTTGCAGCAAGTTGCAGGACCGCGCAATCAGCCAGGACAATAAACCCGCCCCCATCGCCCGTCGATTCGGACAGGAGGGCAAACAAAGAGCTCGGAGAACCGGTTGGTTCATTGCGGGTCAGGCCACTCAATTTTCAGTTTGGTTTAACTTCAAACGAGACGCAATGACGGCCAAATTGAATTTGTAGCTTGTCGCGTTGATCCGACTGACGTTCGATCGCTAATTGAAGGGATTAGCGGTGCTGACCTGTGAACTCGGCCAGCAGAATGAGAATCAGGGGGCCAAGATGCGACTGGCGAAATGGGGCTTACTTGCGTGAAACAATAAACAAATTAGGCCAAATGCTGCACTAATTGGAAATGGTTTGGCCGGGATGATAAAATAATATTAAAGTACCTTAAAGCTTAATGAGCACACAAATATTTGTGCTCGGCGCTGCTGGCGTGGAATGAATCTCAAGTCTCTGTGGAAAAGCAAATCCGTGCCGTTCAAAAGCGAGTTTGCCGAAGCCGATCAAAGCGGCAAATGAGCTGCTCGAAAGACAAAAGCCTTGATTGATTGCCGGAGAGGACTTAAAGTTTGCTGCTTACTTAATTAGTCGAAATTTTAATGGCTTTGGCCACGAGGGCTTGGGCTTGGGCTTGTTGGCTTAAAGCGCTGGGCCCAAATTGTTTTCCAACCGGCTTGAAATCAGCGCCTGTAGCCTTTTGGTGTTTGCCCGAGTTTGTTGTTTTTGCCGTTTGCTAATTTCTCGGCATAATTACGGCAATTGCCGTAAAATGTTGGGTACATATAAATTGGAAATTAGTTAATTTGCAGTTGCATAGCTGTGATTTTGGCCACTGGCCGAGGCATGCCACAAATCAATATGCAAACAGCGCACCGAGTGCATAAATACATTTATTGACATGCCGGCAATGGCAGCAATATTTTAATTAAAAACGTTTGCTAATTTCATAATTTAAGCATATTAGCTGCCCATTTTTTCTGACCCCTGTTTTGTCTCTCTTGCTTAAATAATGCCCATGCGCTCGGCTTAATTCACATTATTTATTTGCCGGCCTTTTAATTGATTTCGATGTTTATACTTGCCGTTTTTTACGCCCATACACTTCCATGCAATTATGTTTTTCATGTTAATTTACCAATTTGTCAGACCAAATAGAATATTATTATTATAATTTAAATGCACAAAAGCGTTCACCTCCGATATTCACAAGCAATTTGCTTAGCTACTTATGTATATTAAATGCATATTTTTTGGTAATTTCTGTGCGCGTTTCCACATTATTTATGAATGCTAAACTGCAGCCTCATTTACATTGGGCAGCCGAAAAAGCCCTTGATTAGGCACACTCACTTGAAATGCCGAATAATTTCACCAAAATAATTTCAATTATGAACAGATTTTCCCTTCCGCCGGTCTCCAAATGCAGACACAAATGGCATTTTGGTTTTGTGCTTGAACTCGAGTATGATTCAATTAAGCCTTGGCCAAAACCGAGGCTCCGGGTGAGTGTGTGAGTGGGCCAGCACATGCATTTGGTTACGAGCGAGTTTGTGTGAGTGGCGGTGTTATTTCAGCGCACTTAAATGCACAGTTTAAAGCGCAGCTCATTGTTAGGGGAGTGAAACTGGGCCAAGAAATTTCAGGTTAATTAACTCAATTAATTCTATTGTTCAGCATCTGGAGATTATCTTCCCAGCTAACCGTCAATTTAGCTATGTTTGTTTTTGGCCAATTTAATCCATAAGAGAGACTTTAAATTGTATTTAAACGAATTTACCTGGCTAAAAACATTTTCAACGAAGATTTACAGAGTGTATTTCACAAACTTTTAAGGTCATGATGCCTTTAACTCTGAAAGCTTTAAGCCTGCTAATCTGTAATGTATATTTAATAACAAACCAAACTTGTGAGCTTTACTTTTCAATAAATTGAAATTGCTGTGGCCCACTTATGGGTAGTCTTCACCCCTATTTCGACTATAACCTTTGCCCCTTGAACCCACAAGCAATCATTAAACCCCGGGACAGAGTCGAGCGCGCTGTTGGCATTGCAAGTTCGTCGGACACCTTAATGGCCAACAGCCGTGACAATCTCTTTTCACATTCCGGCCATGGCCCCCACATTTTGCCACTCTGTGGCCTTCTAATTGATGTAACAAGTGTTTGGGCCATGTATCTGCCAGAATTTATAAGTGGCAAAAGAGTCAGAGCCGGAGTCGCAGTCGGAGCGAAGACACAGTCAACACACAGAGTCCAAGACGCTTGTCGATAGTAGTTGGCCTAGGGTCATCAGACACCCACATGCGACAGGATGGCAGGGAGCAAGGACGAAGGCCGGGGGACACAACCACAGTGGGGTCTTTGGCGACCTTCCCCCCGAGGATTCACACTCAATAGAGGGCGACACGTAGCTTGGCCAAGTGCTGATGGCCCAGACAACTACTGCCATTCAACCGGAGGAGGACTCGGGGACTGGGGGCCTCCTCGCCAGCGATTCCAGATCCCAGAAGCTTTTGCTTCGACTTCGACTTGGGCTGTTGCTTGTAATAAATTTGCTTGGAACATGCAATGCTGCTGCTGCTGCTGCTGATGCTGTTGGCCCCGGGGGACAAGTGCGAAGGATTCCGCAGGATACTGTCTGTGTGTCTGGCTTTTGTTCTATATCCATCGCTGATGATGTCGGTTTGCCGTGCAAAGCCACAAATTGCCACTTGGCTGCCCGCTCGTGCCAATCTGCTGCAATGCCTCTTCTTATTGTCGTTATTGGTGTCCTGGTGGTCCTGCTCCTGCCCCTGCCACCTCCTGCTGCTGTTGTTGGTCCTTGAATAAATCTAAAGAAATAGCATTTAATGTCTATTTGCCGGAGATTAAGATAAAAAGCATTCCCTGGCAATGGCAATGTCATCCGGGAAAACAGAATACTACTACTCCGGCTGGGACAGGAACTTGGATGGACTCTGGGCATTCGTGCGGCTTATCGATCTGGATTTGGTGCATTGTCTTGCTATCCGACCAATCCCTTTTCAAATGGCACGCTCGTAACTGCCACAAACAAGTGACACAATCAACACTTGATAGAACAAACACTTCTAAATTAATTAAATTGCAAATATCCTTGAAGCAGCTGCACTGTTCCCTCACACACGGTCAGTTGGGCGCACACAAAAGTCTGTGCACAGGGGAAAAATATGATTTTAAAGTAAGAAAAAATATTTTATAGTTTTAATTGTTAAACTGTAAAATAATTATTTATTTTTGAATATACGTAGAAGATCCCACAGAAACAAAATTTATAGACGCCTAAAAGTATGCAGCAAAAATAAGCGGCTTAAAATAATTGCATGGGACAACGTAATTTAATATTTATTGTCAATCCTTAATGATTTCAAGGGAATTACATTAAGGAATTTAAATAATATTTTAGAAAAGGCTTTATTTTTTTTAGAGTGTACCTTGCACATCCCATATAGTTGTCAACGTACTCTCGTCAATACTCGTCCGTAGGACCACTCTGCCCAGAGATAATCCAGGCCATCAATAATGCAAACAGTTCTTCCTGCTCCCGCACCTTCTATGTGGCACGGCATAGTACTTCCTCATCCACATCCACCCACTGGGCCAGCCACTACATCGCCTTCAGTTTGAAGGAGCTGTAGCCTTGTTTGCTTTTCCTTGCGTCGCCTGCAGTTCTTTTGTGCTTTTGCTTTTGCTTCGGCTTGGAATAGTTTTGCTTTTGTTTTTTCCCCCCATCTGGTACCATCCACCAGGTTCTTTGGCTGGCGGCCGTTGCCCAACAATTTGGCCAAAGATTTCTCAAGTTGAGTTGAGTTTGTGTTAAACTTGAAAATTAAATGAAATATTTTGCAGAGTACTCGGTGCTCTATCTATCTGTCTGTGTGTGTGTGAGGGTCATCGCTTATGCAAATGCAATCAGAAGAATGCCCCGAAAATTTGGCCACCTTAAAAACAATGGAAAGGTTAGGCGATTGTCTCTCGGGCTATCAATCAAAGTTTTCCGTCCAGGGGGTGTTGCCGCAAACAATATTATAGCTCTGGTTTTTCCCACCCACAATTCGCATTGCGACCACGCCCACAAAATTTACAAAGCCACAACCTTGATGCGGGCCCGGTGGTTTTGTTGGCAGCAATTACATAACACGAATATAAATTATGGGCGCGTGTAAATTTTTGCAATTGCTTAATGAGCGGAAGTGGCCATCATCGTTATATGTTTCAAGTTGTACATGTCGCTTAAATTGAATGCCGCCGGAATATATGCATGGTTTGGGGAGCGGGAGATTGGTCCTTTGGGGGATTGAAAGGGGCATAGCTATGGGTATCGGAGGGCGGCCAACGGAAGGGCGTGGCCTCGTCAGGTGTTCCGCATGCACTGCATAATTAATTACAATTAGGCGATCCGGGGTTTGATTGCAGGCAGGAGGTTCCTGTTAATTTGCAAAAGTGTTGCCCGCTCTGAAATACGCTGAAGCATTTAATTTATGGTCCAGCTGTTAAATGTTGCACTTTGTGTGACAAATAGCCTGCAAAGTTGCACATATGTATGAGTGTATGCAATTTGAGATTTTTCGGGCAAAGCCAAAAGGGTAATTAAAGTTCCCAGTGTCGCCAAAATGCATTATACATTTTTATGGCTGCGAGTGTCGGAAATTAAAAGTTTCAATGTTTTTGATAGGTCTTTTATGAATTCTTGAATGGCCAAATTAAAATTTGCCATCAACGCTCCACAGACAAATTTACAAATTGAAAATTTGCCAAAAATTCATATTCTTGTAGGCCATCAATAGAAAATAGATTTTGTTTTACCTGAATTCAATTGCCTGAACTAAATCATTTTCGTGCATGTTTTGGCCGAAGTAATTGAAAAGTTGAGTGTCGCAAAAGAGTCGAAGTAAAGTTAAAACACGTTTCTGGTAGGTGAAACAATTTTTAACTTTATGAAGGTAATTTTAGCGTTTTATTAAAAACAATTTGAAAGATTACATTTACAAGGTTTTAATTAAAGGAATATGCCAAACAGTTTCATAACATTTTGACTTCAAAAATTTTCTTATATTTTTGTGGCCATTTAAGTTTAATATGCAGATGAGGAGTATTATTTAAATCTAAAAAACATATGGTAACTAGGAGTTTAAAACCTACTTTTAGTTTAACATGAGGATGGGATTAATACTTTGATTAATATATAAATCATGCAAAATATGGAAACCTTGAGTTTAAAACCTATCGCTATGTTAACATTCGTATAGGAGAACGACCCTTGGCTAGCCAACTTTAAGTTATGGATATGGAACTGCGAAGTGCTTTGTTGTACTTTGTGCCTGGCCGCGCAAGTGAGGCCGTAATTTCCTTATTTGGTTAGGCCAGTCAGCGCCGAGAATTGAATCACTCTTTTATTTTGTCCCGAACTCAATTTCATGGCATTTAGAGCAGATTGCGAGTGGCGGCAGTGGCGGTCCGTCGCCGTCCGCAGAGTGACGTAAATTAAATTAGTGTCAAAAGAGCACTGTGAGTGAGTGTGGGCGAGCCTGAGTGAGTGAGTGTCTGTGCGTGCCTGCCACGACCGACAAACATAATGACCAGCAACACCAACAGAACATGAGGAACGGCTAAAAATGGCAAAAAAATTGGACTAAAAAAAGGAGGGGGGAAAAAGCAGAAAGGCGAGGCAAAAATTGTATGCAAATTATGCTTGACATTGTTTCAGCATACTTTTTGGCGTGTGCGCCAAGACAAAAGCTGACATTTAGCCCAAGGAGCATAAAAAGTGATACAAAACGCAGGAATGAGACAGAGAGAGGGCTAGAGAGGCTAGAAAGAGATAGAGGGCCGGGCGAAAACTTTGTGACATTTTTTGGCGCGCACAACGGAAACGTGCAAAACTGGCAAATTTATAATGAGCCGCGGGTTCAGGCGCTGCGTCCGCTCGCTTCTGCATCTGCCACCCACTTTTCCTTTCCTTGCCTTGCGTTTCCTTTCCTTGTTTTCCCAACCCACCTTCAACCTCTGCCATCCACCAACTCTATCCATTTCCCGCCAGCGGCATTTTCTTTTGCTCTGCTAAGCACTAAGCGCATTTGTCGCAAGGTTTTGACTTTAAAAAGCGAGGCGCCGCAGTTCAAAAGGTTCTCGGTTCCAGAGTTTCACGCTTTTGCCCATGGTTTCAAGTTAATACCTGAAAATGCTTTTAAGAATTTTCATACCTTGATTTATTGGTTCACACGCATATCCACGCGGGCATTGAGCGGAGTTTACTGCCAAGGCATTTGCATTTCAAATATGCCATGAATTGATGTATGGCATAGCTGGGGATTCGCTAGCTGCAAATGCTGCACATAAAAAAATATAAAATACTTTATTATAGTTATCAGAAATTTATGAAGTAGTTTATTATATAACAGCATTTTTGACAGATATTATTTTGGATATTCGACAAGCATATTAAATAGATTCATTTTTATTTAACTTTAACATACACAATCAATCAAGAGTTCTTTGATCTCAACTCTAATTATAATTATTAATCAACTCGTATTTATTAAAAAAGCACAATTACAAATTTCCCGTTCGCAGCAATTAAGAGTCCATCATTATTTAAGAACCTTTTTTCCTGTGTGCTTAAACTGACGTCAAGGTTCGCTGCAATTTATTGCATTATTGATATTAAATCGCCGAGAGAGTGCTTTAATTTAAAATTAAACACAGAAAAAGAAATGGCTTTGCATTGTTGTCTGTTTCACTGCTCTGCCCTCGTTGGTGTTGCATTCAAATTTATTTTTCACGCATTTTAAATGTTTTTCCGAGCTTAATTGCGATAACGCAGCATCTTTTAACAATAAATAAGATAACGAAGGCTCAGCGCGTACTGCAACAATAACAACCGCGAAAAACATTGACAAACAAAAAGGAAAATTCCTGAGGGTGAATAACAATTTGTTTATCTCTTAAATGCCACACAAGGCTTCGGCTTGGCTTATTAAATTTGCGGTGCTGTCCTCTCTTCATTTTGCATATTATATTTTGTATTTTTTTTATTTTTTTTGGCTTCTCGGCCAAGTCCGCGAACTTTGAGCCAAGTAATCAGCTTGCACTTCAGCGGCAAGTGACGAGAGCGGGGGCTAAGAAGGTTAAGGGGGGCTAGCCAAGCCGTTGACAAGTTGGCTAACTTTTAATGCAGCTCACTTAAAAGTTCTTACTCTCGACTGGAGCGGCAGCCTTGCGTTTACTTTATTAAAAGCACGACGACGAAATCTTGATGCAATGTCAGTGCAAAAAATTTCCACACAACTTGTTGGATATAAATTCTTAAAGGTGTCTGCTCTATTTCGCTCTTAAAAGTGCCCTATAATCTATGCCATTTTAACTACATTAACCGTGCATGTATGCAAAGCATCATCAGAGATGAGAAAAAAGGACGTCTGAAAGCATCCGTCAGATACATATATGTGAGACGGAGGAGCAGAGCACCGTCGATTGCCTGGCACTTGGACACATGTAATAATTCAATTGTGTGAACATCTATTAAGGAAGATTGATGACAAGCGCCGGGGAATGAGGGCAGCCATCCGTCCCGAATCCTGGCTGCAGGTCCTGCAGGACGATCCTGGCTGACCGGACGGTTAAGTCAGTGTCAGTGCGTCGCCGGAAAAAAGCATATGAGCACAACAGCCACACCAACTCGGCGCTCTCACTCATACACAGGATAAATAAATAAATAAGGATGTGAGTACAAGCGCTGGGAAGGGAGGGGCGGGCAGATGGAGCAGCATCTATCATACGGGCAGCAACTCAACGCTTCCTTCGGACGACGTCACACGTTGCCAAGGTGTGTGAGTCAGCTCGGATTCCATGCTCGTTCCGTTTTAATACCCGGTATATATGGGAAGTCGAGGTATGTAGTATTTTGCTACAATCAATTTAAGATACCAAAAATGTCTAATAAAAACTATGCCTGCTCTAGAGTTCAAAAACTATCTAATGTTTCCGCTAAGATTATGCCTTTAAACTCTTTGAAATAAGTAAATTTATAAGTAAATTATTTAATGTTTAGTGGATTTAAATACAAATATGTCTATAATTATTTTATCACTTTATTTCCAAGATTACAATGACTTAAAAATAAATGGAATCAGTAGTTCAAAAATAAAGCAAGTGCCATAATTTCCTAAATGAAACTAAGTTAAAAGTCATAAAATATTTGAAGTGTCATCTTAATTTTTACTTAAACTAGTTTTTAAAACTAAGATTCTGTGATAACTGGGTATCTTCTAGTGCCAAACCCATCTCACATGGCCTGTATCCTCCTTTTTTATTGTACACCGCAGTCTCGCATGTCAAATAAACGCTGTCAAATGGAAAATAATTCAAGCTGGGTCAGTCATGGCAGTCGCTTTTAAAGCGCTAACAGGGGAGCCGTCCAAGCGCGACGGAACCGAAGCAATATTGACTTACTGCCGGGCATTTTCAACCTTATTAAGTTGACACTGAGGCGGGCCGCCGTCGCCGCCGCCCGATTCTATGGTGCTTTTAAAGATGTCCGCCCTTTATGACAATACGCTTGAGTGCGCGCCGCAGTGGCTTTAAGCCGGGAAAAAAAACGAAGAACGAAGTGTGCGATAAGTGGAAACAAGCTGACATTTATGCAGTTTGCCCAGCCAGCCTGCAGGCGGCAACCGCTCAAGCAGAGCACGGCGAAAGCATAGCAAAAGCATGGCGAAAGCATAGCACACATCTCGCAGTGGAGTGCACATATTTTGCTGTTTCAGCTGCGGCTGCGAATCCTCGAAGCTCCGGTTTCTCCGACAGCAACAAAGCCAATACAAGGAACTAACGAGCTTATTTCCAGACACCAGCTCTCAGTCAAAGTCGCAGCAGCAGGAACAGCAGGAGCTCTGGAGCACTGGAGAAACGGAGATGGGAACTGCTGCCTGGCGGCTACATCACATGCATGATTGACTGCGCAGTTGTGCAGCGAAACGACTGATAGTCCATATAGAAACAAGGCGACAGGACATCCTGGAGGAGCAGATCAAGGAGCACAGGGGGGGTGGGAAAAACAGGTGGTCGCCATAAACTGCGGCCACATGTCCCGAGTTTCCCGCCACTTCATTTGTAAGTTTGATGAGTTGACTTCGACTCGGTTCGCCGGCGGATTATAACAATTCAAGTTCGAGATTCTGCTGATGCATATAGCCCAGCAGATGATTGGGCTTAAACCAATTAAGAGACGACCCCTAAATAATGGCAGCCGGGGCGGATACGCAATGGCCGAGAAAGGGGGCGTATACGTAATATACAAAAAAAGGAAGAGGTAATAAAAACTGCATTAAAAGGTAAAGAAAACTCTGTCGAGAGAAAAAGCGTTTAGCTTACCGGCTTCGGCTGGCAGTTAATTAAAAGTTTATTTCTGGCGCCAGGGATGCAGCCAAAGTTTATCCTGAATAAATAAAAATTAGCAACAGTGTAAATTTGAATTAGGATAAGCAAGGAATATTCCCTCTTTTCAAAAAAAAACATATGAGGAAATATAACAATTAAATACTTCGAAATAATGCATGCATCCCTGGCACTCAAGGATGCTGCAGCCGCTTATTAAAAAGCACAGTGAACTGAACAAAACAGCACTTTATTAAACTATTATTAATTAAATGCTAGTTCTACTTATCAATTAAAATTGACTACCATGGCAGCGCAGAATAAAGGATAAGGACCGAGAAGCTAAAGTGCTGCAGAGCCGGCGAGCTAAATAAAATTGGATTAAAGGACGTTTCCTTTGTCTCCGCCGCATCCAGCTGAACATCCTGTGCGATGGCATGGATGCCCCTCAATCATCGGACTTGAACTCCAGCACACGCAAAACGGAACCAAAAGAGGACAATTAAACAAGCACTTAACAGACGATCAAATTGAGTGAGTTGCCTTGTTGTTTGTCACTTGTCTTTCGGTTTTATTTGGAAAACCAATGCGAAAACACGACGATAGCAAACAGCGAAAACCAATAAAATGAACTTGTCATAAAATTAACGCATTTATAAAGCAAACAATGCGGGATTAACAACGGCGGTCCTGCTCCTGACACAGCCATCCACATTCGCATCGAACAATATGGGAATGGGCATGGCGCTGGGAATGGAGAGCAGAGGATATCTGCGAGGGAAGTGGGGCAGAGATCGTCCTGGAGCGAATGACGGGATATAAAAACTGCCGCGTGCCGTATGCCAAACTATAGGCATTTATAGGCCATTTTTATTTACACGCTGCGGACGAGTTGCGTGAGAAATAACTGCCACTTCATTTGCACAGTACCCGGCAAACAGATAAGACAAACATCGCCCTGAGCCCAAGCATCAACAACACACACTCCAGATCGCCATCATCATCATCGGCGGCGGGATGTTTATGACAGACCCATATCCATATAACCAAGTCACTGTTGATTCCGCCAAGCTCGTTAAATTAAAATTTTTACACACGATTTGTCTGGATAATTTAGATACTCCTGGTATTTTATAGATACGCGGCATAATCAGGGACATTGCTTTGCAAATCATTATCCAACAGATTGTGTAGTGGAAAAATAAAAATATCTTAATTAAAAAAACTTTAAATTCTTCAACAAGTGATCTTAGCATAGTTGCCCTAAAGATATTTATCGATAAATATGCATTTATCTAAACGATAATTTGGGTGAATTGTTAAAGAATAATATTAATTTTATGTATCGATCCATATATCGATTGACCGGCAAAAAACGATTATCAGTACCGATAATTCAGCTTATCAATAGTATATCGATTATAAAGGTACTTCAGGGTAATGTAGAAGATAAGAAAATACATAGATTTTATATGGTTATATTCAGTAATCTCTGGTAAATGGATATTATAGGTTAATAAAATCCTAATCGATATATACGATAACTTCAGGTAATCGGATGTAAGTGGTTCCCGGTAGTGCATTTGGCATTCGCTTTCCATACCGAAGCCTTGCACCTCGCGAGTGAAGCATGCCAATACCCATGCTTTATCGCTGTAGTTATGAGGAAGTCGCGCCGTTGCTGTGGCTGTTGTTGTCGCTCCTCGTACATCGTATATTGCACGACAGATGGCGCACACTTTGCGCCTTTGTCCACAAATTACTGCAGTCAAATTGATCGATTGTCTCGTGCAGGAGCGACAGGAAGGACGAGGGGGCCCGAAAGGATGGGAGCGCTGTAATGGGGCCAAGAGGAGTGGCAGGACGAAGGGAGACCATTTTATGATATAAGGCAAGAGGCACTGAACTGTGGTAAACGATTTGTTGTTGTTTTTGTTGTCTCGAACATTGCATGCCACAAACACGCACACACACACACTTGCCAGCACACCCACCCGCACACAGATGAATTGAATTAAATTGGATTCGTTGAGTTTGTGTAAACAAAATTTTAATGTCTTTTTGCTTTTGAAGTCATTCACTCAAACTCAAGTTGTGCTGTGCAGCCCAGACTCGCACACACACTTACACCCATTCGGAGTGGGTGGCTGGGTGGCCTGGAGTCACCATGATGCTGATATGTCTGACATAAATTTCATCAACTGTCTAAGTTAATGACAGTAAATTTGTTTGAAAATTGCTTTAAAATGGCAGGGCAACCAAGCAGCGCAAAAACGCAGAGAGCGAGAGCGAGGAGAGATGGGTTCGGTTGAGGCTGGTTTCTTTGGTTAGTTGTTAAGGTAGGCAGACGCATAACATACATACACATAACCCCTACCCCATCCTGTTTGGGCGCCATGTCGCTGTGACAGCCATGCGCCAAAGACGCTGGCAAAAGCAAAAGAAATGACTGAATCCAACGAAATGTGTCATGATAACTCAAATAAAGAATGGAAGCCAACCCATGCTGAAACCCGCTGTCGCAGCCTCCATCTTTTACCCCCATGGACCCCTTTTACCCCGCCACCACCCATGAGTTCAAGTCAGTCAACCAGCCGCGAAATGCAAAGTGCGCGGCATTCGCGGCAGCGGAAGCAACTCGCACACACACATGGCACGAAAAAAACACAAGAAAAGGACGAAAAGCTGAAAAAAGACGCGCACAGGATGCCGGCTAGGATGAACTTATTACGTAAGAGCGAATTTATGAAGTGAAACGAGTTAAATGCCAGGCCAAAAGCAACCCAGGGGCGTGGCATATAACCACCAGTAACCAGAATCAGCAACAACACGCAGAGAAATGAGACGAGAAGGACACAGATCTTAAAAAAAAACAAACAACAACTAGTAAACTAACTAAATAAAATGGTACAAACTGAGTTAAGTTTAAGATACCCTAAATGACTAACCTTTCAAAAAATGTATCGAACTTGTAGTAGTAGTAGATATAATATGTAAAAATAACAATTTTCCTATAATAAAATTCATATTCCTCTTGTTTTTATTAAAGCTAGTAAGCCAAGTAGCATTTTTTTTGCAGCCCCACAAATTGATACACAAGCTCAAGTCCCTATGACAAATTGTCAACTAATGTGGCAGTGTTTTTCCTCCGTGTTGCGACAGCTAAGAAATCATTTCGCAGCCTGTGTCTTGTGCCCGAAATTTTTAATCTGATGATGTCAACACAAATTGTGGGCCACTGTCGAGAGGGCCAGGGCAGCCAGAAAAAACACAGCACAAGCACACCACAGCGGGAGCAGAGGCATAACATAAGCGCGGGGCACACCAAGGACATCAAGGACTAAGGACTCCGCAAAACGCTCTGACTGGCTGGCTGGCTGGCAAAAGGTTAGACGGCGAGTGTCAAGCGCGGAGCTCTCGCCTTCGAGTGGCGCACAGCTAGAATCTAGAATCTGAGAATCTGCGACTGCAGCTGCAACTGCCACAGCGGCCTTGTAGTGTCACTTACAGCACATAAATTTGCGCGGGTTTTTATTATTTTTTCTTTTTCCCATTTTTTTTTGTAGTTGGCATTATACAACTGCAATTTGCAGCTGCCGCTGCAGGCAGTTTGGTGGAGAGGCGCTAATGCAAGGTACCGCAGCGTGAAGGATACGGGCATGCCTTGGCTTGTTGAGGATGTCTCCATCCTTCGCGCTCCCAGCCATGAGCCACCAGCTCCCAGCTCGCAGCTCGAAAATGTTAAATGATGCCGGATGACGACACTGCTTAGGTCACTGGACAGGTAATCATGGGCCCAGGGGTAATCTCAGTCGTAGATAATAGTTGGAAATCAAGTTAGGAGCAAAAACTTAATTTAAAGAATTTTAAAATATATATTTGTGCCCATTTCCGTATTGGGTCCCAAAGACTGCACTTCTAGATTCCATATCTTGAGTTCTTCCATTCAGATTTGGGATACCTCTATGAGTTGGTGGTTGAATTCCCTAATACTCTACATTCAAATATTTAGTTTTAAAGAGGGTCGAAATTTTAGCCCATTTTCATGTTGGATTTTTCTGTCTTTCCAATGGATTTCAGTATGGGCATCCAAAACTGCACTTCTATTTTCCATAACTTGAGTTATTCGATTCCGATTTTGACGTGGGATACCTTTTTGAGCTCGTGTTTGAATTTCCTTATATTCTACATTCAAGTATTTAGTTTTTCAAAGGTTCGAAATTTTAGCTCATTTTATGTTGGATTTTTTGGTCTTTCCAATGGATTTCAGTAGGGCACCCAAAACTGCACTTCTAGTTTCCATAACTTGAGTTATGCTATTCCGATTTTGACGTGGGATACCTTTTTGAGCTCGTATTTGAATTCCCTTATATTCTACATTCAAATATATAGTTTTAAAGACGGTCGAAATTTTAGCCCATTTTCATGTTGGATTTTTTCGTATTTCCAATGGATTTCAGTAGGGCACCCAAAACTGCACTTCTAGTTTCCATAACTTGAGTTATGCTATTCCGATTTTGACGTGGGATACCTTTTTGAGCTCGTATTTGAATTCCCTTATATTCTACATTCAAATATTTAGTTTTAAAGAGGGTCGAAATTTTAGCCCATTTTCATGTTGGATTTTTCCGTCTTTCCAATGGATTTCAGTATGGGCATCCAAAACTGCACTTCTATTTTCCATAACTTGAGTTATTCGATTCCGATTTTGACGTGGGATACCTTTTTGAGCTCGTGTTTGAATTCCCTTATATTCTACATTCAAGTATTTAGTTTTTCAAAGGTTCGAAATTTTAGCTCATTTTATGTTGGATTTTTTGGTCTTTCCAATGGATTTCAGTAGGGCACCCAAAACTGCACTTCTAGTTTCCATAACTTGAGTTATGCTATTCCGATTTTGACGTGGGATACCTTTTTGAGCTCGTATTTGAATTCCCTTATATTCTACATTCAAATATATAGTTTTAAAGACGGTCGAAATTTTAGCCCATTTTCATGTTGGATTTTTTCGTATTTCCAATGGATTTCAGTAGGGCACCCAAAACTGCACTTCTAGTTTCCATAACTTGAGTTATGCTATTCCGATTTTGACGTGGGATACCTTTTTGAGCTCGTATTTGAATTCCCTTATATTCTACATTCAAATATTTAGTTTTAAAGAGGGTCGAAATTTTAGCCCATTTTCATGTTGGATTTTTCCGTCTTTCCAATGGATTTCAGTATGGGCATCCAAAACTGCACTTCTATTTTCCATAACTTGAGTTATTCGATTCCGATTTTGACGTGGGATACCTTTTTGAGCTCGTGTTTGAATTCCCTTATATTCTACATTCAAGTATTTAGTTTTTCAAAGGTTCGAAATTTTAGCTCATTTTATGTTGGATTTTTTGGTCTTTCCAATGGATTTCAGTAGGGCACCCAAAACTGCACTTCTAGTTTCCATAACTTGAGTTATGCTATTCCGATTTTGACGTGGGATACCTTTTTGAGCTCGTATTTGAATTCCCTTATATTCTACATTCAAATATATAGTTTTAAAGACGGTCGAAATTTTAGCCCATTTTCATGTTGGATTTTTTCGTATTTCCAATGGATTTCAGTAGGGCACCCAAAACTGCACTTCTAGTTTCCATAACTTGAGTTATGCTATTCCGATTTTGACGTGGGATACCTTTTTGAGCTCGTATTTGAATTCCCTTATATTCTACATTCAAATATTTAGTTTTAAAGAGGGTCGAAATTTTAGCCCATTTTCATGTTGGATTTTTCCGTCTTTCCAATGGATTTCAGTATGGGCATCCAAAACTGCACTTCTATTTTCCATAACTTGAGTTATTCGATTCCGATTTTGACGTGGGATACCTTTTTGAGCTCGTGTTTGAATTCCCTTATATTCTACATTCAAGTATTTAGTTTTTCAAAGGTTCGAAATTTTAGCTCATTTTATGTTGGATTTTTTGGTCTTTCCAATGGATTTCAGTAGGGCACCCAAAACTGCACTTCTAGTTTCCATAACTTGAGTTATGCTATTCCGATTTTGACGTGGGATACCTTTTTGAGCTCGTATTTGAATTCCCTTATATTCTACATTCAAATATATAGTTTTAAAGACGGTCGAAATTTTAGCCCATTTTCATGTTGGATTTTTTCGTATTTCCAATGGATTTCAGTAGGGCACCCAAAACTGCACTTCTAGTTTCCATAACTTGAGTTATTCGATTCCGATTTTGACGTGGGATACCTTTTTGAGCTCGTGTTTGAATTCCCTTATATTCTACATTCAAATATTTAGTTTTAAAGAGGGTGGAAATTTAGCCCATTTTCATGTTGGATTTTTCCGTCTTTCCAATAAATTTCAGTATGGTCGGATACGTCGTTCGTTGTTGAATTCCCCAATATTCTTCATTCCGTTTAAAAATTATTTTTGCTTTCGACCATTTTATTTAATTGTTTACAATTTACTAAACGTTAAATCAACATAGAAGGGTTCCCCGCAGATTTTGAATATTGCACAATTCGCACATATGATTTTTTTTCCAAAGTCCAATTTAGCACTGCCTTTTTTGCAAAGTCCAATTTAACTGTGTTTATTTCCCAAATCGATTTGTATTATTTCATAGCAGCGAAATCGCCAAATGCATTGTAGCTGTCAAAGTAATATGCATATACCACATGCGGATTGCCGACAAACCGCGCATGAATGCTTTTAATTAAGCCCGAAATCCAAATACAATTAAAACGAGCGGAGTCAAAGCAAGACGGACTTTGCCCGCGGTTTCCTGTGCTATTAGATACTGCTATTGCAACATTTGCTTGCCCAAACGCCGCTCCGATAACACGGAAACAAAGCTGTGAAGCTTCCAGGGGGCCCCCGGGTCAACCTGGGAGAGGGTGTTTGCCTCCCCCCGATGCCAAAAGTCACGAGTTTGCATGTGTTTGGCTGCATATCTAGTTTAAATTATCGACACATCGCCCGCAAGTATATCAAATTTACGGCACCCAAAGTGCATGCATAGCAAGGGGGGTTTTCGTGGGGGAATTGGGGGGATTTCCCCGAGCTATATAGCAACAAATGCAATACAAAGATAACAATGAGAGCTGGTGCCAAACAACACAGTGTGTCCAATTAAATTGCATCCCGGCGCGTGTGCGCGAATTATGGATGCGAAGCGAAATGCCGTTTATTAAATTTCAATCAAATCCAATCAATAAGCCGGGGGGTCCTCCTCCATGGCATTCTCTGCTCCAAGGACACTGCTGCAATTTAATGAAAGTATCACAATGATTGGTTTCCACTGGCGACTAAGCAGCGGCAAAAATGTCCGGCATAATGAATGGCATCGGGCAAAGACACTGGGCGCCGTCGAGCGTCGTCTTCGTCCGAGTTGCATTAGTCGCCAACATGGAAATGCTATATATAAGCCCGGACAGGAGCCTGGGCTGACAGGCAGCTTAAATCCTGCCGAAAGCGCCGGACTACCACTGCTCCTGCCTCAGATCCTCTTGCAGCTGAAAGCTGGCGGAGAAGCATCAGCATCTACAGCATCGCCATCGCCATCGCCTTTGCCATCACCATCAGCGGAGACCCAGCAAGATGCATTGTTTGGCGTAGAATTTAATTTTAGTTTAACTTTGTAATTTATCGATGCCGTATGTCGTCGACGAGCTCAAGCTGCCTCCGCCGTCTCCTCCGCCCTGCCCTTCTCTAAGCTGCCAACGTCCGAAATGGGGAAAAGGACCTTTTTCAAGGATGAGCCTTGGCGGTGGCACACAGGGAAAACCGAATATGCTCAACTATTTAACATTTATAATAACAGAAAGATGCTCTTTATACTTAAATGTGTGCTTGATAATTAGCACGGAAATTAGTCGATAAAAATTAAACCCCTTTTATAGATTTTAAGAATAAAAGCCTCGAAAAAAATCAAGACCACATCCATCTTTTTTTCAAGATCGGTTTATCTAAAATAAAAAATTCCAGAGTATTTTCATCTTGATATCAAGAGGGTTTCTTCTTGAATGAATGGGAACTATTTAAACTGTGGTTTTCCAGCTTTGTTTATGGTTTGCCTCTCTTTATTTGAATATATTTTGTGGCATTTTCTGCCAGTGCATCGGTGGCTATCAAGCGCAGCTCGCCGCTGACATCGCTGCTGACTACCTTCATTAGTGTTTTGTTTGGCTTTGGCTAACCATGGGGGACAGGCAGGGATCCTTTTTTGATGTGGGCTTGCGCTTTTTGAAGTTTACCCCAAAAACTGCACAGTTTTCGCCGCTGCAAGTTGGCAATTCTCCTCCGCATCCTATTTCAGATTTTTTCTTGTTTTCCATTTTTCCCCGTATATATTGTTGGCCGGTTGGTTCGCTGGTTGGTTAGCCGGTTCGCCTTGCCATCTGCGCTCTGTCTTGCATTTGTCTTCATCGACAGCCAAGTTGTTAGCTCTTTCATTTTTCTTTCGGTCGCAAAAACTTTGGACTCGTTCTCATTTGCCCGCTTTCCACTCAATTCCCATTTTCCCCCCAGTTTCAGTATCAGTGGCTAACTCGTTTGTCTTTTCAGTTCGCCTTTACGTATACGTAATGACAATTAGAATTGACAGACACAGCGCTGGCAAAGTTGCCCCGGACAGTTGCCTCCAGCAGATGTTATTGTTGATTGCGTCTAATCCCGAAGATTTTATACTTGCTGCAGTTTGAGCAGCACCCACTCCATTAGTCCTTAATGAACAAGTTACAATTTGGGCGAGGCGAAAGTGCTGCTAAAGCACAACCCTTACCCAGGACAATCCCTTCTCGGTCTCATCAATATGGAATTAGACCCCTTCTGCTCTATATATATATAAAGTACTATAATAGTTCTTGGCTCCCACCCAAACTCCTGGCTTGTTAGCAGCCGCATTACGTGATGCCTGCTTTTAATTTGTGGGTGTCGGGACATTCACCCTAATCAGACATATGTATATGTATCTGGAGGGGCATTATAACTCTTGCAATTCTTGGAGATACTTTCAAGTGCACTTTGGCAGTTATTCATACTCTTTGTGTGCGGCCAATTAATATGCTCGCATTACAAATATGCGCTCAATTAGGCATAATTAGTCAAGCACGTGTAGCCACGCCCCGGCCATTAGACGTGTGGAAGAAAAAGGGGGATTCCGGTGGGGATGAGGGAGGAGTAGATGGTCGCCAGTCGGACTGACTGACTGACTGACTGTCAGTCGCCTGTCTGCCATGAACATGAAAATCCAATTTCGCGTGGGTTTCATTAGCAGCTCAGCTCAGTTCAGCTCCACTCGGTTTTTCGGGATGTCTCCCACTCGTGTGTGGGCGACTCAAGCAATTTGAAAAGGACAAAACCGCAAAAAATAATTAAGCACTCGTCGAATTCGCCGCTTGACAATGTCAGCAGCTCCAAAGAGCTCCTTTCAGCGGCAGAAATGGCAACAGAAACGGCCGAAACAGTGGCCAAAATCAATGGCTTTTGGGTATTGAAATATTTGCATCCTTTTTGGCCATGTGGCTTAGTCTTAGGCCGAATGGAGATCCGAATCCGTTTCCGAATCCCCAATTCTCGTGGCAACGATGGCAAACAACAACGGACATGTGTCGCTTAGCATTCTGCCAGGGGCACTCGCCTCGCGGGCTCGCTATATTGAGTTGTCTGCCCATCAGTCAGCCAGATAGTCATCCTGGCAGTCAGTTAGTCAGTGCTCAGACCTCCTCAATCCTGAATCCTCGCCGTTTCGTGCTCAGCTTGCTGGTCGGCATCAAATGAAGTGAAATCGATGCGCTGCTGACTCTATTCATATGAGCCAAGTAGGGACAACCAGACGGCGGGACGTCCACTGGACCAGTCAGTCATTCGAGCACACTCAAAAAAGTAGCATTAGGAACGGGTTCTATCCTTGGGCAAAATGGCATTGATTAAAAATGTTAGCTAGAAAGTTAAAGAGCCTTTTTAAGAAGTTCTTTAAAGAGAACGAAAAAAGTCAACTGAGTTAATAGATATAATTAATAGTACAATTTATTATTTCAAATGTTTTCTAGTATTTAATTAAAATTTAACTACTTTGAATGTTTCTGATTTCAAATATTTTATTTCTTATATTTTTTGAATAAACGTTTTATAAGGAATTTAGTTATGAAATTATACCAGGATCAATAATTTTTTATATAATCGCTAAGAAGGTCCAGGCTATTACATTTGATGTAATGATGTTTTTTGACGCAGGTAGATTAAGCATCAGCAAAAACAGGTTTAAATGGAAATTTACTAAAAGAAATAAGGATTCTAAAATATTTTTGGGATGCATAAAAAGTTTTCTTGAGAAAGATAATAATGTATTAAATTCCAATATAAGTGAACTAAATTTTAGATGATATTGAATATTTTCATTTCTTTTTTCCGCTTTAAAAATACTTTATTTTGCTTTGTAAACATTTTTATTCCCATTAAAGTTACATATTTTATCCCAATTTTTTTTCGAATTTTTCCCAGTGCATATATCAGAGGGCAGAAACCGGAGAGCAGTTATCCAGCTGCGGGCGGGCGACATGCGGGCAGCTGTCAATGTGTCTATGGAAATGCGCGGCACACATTTGAGTGGATTTGCTAACTGATTTTGTTGAACAGCCAGTCGGTCGACTGGCGGCTCTGCTGATTGCGATGCCGCACTGTCCGAAGTGTTCTGCCGCTTTGTGCTGACAATCGAATTGTGTTGACGTGGCTGGATTATTACTTCATAAGCAGGGTGAAACAATAAAATAATAATGCCAGGCCAACCCATCCCCAAAGCCAATGCTATCAATCGCCCCGGCAAAAGCCAATGTGAAAGCAAAGCAAAGCCATCGGAATCGCAATGTCAATTATCAGCGATTCCTTGTCAACGGCTCCATGGCACATGCCCTTCCAATTCGACAAACCCATTAACCATTTCATTCGATTTTCCTATGCGAGTCCCGATTGCCACTGGCATTCCCTATTAGCAGCGGCTAAGCTAATTTGCTGCCAAAGACATGTGGCAGCATCGTGAGGATGCGACTTGGCGGAGCAGAGTCACTTGGGGGCCACCACAATGCCAATTGCCGCAGAAATCGGGGCGTGGCTGGATTTAGTAATAAGCTGCCGGGGCAGAGATTTCATTTAATTGAGCCAGAGATCAAATCAATCAGTTTTGTCGAGACAACGAGATTGCTGTTTGCCAATAACGCGACATAATAGAATGGGGTAAACTCCCCTCAAACTGAACTATTAAGGTTTCAATTGAAAATAAAAGGCTTTTATAAATTTTACCATTTACTACTCCCATACATATTAAATTGCATTTCTAAAATCTCTCTAAAATTTAAAAACAATAACATGTGGCTGCTGCCCAAATTGTTGAAATTCTGCCATCAAATTTCAGCTGTGACCGGCAAGCCGAACATTTTAATTAAAACCTTGTCCAACAATTAAATATTCCACGGTTTATTTTAAAGCTATTGCCAACAGCTTTAGGATATTTATTTGTGTTACCAAAAAATAACCAAATCATCATTTTAATGCACTTATTTCGCAGATGCAAAGCGAAAAAATGTGCCCTTAGCTGCGGAGTCCTTCTGATGGAGCCACAATGACGTGACAGGACGAAATGGAAAGATTCGAAACGATGGGGCGCCAAGGCAGTTATTTCCGTTTCGCAGGCACTCCCTCTATAGAGTCGAGAACCTGTTAAGCACTCAATGCGTAGAAGAAAATATTCGGAAATAAGTTCATTCACAGGGAGCTTGGCCCACGAGCGAGTGGTTCTTCGACGGCAGTTGAGTCCGTGGCCGGGCCTTTAAATGGATTCTACGGAATCCTCATTTAAATACACAACGGGAGGCAATCATTGCGAGAGGGGTTATGACATAAGTAAAATACTCTTAACTGGGTGCTAATACAGGAAAATATATTCATTAATTATTCTATAACGTAATTTATTACAGAAATCAGTAAAAATGGAATATATAAAAGGAATATTTTTGAAACTTAATAATTGTCTTAATTGGGTTTCTAAAATCGAAATAAAATTTAAAATATATTTAATGTGCTTCCTCAATCAATATTTCTTAGTTTTTATTAGTTTTAATTTATTACAGTAATTTTGAGTATATTTAGAAGCTTAAAATGTAGCTTAAATAAATTAGCTTAGCTTAGTAGCTTAATTAAATTACTAAATAATATTTGCATTATGTGGTGTTAAAATGGACATTATTTTCCTTTAACGTACTGTGAAAGTACTCTAAGCTGGCTAAGGGTATGCATATGTATGGCTTTTGTGGTATATGGAAGCGAGCGAGCCAGTTCAGTAATCGCATGTGCCTGGCCGCAGAAACAACCCACATGCACACACAGCCGCCCTGTGTGTGTGGAAAACCCGGAGGAAAGCCAGGGGGGTAAACAGGGGCGTGGAAAATGGGCAAGGGCGGAGGTCAGCGAGCGCTGGACCGGCATAAAAAGCTTGTTCTATGCAGTCGTTTAGCTTAACCGCAACATTATGTCGAATGCTGGAATCTTCAATCTGCTGATGCGGCTGCTGCTGCTTTCGGCGCTCCTCTTTTCTAAGCGCACTGATGGGGTTCCCGGGGGCTTTAGTCGGGCAGCCCGGCAGCCCGGGAGTCGCCCTGGAGTTTATGTTTCGGGTCAAGCGTGAAGGCATATTCATTTTACCCCATATCCGTATCCGTGGTCCGGACCTAAATTCCCGCTGAAATATGCAGAGCGATGCGTGTGTACGTAAGCATTGTTTAATTTTGAAATTTTTGCCCGGCGTACCAAGACCGGGCTTAATAAGCAAAACCCTGGGATTGCATTCCTCAGCTTTTGGTTGTTTCCCCTTCCATTTGTTGTTGTATTTTTTGACATGCCCCCCCGAGAGGGACCTTGAAGTGCTAGACGAATACGTTTAAATGGCAATTACCAGTCAAACATTTCGTGTGCGTTTTTCACTTTGAGCTACAGTTACCAGCAGCTTAATTCAATTGCCGCTGCACTCAGACAAGGAAGTTTTTGGAGATCAGCTGGGCGGGGGGAAGAAAGGAAGAAATTCGCACTGAAACTGCCGAGGACCGAGTTCGCTGGCAGGCCAAGTCCATTAAGTTGCTTTAATTATTTAGCAGCCTTAAAAGCGATGCCTTTGCGTTTTTAATGCCAACGAGCCTTTGCATTTAATTATGAGCACTTTTGTCTGCAGTCGCAGTCGGAGTGTGCTCACAGAACCAGAGAGAGAGAGGGAGTTTAACCAACTTTGTCAACTTGACCCCGCGACCCGGCACACCGAAAAGGGTCGCCGGACAATAAATAATACGACCTCTAATGCGGCGGGTGGGTGGTTCGGCGGGGGCTGTGCGGGGAGGAGGCGTATAAATTGTGGAAAAATTCCGATGACTGGCCGATTGGCTTTTGCCACCTGACAGTTGAAACTTTTGCCGGGAAACCCAAGGAGCACATGCACGAAATCATATCCACGCACAACAAACACAAATCTTGCCCGCACACACAGGTTCAAATATATATATATATAATATATATATATATTTTTGGGAACTTGGGCCTGATCCCGAGACGAGGGCTAGCTGCGTCGACGGCACAATTTCGTAATTTTTATGGCAAAAGTTCTCTAATCAAATTTAATGAATTGTGAAAAAGGCAACAAATATACGACAACTTTCTGGGAAACTTTGTCCTGAACCCGAATCGAGCATCCAGCAGCCAACATCTCGTGGCTGATATTTCTTATAAGTAGACGTCAAGCCAGCAAGTCGTCGAGGATGCGGCATCGATTCGGTTTGGCGTTGTAAATTGGCGGATGTGATTTTTGTGGGCTGGCATTATTAAATGCGGCATAAAATCAGCCCGACCACTCCGCATTGAAGTCTAACAAATGCGCACAGTTAGCAAGGGCAGCCAACAAATTGTTGTACACATTTTCGTTTTTTTTTCACTTTTACATTTTTTTTTTGACTATGGCTGCCCTAGCTGGCTGTGTCCTTTGTTGTGCCTTATGGCTGCTGGAGTATCCTGGCATTGTTCGAGCACTTTTGCCGGCTCAAAGTTTGTCAATGTAACGGAAAACTGTGTTTAAGTAAATTTTTCATAAATTTTCTGTTTGCTGCTAGGGTCCAGATGAGTTGTGGAGTCTCTCAACTCGGCTAGATAAATATGCAAAGTAAACTTGGGAGCAAAGAGAAAATTAATTTATATCTATATATTTATTCATAAAAAAAAACCATTGGCTTCCATTTAATTAAATTTATTTATTAGCTTAAGCATACCTTTATTTTTGCATTAAACTGTTTTTATTTTCCCTATGAAACCTTTGAAAATCTGAACTTTTTTCAACACTTATTCATCAAGCTTATACCCTCATTAAGTTAATTGCAGTTGAAAAGTAATGTTGCATTTTTTTCTAAATTTTTTACGCCACCCTGGTGTGTGTGTGCCTGGCGGCTGTCTTTGTAATAAGCCGCCATAAATTGTTATATTTTATTAATGTGCCTGGAACGCGTCGAGTTCGTTGGTTGCCAGTTGGCCATATGGAAGTATTAATCAAGGCAAGAACAAAAAAGTGTAGCATACATTTGAGCGCTGCAAAATTTTGGCTATTTTTCATTATACGCGCATTTTCGGGGGGTTTCGTTTTTGGGAGCTCTAGCCAAAAGTTTGGTACTCACACACAAACCTAGGGAACACAGAGGCAATTTACGCATTGCCACAAATATCCGACATGGGTAAGTGGGAGCATGGTGCCATTATGATTACTCATACGCTGCGTTTGCAACAATCATACGCCACGTTATTAGCTGTGTCAGCCTAACAAAAATAATGACAATGAGAATATGCCAAAAGTATTTGTGTTTACCCCTCCAATATATATATTTTGTATACATAGTTGCTATATATACACACGTAGTTGCCCAGCTCGTTGCCAGATGATGACGACGTCTTAACTCCTCATTGCCGTCGTCGTTAGCGTCTTGGGCCAACTGAAACGTTGAGATTTATGTCTTGGCATGATCTTTTGTGCTGGCAGAGCAGCTAAGAAAATATTTTATGAAATAATACACACAAAAACACGCTTAAACACACGAGCACGCAGATACACGTGGTCCGTACATATATATATATATGTTATATACTCATTTTTGGGGCGTTAAGTGCTTTCTGCTGCGTCATCTTTTAAGTATTTGCAGCATAATTAGCTTGTCGAGTGCGTGTGTCAGGAGTCGAGTTGAGTGTCAAGTTGAGTGTTGAGTTGATTTTGGCCCAACTAACGTTGAAACTCACAGGCTAATTGTTTCGTTGGATGGGTTTATTTAGAAAGGGTAGATGTATGCTTGTGGGTTGGGGGCTTTGCAGTTAAAGCTGGTTAATTACGTAGCCCCTTTTAAGCCCCTTTGCGCTTTTCGGTCCCAAATGTCAATAGTCACAAGGCGAATTGTAAACCACATCAAAGATTCCTGGCCTATGACCTTTTTGCCCCGCAACCTTTTGGGTATTTTTTTGCGAATTTGTTAGCTAATTAAACATCGGTTGGTTGGACATAAATTTGCCGCTGCAATAGAATTGCTCAGCGGCTCATAATTTGTAGTCCTATTTGAGTTTTTTTTTTCTTTGGCGCTCGGTTGGTCCGCAAATTGAGTTCATTGCACTTGTCGGCCAGCCAGCGGCATGTTGCAGCCACGCGGCGTATGCGCAATATTTGCTGGCTGTGCAGCATTTCTTTGGCACTTGGCTGGCCAAAACGCAGTCAGCTGAACTTTGACAGTGGCGGGCTGTAATTTATGACTTGTTTTACAGGCCACCTCCACACACACGAGCACACTCCATCGATAGATGGCGCCACTCGCTGGCGAAGGACTTGAAATATTTATGGAGTTTTCTTTTCGTTACAATTTTTTCGCCCGATTTTCCTGGTTCTTTTTTTGTGCTTCTTTTTTTTTTGTTGTACTTCACTGCTGCTCGCAATGGCTTGCTTTTCATCCTCTGATGTGGTTTTATCTTGGGGACACGCCCCCGCTGACAAGCTTCTGGTTGGGCGGCCGGGGTCGCTCAGTCAACAGTTGACTTTGCCTTTGTTTATGACATGTCCCCTCATTCATTTTAATTAATTCTAGCCAGCATTTCGCGCCCATGGCAATGACGTCCCAATGCAAACAATAAAAAACAAGCGGGCGGAAAAAAACGGGCTTGGACTCTGGATTTTCCTGGACATGGCTGAGGATTGGAGGATCGGGATGAAGATGTGGGTTTCGCCTATGTAAAAATCACGGAGGCGTTTATGCTGGCCAACTATTTTTATTTTCATTCTCATTTTTATGCTCATTCTTGGCGGCTGCCTTACAAGTTACCCGGCAACATTGCGATGTCGAGGCCAGGCATTGGGGGCATGGGCATTATTGACGTAGTTTATGGAGCCATTTATGACGATTCAACATTTTTATTTCCACCGCACTGCAAGGAAAGCTGAGGGGGAACAAAAAAAAAAGGAAGAAAAAAAGGAAGCGGGAGCAGCATCAACTTAAATTTACTGCTTGTAAAAGCCGCTTGCTCCGGTGTGGGTAAATAAAAACAAAGGACGAGCAGGGCAACGAGAACAATGCCAAAACAAGGACGGAGTCAGCCATAGATAAAGCTTAGATGCGCAAAGCGTATCGAGTTTCTATTATCTCTGCGAAAACGTCGCGACGTCTAGGAGTCGAAAAGTTTTTACGCAAAAGCCGGAGAACTTAAAAAATAAAAAAATAAATACCACGAAAGCATAAAGCAAAAGTGCCAGGAGCGCCAACAGAAAGCACCGAACAAGCAGCGGGAATAAGGAGCATCCATGGCATCCTCACACAGGCGCATAATGAAGCGCGTCATTATCCTTAAGATACATAAACAATGCCGGCGAAAGGCAGCAGCTGACTGGAGGTAGTGCAGCTGCAAGGCTGCACCCGGAAAAATATAACACTAATAGGCACTCTATACAGTTTCCTTTACTTTAAACAGACCAAAATATATGTTTTAAATTAAAACTTGAAAACTTTTCCAATATAACTTTCTTCAGGAATGTCGTGGATTTTTCTATAAAATATTTTTGCATTTAATTTTTATTAGCAAATTCAAACAAATTTGTTCAATGAATATTGTTTACATATCTATTCTATTGATCTATTAGAAAGAAACTTCATAAGTATGTTTAAAAAATGCGTTAAAAAACTATAAAAACTAAACCTAATTTCAGTACTAATTTTATTTTCCAGTGAATAGCAAAACTATGAGCCAAACAAGCGGCAACAGAAACAACAATAGACAGCCGGGCAAGCGAGTGGAAAATACTCGGGCATTGTTTCTGTTCAGTGCTTAATTACCAGGCAAAAGTTCTATAGTTCCTTGAACTGGGCGAAAGTTTGCGGCATGCGAGGATTGGACAATGTGACGTTACACAATTACCTTTCCCAATGCATTCCGTTGCAGCTTAAAGTGCCTGCAACTAATTTTGATGATAGCCGGAAATTCGTTCACCTCTGCCCGAAACTCGAAACCCAAAAATATTTTCGAGTTTTGACCCCTGGTTGGATTGTGGAATTCTCAATTAGCTAGTACAAACATTATTTTACCGGCCAGACACAAACATGTGCATCGTCGATGGGAAGGGGGGGCAAAATAATGAATTTAATCGAAAAAGTGCATAGAATAATATGCATGCGAAATATTTTTAATAGATCGTTTTAGTGGCATCCTTTTGTGCAGCACGCAGCATGCCGCATGCAAGTTTATTTTCTCAGAGTGCGAGCGGGCATATCCCCCCCCCCTTTTGTGTCTTGCAGCCGGGCATTTATTGGTTTTTGAATTTTAATTAAAATTTGATAGCCGCCGGCGCCAAAAAGCAGCAGCTTGGGCCCGCACAAAAATACTGGTTTTATCTGGGCATTTACGAGTAAGTTTTCCAGAGCAGCAGAGCGCCCCCTGCGTTCATCTACGCCCCTGGCATGACACTGACCGACCGAAGAGCCCTGCTGTTATTGTTGTCTAATATCGTCCATGGTTTTGTTTGGCAGCTGCATTTTCGAGTTACGCAGCTATTTGTGCGATCTCGTGTTCTCAATAAAAGTTTATTAAGCCAACACAAATGCTGCCCCACAGGCGGGTGCTCACTGTACCGGCGTACCAGTGTATAGCTGTGTATACCCGTGTACACCTTTAACCTCTGCCAATCAAATTACAGCCGTGGTTTACTGAACCCGGCTCAAAATTTCATTTGTGTTAAGCTGGCTAAATTGTTTTGCTTATTATGTGGCCCCCAATGCTGCTGGGTTAGCTGCTTTTGCATGTTGCACATGGCGTATGAGTAATGTTTATATGAAAATTATGCAAAATGCATATTAAAAAAGAGGGAAAAAAGGTAAAACCCCGCTTGTTGGGCTGCTCTCTAAACGTTGGCTGCAGTAAAAATGTGAGCCAAAAGCTTCTTAAGGATTAAAAACGTCAGCAATTTTGCGGTACACAAAAAAATGAGAGGGCTACAAAAATATACGAAAAAAAAACAGCGGAGGACGTGAAAAAAAGGGTAACAAAGCAAGGGGAATGGCCACAAAAATATTTAATAAATTTAACAAGTAAATAAGCACCGGCAGCAGGCGGGTTGGAAGTTGTAAAAACTGCAAGAGCGCTGGATTTTTGTTGTCCATGCTGCGGGGTTAAGGGTTAAGGGCCACGGGGGTCGCCGGATGCCACATGTTAATGATAGTTTGCCAAAGCCGCAGCTGCAGCAAATCTGTTGCCACACGACGGCTTTCCACGGGAATGTAAGCCCCGGACCCAGGACCCAGGAGCCAGGGCTTTGTGTGCCTTAGTTGAGTGACATGTAAATAAAAGTAAAGTGCGTTGGTGATGGTGGTGACGACAAAGTGAAACGAATGCCGGTGGAGCATTCGGCACATTTGGCTTTAATGCTGCATAATCGCCAAACAATTTCGTTTCTCTTCGCCTCAGGTTGCTTTCCAGAGGTGGAGGAGGGATCCTTTTGTTGGCCTTTTGATTTTCCTGCGAGTGTCAACAGTTTTTGCAAGCTGCACGCACAGGCGAAAGGAGCTGGGCAGGGCCCTTCGCATCTAAGGATTGCTCTGTGCTATGTGCTATGTTCTGTATGTGTCCTATGTGCTATATGTGCCATGTGCAGCTAGCTGGCTCTCCTGTCGGCCCGGTTTCGGGTCACTTAAGTTTTATGTGGCGAAACGCGTTACCAAATTGCGTTCAAATTGCGCACGCAGATAACAGTTTTTCATTACGGCACATAAAAGCGTTTGCCATTGTCCCGAACGCCCCGGCGTTGTTGTTTTGGCCTGGCCCATGCCAAATTGTTACGCCAACACGTGCCGCACTTTGCAGCTCATGTCAGCAGACAGAGACGTCCAAACATCCAAGCGTGCACATCCACATCAACGGGAGGGGACATCCAAAAGCAAAGGCACCACAGCAACAGGCACAGCTTTGTCCAGTTTAATGCTGGCCAGGGACACTTCGCACTCCAATATCCCCCAGGACACCCAATCCCTGCCCACACGTCGCCGTCACATCGCTGATGATTCCATAGCACTTAGATTAGAAGCTTTTCAAAACCACACTCAAAGAAAAGCGGGCGTGGGTTTTGCCCACTTTAATTCCTGGAAACAAAAGCACTTTAAATACATACGTTTCTATGCCGACGCTTGTGCGGAAACGCTTAAGTTCGTATAAATCAATTTTACTTTTACTTGGAACGATTACGTTTTATTGAAAAATTCTCTGTTTAAGAAGCTTAGAATTTCAGCTTTCCTTAAAATGCTTAAAGCATGCTTTTACTTGAATTTAAATAACTTTATTTTAAACATGAACGCTATTTTATCTTTTTTTGACTTGAAAGCTTTCTTGATGTTTTGTTTTTTAATTGTGAAATATACTTATATTTTAGTTTATAAAAATTATTTTAAACTAGCATATTTTTTATCTTTTTGTGTTCTTTTTTTCTTTCTTTTAATTTAGGTTCCAATCGGTTTTGATTAAAATATATAAAATTGACTGCCTTTAAGGAACTCATCTCAAAATAAAATGTATCTTAAGTTTGTGCTTTATGATATAAATTATATTTTATATTGCCTGTTCAAATATTTTTTAGTGTATATTAGCCCTTAAAAGCCAAACTCGTGCCTATTTACTGGCGCCAGTTGGCGGACAAGTTAATTTTTCAACGGCCTAAGCGCCCGGAAGCCGTTTCGAGTCCTCCGATTTCAGGCTGATTTAAATATGTGTCGCTGGCAATCGCAGAAAAAAGGCGAATCGGAAGTTGCAGAAATACCAACATTTTGTGTTATGCTACAGGACATCCCGCAGAAGATTGATGGGCGCCCGTCGAGACTTGTCTGGTTTTTGGTCCTGCGAGACGATTCGCTATGCCTTGGCCAAAGTTTTTGGGCAGCCATTGTATATAGCATGCTTTTAGGCGCTGACAATGAAAAACTTTTGTGCTTATCATGCGTGCAAGTTTCGCCGACAGTTTAATTGAAAAATACTTAGGAAAGTCGAAGAGACCCCCAGCTCAAGAGAGTTTCGAATGGCGAAAGCAGCTGTTCAAGTGCACAAGTGCACCGGGATAACACCTTCGCGGATGAGGATGCGGATGGGGATGCGGATGCTCTGGTGTCCTGCGAATTTAATTGCTGGCTTAAGTTGCTGGCCCACTAACCTAGTGAGGCTCTTAGCCCGGCCGACGAGCTCTCTCTTTTTTGGCGGCATTTCCGCCCGCTCTCTTCCGCTCTCTTTGGGCCAGGATAGTGTTTTTAATTTGGCCAGGATTAGGATGGGTTGCGTGCTTAATTTTAAAAAACTGCAAGTGAGAGCAGACTCCTCCGGTTTTTGTGGCATCACGTTCTCCTGGCACGTCTCACGCTTTCTTATTACGCACTCGTAAAAAGAAACGGCTGCTCCGTCGCCTCCCGACTTGGCCAACTCGTTCGGGATTATAGCCATTAACTTTGGCATTGCATATCGCTGCGTGACGTCTTTAGCGCGTGCAGTTCGTTTTCGGACCTGGCCTGTTTGTCACTGTAATAAACTTGGCAACAAATTGCCAGCCAGCGTGTGTCTTTTGGCCCCCTCTTCTCCCCACCCTTTTTTGACGTTTAACCCTTTGGTAGCATTTTGACACGCACGTGTCGACAAAAAATACAGAAGAAGAGCAAAAAAAAAAAATAAAGACGGCACATACATTTTTAAGTGATTAAAAAAGTACGTACACACACACAAAATTGCCAGCGAGCGGGACGGAAGACAATCAGCAAAAACATTTAAATGCGAGCAACGTGCAAAAAATAAATTGTTGTCAATGCGCGCGGGGTAAAAAACCCATTGCAGCCTCTTATCAGAGCAGGCGGAACACTTTGGACTTGGCACACAGCATCCACAAGAGGTCCTTCGGTCCTTTGGTCCGTTGGTCCGTTGGTCCTTTTCCCAAAACGTTTGGAATCGCAAAAAACCCGAGGCACATGAGTTCCACAAACACGAGGGGTCCTGAAGATCGGGCTTCGCAGCTCGCAACGAAGCAGGACTTCGGCTTGACGAGCCGACTGCCAGTGCGAATCAGTTGAAAAAGGTCCTTTGTGCGGGTCGGTTAGTGTAACGGTGCCATAACGCTCCCACTGGGATAAGCTGGCTTGGCCCAAAAGTAAACAACAACAATAATTAAATAACATTTGTCCCACGCTCCGGTGCACTTTCTCTGCGTAACTACCTATAAAAACTAACTGGGTAATCGGAATATTACGTAGCAAGATTAGAATTAGTTATTATTAAGCCACATAAACAAGAGACCGGCATGCCCCCTGCTTGGTGGGCAAAGATAACCCGCCGATAACGCGGTTCGTGGTTCAGTGGCAATTTGCATTGATGAACTGTGCGCGCCGCCCGCCGTGCATAGCAAAAACCAATCCGCAATCCGCAAGTCCGCATCCGCATCCCCGGAGCGTGGTGGGGTTCATCGATAATCAGAAGAACCCCAGGACCTCCAGACCAGAGCCTCCTCCTGCCTCCCGATTATCCTTTGATGTCTGAGTGAGTGCCAGAGTGTGTCTCAGTGTGCAAGCGCAAAGTGTGAAAAAGCGCAAAATAAATATTAAAAGCAAAACGTGCGTGGATTAGAAAGCATAAAACCGGCAAAAGGAGCGCAGAAACCACAACAACTACAGAATACCGCCAGCTGGTTGGCAGCTGAAGGTGCTGAAAGGGCACTGAGGCATTCGCTATAAGGTTGGTATCCCCCATCACATCATGTACTGGTAGTTCAATGCACTACCATCGCTTTTTGTTTGGCCCTCTGTTGGGTCTTTGGGGGTTTTTTTCTTCTATTTTTATTAGGGCCGCGCACGTTGGCGCATAATTTACGCTAACTTTTTATTTTGCCACGGGCCATACCTTTTCGCTTATTTCCCCTGGCAAGTGAGCTGGAAAGTTCGGCAACTGCAAACAGAAATTTGAATTTTTCCGTTAAGTGGGTCGCTCAAACTTGCACCTGTCCCGAGGCCTCTGGCATTTGGTCAGCGGAGCGAACATATGCCAACGCCCAGCAATCGGTTGACAATATGGGGCCCCTCGGTGCCCCAGACCATGGATCTGGGCTACCCGGTTCCATGTTGATTTATGACAATCGAAGACAGGGGATCCGATACCCCCGAAACACCCGTCTATTTACCCAAGTAGCTGGGTGTGCACAGCCTCCGTCCGACTGGAAACTAAATAATTATGTGGCCCAGGTGAGGGAGTCGGGGAGGCGGAGTGCCCACATTTCTGTCTGAGTAGGGTTGAGTTTAACGAACATTTATGCGAGTGCGGTTGTTTATGCTCAGGCCGAGTTATGTGGCACTCAAGAGGCGTGGCAACCGCACACTCACACACTCACCCGCACTCGCACACCCACAACCATTCACATTCACACTCGCACTGGGGCTCATTTCCCAGCCGCACTCATACGCCGTGTGGCACTCGGGCTGTAGCAACAACGTTTGCATATGTTCATCAAGAATGAATTAAAAGTTATTTTAAATTCGTGACACTCGCCTAATTTTGCAGGTCTCCAAAATGTTGGTGCACCGGGAAAATTGGGGGGAATGCAAGCTAAGAGCTTTGTCAAATAAATTAAAGCTTGTTTTGCAGATGATAGAAAAAATATATGCATCGGTAGAACCTTAATTTTACATCTTGTATTTGTATGATATTTATGAATATAACACAATTAATATTAATTTTTTGTTCTTCTGAAGCTAATTATTTTGATTTTTACTTACTAAACTTTAGTAAACCTTATTATTCAAAACAAAGCAAAAACCTTCAATGGGATAATGCTGTGATTTTATCTACATTGTTTTAGGGATGAAATATGTACATACATGGATATTATTTTTTAGGTTATAAAATCTATGGTTTTTAAAGTAGTCATTTACTATATGCTTTAAGCTTCCAGTTCAAGAGTATCCCTAACTCTTTTGTTCCTTTGTCTAAAAATCTCCCACTTGATCTCGAATTCCTCCCTGGATTTTTTCCCTGTGCACTTGGGCGAGTGTGGGGGCCCTACAGTGAGAGTGTGGGTCTGTCAGTTGTTCTCGGCGTTGCTGTGTTACGTTGCTCAAGTGGCAAGTGGAGGTGTCACCTGGCAGACAGGTATGCTCGCCGACTATGATGCTGCCACTCAGGAGCGCTCTAATGTGCATACGCTTCGTAGAAATACACCTATACACCGATATATATATATTCCCCCATAGGGGCAATAGTCCCCGGAAGGACCGGGCCTGGCAAGTGAATTAAATTTCAAATGTTTCTTAATTTACTTTTTCGGTTTTCCGTTGACAGTTCAAATTGCTATAACAAATTTTCTAGCGCTACGCATGCCACTCATCCATTCGTTCATTCATTTCACTTTGCTCGCAGGCTCTTGGGGGGCGCACATGCATAAGTGAAATATTATGTACAACTGTCGGGTTTGTTTTTCCTTTGCGCTTTTTCCTTCCTTGCTTTTTTGTTTGTTTTTCCCCACTTTCTTTTTTTGTTTTTAGCATTTTTTTCGTTTTTTTTTCTGGTCGTTGGTGGCGAAAATAAATGAAGCCATTCGAGCGCAATCAGAACTTCGCATTAAAGCGTAGCGCACACGCATTTCCAATGCGATTGTCAGATTGAGAGCACCCCAGCCATATAGCAATCGTGTTCCAGCAGCAGAGTCAAAGTTGAAACGGTTATTTCAGCTCGAGAAGATGGCTTAGGTGGCGAAATGCTGGCAGGGCCAGGTGGAAAAATGGGAAGGGTGATCAAGGCGAGAAAATCGCAGACAGGTGGCAAATGGAGCTAAATAAATAATAGTGAAACCTAACACTTATGGATATATTGGAGAAAATTATTAAAATAAAAAATCCTGAATATGAAATGAATAGAACCAAATCTGTTATAGATTTTGTAGTATTTGGTTTCTATATTAAGTTGTTCGAAATTGAAAATACTATTAAGCTCGCGTTTTATGAAATATTTAAATTCTAAATGAAATTGAATTAAGTGAAATGTAGAGCTGTAGAAAATAAAATTAAATACCAAATAGAAAATTAAATCAACTAGTAAACATTGAAAGAATTTCAACGTACAATTGGTACAGAATTTTAGCGTAAAAATCGCAAAGAAATGAGATAAACCCAAAATAATTTATTCCACATGCCGTTTGCTACAGGCACACAGATATGTAGGTTGTTCGATAAAAATAGAGTTGTAGAAAATGAGATAAAATTCAATTTACCGAAAGCAAAATATTCCACATGCAGTTCAATATAAAACATTGGATACAAAACGTTATAAAGATATGTAATCTAATTGCACCTTTAGTAGTAGGGAAATACAATGCTTAAATATAGAATTTTTCATTTGCCATTCTTGAATTCACTTCATTATTTCGGTTCCGTTTTGCTGATTTCCCCGTCCCCTGGGAGCCTGGCTGAAAGAGTAAACTGCAGGCGGCACTTGAGAACTTGGCTAAATGAAAGGAAACAAGAGGCAACCATCAGCGTCTGTTTGCTCGGTTGTCTTAACCGCCGAGCGCTAAAAACCATTTACAGTTTTCAGTTAACTCGGCAGCGTGCAAAATAAATAAATACTTTGCAAAACTTTCGACAGTCAGTCGTTTTGTGTGTTTTTTTTTTCGCTGAACAGCTTGCAAATTAAACGTAAACGTAGTGCTGGGGAATTACAACTTATTTGGAGTACCCATTGCCGATGTGTTCTCAACCTTTAACTGTTGCCGGGGCCCTTTGTTTCCAATGTTGGCCACAAAAACTGTCGCTACCAAATGAAATTAGTGTCGAAACGCTGCTCCTGCGAGTGCTGCATGCCTCGTCAAATCCGTTTCCGTGGCAAATGGCAAGGGCTCGAAGAATAGCGACAGACAGGCGACAGGCCGGGGCCGAAACATTGGGCGTCCTGGCCCAAAAGTGGGCGTAATCGCTGGCATCGTAATGGCGATGCCAATGCCTCCGGCAGTCTAGCAACCAACAACCAACCGACAGCAACCAACAACCAACAACTAGCGACCGGCAACAGCTATATTCACAACTACAACATTATTTCACTTTGGTCTAGGCTTACATTGCAAACAATTTTGGTAGCTTTTCGAGGAGAAAATAGAATTATAAAATGAAGAACAATAATAAAGTATCTATAATTTTAGAGATTTTGTATAAGTCTTGTATAAAGTCTTTAAACAATCCTTATAATACCTTTTTTTGCTCCAAACTTTTAGGAGAAATAACATTTTTGTATCTTCCTATAAACTATATTTTCTTCATTTGTATCTTTTAGTTGTTGGCTTAACAACACTTTTTAAACAGTTATTTTTTATTTAAATTACATATTTTTCTGAAGGTTTTTAGAAAATGTAGAATTTAATTGGAGCGCTCATCTATTTTCTATAGAATTCACGAGACAAGAGATTGTACTTATTACATGATTTTTAAATACATTTTTAAGTAGGTAACTAATTGTTTTTTTCTGTGCACCTAACCATTCGAGTTGCTGTTTTTTTTCTTGTTGCCAATGCCTTTTAAGTTGATTATGGGCTCCCTAATAAAAAAAAACTAGAAACAACAAAATAAAGGATGGAGGATAGCGGAGAGCAGAGGAAAAAAGCGGCGCCGTTGTGCTGAATGAAATTGATGAAGTAGTTTCAAAAGCTGCCACTGCCTTTGCTTCCGAAGAGCCGGGCAAAACCCTTCCTGGCCAAGGTAAATAAGCCTTGTTTTTGCCTCCTGCTCTTTGCAACTTGTTTGCTGCTAAGTTTTTGCCCAGAGCGTCCGCGCTTTCACCTGCAAATTGAATGGGATTTCGGGCTGCAGCCTGCGAAGTGCATTGCCCCGAGAGGCGGAGAACAGGGACAATGGAGTGCATGAACTGCAATGCATTCCGGCCAAATGGAGTCCTACTTTCAGCCCTTAAATTGCGGCCACGCTTTGATTAACTTCAATCAGCGCTGGGGAATCGCTTTCAAAATTAAAATTTATTGCCAATTTGCGGCAAATTCGATTAAGCTTAGGCCGTTCCATTCTGTTCAGCTCTCTTCTCCTTTATTTTTTTCGTGGTCCTCCGACACAAAGCCAAAGCCGAGCAGGAAAAACACTCAGCTGGACATGGACAAGGCAGGCAGGCAGGCAGGAAGGAAGCAAGCATCCTGGGCATTTAAATCCAATATGTAAATGAAAACGGGATGGGTAGCAGGAGCTGGTGCTGGAGCAGCAGCGGCAGGATCAGGCCTCTGGACTACCCCACTCGAACTGTTGAAAAGCTGTTGAAGTTTATTGGAAAAATATTCAAATCACGTGGGTGGTCTCAGCTCATCGCCCCAGCAACGCCGTCGACTTCCTCCTGGCTGTGTGATAAAAATGGCCAAGAAATTACTTATAGATTGAATGAAATCGTCAGGCGGCCACCAAGAGACTCCAGGTTTCTCGGTTTTCCACTGCTTGGCCTTGCAACATTTTTGATCAATTTAAATGCCCGGCTAAGACAATAAAAAGTCTTATTGGGCCGGCTTAGCTGGGGATTTCCACAGAGAGGCCTCTGCCTCTACCTCTGCCAGTGGCATTGGCATTATATTTTGGCCCCCAGATAAGCGTGCAATTAAAATTGAAGTCGTCCTTTGTTGGCCTTTTTGGCAAATGGCGAAATGATGTACCGGTGGAGGCTCTGGGCTTCTCACAAAAACTTATCTAATAAGTGTCAGTTGGACAACAGGAGCAACGTGCTGCGGCTGACCCCCGACCTCAAGGCGAAAGTTTCACTTTCACTTTTCTGGGGGTTTCACCCCCAAAAAGACTTTTGTCACTTTTTCGGGGGAGGTGGATCTGGGGTGTATATTTTTGGGAGTCGCCAGAGCGAGGAGCCGGAAAATCAATGCCTATAAATTGCTTGACGCCTGGCTCACGCTTATTTATAGCATAGGGATTTATGTTCGGCATATTTATTTATGAACAACAATTTGCCGGCTGCTTTAAGGCTCATTGATGCCCGAGAGAGGGTCGTAAATTAGCACAGGGCCTGCAGCAACAAATGTAAATAGTTCAATAACAAAGGCTATGGCGATGGCGATGCCGATGCCGATGCCAATACCAATCTCCCCATAGAAATAGAAATCCCAATAACAATCATGGGCTGCAGGCGGTAGAAACACATGGATGGGCCAGGCTAGAACGAACGTCTGTCGAGGGCAGCAATAACAAGTGGACATGTTTTATTTATGGAGCAAACGTAGACGACGACAAACGACATCGAAAGTAGCTGTTAAAATTGTTTTAATTTGCTGTTCGCAGTCGAATACACAGCTGAAGGAGAGAGCTCGAGCAAAAACAAAAACACCGTCGACAACATCGGCAACGACAGGACCAACAAGCCGTCATCAAATAAAGGCCCAGACTGAAGGTCAACTAGGATGCGAATGGGTCAGTGAGCCAAAGGCAACACAGGCCGGCCATCTAGGTTACACAAAAAGTACACGGAGAATGTGGCAAAAACCAGTTGATCCTGAGGCATTTTTTAAAATAAAAAGTACTTGAAGGAAGACGGTTTAAAGTTTGAAAACGTAGCAAAGAAGTTTTCTTTTTCGGTTTTGGAAAAGTATTTTTAGTTACTACACCAATATTATCAAAAAAAAATTAAAATCCTAATTGAAAAACATTTTGTTTTTGGCAATGTTCTTATTAGTTTAGATTTTTCTAGAAACCATATTTTTGGCGTATAAGTCAATTAACAAAAAAATTATAAAAAAAAGAATAAAAAATTCAAATTGTGCAATATACAATAATTTGGGTGATATAATTTCATATATCAATTTTTGTTTTGGTTTGCAACAATACATTACTTTTATTTAGAAATAAAAATCTTTTAAAAGCTAAAGAACATTAAAATTTATGTGAAATTGTTTTTTTTTAAAGCTACGAATTTTTCCGAGTACATTATTTGGACTTTTTGGTTTTGTTGAGCTTTGAACTATATTTGTGGCATATAAATCAATTAAAGCTTTGACTTTATGAAAATAAAATATTGAACCGAACAAAAGAGCAATGCAATTTATCGTTTTGCATTTATTTACGGGCTCATATCCCACTGAGCAGTCGATGATAGCCCACAACCCATCTTCGGCAGCGACCAGGAGCAAACACACATGGGTGCAAGTGAGTGTGGATGTCCTTGTGCGGCAGATGATACCCTTGTTGTTGCTGCCGATGTGCTGCTCCTGCTGCTCCTTGTTGGCTGGTTAAGTGACCAAATCGAGTACCAAATGGCCAAACGTCTGCTCCACCCGATGTAATAATTCAATTGTGCAGCGGACCAGGACCATTGCCCCTCAAGATGGATGGCTTGCATTGAGACTTGCCTTTTGGCGACATTTGTGTGACGTGCTGTTAGAGTCCTTGCTGAATTATGTATAGATATGCGTGTGTGTGTTTGCTGGGCGCTTCGAGGCGCAAATGTTCAAGCTGAAAACTTTGCCAACTTCGGAAAACAAAAAAAAAAAAAAACCGGCAGCAAGAAAGAAAAAGAAAAGTAAAGCTGAAAGCTGGTAGCAAAGAAAGCCAATGCCTTCAGTGGATTTAAGATGGCTTTGAGACTCGCAGTGGCAGCGGCAAAGCCATCGTCATCTAGTCATATACTCGTTGCCAGATAAGCATTTATACGCATTAAAGCGACAGCTAACTTTTGACCAACTTTTCCTCTTGGCAAAGTTATCAAAAATTCCACTTGCGCAGTGAATCAAGTGCCATTTACTGATTGTGCCACGGTGCGGCGGCTGAAAGGAGCTGTTCCTAATCCGCTTCACATTTTATCAGCGCTGTGACAGTGGCTCTCACATCCTTGAATTGGATTCCCCCTCGCTCTGTGTGTGCGTGTGTGTGTGTGTGTGTGTGTGTATTCATAAGTTCCAGAGTTCAGAGTCCCGGGTCCTGAGCCTGGCCTGAAGCCCTTTTAGGCCCTCTTAACGCCCCCAAAACTTCGAGTGGCCAGGATGAAACAGCTGACGGGAGACGGGGTCGTGTTAAATCGACGCCTAATGCCACATCTAAGCCCTTAACTAGGACATTGACAGTTGTCGTTGTTGGCGGGAAAACTCGTGAAGCTCTCGGAAAACTGGGGAAACTGCGGCAACTCTCCGAATGCCGTGGCATAATGAATTAATCGAAGGCCAGACTCACGCATTTCCATCGCAGCCACTAAAACTATTTGGACCACGTTTTATCAGCACGCTTTGGGGGCTTTCCTTTAATGTCCAAAGAGCTAGTCTTATTTAAAATTAATTAGAAAAGCATTAAATGGGGGATTTTATGAGACGTGCTTGTGGGATTAACAGATTCCATTGAGAGGTTGGCCTGGCCATCGACCAGCCGAAAGTGGATTCATGTACGAAAGTGATTACTCAACATTTTGTTACCAATTTCTGGTGAATTTTTCGAATGGCAAATATGCAGATGCCAGGCACAAGGCGGCTCCAAAATATGCCTTTGCCGGCCAGTCACAGACTTGGCGCATACGCCGTGTGGGACATGGTAGGAAACTACGTACGTTTGCAGTGCAGACCGAAAAATAACAAGCGATTTTTGGGGTAAAATAAAAAATCAAGTCATTTTGAACTACGGCAAACATGGGACCATAAACCGGAACGTACACCCGGAGAAAGATAGCCGTAGAAAGGCGAAAGGAGAGCGGAGAAAGGGGAGCTGGAACGTAGCTAAACATTTCCTCAATTTATTGGTGAAATACGATTTGTGCCAAGAGACTTTTACGGACTGGCTGCTGAGCTATGCTATGTACTCCAGATGCTTTTTGAGGCATCAGGGCTTTTTATGCAAATGTGGCAAGTTTATGGTTGTTGCATGTGCATGTGCATGTGCCAGTGCAAGTGCATGTTCTCTACGCAATCGAAGCATATGACTTTTAAGTGAACTGTGGTCATCATTACGCCGAGCCGAGTCGGGCTCCTCAAAGGCTTTCGATCGGTGTATATATTTGTACATGCCTTGGCCAGAAAAAAGACAAGGAGCAGCAGAAATATATTGCATAAGGGGACTGGACATTTGGTTTGAAGCGAGCAATAAGTGACAGTGACTGCTGGGAGGGGGCAATAAGGACCAGCATTCCGGCCCAGACTAAGCCCAAAAAGGTCAGAGGTTGCCCCTGCAGGAACAGAAAGAGAATACATGCAAATTCTGTTGAGTTAACAATTGCAATTTTTGGATTGTGGCTGCCTGCCTGGCTTTCTTGTGCCATTCGCAGGCTTTGCCTGTCGGTATGTTTTGTGCATTCGAAGCATTGTTGGCTTTCTGCTGCCTCCTGCATATTGACAGATAAATCAATCAAAGTTTAGCCCCTCCTCTCCACCCTTTACCCTCCATGTTACAACTGGCTAAAGTGGTAGTGAGCTTTCGGGTTTTCAACATTTGGTATTTCGCATCGGCTTCAGTTCACATGTACAGTCAAAGATTTTCAATTAAAACTCTATGTTTTCCGACTTGCAAACAATAACAAAAATGACTAAATTATCCCCAGGCAAAACAATGCTGTTCTAACAAAATTCCTCGTTCCCAGCACAAGCGGGAGAGAGTATCTTAGATAATCGAAAAACTTTTCCCTGCCATGTCGAATGGCTTCAAGGGATTTTCCAAACTACAAGTATATACATACGTATGTATGGGTGCTGCGTTAAAAAACGATATCCGATTCGCTTGCAGGCGTTTTTAGAAACGCCATTAGTGCCTGGCTGAAGCTATTAAAAGTGAAAAGTCAAAAGCAAAATTCATCCCTTTAACGTGCAACTTTTAGACCATAATTAATCATTTCTTGTGGCATTTCGTGGCTTCCCGTGCCTGTGTGTGTAGTGCCGTTTGGAAAACTTTTAACTAAAAACTCGGTATTGGCTGAGGCATCAATTATAATTAGCTGGAGTGTAGGATCAGGGCTTAATTATACAATTGGTGGACCCACGGCCGCCATCCCCCAGAAACGTGGGAGTAGCCAAACTATGGCTGATTGCCAATAATCAAGTATACGCCGCATGGCGCCGGGCACAAAGTTTTAAAAGCTGCGTGATTTGCGTTTTACGCTTTTAGTTCACAATTTGTCTTCTATTGACGTTGGATATTGCGCATTTTAAACAATTTACGGGGGTATCAATATTTGCCGAATGTGTTTTGAATATCAAATGAGAGCGTCCCGGATTGCGTGCGGAATGCCATTTTGGGCCCTTTCGTCTCGTTTCGTGGCGTTACGGTTCAGTTTCTGTGTCCCTGTAAATTCATTAAAAATTTGCTACCACACGGCGAGCACAAAGCACAAATCCGCAGCGCAAATACAAATTTTGCGGCCTGAAAATGCGAATGGGAAACTTTTGCGTGTGAGTGATAAAAGTCCCGGGGTTTGCTTTTTCGGTCTTCCGGCGGAGGCTGTTCGACGAACTATTTGAACGCGTCTATAAATAAACACGGATGTTCAGCTGCTGAAGAGCCTTTTCTCGCCCCTTTCGGTTTCGGGGCTCACGACATAAATCGAATCTTATTTATTTTGGTTTTGCAATTTCTTGAGCACGAGTGTTGCTTGCACAGATAAAACGTATTGAATGCCCTAAATCGCATGCCGGCGTAACCCAAAAAGTATATGTACGCTCAGCGCCTAACCATCGTTTGTTGTTGTTTCTAATGCCCTGGTCTAAGTCCTTTTGGCACCCTCGCACAAAGCGGAAGCGATTTGTAGGGGTTGCCAGGGCATAGGAATTTTGTCATCCGGGTTGACCCGAAGGGGTCGCTGATTGATATATGCACAGGGGGTAAATGCGGGGGATGAGAGATACATTTTTGAATTGTCAATAAATGTCGAAATTTGCTGCATCTATGAATATAAATCATGAAAAGCATTTGGCAAAATATTCTCAGAATACCATTTGTAATTCTTGGACTTCCAATATTCTTTCGAACTTTTTCTGTCCCAAATAATTATTTAAAATATTGTACGAATACATGTATATTGTTATATAAATACCTATGGTAAGATTGAATTATTTATTTATTTATATAATAATATTTCAGATACCATTGGCTGACAACAATTTTTAGTTCAAATATTGTTAGCATTATATTATTCCACATTGGTTTTATAATTGTTGTTTGTTAAGATATTTCAAAAATGTGTCAGAGTGTTGTTCGTTATATTTCCTTATTTTTTTTGTGCTGGCTATCCAAAGTATTTAAGATATATATAAGAGCATTCACCAGTCGCCTTTGTCCAATCAAGAGATCCACATCTTGTTGCTTTATTTATTTGCACACAGCGGCAGGAGGAGGACAAGTTTAGCATGAATTCGGGTCAACTTTATGAGCAGCCAGGCAGTGCGTGCTGCGTTGCTTTTGGGCCGATTCTTTGCGTCTCCTGTGTGTGTTTGTTTGTTTGTTAAATTCTGCAAAATCCTTTCATACAGAAAATGGCAAGCAAACACACATCGCAGCTTGCTTACAGAGACAAAGGAGGGCCGGCGCGGGAACCCGGCGAATGAATAAATAAATAAGCCAGTGCCGCTGTTCCTGCTCCTCGAATTCGGAGTCCCGTATCCCGGATCCACTTCCAAAAACTGAATCCCAATCCGTATCCTCGGCCGAATCCTTTGAAGGAGCCCCATTTGCTGACTGACTGCGCTGGCATTTTTTGGACAGCGAGCAGCGGCGAATGGCAAATGAAATGCCGTGCAAGAATTTATAGAAAATTTATTTATGCTCCGCTCTGTTCCGTGGCGTTCAGTTCCGTTCCTCTGGCTACAAAGTAAACAAATCTAGGAACGTGCCCCACATGTCCGGAACTCGCGCCCACACCTAACCACGTGTTGGTATGCGTATCCCCAGCACGAACACATACACGTTGTAAGGATGTGGCGACCCGTGAAAGCGAGCCAGAAATTAAATTTTCGCAAATTTGATTCGTAATGCGTGCGAGGAAATTCGTTTAGCGTGGATTGTCAAACAATTGAAACTGCCTTTTACACTTAATTGTCTGTTTATGCGTCAATCAGTTTGGCCACTGAGCATCTGGCTGCGGTGGTTCCATTATGATCCCGGGATCCCTATTCCCTTGAATACCTCAGCCGCGCCCCAGAACTTCTTATCGGCCTTTGTGATTTCGTACACGTAGTGTCACGTTCTTCAAAATATGAAACGTTCACTGATTTTTAATGAAGCAAAGTTGTTGGCCTGACTTTGGCCAAAAGGTACAAAGTCGGAAAACTAGGAGGCATCCCTCCCCTCCCCCGACTACGAGAAGAACCCAAAAAACTTCGCAGTCCTCTCTGATTAATACGTGCACTAAACGAGTCCTGGCTTCTCCACCTGCTAGGGCTGCCTTGCCTGGAGGCATCTCCTCTAAAGTCCGGCTACATCGTTACGGTCATGTACGCAATAATTAAAAGTATCGAAACTTGTGTGCGACTCCCTCCCGTGTATCCCCATGTATCCATGTGGCCATGTGTCCAGCTGTGTGGGCACTTGTCGCCTGGCCGCGCGGCCACTCACTGCGGCTGATTGCAAACGCAAGCCAGTAGGGGAACCCCCTTGGCCCATGGCCAGTGTGAGAGATATGCCACGTTACGTATACGACATGTGTGGTCCGGCAGTAGGGCCGTGAGTGGTGTGTGTGTAGTGGGCATGCGGTACGTGAGCTTCAACAATTGTGCGGGATTTCTTTTGCTGTGTTTTATCCTCCCATTCCACGATACAGTTAGAAAAACGCACTCATAAATAAGAAAGGCTAATTTTCTAAATCATGCCCTTATAAGTAGGCTACAAGAAATATCTTAAGAAATAGACATGTCCTTATCACACATTTTCTTTATTTTAGATTCTAGGGTTAGCCGTTTGTAAATGTCTGCTTAAAATAAATTACTTTAAGCGTATATCTCAAAGTCTGAACAGAAAAAAGGTTTTAGTTGGCAATCAATTAAAGTGAGTGCGAGAGAGATAGAGATATGCGCGCAGCAAACAGCTTTGTGTGCTTTATATGCTTACAACTTTTTAATGAATTGCCCGATTCGACCCATTTTTGGAATGTAGATTGGTTTTGACAATCGCAACCAATCGCTATGTTTTAGTTATCTTTGTTTTCAGTTCGATTTGCTTAATGACTTCTAAGTGTTTCACTATGCCGTTTGCTCAGTGTGCGAATGCCGGCTGGCTGGGCAGTCAATTTAGGGGCATGGCCGCTGTGGCATAGATTGCCAGCGCACGGAACAAAGCAAATGACAAATAAACAAACAAACAAACAAACGAACGAAACGAATGAAACGAAACGTAGTCATTGGAGTTGCTGCACACGGAACGTGTGTATAAATAAAAACTTTGCAACAGTCGCCCCAAAGTCTCAGGCAAAAGAGTAAGAAGCGGTCCGGAAAGGGGGGTGGCGCAACCAGGGAAAATCCAGATAGCCAGAGCAGAGAAAGCGATGCCCCTCCTCACTAATACACAAATACACTTAAGTTATTGTTACTGTTATTTAGTTAGTTTATGCCACTTTGTATTATGTGAGCTTGAGTGTGCGTGTGGGTGTTTACTCTTTGTCTGTGCCCGTATTTGTTCTTCATTGTATTGCATTTTCTTCTGATTTTCTTCCAGCCGCCACCGCAAAACCGGAAAACCCAGCAGGCAGCGCCGACAATGAATCAAACAACTCCACTTTGATTTGATTGATTTGCGCTGCGTCAGCTGGGCGCGTGTGAGTGAAAATCGGGGGTTGGAGGGTTCGAAGTTGAGAGTGCAAAATGAACAAACAAAAATTGAAAAAAAAGGAGAACTCGAATCGGCAAAGCAAATAGGAACATGGACAGCATATGGAATTGTTTGCATTGGCAATCAGACAGCAGGCAAATATATTTTACGAGGCCGAATTTCAAAATGCTATCGAGTGTATATAAAAACCTAAGGCACTTGGGATCACAGTCAACAGTCACTAAAAAACTGAAAACTTTTGAATAGTCCATTAACCGAAGCATTTTAAATTTATTTTCTAGAGGCTTTTATATAAAACCAAATCATTAAAAGAATTTAAAACGCTTTTCTGTGAGTATTTATTAAGCATTACAGTGGCTTAAATTCATAAAAGTCTCATGAAATACATGTTCATTTATTTTTGAATAACCAATAATTTTGCTTGAGTACTTAAATTCTCTAAGCCCCAGAAGTATTTGCCACTTTACAACCAGCCAATAAATCAGATTAATGAAAACATATTGTACCTTAAATTTATAAATTCAGACTGTTCACAAAACGTCTGAGAAGGGCATTAAGTACAGTGAAGTATTTGCAATTGATTTTAGGGTTTCCCAACCAGCAGCAATTTAAACACAAAACACCGAGGAACCCACTCAAACTCGGCTAGGTGTTACTGCCACACAATATATATATACATATATTTGTATGGGTCCTAGGCTTAGGCCCCAGGATCCCAGAATCCCGGAATCCTGAATCCACTCCAGAGAGTCCTGGGCTTTTTTATTTGCCGGCTGCTGGCGGTAACATGAAAATTTACTTTGCATGAATTTGTTCGTCACGCTTGATTTTTTATTTATACATCAAGCTGGGAAACCAAATATGTCACATGGGTGTGCGTAGGCCGTGAACGGATTAGGAGCGTAGCCAGTAAATGGGTTTGAGGGGGCTTTTCGAATGGCAAATAATAGATTCAAATCCCACAGACTCTTTTTGTTACGGTGTGGGCATGTAAATTAAATGCGTTACGGTTGGGTTTTATTTTGTAGTTAATTGCAGGTGCCAGCGCACTTTGATAATCCCTTTTACCTTCCTATCCCTGAACCACGTTTTTTACTTTAGGGAATGGTGGACCCAACCAAAGTACTTTCCTAGTCCATAAACCGATGAAAAAGCTTTGAAAGCGAGCACTGCAAGCTAATTAAAAGTCAAACAGGAATGACTTTTGCCATCCTATAGTACATGCATATGCAACAACATGGCTCGAATTTGACGCATTGCTCATACGCAATGTGGGCCAGCAGCAATGTCGAACAATAGCGTTCCGTAAACTTCGAGCGATTGACCGGATGTAGCAGAGGGAGACAAGGATGTAGGGGGACAACGCTGGAAAGGACATCGCAGTTGGAGCTGGATAGCTGACTGCCTGGCTGCTGACTGCCTGGCTGGCCATCCTGTTGAGGCTTATTAAAATTTTATTGTTCAACCCAGTTCCCAGTTGTCTGGCCGAAGAAGGAGTAGTTGACATGGGGAAGCGACATGAGAAAGTCGATGGAGGCGGGTGCCAAAGACACAATTGTGACGGCTGTAGGTCGTGGCACAGAAAAGGAGGCGGGTACAGGTGGGCGGCGATTGTCCATTGATGGGACAAACAAAAGGCAGGTGCAAAATGCGCACAAAGGAGCACTTACCCGGAGATCATCATGGCCATGAGGACGTTTCAGGGAAAGGCACCTCAAAGGGGGATTTTTTTCGATGAATTACAAGATGGCAAAGCGATGCGAAAGGAATCAAACCAAACCCCAAAATTAGCGTGAACAATTCCCGTGGCACTGTTAACTAGCTGCATTTTTTCACGCCAAAAACCCTGTGAGTCCCCGGTAATATTTTAATAAAAATGTCAGCTTACGCGCGCTCGACAGGTCGCGTGACATGCTGCCACAGACAGGTGGTGGTGACACAGCTCCAGTCTCAAGTTGGCCATCCATCCCAACGCAGCAGCAGGAGCATCCGCATCCTCCGCCCCTCTGATGTATTTATGATGAGCCCGAACTGATCTCCCTGTGTATGTGAAGCACGTTTTGCGATTTTGTGATTTTTTGCTGAAAATCCATTTGCCGCCCGGGCTTACAGTTTAGTTTATCTGCGTAAAAATATTTAAAGGACCCTCGTGGCCCGGCATCGGAAATCTGAAAATCTGCAAAATCTGGAATCAACGCATGTAGGCCTCATAATTCTGTCAGCGTCATAAACGCGTCGCTTGCCTCAACATGGCAGCTGCATGCGAATGGAATAATAAAAGAGGACACCCAATCTGGCAGGCCTATATGTAGCACCATCCCCGACCACTAGCCACCCATTCAAAATCCAAAGCCCACACTCGCACTCCACATCCAACATGAATCTGAATCTGCCCGACTTTATGTTTTAATTTGATTTGATTTGTGTTGTGTTGCGCACACTGTCGTATGTGCAAATATTGTTAAGGCAACCAAATTTGATTTATCACGCGCTCGCACCATTGGATTTTCCCCATCCCTTCCCTTTCACCATGGCGTCTTAATTGGTTTTTGGCGTGCGAATTTTGGGCGCGGAAATGGGCAGAGCAATTAGCTGCACTCCGTATGCCGCATGCCCATTTTGGGGGAGGAGGGCAACAGCGTGGGTGCCTGTTAAGTGGCCACAAGTAGCAAAAAGCTGCCAAGTTCGCCCTGGGCAAAGGAGGCAATTGTCGGCAAAGCTGTCAAGTGGGAGTTGCAGTGGAAAATGGGAAATGTAAGGAAAAACTTAACTGTGTTCATGCCGTGATTTAGTTTATAGTTTATAACTGCGAAATATTTTTTAAAACTGAATATTGGATTTTACAATTTATCCATCTTAAATTAGACCATGCTTCTTTTTGCATGGTCACACTATGCTATGTTTGTAATTAAGGTCACACTTGTCCCTACCAGAAAGGTCACACTGACCATCAGACATAGGCAAGGTAACACCATTTAACGCATTACTACAAAAGCAGCCTACAATTCGTAAATATATGTGTTAAATGCTTTAGCCTTTAATAAAAGATCTTTTCCTATGCACATTAATAATTTATTTGATAAATTGTAAAATTGAAAGGGTATTTTGGTTATTGAAATAAGCACATAACATATTCATGAAATTGAGCCCCGCAAACAAAAGGGTGAATTAACCGGTTTAAAAGGTTTTGCTGAAATCCCCGCTGTTAATCGGATAAATTGAGCTTTTGAAAACTCGGACAAGGACTGGTGTGAACGCGTTTAGAAGGCGGACAGCTGCTTTTTGCCAGTGGCAAAGTCTGCTGACTGTGCTCGGGATTGAACTGCCATTTTAATTATGCAGCAGCCGACGGAAGGCAGAAGGCAGTCGACGGTCGACATCAGCGGGCGGTTGTAACTCAAGGGCGCGCCGAGGTCAGGGCGCCTTGCAGAGCCTGCGAAATTAATATAAAATGGCAAAAACTTTGTGGGTGGGTGGCAGGCTGGGTTGGTTTCCAGCTACTGGCTAGCCTAACTCTGCCTCAATGGCAGATTGTGGCACGAATGCAGCCGCCAACTGCATAAAATTTAACGAGAGACCCCGGCTGGCTGGCAGCATTCAGAAACAATTTGCTGCAGATTATGAAAATTGCTTAAGAAATTAAATTGCTGCATTGGGTCTAGCTAGAAGCCGGGGTCGTGGAGCTCCAGAGTTGGGCCAAAGGTTTTGCGGTCGCAGTCGCAGTCGCGGTAACCGCGGGAAATTTGCATTTCCATTTGCGGTTACGGTCGACTCCTCCTGGCCCGGCGCCTTTTGCCTTTGATTTGCCCCGGCACGTAGCACGTAGCACGGAAAAAGGATTTCTGCTGCCTGTCCACTTTCTGCCTTGGTTACTAATTCAATTTGCAATAACAACAAGACCGACAGCGGTATTCTCTAATTATATTGCGGCTGGCCAAAAGCTGCTTAGGCCGTGAACTTTATTAAAAATATTTGCCCAAACCCTCGAACTCTGAGTATATTTACATACTTTTCCTGAGCGCGGCGTAAGATTTTTACGATTCCTAGACCATTTGGGGAGCCGAGCACGCGTCGAGCCTATAAAGTGGGCCCCCAAATTTGGCCCTTCTTTATATCTCCCCTCTTTTTTTACTGTTCAATTAGCATAATGGGCACACCAAAGAAATGGCGATTTTTGTGTGGGGGGAGCAGACAAGAAGACGCGACTCTGATCCTTTTGGCAAATAAATAAATGCATAAATATAAATACAGTTGCGGTTCGGGAACCCCCAAAATTCTCGGGTTGCCCTTTTTTCTTTGCCTTTGCCCTCTGTGTGGTCTTCCGTTCATTTTGAAAATGGTCAGCCGGCAGGCGGCACATCATTTCCGGTTTGTTTACGCAAATCGAGCACATTTCGCATAATTTCCTATTGCCAAATGCCCAGTGGGTGGGTGGTCGTGAGTGCTGTGCACGGCATGCCAAAGTTACTATACTCGACGAGCTTCACATATTTATATGTGCGCAATGTTTTTCTTGTGGGAAATTTTATGAAAATGCTTTCCAAATTGAATGAAAACATATTGACTGTGCCATGACGACGATGGCGATGGCGATGGCGATGCCGATGACGACAACGTCAAACGGCAAGAAAAACAACGTTGTTGATGGTTGACGGCGGTTCGTTTGGGGGATGGCAAAGCGTTTGATGTTGGCACTGCAAATACATGTCCCTCTGTATTTGCCTATAAGTCGGCATGTAGATGTCTATGTGTGGGTTTTGAATCTATGTGGGGTATACCCTTGTATCTATGTGTTATCGCCTGCTATTTGTATTTGCTACCCGCTGTGTGCACAAGTGTGTGTGCTTGGGTTGCGGGGCTATTTCTGTGGTTTTTTGAATATGTCTCATTTGAAATTGTTCCCCTGCTATTTGCCTGGCATTTCCCTTTTACTTACTTATCGTGCAAATTCCAATCCTGGGACAAACATGCTCCTTGGAATTTGATTTGATGTCAGTCGAGAATAAGGCAAGTACACTGAGGGCACACTGACCGCACTGGCTAATAAACAACAGGGCGCATAAATTGTTGGCCTAGCCAACATCTACTGTCCGCCCGACTGCCTACGCCATGGCCAATTGGCTGCAATTTAACAAAATGCATCGGAGCAAAGGACCGACGTCCGAGGACCAAGGATTGAGAGCCGAGGACCCAGGGTGGTAAATCCAAAACAAAAACTAAAATAAAGTACGGAAAAAATGACGAGAGAATGTTCAGGAAGCAGCAAAATGAAGCCAGGCGACGAAGGGACGACGATGGGAGATCAAGCGTCGGAATGTTGTGTACTTTCCCTGCACATATATCCAGTTTCTGAAGAACAGATTGCTTTAATAGTTTAGTTCAGGAATTTTCTGGCGATTGGGTTCAGGCATCCATTCAGTATTTCCTATCAGCTCTGGTTGTATTTAAGGGTATTTTTGCTATTTTTCTATGGATTAAATAAAATAACAAAAGAGTTTAGCATTTCATACTTTCGGATTTTGTAATAAATGTAATCTCTTTAAAATGTTGAACAAGTCAGGAACTAAGGAAACCCAAAACTGCATTTCCAGATTCCATAAATTGGGTAATTTAATCCCGATTTGGATATGGGATACCTCTATGAGTTTGTGTTTGAATTCCCTAATAATCTGCATTCAAATTTCTGTATTTAACGAGGGTCGAAATTTTAGCCCATTTTCATGTTCGGTTTTTCCGTATTTCCAATGGCTTTCAGTATGAGAGCCCAGAACTGCACTTCCAGATTCCATAAATTGGGTAATTTTAGCCCGATTAAGACGTGGGATAGCTCTATGAGTTTGTGTTTGAATTCCCTAATAATCTGCATTCAAATTTCTGTATTTAACGACGGTCGAAATTTTAGCCCATTTTCATGTTCGGTTTTTCCGCATTTCCAACGGCTTTCAGTATGAGAGCCCAGAACTGCACTTTCAGAATCCATAAATTGGGTAATTTTAGCCCGATTTAGATGTGGGATACCTCTATGAGTTTATCTTTGAATTCCCTAATAATCTGCACTCAAATTTCTGTATTTAACGAGGGTCGAATTTTAACCCATTTTCATGTTTGGTTATCCAGACTTAAAATGGTTTTCAGTCGAGAACCCAAAAACTGCACTTCTGATTCTATAACTTGTCTAATTTTATCCTGATCTCTATGACTTTGTGGTTGAATTCTCTAATAGTAATCTCTAATTACATTAGGTTCAAAATTGAAATCCATTTTTATTTTCAGTCTCTTTCGAATTGGGAACCCCAAACTAGACACCTAAATTTCAAAATAAATTACCTAAATATTTGATACATTTAAATTTATGACGTGATTACCCAGATTAAACAAAATAAATTAGGTTGCAAAAATTGAGATGTCTACTAAGACAAAGGAACTTCTACGACCAAATAGGGCAGTGAAAATTCGACTTGCTTGCGGTTTGTTCCTTATCCCATCATGAGCTTTGTTTGACAAATGCTTAGGTGGCCCCGGCTCCGGCTCCGCCCATTCCGATTCCATATCCTGATGCTGATGCTGGGACCGGCAGGTTGTCGTTTCTGTCGCTGTTTTTGCCATGTACATATAAATAACATCCTGCCTCTGCTGGCTGTCTTCCTTTGACTTGCCGTGCATAATTAAATCAGATCACATTTTAAAATTCCATTTATATTTACCTCTTGTCGGACCCGGGTGTCTGTCTCTGTCGTCTGAGTCCTCCGGACTCGTAAATCATGATTAAAAGCTTCGGGCGACAGGGCAGGCCGCCCAACTACTATGCCTAACACGTAGCCAAAAACCAAAATAAGAAGAAATACAACAAAAAAATAGGGACAACAACGGGGCGGCAGAAACTTCAAATAAAAAGCGATGCGGCCAGCAAGACGACAGAGCCGGCAGAGCTAGTTGCCGCAAAGATGGCCGAGAACTCTGGGCAAGATTCAATTCTGGAGATACAAGTGGCAAAAGAAGAGCAGTTTCTGCGGTGACTCACATCTTCGCCCGCTAGAAAAAGGGTGGGCAAAAAGCGGGAGACACACAGGGCAACAAACAACATAGAGCTCTACACAAAACACAGAAAAAAACAAGCACAAACTGAAAACGTGATATGGCGGGGTAGATTGTACAATGTACATATATGTTGCTCGACTTGTATATAAGGCGAGATAAATCAAATGTGGCGAGAAATTGCAACAACAATGGCTGGCGAAGCCAAGAGAAGAGTCGCCTTCAGGACGGACAAAAAAAAGAAGCAAAAAAAAACGGCCAGCCAAAGCGAAAATGCGAAAAATTTATCCAATTTGGTAAAAATTTAGGTCACAGCCGGGGTTCCTCTCCTGGAAGCGCCAAAAGCGCAGCAGCAGCATCCAGAGGACAGCCACAGGAAGAGCTCAAGTGCAGCAAGTCCTGCTGAAGCCATTGTCTCGCTCTCGTCGCTTGTTGTTGGTCGAGGAGCCAAAGAGCCGAGGAGCTATTAGATAGCGTGAATTTGCACTGGCCAAAAGGACGAAAGGATGCTACATACTATACTCTATACTCTCTAACTAACTAACGAAGCCCGACGAAACCGCATGGAACGAGAGGCGCAGCCGGCACAAAAGTGAGCCATGATAAATATGGCACAAGAGGCCCGGGCAAAATATAAACATAAAGCATAAAACTGAAGGACCATGGACCAGGGACCAGGATTCTCTCGTTCTGGTCAGAGTTCCAGAGTTCGGTGAAAGTTTGCAACTGCCACTGACATTCCCAGCGACACATATACAATTTACAAAGGCCACCCCCCCCGAAGAAGAAGCCCATTTACTGACAACTAATAGCACATGAAATGAGTAAATTATCGCACACTTGGTTGGGTGGCAGGGAAAGCAACTTGGGGCCCCCTGCCCCAGTCAGCTAATTTGCAGTGAAAAGAAAACCAACAAGCCACAACATTGCGTATACGTGATATTTGCACTCGGTGAGTTCCACCATACCCTTATGCGATGTGGCTGCCAGTTGGAAGATAAGCGAAAAAGTGCAGCGTAAAAAATCGAATGCATATTTCACAAACATAAAATGACAGAAAAAAAAACCCAGAAGGTAGAATAACCAGAAGGTGAAAAAGGTAGAATGGCAGAAAGGTGGCCAAGTGTCCTGTGCCCTTGCAGGAGAAAATAGCATTTTCTGAATTACTTCGCACGATATGAACTTTTGCAACAAGTCTCAATAATTCTTAAGCTGCCAATGGAGGAAGAAAAGGAAGAATCGGGCGCACTGGGCTGTTGCTCTGCATTAAATCAATGAATCGAACGGGCAACGGATGTCAGTGAGTTGCCATTTTGAGAAATTAAAAGTGCCCGTTGCCGTTTTCATTTCCGCCCTGCCATCCACTCGCTTCCGGTGCCTGCGGTCACACTGCTCTATCGCTGTGCCCTTATTTCAGGTAATTCCCCAAACACAATCCTATTAAAAAGAAATGCGTAAGGATACTGAAATTACTTTCGCCAGCCAGAGACGAGGGCAAAGGATCCCGGTACCTTTGAATGCCGGACCTTGGGACCCCAGGAAAGCCGCAAAGCACTCGATAATGATGCCCCCCACGCTGATGCGTCCGATAATAAGCTGCCTAATAACCCAAGGCGACCTGCCGAGACGTTTATGGGCGTGGCCCCCGGAATGGGCGTGAAGTCCTGCTCCTGCGGTGCCTGCTGTTCCGGCTGCTGCTGCTGCTGCTGCTCCTTTACAGTTCGTCAATTTTAATGGTTCCGGGGTGGACACACTCGGAAATCGCTGCTAAAAGTAATTCACTTTTATATTAAAAAGATTTTCGTTATGCCCGGGTAGGTCGCTCATTTGCATGGCGTTTCCTTTTCTTGTGTGTGTTCTGGTCCCTTTTGGCTCGGCGCGAAAGTAATAAAATAAACAAGTGTCCTGGAACAAAAAAAGAAGATGAAAACCAAAAAAGGACGGCCTGCAGTAAAAACCGGGTCTACACCAATGTCCGCCGACAAAATGGTGTGAGTGATTTATATTTTAATTCAAAAATGAATTATTTAGCACACTTTTTAATTCCTTTTAGTCCCCTTCGCTTTATTACGGCTCGAATCTGAAATTCTGATTACTTTTTATTTGCTTTCATTTCGAGAGTTTATTGCATTTCGGTTCGGTTCGGTCCGCAAAGAAATGCAAATATTTCGGCTCATTATTGCGCTACATTTAACACGGCCAAAGAGGCCTAAAAGCTGTTGACAGTTGGACAACATGGAGTCGAGGGACCCTCTGAATATATATAAATTATACAAATGCCATCAGACAATTTGCTGCTTAAACGTGCAATGACGTGGCGCGGAAATGGAAAAAAGGACTTGGGCATAACATGCATAATAAGGCACATCACCCAAGGACTCCTACCCGGGATAACTAGTTCCTGCGCTGCAATGTCTGCAGCAGAAATTCTTCATCATATGCAAAACGAAATCTGGCGGTTCTTAAACAAACCATTCCGCGACTTAGCAACCCAGTGTGGTGTTATGCCCGGCATTATGGTGTGCATAAAAGCTGGTTATAACCATTACTTGGCCGGCTCTGGGGGCTCGGGAGTCTGAAGGTTCTGGGTAAATGCCTGTGAAATCGACAGTAAATTCTGCATGCTCTCTCTATGTTGCAACTGATTATTACAGACACATAAGCAGCCCGGGGCTAACAATCCTCGGGCCAAAAACAAAAAAAACGGGAGGAGAAAAATACATATAGATATTGCGGGGGCAGGGCCAACAAACTGCGAATAGAATGGAATTTTCAGTGTCCTGGTCGCCAGACTGCAGCGAAAAAATTTGAATATAAAATGCGTTATGCTATGGGATTGACAAAGGGCGGGGGGCGGTGTAGAAGGGCGAAGAGACCGCCAGATCCTGCGGCAACAATGAAATTGCGTATGTAAATTTCATGTCGTTACCAGCGGCAGAGGCGGCAGCAACAGCAACATTGCTGAAATAATTAAAGTGGAATGCACCCGCAAGAAAAATAGAGAAAAAATCGCAACACGGCCAGTTTGGAGTTGGAGTTTTGGTCGCAATCGCAGTTGTCCTTAGTTTCCGGGGTCCTGGTCCTGGTCCTGCTCCTGTTTTGTCTATTGCCAGCTTGGCAGCTTCTTTTTTTCCTGCCGCGCGCGACAACTGGGGTCCTTCGTCCATATGCAAAATAGAAGGCAGCATCTGCTCCATGCTCCTTGCATTGCAAATGTGCGGCTGCGACAGCGAGACACTGACTGCAACTTGTCAAAAAATGTCGCAACAACTGCGAAGGCAGCTGGAAACGGTTTGGCTTTGCTTTGGCATAAATATGAGTGCCATCAAATTAATATGCACGGCATATGGCGGACGATTTTGTGGCACAACATGTTAAGTGCATTCAGCGGCAGATGCTGCAGCTGCACTTTGCGAATAAATGTGGGCCAAGAAAGGCGAAAGAAGTCGGAGATAATTGCGGAGTTTACAGAAAAATAAGTGAAAGGGCACTCAGAATAGGGTTTTAATTAATTTGTATAGTTTGGATATAATATAGAGTTTATAGAGAAAGTCTATAAAGGATAAGAAAAGGATCATAAAATGAAATTTACAGGGGTGACTACAAAATACAGTCGTAGAAATAAAACGGAACCTTTAAGAATATTTTTCAAGGCATACATAAGCCTAGTTTTTCCTAAGTGCCTTGCCGTGATGCCCTGGGACAACTGCATAATGCAGGCAGGACTCTGGGCTGACTCCTCGGCATCTTGGAAGGTTTTTCACGCTCCTTGAGTGACGAGCACGGATGCCCGGCGTGAGTTATGATCCTTAGCCGCATAGCTGCGGCTGGCATGGCAGAGATAAAACTCCACCTCCATCTCCTCGAGCGTTTTTCGAGTGTGCACGAGGAGCTGGAGCTGCACGAGCTGGCAGGAGGAGGAGGAGCATCCCCATCCGGAGCTGGAGGAGCGTTTAATTTGACTCGGAGTTGGCACCCGCAACTGTCCACGGGTGTGAAGCTTTTAGCGGAATTGTCTGCGGCGTGTGCAGTGTGTGCACATGTTGCACTGCCAGCTCAAGTGTGGCAGTTGAAAAACCGAGCGGGTCCTGTCGCCCTCACCTGTGTCCTTTGTTAATATTTCAAATGGATCTCACCGCAACACCCCAAAGCGGGTGTGCTTAATTTAAAAGCTTTTCATTAGAATCTCAACCGACAAAAAAACAAAATGCCAGCTGTCAAGGCTGTCGAATGCCAGGATTGGAATACTTGAAGATATTCATATGCCCACCCCAGAGATGTGTTATCTCCTGGCTAATGACATGTGAAATGTGTTGATAAAAAGCCTGGCACTGGGAATGGGCACTAAGACATTATAAATTTGCGTTCCGAACGTTTGGCAGCTGTTGATTCAGTCCACTCAACGCATCAGTGAGCAAAAAGTGGCCCAGCTTAGTTTTCGGTGGGGTGTGGGGTATGAGGGGGAGTGAAAAAGCCGGATCAGCCGTATCGCAACGAGGCGAAGAGCCGCCCCCGCAAACGGTTACGGTCAAAAGGGGGGGCGTGGTGCTGCCCCTTTTGGCCCCTTTGCCACATTAGCCACGCATCACTGGGCACCCGGACTTTCGGGCGAGGAAGGCAGGCTGGAAGGCAGCTGCTGTCGCATTTGATTAGACTTTGTTTGCTCTTCCTCACGGGTCTGGTCAAAAGGATATTGATAAAGGCATTTGTATGCTTGTATCTCTGTATCTAGGTATGTGCAGAGGTGCGTTCCGAAAGTTGAGTCAAAGGTTTTTCGCTTTGACTCGTAATTAATTTGCTTTGTTTCATCCGCTTGGCTGGGCACTGGGTGGGGCGTGGCAAGTGGCAACCGCTGCCAACTGAAATGGCCCTTCGGCCTGGGCCATAAATTATTTTATTAAGCCACTTCGGCCGGCCCTTCGGCACGCCCCAAAGTTATGTGAATTATTTTGCAAAAGTTAATTTCATGCAATAAATTCTAAATCGCGTTGGCAACATTTCATCCTCCTGGCGGCGATTTCGATTTGTTTTTCTGTAACTTTTTTTTCGTTTGGTTTGCAAGGGCGCCGTGTGAAGTCCAGATCCTGGCCCAAAAGGTATGCAGCATAATTACATTTTCAGCAGGTGATTAAATGGGCCGTAATTGTTTCTGGCGCTCCTGTTGTTCTTGGCCCCCACTAATAGCCGTAATTAGTGGCTGATCCCTCGGCTGAGGGATGAGTCCCTATGCCCCAGGGCCAGGCATTCGAGAACTCCTGAGCCTGCTGACTTTAATTTATGCCCGCGTGTCTGCCAGTCGTTTGTTGGCCTTCCTGGGGCTACATTTAAATTACACAAGCGATCCGAAGTCTCAAGTCCCGAGCCTCGAGTCTGGAGTCTCGAGTCTCGACCTTTCCATTCCAGTTGTCGGGCAATAAAAGTTTTTCACTCAAAACAATAATTGAGCGACATTGCCGGCCCACTTGACTTGGGTGTATGTTGGTTGGTTTGTTTGTTCGTTGGCCTGTGTTTGTCCTGGCTGCCTGGCACTCGGGGCATCAATAAGCATCGCTTGATAAATGTCCAATTTAATTTTGCTCTCTTTACTTATCTCCGGGACTGGCGCTGTGCCTTTGATTCGGCCTTGCCACCACCTCCACCCACATTTCTTGCATGCAGGCGGAGTTTTTCCAGCTTTTCCAGCTTTTTATCCCATTCTTCTTCGAATTTTCCCTCCCCTTTTTTTGCCGATTTTATTTCGTTTCATTGGCACCATTTCTTACACTTTGTCGGCTTCTTTTTATGCGCTCTGTAATCACGATACGAGCGAATGAATGGCATATTCGTTTGCCACTTAAGCAGATAAGCATTTCAGCAATTGAGCGTCGGGATTATGGAGAGGAGTTCAATTTATAACCTGTAAGGGGGCGAAAAAAAAATTTGTTAAAAAATATTACACGGTGAGTTTATGGCCGTCACTCACCTGTTGCTGGATTGAGATTGCCGGTCGGTGTTTTCCCCGAGTCGAGAGTATCTTACAGTCCCCTATTGGGCGGATCAGTCCGGTTTTTTCTTGGCTTCCCCACATCAATTCCATGATTTTCATTTTTTCCCCTCTCTGCTGGCCAATTTATTTTTCCCTCCATTCTTCTTGGGTTTGGCTTTGGGTTTTTCCTCTTTTTTTCTGCAGCTTGCGCTTTAAATGTAATTTAATTCGTCTTCCATTTCTACTTGCAGACACTGCCGCCAGCAGACGGCGTCTGGCGCCGGAACTGTCTAGCGGGTAAGAAATATGCTGAGGCTTTGATTTAATTGAACTTGCGTCATTTTCCCCCACCACACCGCAAATGGAGCCCGGCCGCACTCGAGTCCGTATCCGGATCCGGGAACTGTGCATCTGCTCCATATTTAAAATACGGGGGCTTATTAAACAGCTGGCGGGCCAGAGACGAACGGGGTCCATTCGGTTTGGCTAATGGAAGTCTGACACTGATATCGAGCGTGCTTGCCATGCTCCTGCTGCTGGGGTGCACTCAAAAAACTTGACAAAGCTTATAGTCTAGCATAAAAAGTAAAGCAAATCAAAATCTAAATTTTTTGATTTCAAGAAATATTTATTTATTAATGCTCACGTAAATATATATTTAATTGGGCTACTGTACTGTTTGTTCAGTTTGACGAACCTTTACTTTCTTTTTACCAATTAATACAATTTTTATTGGACTTTTTAAATAAAAACACAAACATTTTTATTTGTTTTCCAATTCGCTTATTTATAAAAATTGTGAATGCTAGATAAAAATCAGTTTTACGTGTTACTTTCTTAACTAAGTATTAAGTATTTAAAACGAAAGTAAAAAAACCTTGTAATTACAACCCATTCAAATTTTTACAATGGAACATTACATTTTATTAGGAATTATTCTGCACTCATAGAATGAAAAAAAACAAATAGGAATTGTTAAAACATTTTTGAGTGTAGGCCATGATGGTGCCACATGTGGGCCAGCATTGAGGCTAGTAAATATTGTCTCATTTGGTATGCTGTGTGCCGTGGCTAAAATCAATAAATCAAAGCTGGCCAGGATGAGCTGAGGTGGGAGGAGACGGAGCAGAGGAGCAGGAGTAGGTGGGCCTGGGAACAGGGTCTTGAATGCGACGTCACGAATGTCGCACTCCGGCGCGTGCCTTGGTCCCAGCTGGAGCTGCCAAACATATTTGCGTGCGCCAATGCAAACAATGCCGGGTGCCGGGCTTGCCAGCACCCCCAATCACCCCTAGCCACCCCTCACAAACCCCTGACCACCCAGAAGAGCCCCGCCAACTATCGTTTCAAGGCCGCCTGCTCATACAACCCGCTATCACAGCCCGCATTGATAGCCTGTCTAATGTTTACAGCAGCTTCCCAGGCCCAGAGGTCCTGACCTGGCAACAGGTTGACCCCAAACCCATGCTCCCCCACCACCCACGCCTGGCATGCAATGCAAACTTTAACATTGCAGCCCAATATATATAGATATACATATATACGAACCATATCCCATGCATATGGGGTCGGGTCGAGTTGGGTATTTGCCTGCATGTCAGCTGGGGACGGAGCGACCACAAAGGCAAATACGCTTGGCTAAAACTTGAAGCGGCTCAAAAGTTTCACGTTTTAAAGGCTTAACCCAACCCTTTTGGCCCCCGCCCCCCGAGAGCGGCTGTGCTGGTTTTTTATGCGCCGCTCTGTGGGTTTAAAAAGCAATTCCGCAACTGTTTTTGCACACAGCATATGTATACGTACGCCGCTGCCTTCACATATATTCGCTTTCGCATTCGCATTCGTATATTCCCATATATCCCAGCGGGCTGGCAACAAAGCTACCGAGCCGAGCAGATCCCAGGATCCCATACGAATACCACCCTGTCAGGCCGAGCATATTCCATTTTCCATTTCCCAGCTACCAAACAATGCTGTCGTTATCGTCGTTTTCACTTCAATTAAAAGTTGGCAACTTTTCTTGCCATGTTTACCTAACTTGGCAAGGACGAAGGAGCGTGGAATGATTGCCATTATGCAGATTCGTATGGCTGATTACCGAATTACAAACTGTAATGGCAGCAATTGTTTTGCTCCCGACTCCCAACTTTTCCATATGCCACACGTAAATGGCAAGTAGGCCGCAAGTTGTCACTGCAAAAGGGAGGAGAGCCCAGGAACCCAGGAACCCAGGAGCCCAGTCACTAAATGCCTTCAAACGGTAGAAATGCTTAGGGAATGGTATGTGGGTGACAGGGAACAATGTCATGCAACAATTTGCAGCAGACACTCGGCGACACCCACCCAAGCTCACACATAAAGAAGGTCAGACCTTAAAGCACGTATCCGCCGTGTGGGCCGAACGACTTCCGTGCTGTTCACGCCCCAATGCGTTTGCCCTCCGCCCTAAGCCCCAGCCTTCCGCCTCCCGCCTTCCGACCCGCTGATCCCACTGCCAGGAATTTCCGCGAACGTTAATTGCGACAAGCCAGCAGCACTCGCTGGGGGGCCAGAAGAGGAGCCCAGCCAAGCCAAAGAAATGCCATCTGCTTGCACCTGGAAATGGCTAGAGACAGGTGCACGCAACTGTATAACAACTTAGTTGAGGGACTTGCCGCCCTCAAAGGAAATACTTAAAAAAAGAAATGAGTAAGAGCTAAAAAGACTCGGCACACATACGCATTAAACATGATATGAGACGTCCCCAGACTTTGCCAGGTGCACTCGTCTTTTAGGGGAGCCGCCCTAAAACTATATATTTACCAAATAATTACTTACATTGTAGGTGCCTTTGCTCTTATGGGGGGAATCCTACCTTCGTAACCATTTTTTATTACAAACTTTAGGAGGGTTGTAAGTTCCGAAGGGGAGAAGCTTTCGATTAGGTACAGGGGCTAACACATTTTATCTTTGGGTAGGTGTATGTTATGAAGAAGATAATTAAGATTATCGATTATTTCGATAAGAATCATAAAAATTGTAGGTGCCCATCAATGTTTATGGCATATAGTATCAACGTAAAAGGTTTCATCTTATAAATACTAACCTTAATTCACACAATGGTCGATATGCAATAACAACCTTTCGATAAATTAGATAACTGGATTATAATCAAATTACAAAACTATCGATATTTCGATATATTGCTAATTTCGGCCATCTCTAGCTGGAGGGGTCATGCTCCAAGTCGACCCACTGCGAGCTGCATATGTTGCAATCCAGGCCAGGATGAGTTAGGGGATAACCATTTTATAGAGGTGCCATTTGCCATTTACTAGCCGCCACTCGCTTCGCTTCCTTGCCATTGAGGCTCCCTGGCAGTTTGGTATCATTAAAATTGATTTTGCCGAAGGATGCTGTTTGGGGGCTGCTGAGCGAGGGGAGGCCGAAAGAAAGGACCGAGAAGCGTTGGAAGTTGGCTTTTCTATTTGCCAAACACCAAGGAATTTGCTAAATTGCTTTTCAGCTTGCTGCAGCAGTCGCAGCAGCCCCTGCACACCTGTCCGCAAAGCCAGAGGCGGTGCTAAGAGGGTGGAGAAGAAGCCAACGGAAGCGGTATCGGTAGCTACTTGGGATGTGCGTTTGGTTTTGCAATTAGTTTTTGCCCCGGGCCAATGGCAAAAAGTTGCAATCGCTGCTTAGTCATACAAAAGCGAAAGCAACACAAGAAATGGATGGAGAAAGGAGAACGAAGAAAGGACCTAACACTCACACACGCAAGCAAAATTCTTTTTATTGTGGTCTATTGTCGAGTTATTGTTGCGACTTTGGCAACTGTGGCAAAAGCGATTAAAACTGCCATAAAACCTGAGCCCATTAATAGCGCAATAATATTATCAGCTTATGTTCCGATGCCTCATGCGATTCATTCCCTTTCGACGAACTAAACTTTGTCTCTTGTATTTTCATTAACATTTATTGGTTTTTTACTTAGACGTCGCAACGGAACATAATAACTTGGTCCACACACACAACCTATCTCATCCCAGGGGCAGCTGCAGGTCCTTCAGCCGCCTCCTTTAGGGTATGTGGGCCTGGTGGTGGCTTTGGGAGGGCCCACAATATTTCGCGGTCGTATCAGCGTCATCATAAAATAACGTTAATGACGGCAACAAGGTCGTAAAATCAAAATTTCTGCTATTTCAACGCTGAAACCGCTGTGGCTGGGAGTTGCTGAAGCTGGCAGCTTAGCAACATTGTTGATATGAGACCAGACCCGGCCATGCCAAACCAGATGAAACGAGATGATGGCGATGAGGTCGGAGGATTGGAGGACTCGTGGACTGGCGGACCGGAGGACTGGAGGAGAAGGATATGGTGAGACGGATACTGAGAGAGCGACCCAGACTTTTGCCCTTGCAAACCAGCAGGCGCCGACATGATGGCCTGGTTACAAGCCGCACAATCAAACGCACACAGACAGGAACACACAGCCCGCAATGTTGCTCCGCTGTAACATGTGGCGTATGCGTAATACCACGGAAATTTAATTACTTTAAAGGCGCGCGGCGTGGGCTAGGTCACTGGATCGGAAAACACAAATAAAGCCATCAAACGTGCACAGATTTCTGAGTGGTTATATTGCGGGATGAGCTTTTGCCCTAAGCTCGAGACTTATCTGCCACTTTAAAAGCAATTGACAAAATGATGTTGTCAATGGGACACCTCCGCTTGGCAGATGACTTTGGTAGAATGATTCATATTTGTATGTACTTTTTGAGTCATCTTTAAGGTGGCAATAACTGAGAGCAGGCTTTAAAAGGACTTGTAATAATTTTGTATACATTACATTGTAGTAAGATGTAGTTAAGGCTTAAGACTTATCAGACACATTTTGTATAATGATGGGCTAAAAAGGGAATAAAACAAGGACAGTTAGGAATCTTATTTCTTAAGTAAACTCATTTATATCTACACAGTGCACTGTAAAATACAAATTAAGCTATTAGAATTCTGATTTATTCTTTCCCCAGAATTTTAAGTTCAGGCTCGAGACTTGTTTGCCACTCAATGCAATTACCTAGATAAATTTCGCATTGTCTGATTCTTTTATTTTCCACCGAGACAACTTGGCTCTTGTGGAAAATTTCATTTAATACTCTGCCATGGCAACCAGTTGAGGGGGTCCGTATATTTTCTATGTGCTAGTGGGACGTGCAGCTGTTTAAATATTCATTAGCCTGCCGGCACCACAACCCTCCTGTGCCGCAGGTCAGGGTCGATTTGTGCGCCGCAAGTGAGAAATGATATTTGAAATTAATTTAAATCACCGAAAATGTGTGCCGCCAATGAATTGGCCATTGCGAAGGTGCAGTTTTTCGCTGGGATTTCATGGATATTCTGGCCAGGCAGGCGAACGGGAAGGGGCATCAATGGGAAATCGCTTTCAAGACCTTTTGCAGCCATTGTCTGAGCCCCGGTTTATGGCTCTTTGGCCGGGGTTTATGGACGAGTACGGGGGAGCATCGGCGTTCAGATTTTATCGTGCCGGGCGTTAAAAGGTCGTAAATGGCTGCTGTCTGTGGCCTAAGTAAATCAGCATAAAAACCTAAAACTAAATGAAGACAATCAAAGTGTGGCCACGCCCTGAGTTGCATAAACATGCCGTAACATATATACATATAAATCCGTATATATAAATATGTGTCTCATTTAGACATCGGGCCACTTGAATTGAGTCACAGCATCTGGCGGTCTGGCTTGTCGTGGTTTTTGCAGCTCCTCGGCTCTTTGCACTCGAAATTATGCTGTGGCCAGGACTTTGCCTTTTGGCCTCATTCCTCTCAAAATATTTGCAGGCCAAGCAGCAGCAGAGAATCCAGTAGTGGCCCAACAATATGGTAAACTATATAAAAATTTGCCCAGGCCAAGGGACAAAAGGTCGGGATAGCGACATCGTTATTGTCCTCATTGTCCTGGGCCTGGTCAAGTGGCTAGCAGCCGGGACGATGACGAGGACGATATAGCCATATACACAGCATCAGCAGCATTGGGCAAAAACAGCAACAAGGAAGATTTTACTGTCCTAATAAAAGACAAACAAAGGACCTTTTGGGATGGCCAGCCGCCATGGTGCTCTCTCGTATCGCAATTTTCATTATTTTATTTGCCTATAAACGGAGCCATATTTTTTTCTGCAAGTGTATATGCCACATCCTAGCGACCCACACACAGCGTCACTCCATTGGTTTATTTGCCTACACTACACAATTTTAAGCAAAATAAGTAATTAAAAAAGTCATAAAGTGGTCGGTTAGTCCGTCGACTGGCCGTTCTAGCTCGGCAATAGCCCAAGCACCATAAAAATCAATGCCGACAGACTGGGGCCGAAAAGCTGGGGAGGACCAAGTGGATAGTAAGGAGTTGGCCCACCGACACGGCCACCCGGTCAATGGGTCAGTCGCGCTGAGGTCAATTCACTTGACTTTAAACGATAAACATACTCGGCAACAACAAGGCAAACAACTTGTAAGCAATTAAGGCAACGTATTGACTTCTCCTTTCTCTCTGGCCATTTTGCGATGTGTGCGATTGTGCAGGAGAGGTGGTTGTTGGCCAAAAGGCGGAGGTTGTCGGCCAAAAAGGAGGATGTTCGTACAAGCCGGCTGTCGCCAACTGTCTGCCGTTCATATCCTCGCCGTCGTCGACATGGCGATATTTACCCTCACTCCACGCACAGTTAACGATGGGGAGAAAACAGCACTCCCTGATCAGCATATCATGCAACTCGATATCGATTCGGTGGGCAGAAGAAAGACGGTTAATTTGATTTAATTAATTACGGGCTTATGGCTGGAAATGAAATTCTGCATTCGCATTGGGAAAACAAATTTTCATATTTACGCGAAGGGAAATTTGATACTGAAAAGGCAAGCTACCAAAATGTGTGGAAAATAAATGTCTGCTTGGATAATCATGAGATTGTATAATACATTTTCTTCAATTTGTTTACATTAGCAATAGGTATTAATTAAGTGGTTGCATAATTTAGCTTATACATTCTGCATGGAATTATTGAGTAACATTTGTATGAATAAGATTTAACTGAGTAAAGGAGAAGCCGACCTATTTAGCCCACTCTGCCATTGAAGAGCATATCAATTTCGGCTTCTGAATGTCTCAATTGCCCCGTTTAAATATTAACTGACTGTCTAGCTCGAACTGCTGTATTATTGCCCCCACTTTGCAGTTGATCCGCACTACAGTTTTATTTTGCATTTGTGGCCAGTTTTCGGGCGCCACTGGCCAATTAAGGACAAATTGTTTTGTCTTCGCTTTGTGCGGCGCATTTGTTTTGAATGGATTTTTATGCGTATTTTGATTTATTTTAAATACATATTTTTGTGTATTTCCATGGCGTGTGTGTGCCTGTACAAATAAATTTCGGTCAATGCGCTCTGTGCAAAAGTAAAGCGTTTTTATTTTGCATAAAAAGTGTTTATGCGCTGGAAATTGAGGTCGTCAGCGTTTTGGAGTACATGTGAGAGTGCATGTGTCTGCGTCTGTAAGTGAGCGTGTGTATGAGGTACGGCTGTGTTTGTGAGTGGCAAGTTTTGGCTCAGGGCTGAAGTGCCACCACCCCCTTTTACCACCCACACACAGCACCACCACCCACTTTCACTACAAGGGCCTCGGCTAAATGTTTGGCGACATGCTGAATACAGGCACAAAAAATGAAATTCTCCGCCTGTTTGCTGCTGCTCTTACGGCTGCTATTGTTGCCGTGAAGTTGGGCTGTGTTAATGAAATGCGTTTGGGTTTTTTAGCCGGCACAAAGCGCAGCTTGCAACGCTCAACTTGCAACTTGCGGAAGCCGAGCGAAAACTTTCGCGACTGCCTCTCGAAAAAAGAGCCCGCGATTCGCAACTGTAATTAAATGCAGCGCATAACTGCTCCGAGCAGAGGCAGCATTTATATGAAAGAGCACCAACACAGTCAGACTTACACCTGGAAAAATAATTTAATAAAAAAAGGTCTTTAAAAAATATTTTTATCAATTTTTTTACAAAAAATACCTACAATTTCCTTTATTTGCAGGAACGATTTTTAAATATATTTTAAAAACATGTTTTTAGGAAATTAATTACCAAACCAAAATCAATTTTCATTGCGTTCATTTTAACTTTACAAATAATTTTAAAATGGTTATGTATTAACTTTTATTGATATTTACTTTTTTTAAGTGTATCTTCTCAGTGTTTTAATGATTTCGATACAACATAATTTTTTCGCTCGCTGTTTTTATCTTATTTAAATCCCATGCTATGCAAAAACTAACTACAGAATTTAAATCCAACTTTTAGCTTAACCTGAGCATAAGAAAATGGTCATAAATATATCATAGTTGTTAATGAATTTAATTTTCCTGAGTGCAGCGACTTTTGCGCATTTAAAGTATTTTCACTGCTTTTTGTTTTTCTAGCATTTTGACCTAAAATTTTCGCAGCCACCGCACTAATGTCAAGTATGCTGCCGGCAGAGTTTTCACTTCCACACGCGGCAATTATGTGCCCTTTTCCGCGAGTCACTGTGTGTGTGTGTGTTGCGTAATGGAAAATGTGCGAGTGCGTCTGGGCACAGTAACAATAATTGCGGGTAATCAAGTAATGCTCATTTGCCAGGCACAACAAAGTGTATCTGGGCGATAAAGACATCGTGTGCTGGCGGCCGGGTTGCGTCAAATGTGACATGTTAATTCCAGGCGAGCAGGCAGCCAAGTTAACCGCCGATTGAAGTGCGAAGGTCCCGCCGATAAGAACATTTCCTCCCTGCCGACGTGTCGTCTGATTTTCCCCGGAAAAGCCCCCCTCGAAAGCCTACATATGCGTGAAAGGTGCGACACTTGAGAAACGCTTCAGTACCTTAGGTATGCGCAAAAAAATTGCGGCTTTATTGCTCTCAACTGTGAGCAAAGCAAATAGAAAGAGGAAAAAACAACGCTGGCAAGGGGAAAAAATTAGGCAAACAAGAATCCAGTCAAATGTGAAATGAAACGAATTTGTTTTCCTAAAAAAATATTTATTTGCACAAAAACAAATTCAAAAATTCTTAATTCATGGCCACATGAGAAACGTATTTTTAGAAGTATTTTATTTTTCCAATACCAATTATGAGTTTTTCTTTGGCAGGGAAAAATATAGATATTGATGAAAGCCCACACATATAAATTTGAAACTTTAAGTTTCGTTTTTCGTGCACTAGCTTCGCACTGAGGGATTAAGGAATATTTCACGCAAATGCACTCTGCGTATCTGAGAAATTTATGTCTGTGTTTTGGCAATGACAAAAAATACTTTGCCACAGAAACGAACTTAATTTATAGATGCAGAAAAGCAGCAAACTACCATTTAGCACTGACAGTTTGATCTACAGGAAAGGCAACTTTATTACTAAGAGGTTATTTGTTTTGTGAAATTCAAAGCTTGAAGAAAAAAAGTTTCTCAATATTTAAAAAAACAATTTTTCTTAGAATACATTAAAATATGAAAAAAAAGAGACAAACAAAAGTCGAGTATGTACGACAGCGGATTTCGCCGTTTATCTTGCCCTGGCCATCAATATTCCGGAACTTTCGAGCCATCCTCCAGATTCTGGTCCTCGTTTTAATTTATTTGCCATTCTGGCACACACAGCCCCTCGCCCAGATAAACACGCATACGCTTTGGCAAAAGGCTAAGGGAGTTGGCTTTTTAAAAAAATAACAAACTTTTGCTTTGCTTTGTGCAAAGGGCTATGAACAGAGGGCGTGTGTGATGGCTGCTTGTGTGTAGCAGGCTGTCAAAAAGTTACTTATTTTCTTTTAAAAACTTGTAAGTCTTTTTGCGCTTCGCCCTCGACGTCCTGATTGCTCCGCCCTGTGCGATGTTTACACAGCTTTTGCTTTTGATAAGGTTAATCAAAAGTTTTTTAATCCATTCTGCATACAGGCAAACATAGACCGGGCTGCTATACACATTCGCGCGAGGGCAGGATCATCAGTATCAGATTCGTGTGTCCTCATTATACATTAGGGCCGCGCGCGCAAGGAGCCAAAAGCCAAGGCTACTCTTAGCCCGCGGCTCATTCGAACTTTTCGGCGCTGCAAAGTGAATTTCATGAATGCCAAATTATATGTATTTGTTTTCCCTTTCCCGAGCACTGGGAACTAACTGAAAACTCCCCGGCTCGGGCTGTTTAAAAATCGCATAATTTATGTGCCAAAGTTCAGCGAAATCACTTTGGACAGCGGCAAAGGCGACGGCGACGACGACGACGACTCTCCTCTGGTGGCAAAAACTTTGCAATTAAGCTCCGAGAGACATTTGGCAAACGGCAAAGTGAATCGAACCGCTGCTCCTGCCACTTCGGCCCATTAAACCCCACCGTTCGACCTTCACATCCTGGCTTCCAGTTCAGGTTGCAGCCCAGGCAGCAAGCAGGCAGGCAGGCAGCTGCAACTTTAGCGATAACTTTAAATCATCTAATTATGAGTAGCAGGCATTGGACAAGCAAAAAACAGGAGGTGGAGCTGTGTAGGGGCAACTGCCAGTGGCAGCATTTAATTTCCGCTGTCTCAGCTCAGCCGCTCACCTCCGGTGTTTGCCGCTGGCGAGAGGGAGTCCTTCGAAGGACCCCTCGAAAAGCAGCCCCCAGCCCACCGACATAACTGACACTTTACTTCATTTCTGCTGACTGGAATTAATGGCTTTTGTTGGCATAGTTTTAACGCTTGAAGTTCGGCTGCCGTGCTGTGTGTATAAAATTTATGTTCGAATTTATTGCAAAGTTTATTAGACAATTTTTTTGCAAAGTAATTTTCGCCCAAGAAACCGAAGGGGAAATTTTTGTGAAATTTATGAGCTCCATAAATGACCAGCGAGGGGAAAGGGCAGTCCGGCTGGCCGGGCTAGAGGGCCCACGCAGCGTATGAGCAACGTGCCAATTGCCATGATTTCTGTGCCACCCAGCAGGCCAGAAGGCGGCCGGCAGGACGAATGGCAAGGAGTTAAAGGACCTGACAGCGTAAGGTCGCTCGGTAAACGCTCTTCACATTACGAAATGATGTCGGCTGAATGCAAAAATCCCATAAATATGAATGAGCTGGCCGTGCAGAAGCCGAGAGCGAGCGAGAGATGTGGGGATGTCCTTACCGCATCCTCAACCGCACACCCTGCGCCTTCACCGGGCCATTGCCCAACTGATGTACTTTATTTGTTACAACATATTTAACTGTAGTTTTCCCCCGAACCATCTCCAACGTTCTTTTTTCCTGTGGGCAGGCTTTTAGTTTCAGTTTTCTGCTTCTGATTTATGGCGGCGCAGGCAAAACATTTCAAAAAGCCAACCGAGTACCGAGAAAACTGTGTCAGGGAGCAGAGAGGTCAGGTTGGCTTTTGGGGGCTCGGAGGCTCAGCGGCTTGGTAGGGGCCAGTCAGAACTTTTCCTCATAACTTGCTGTCCATCCGCCTGCCACTTGTTGTGTGTGCCTCTGTGTGTTTGTCTCTCTCTCATCAAAAATGTATTAACGAGCTTGCATAGCAGAAGAATTTTATCTGCCGGCGTTGATTTCATTTTGAGTCCCTACTCCTTGGGGCAACCCCCCACCACCCGGCTGGCCAACATTTGACTTAGATTTGTATCGCTGGCGCTTTCAACACGTGCATGCAAAGTTATTTGTGGCAGCTGCGACTCGAGGCGCCGCTTTTCCTTCCGGCAAAACTTTTAATGGCGCATTATTTCAGGCCATAAATTATGACTAAGGCCGAGCGGCGCGTATTAACCGCCCGGCAGATAAAAACTGTTGGCATTTAACAAAGTCAAGTGGCGCCAATGACAAAGCTCTTTGACATCCACGCTGATGAACCCAATGGAGTTGCGACTCCTGAGTTCCCCCAAAAAAAAGGTGCATTTTCCCGCGGCTTCGCCCCTTTCATTTGGCATCTAAGCAAGCGGAAACTGTTTTGGGGGAAAAAGGGAAAAACTTTCATTTCCAGGCGTGACGCGATCTTGTGCAAAAAGTTTTCCCAGTAACACACAGCAAGGAGAGGCGAACTCAAAAACAAGGCCACAACAACACACAGAAAATAGTGCGCACAAGTTTCAAATGCCACTTTATCTTGCGGCTATGCTACGCCTAGAAGCGGGCTATACTTTACTTCCTCCCACTCTTTTTGGGCTGGGGCTGGGGGGATGGACGATATTTATGTGGCTGCTGCGGATTTTTGAGCAAAATAAGCAACTACCCAACGAAAAAGTTATGAGTCTTGTGTCATAAAATGCCACCGAAACGGCGGATGCGATTCCACCTGCATGGCCATTGCTTAAACGAGTGTTTGTGTGCGCGAAATGTTTATGCACAAGCTCATTTCACGCTTCCGCTTCCGTTTTCTATTACGTAAGAGGAGAAGACCGCACAGCACAGCGCCGCGTGGCGAAGAAAAAACAAAATCATAAATTTGTAATAAAATAAATATTCCTTTATCCCCGTGCAGTCTTCGCACAAAACATAATTTTGGCTTAAGTCAGAAGACCAGTTCCCAGAGGGTTCTTGCCTTCTCGGGGCAAACAATGTTTTTGGCCCGACTTTGTAACTTTGTCGCAGCAAAAAATTAGCTAAAATTGAATTAAAAGCGTGGGGCTAATGAAAGCGTATATTTTCGGCTTGCTAATCAAATTAAATGCAGTCGGCGGAGGCGGAGACGGAGGCAAATGGAAAAGGATGCGAGGATGTCACGCAGACCAACATTAACCCCAAAACGACTGAGGGGGTGGGCGTTGGCCTGGCCTCGCTTCAATCTCGGCCTGGCTTGTCACGATGCCACGCATCGTGTCGCCTACAATGTGGCAACATAAAACTATTACCACGACGACATGAACACAACTCCTAATTACCCAGGGATTTGCATTTGTCTTGCGACGTGCACGAAAAACACACACAAACTGAGAGATATATGTGTGTATGGTAAAATAGGATATGTGGCATGTTGTTGGGGGCGTGGGTGTCATAAACGAATCTTATCTGCGGCGCCTTTTTCTGGGCTGCCACGCCAACCCGCCCAGGCGCTCGCCTGTCTCCGGCATGCAATCCCTATCACTCGCTATCTTCTGGTTTTCCTCTTTTTTCCTGCTCTTTTTCGCTTTAATTTAACGGCTTGTAGCGGAAACGCAGCCGCCATTTTCTTTTCACTTCATTGCCATCGTTGGTGCTTTCGTCACTTACCCACCCCCAAGGCCCACCCACACTGCAGCAACCCCTTGTGAAGGCCTCACTACTTAGCCCCAAAAAGTCATTAGCTTGTCTCGTTTATCTTTTAATGAGTGTAAAATAAAAACGACATGCGAGCGGCTGCTTAACAGCTTACCAAAAATTCCCGGCAGAGGCAAATTATCGGGGCTGTTAAGACTGCACAGCCCACTACCCCAGTTTTTCCACTTTCCCCACTCGACTTATCTCTATCCAAAGTCAGGGGCCAAGGAGCTGGGTAATCTAAAAAGGCCTACTAATAGGCAAATGCCCGTCATTAACCCGATATCCGGAACAATGATGCCAGCCATGAGCATGAAAAAAGTATATCGAGAGGAAGGCTTCAAGGGACGTTGACTCTAAGCATGTAATATCCTTATCCATATACAAAATATCAATTTATATAATCTAATGATAGATAAATACTTAAATTTAAGGGGATTCAGAGCACAGACGTGTGGGGTAAAGAAAATGTAAGCCTTTAATTGTCTTGTTTAAGTTGTAAGGAAAATAAAAAATAAAATAGTTTAAAATCTTTTAAATATATTAGAATTCATTTTTTAAACCATACGAATTACAAATTAAAAAATTTAGTCTTAGGAAACTAACCTATTCTTATAAAATAATTATATATATAAATTCGTAAATACTTTAAGCAAATAAAATCCGAATTTATAACCTTGCAGTCTCAGTATGACACCCTAATCCGATTGAATACATTTGAACAAGAAAATTAGATTTTATTTTCCGAGTGCAGCTTAAGCATTTTTGTGCTCCACTGCACTGGCCATAGTTTATTCAGTTTTGCGCTGGATTATAAGCGAAATCTTTCGCCTCCACTCTTGGGAATGGCCCTGGTCTCCATGATTCTTAAAGATTATGCTGCGTTCTTCTATTGCCAGCCAGCCAGCTTCCCTCATTTGTTTGGCTCCCTTTAAAGCTGCTCCCTAACTTCCCGCTGGCTTACTATTGGAGCTGCTGATGCTGCTCCTAATCTCCAGCTTCTACTTAACATTAAGCTTGCCTTTAACCAACACTTGCACACAAATCAAGTATACGCACTGGTGGCCGGCGACTGACCAGCAATGTTTTAGTCACTCCCCGAAGGAAGGCAGCCATTTCCCAACGCCCAACTCCCAACTCCCAACTCCCAGTTCCCAGACCGCCTCTTCCTGTTTATTCTTAAGCTGCCACTTAATCCAGCCACTTCATCCGCTCCACACCCATTCCGTATCCTATACCCCATACCATTCCCCTGGATAAACTGGCACGCCCCTTTTTTGCCGGATTTTGTTTGCGTGCTCACCGGGCGACGGAATACGGGTAATACTGGTTATACGGAAAACGGTTACGGACTACGCTACGCATTTTTTTGTTGCCCCGGGTTTCCTTATCCTCGCCATTTTTTTTGTCGCTACCGTTTGGCCCTTAATTAAATATTAAATGCGCCTAATTGCGCATTTCATAACTCAGGCAACGGCAGGTAATTAATTATTTACGTTCAACTAAATTGAGCAGCACCAGGCACACGACTCACGCACAAGTTTTCGGCGCCCCAGGCCACCGAAAAACAAATATGTATGGCATGGGTATGGTGGAACACAAAAAATCGAGCCATGGATGGATTTAACCCAAGTTTTTGGGGGCGGGCCGGGGTAACATGTAAATTAATATGTCTGCGGCAGGCAAAAGGGAGATAGATAAACCTTAAAGAATAAGCAGAGGCCTAGTTGACTTAACATGCGTGACTTTGATGTTCAAACTTAAACCAGACGAGCCCGCGGGGCAGTTAAGCCAGTTAATTACGCGAAACTCGTGAAGAAGCTAGCATAGTGCTGCTCGTGCGTAAACTGAGCGACTGGCATGATTAGCTTTGGCATTTCGCACACAGACAACGCCCAAAAAACAATCCGAAAGCATCGAAATTAAAACCGAGAAATCACAGAGCTGCCCGTCCATTGTTCGGCCACAATTTGCACAACTTTTGGCAGCCAGTGGTTAGGAAACTTTCACATAGAATACACACACAGAGAGTGGGGCTGCTGCAAGGATGGGGACTTGCTCCAGAAACTATTTTCATAAATAGCGGCGACCAGCGCCAAATGCAAACACAGTCCGTCGTCCCGACGTCTGGTCTCCTGGCTTGTCCTTCGGTGCCACGCCCTCGGCCGGGCACCCTCCGCCCTCGAAATCACATCGGTAGCCATGGCCATCGCCGCCGTCGCCGCCTTCTGGCCAAACTCCTGACAGCCGCCGGACAGCCGGCGTGAATCCTTTAAGTTTCTTTTGTTCGGAATGTACTAATGCCGGTTTTTCACTATGTGATTTATCGGTTTCGAGGTTCACAGTTCGAGTTTCAAATGCATTTTCCATGTTACCCGGCTCCGGGTCCGCTGTCAGGCTCTGGAACTCCGAGCTCGAGTGAGTGAGAGGGAGAGAGCAGCCACACCGAACTTCAAATGGCTTTGGGTTACCTCTCATTTCATTCCGGACTCCGGAGCATTCAGGTCCGGAGCACCCTGCGTGGGTGGCCAAACTATTTGGCCTTAAAATTGTCAACTCATCGCAAAGAGGAGTACTTTTCGCCTGCCATAATAACTGAATGATAAAGTTTTCGTGCGAAAATGGTTGGGAGCAAATTGGACACAAGTCGAGTTTCAGCAAGTCAAATATTCTATAACATGGGCTTAAGTGAGTGGCAGTAGCTTTTAACAGCTAGGAGTATGGCTCTACGTTTCCTAAATTAATATTATATTATAGCTTTTAAGAGAACTGTAAGAGTAACTTTTTGCCACTATATACGAAGCCAATACTAGTTCAATTTTAAATTATCAAGACCACTTTCATCTTAAAAATCAAAACTAAGAACTCTTCCAACTCTATTTCATTATCTCTAAATCTCCCATAACAAATTTGAGAATATTTACGACTTGAATCCAAAAACATTTCTTCTAGAAAAAAGTGGGAATGCGACATTAAGAAAGTTTTTACTTGATTTTTACTCTCTTCTCAAAATTTAGAATACCTAAATACCTGGTTGACTCCTGCAATTTAGCATAATTTATATTAGCTAGAGCCAAAAGCTAATTAAAGGGTTATTCGAAATCATTTAGGCGATTAAATTGAACATTTGCCGGCCAGATCTAATCACATTTGGGCTGCCACCTCACGGCTGAACGGTTGGATACGGAGACTACAATCGACGGACAGCGGCTAATTAGGCTCTGAGGTTACGGTCGCCCAAGTCACAGTGACAAACCGCAATCGGCGTTTTGATTAAATATTGACTCGAAACGGACTCATGACCACGTCTTCGGCGGCTGGCTATCGCTCTGCTGTCTGCAAACAATTACGGCTAAATTCATTAGTGAGTCGTGCATAATTAAGGGAACCGGGGAACCGGGGGACCGAGGAGAACAGGAGGCGTGACACCTCAATGGTGGGCAATGGCGGGCCTTTGAGCCTGGAGATGCATATAAGTGTTTGGGAGGGGGCGATGATGATTCGCATCCTCGGAGGAAGGAAGCAGACCGTTTGATCAGTCAGGGCATAAAAAAGAAATCAATGTCCTTGCAGGAAGTGCCTTGGCAATTTGCAATCCTTTGTGCCATTACACAAAGCTTCCGCCGTCTGTATCCTGGCAAAGTGGTCGTGCTGCCGGGCTCCTCGATCCTAGTTGGGTTTAGCCTGCAGCTAAGCGCTGCTGCAATCAAAGCGTGGCGTTAGTGCTCCGAACCAGCAGAAGCAGGAGCATTAATCCTTCATTGGCAATCAGGAACCTGTGATGAACTCGCCTTGCTGCCCTCCATGGCCCCCTCAAAAAAGCGGAAGTTGTAAAAACGCCAACGCCGCACAAAGCAAACATTGAAGGGAATTTTCGGGCCCCGACCCCACCGCCAGCGGCTTCCTTTCCAAAGATGGGGGCTAACCAGTGGCACGGAACCGATTATAGTATGCTGTATTTGGATTCTGGATTCAGATCCGAGCCTGCGGGGCATTCGTCAAACGACGCATCAAGCGAGGCAATTGTTTCGCCAAGTTTCTTTCTCGCTTTCACTGTGTTCATTATGTACTTTCCGAGCTCCTTTCAGTTCTTTTATTTTCCTCTCGTTTCAATTCGTTTGTCCCTGGTCCTTGGAGCAGGGAGCAGAGGGGGTGTTATCCGCCCGAAGAGGGGAGGATGTGGCATAAACACTGATTGATTGATTAGAGGCTTGAGCAGGAGACGGCACAAGTGCTCCTCGACGACTCGCACGGGGCACTAAACCTAATGAGAAGCCCTCGAGCAAGTGTCGCATCAATCAAGGACGCATTTAATGCGTTATAAGTGTGTGCGTATGATGATAGCAACGATTTCTCTTGATTTGCGATTATTGTTTAGGTGTATATGCTCCGTCTGACAGCCGGCGATTAGCAAAGTGGATCAGCGAAATGAATGAGTTTTGGGCTCGACACAGCTGACTGAATCCTTTAAGTGGATCCGGCCTTAAAGCCGTCCCAGTTTCAGTTTCAGTTTCAGTTTCATTTTCAGTTTTTCCCACACAACAATGGCAATCTCCCCTGGCTGGGCGAACTATGTCGACGTGGCCAGCTCAAGTGTCGGCGATTGGCATCAATGGCTCCGAAATCGATCCTAACTGGACATCCAGAACAGAGCTTACCTGCTGCTGGCTCAGCATACGGGCCTGTCATGGCTTCCGCATTAGATACCGGTCAACAACCGCTCTCCAGTAACAACTTTTTTTCATACACTAAAAAAATTGACCAAGAATTGATTAAGAATGTGTGCACAACTGCAAACGATAATTTACTCATTGTATTTCAGTTAAAGATCTCCATTAGTTAATGGACCGCAGAAAGAGCAATCGACAACCTAATCATATTTCACATCTCCACTAACAAAAAAGAATGTTTTAATTCGAGTGTAGCTGTTATTGCACAAACACCAATAGACTCTTTTGTGCCAACTATTTCATGTCATTCCGGAAAATCATATCAATTGGCTTGGCCACTGGCTTTCAACAGTCAGCATGATGGTTATACAGATGGGTTGCTGACGTGTCTACCAATCCCCACCTATTCTATTGCGTCCCATCCATTTCAACTTCACCGATATGCCCACGTAGAGATACTTTTGCCCCCTCCATCGTCCATTCGTGACCGAGTCTGTTGCCCCCCTGGCAAAGTGCTCATTATCAGCTGAAATGTTGTCAATTACGGATTTTCGTTTGTTTTGTTTTGATTTGACTTTCAATTGAATTTCTCCTTGGAATTTGAATATCCGGCATTGTCCTTTGTCCCTGGCCTCGTTGCCATCGTCACGAGCGGTTGCCTTCCCAAGAATCCAAATCCCCCCCGACCTCTCGAGCTGGGAAACCATTTCCCATTAAGCTGAGCGCCCTTTTCAAAGCTGACTGCTTATGATGAGCCGGGCTCTTATTGGGAAACTGCAAACTTTGTACATAAAAAATTAATTTGATTATTTTTCCCCAGCGCTTAGATTTCCGTTAATGACGCCATAATCAACTGTTTTATAGCACTTTAAAAAAGTTAATCCAGCACACATATACATGCACTGGACATTTTATTAAGCTGGAGCTGTAACTTTTTTAATTACACCGCCGGAGGGAAAAATGCTGTTGCCACTTGGAGAGCGCAGAATAATTTGTTAATTTACGCTGTTTATTATTTTGATCTACGGTCCTCGCTGGCTTTTCCGGGGAAAAGCCAACCAAACACATACACATTAAATCAAATTATTCAATCTTATTTAACCCTCCAGAGAACACAGGGCGGTTCGGTTAGGGGCATTATTTTGCTATGCGTAGAAATTTCAATTAAAATCATAATGAAATATTTGGAAACTTGTTTTTATCAAATTTGAGCCGGACTACAAATTTTGTGAATTCCTTATGGCGGAGAACACAAAGACAATAGCCAGGAACAAAGGGTGTGCCCGGGGACGGGGCATTAGTTCGGCAGGATATCATACCCCCCGTTGCCAGCCAGGCAACCGCAAAATAATTTCCCTTAGTGCCCCGAAAGCAGAAAGGCTATTAGTCAGAGAAAGCCTGCTGCTGCTGTGGCTGCTGCTCCTGGGCCAGGATAGGGCCATTCAAACAATAACACCGAAACATTAAAGTTCAAAATGATGACCCGAACATAATCGACTTGCCTACAATAATATTTAAATTTAATTTAAATGCTCACATGAGGGCATTTAACAGAGTCGATCCGGAAAACCCACAAGCAAACAAATCGATGAGGATGTCCCTCAATCTGCCGGACAATTTGCAAAACGATATGCTCGAAATGGGGAAGGTCGTTGGGCATGCAAAATGCAAAGGCAACACTTCTTCGCCCTGCTTCCTTGGTCCTTCATCCTGGGTCCCTCATCCTGGGGGTGTGTAGGTTAATGCGTTTGTTGTTTTTGCGGCAGAGGGACTGCGACTACGACTACGACGACGATAACTTTGAGTCGCATGCTTAAAAGCACAAAATGATTGGAAGGCCACCCCGGTCCATCCACTCTAATGGCATTTTATTGCTGGGTTTTGAATCTGTATCTCTCTGTCTCTTTGGTCCTCTGTTTATTTCGGGGGATTGCCGTCCAAAATTAGTAGCAAAACGCTATGCGCACTCGACCTTAAGACGAAGAACGTTCAGTTGGGAGTGCAGTAAATGACATATAAGCCCCGACCCGGGCTTAAGTGCTTGGGGCGCCCTGAGTTAATGCGTTGATATGATGATATCATTATCAAAATATCCTCCTCTGAACGCAGCAGCCATAAGCTTCACTGTTCGCCTGCGGACCATTTGTAACTTTTGACCATTAGCTTCTGTTTTTGCGGCCAAATGGAAGCCAAACAATTGGTCTTGCTGATTTTGTGGTCTAATTGATACAAGAAGCAGTCGTCTTGTCCTGTCAGCCAAGTTACAAATGCAACCAGCAACTGACAATTGTTTTCAATGTTTTGGTCAGCAGCCACCCGGCTCGCACCTCTCCTCCAGGACGCTCCTCAGCTGTCCTCGACGGTCCACAACGGTCCACATCCAATCTATTTCAGTTGTCAGAGACACACACAATCTCCTGAATACAGCCGAATACAGCCCCCAGCTGTCAATCAGTGGGTGTCCTGATGCATCCGTCTGGTCTGCCCTGCTCCGGCTTGGTTTGGGCGTACGCTGCGTATGCTTAATGCCATTTGGCCCACACACACACTCACACGCAGACGCACACAGAGAGTGCCTGTGTTGTATGCTGTTTAGTTAAAGGTTTTTGTCTTGTTTCAAACTTTTTAAGCACGTCGAGCTGTTGAAACTTACGGACGCGTGTCATTGAAAGCCTTACAAAGTTGTCAAACGGGAAACGGGGACATAGGATGTACTATATAGAGAAGTACCGGGGCTACACATAGAAACAAAGAGCACTAAGATAGAGGATAAATAGACTGAAGATGGGGACTAGATGGAAGAGCAACATTTCAATTTGCTGCCACTGCTGAAACTTTGACAAGTAGCCAGCCAGTTATCAATAAGCCTGAGAGCATCATCTCAAATATGATTATACTGTGCTTCAAACTTTTTCTCATGCACTGCAACTCTTTACAGCAGCAGCAGGAGCAGCAGCAGCAGCAGATATTGCGACTGTAGCGGCAACAAACAGACATGGCCAGCAAAAGGATCCGGCCAGTGGGCGGAGAAGGACGAAGGATGAGCCACGCCAGCCGACCGGGAGCCTTGCATACGGCATTCAATATGCTGGCGTTGAGCTGGATTATAATCTCCGAGTTATTGCTCAGTGGTAAGTGTTCAAAAGACCCATATATAAATGGCATATTGCTGGGTTTCCGCTGCCTTTTTCCCCGCTCCTTTGGCCCCGGCTCTGTCATGTTAAACAAGCTGAATTTATTATGCCAACTGCGTGTTGCGGGGGCGCGGTTAAAATTGATTATTTAATCTACCAAATAACAGTTCATATTATGCACTGACTCACCCAATGGCCAACCATATCAACCAGACCAGTTCGACCAACTCTTCCGCCGACCGACGATTGGGTGAAGTAGTCAATTTATTAAATGCCCCGGAGTCGGCCAGCACTGGCCTTTGATTAATATTGGTTTGTTCAATTAAAGTTGCCATAATTTGGCCAACCACATGCCTGTCACTCCACTTGCTTCCGTCGCTCCCTCGGAGCCCGGAACCCACAAATCGATGAAAAGTTTTCCAATGACATGTGTGAAGCGTTGCGGGCACAGTTCATTTATTGAACACAACTGCCCTTCGAGCCTGAAAGTAGTCATATTTATAGCGGGCTTTTATGAGGAAGGATAAGAAGGATGTGTACTTGCAGAGTAATACGAGTTTAAAAACCTTTTAATTTTATGTAATCAGTGTAAATTACCGGAACTTAATCATGTACTGGGTTTGAAAAGCAAGTAAAGATGTGATCCTTTAGTAAAAAATGTTCTTATGGAATATATGGGTGTGTGTTTATGTTTTATGATCGGACTTACCTCAATTTCGCAAGTTCCACGACCAAGTTCTGCAAGGGTGAGGACTTCAGATATGTTCCCGGCTCACCAAACTGGCTTATTGACCAATTAGTACCAAATAATATTGTTAGCACTATCAACAAAACCAGTAATAAGACAAATTTATTTAAGACTGTAAGTTCCCAGCCCGCTTTAGGATTTTCACAACACAGAAGAAGAAGACAGTCGATAACCAGGGCTGCATCACAAAGTATATGATCGGATTATCGATTTTTAGTTAAGTCACGGAATATTTTTGATAAGTGTAGAGATCACGGTTTTCCAGTATTTGAAAAACTTGTTTTAAATTTTATTATAATTATATAATTTTCTATACCGCTCTGTCAACTTAAATGCGATTTCCACTGCCTACTCTTTTTTAAAATACATTGAAATATAAATTACTCTCCTTAATCGTTTTAAAAATCATTTAATTTAAATTCCATATCCCGATGGCAAAAATAACACTTTCCGCTCTGCACTCAAATTAATTTTACACGCTGTGCTTATGCCATAATCATATTGGCCTATCTCTTTAGTGGCATTTATTTAAATTTCCAATTGATTCGCCTGAGCCATGGTTTATTGTTGATAATTGTGGCAACTCGTGTTGAATTCCGCAATTCGCCGAGTGCCAAATGAAAAAGGCGAATCGAAAACGAAACGAAATGGAATAAAATAAATAAATTGCATTAAATGCAAGTCGAATTTGGGCCGAGCCCCTCGACTTTGTCATAAATTAACATGCAAGTGGAGTTCCCAGTAGTTCAGCGGCGGATCCTTTCCTTTGCCGCCTGGCTGGGTAATTGGGTTTTATTTTCGACGGTTTTTTATTTTTATTTTTTAAACCGAACATGTCCCTTTTTCCCCCCATTGGCCTGGCCAGGCCATAATCGAATTCGTCTGGTTGCGTATGCGCCATGTGGGACTCGTCAGTCGGAGGGCTCTACGCTTAAACGACTTTTGGGACATATCCTTTAACATTAATGTTTGCCACCGCACTCTTGCAGCTCACTGCCTGAAGGATCTGAAGATATTTGTGCCGGAGGCCGTCCTCATGGGAAATGCAGCGACATTGTCTTGTCAATACGATTTGGAGCAGGTAAGCGACACTTCCTCGAGGAACAGCAGCCGTGGATACAGTAAGGATGCGCAGGATATTGTCGTCGGCGGCATGCTTAATTATTATAATTACTTGCACTTTGTCTTGGCGCCGCCGTCGTCTATTGTCCTTGCCGCTCCTTCCGCTCCTGCAGGTGCTACAGATCCGTCTGCAGCTCCTCACTTTCCCCACTCAGGCTTTTCATTAACGCATTTTCCCTCCGCTCCTCCGCAGGCGGCGCTCTACGCGGTACGCTGGTACTTCGGCCAGGAGGAGTTCTACCGCTACGTCCCCCGCGAGGCCAAGCCCACATTTGTCTTCGCCGTCGCCGGCATTAATGTTGATGTAAGTTAAATTAAGCATGGGATCGCACAATGCGCTCAAACTGCTCCTTTTTCCACCTATTAAGAAGGGAGCTCCCTGGGTTTCAGGGTATTCGCATAGCATCAGAACGAATTCGGTCGCATTCTATAGGATGAGAGAATTCATATATCAACTTCCCGTTTTCCCTTTTAAAAAAAGTGATCATTTATATAACTTAAAAGAATAAAATAATACTACAGTCTGTTATTTAGGTAGTATTTTATCAATTTTCTTTTTTCCCTTAAAAGAAAAACATTTTAAAGATACTCTAAAATATAAAGTGTAATGAAAAATATATTAAAAATCTTGCTAGGAAAATCTGTTTTGTACCAGAAAAATCCCTAGAGAATTTCTGAATCCCTCAAATACAACAAACCTTTAGAGCAGTTCCAAAACCCAATTGAGAAATACATACCTACAAAGTATTTTAAAAACAATCCGTATCTTCCAACAATTAACCACTGAAATATGCTAACTAGTCCCAACATTTTGCAAGCTATAGGTACCTTTTACGTTTTTTACTGAATCAGAACTTTGTATCTCCTAGTCGGGGGTCTCGATCATACACACATGTTCCTTTTTTTCTCGCCCATTGTCGGCTTAATGGACAAATCACTGGACCAGCAGGGCATGTGTTTCGTTCGGGCCGAGTTTGCATTTCAACAAATGCAAAATGGGAAAGCATTCAAATGTTGTGCAAATATTTAAATGCGGACAATGCCGGGCAGGGGCTCTTGCCTCGGGCAGTTGCAGTTGCAGTTGCTGCGAGCATCTTGCCGCCGCTTTCGGTGTCACCCATTTTATTTCTATTGCTGTGCAATATTTGTTCACTTTTATTTACAATATTCGGTGGTGTTTTGCATTTACAAGTGTGCATGTGTTGTCTGTGTATGAAATATTCCGCTCTACAATTTGGAAAGTGCCACCACACACACACGCACTCACACTCGCAGCTGGCTGAAATATGGCGAAAAGTGCAAAATAGTTTATGGCGCGGCTGCTGGCAAACAAAACAAGCAAATAAACAAACAAGTCCGGCAACAAGGAGGAGCGGATAGAATAGCCCACCTAGTACCTACTGGCGAAAAATGCCCGGCATTCGCTGTTCCATGCTGCACTCATTAATAAAAACAACAGCCGCAAAGTAAGCGATAAATTATTCGCCCAGAGTCCGGCGTGAAAAGTGGCGAAATTTTTCCGACACTATTTAAAAATCACCGTACTTCTTCAGCTGTCTTGGAAAATTCATGGCCGGCCAAGATGGGTTTTCAAATAAGAACAAGTAGTTTATGTGTGCTACTCAAATGGTTTCTTATTAGGGAAAAGTATCCTAGCACTAAAAAATTGGTTTATTAAATGTAATATTTTATCATCATTTCAAATCTGTCATTTTAAATATCTTAAAAATTAGATTATGATCATCATTTAAAATATATTAAACATGTGTCATTAATTTAATGTTTTATAAATTTTGAAATTGTACGAAAAATAAATAGTTACTTTGTTGAGTTCAAATAGTAAATAAAAAACGATATAAGCACTCCAAATAAAATAATTTAAAAATAAACACTGCCGTCAAAATCACACCCTTTTAAGATTCGCTTATATTTTCCTCCCTCAAATTCAAGAGTTTACAATATTTGATTTCAAAATCCGATAAAATCTGCTATGTGCTTGCTGACTGATCAAGTACTTGTATTCAAACAGCCAATCGGTGTTGTAACAGCGCCGTTTTCCGAGGGCTGTGAAAAACGAATCGATTGTCGTATAATCATAAATAAATAAAATTGAATTTGCCATGAAAAATTCGTGTGGACGAAATATAAATTGAAAACTCATTCGTCCGCACATAAAACTGCAAACTCATTTACAAACACTTCGGGCCACATTTTTCAAATGCCCCGAAAGGGGGAACCGTTAAATAATCATAAATAATGGCATAAAGCGAGGGCGAAATGATGGAGTAATGTTTGTTTTATGTAAGCGAAACAAAGCAATTGGGGGGGTGATGGCCGAGGGGTGGCTCCATAGAAATAATTTGGCCCGACTTCCGTTTCCTGTCTGCCGCCATTCCAGCAAAATATCTATTGGTCTTTTGGCCGTTCGCCATTCGGCCATTTGGCCATTCCAACTGTGTCGATAATGGCGTACTGGCCACATCAATCAGCGTGGACTTGATTAATTTGCTTTGATTGTGTCTTTAATTTGCACTCCCCAGTGCAGTGTGGCCGAAACAAAAGGAGGCGAAATAAAACGGAATAAGCCAGAATACAACGAAATAAAGCGGAATAAAATACAAATAAAGCAAAGTAGCCCTTGCTCAGATGTTAATTTGCCACTAATTAGCATTCAAAGGCATTTTTGCACTAATTAAATATTTCGATTGCTGCATTGGGGGCATCCTTGGGGCTTTGTGGGCAGTGGGCGTGGCAGTGGCGTGTTAATTATTTTCCGATTTTCTTCCTTTTTCCCCCTTCCTTCAAACCGATTTTTATTTGGCCTTACATCGCCAGCGAATTGGAAACTATTCAAAAACACTCGCACACCCAAACAAACCAGCGATGGCATTGAGGTTAATGTGAAAATTTTTGTAGCCTACTTATGGCCGCCGCTGCCGCTGCCGGTGCAGATGGAAACTCATTTTAATTTGAGCAAATTTCCACTCCACTCCCGAGCAGCAGCAGGGAAAACTGCTTGAGACGCAATCAGCCGTGAACCGCAGAAGGTGAAAAGCGTAAGAAAAGATGGGAAATCCGAGGAGAGTGGAGCCGGTGAGCTTTGGTCGATTGCATAATGCAAATGATTTAGCCAGCGTGCTCGCTGTGCAATTAAGTTTGAAGGTTGGCCATAGTTTTTAGACCGATCCCCCCGATGATGAGGATGCTGATGATGCCCCATGTTAAAAGGTGGCTTTTGAAAAGTGCAAAAGTGCAAAAACTAAATAGGAAAAAAAAATAGAGGAAACAGCACTCTACACCACGGGGGCAGCAACAAATCGAAATGAGGCGCCACCAGCTGTGTTTCCAACTTAAATTGATAGTTGCCGGCACACTAACGAAGGCAAACGTCAAAGGCCAGGCCACAAATGGAAATGGAATTTTTAAGTTATGCCAAGGCAACTGGGCCAAATGAGGGGGCGGATGCTAGGCGGTGAATGCGGGGCCGCTGATAGTGTTGGTGAGCCAGCTACGAAATTGTGGCAAGTGCCTTAATTGAGATTAAAACATTATAACTTGACTTGTTTTACTTTTGCTAAATCATTTCAAACAGCTAAACACGCTTAATGAGAAAAGTTCCGGCCGTGCCAAGTTGTGTCGGCCATTATGCATATGCATATGTGTGTGTTTTCAGCGCGGGGAGGGGGCTTTTCGAGGGCGTGTGCGAGGTGTGCGAGGTGTGGGCGTGGCGCATAAAGCATCGGGCACTTGAAAGGCAGCTGCAGCTGCAGCTGCTGATGACATCCGAAGGCACTGGAGGATGGGGGCGTGGCCGACCGGAGTGCACTCGTGTCGTCCACTTGAGCGTTATTGGAATGTAAATGTATGCATATTAAGGCGGTGGGCAGGAAGTCACCGCCGAGTCGCGTCGTCAAAACTTCAAAAGTCATTCAGCAGGGCAAAGCAAGAGCCACGCCCCCGCCGCCATGCATCACACTGGGGGAAAAATTAGCAATTAAGAAATATTGGAACTTTTTAAAAGGACCATGTTTTTTTTTAAATAATTATTTTGAAAAAAAAAATAGTTGTTAGGTAAAATTAAAAATATTTTCCCGTTAAATAATTTTTTTATTGAAACAATAATAATTTAAAATTTTAATTTTATTAAAACTTTAATAAAAATGTTTTCGTTTTTATTGAAAATATATTATTGAAACATAAGAACGTAAGGACAATTTTCAATTTCACTTACCAATAATTGAAAATAATATGTATAGTAGTAATAAAGGACTTCAGTTATTGAGTTTATTATACATTTATAATTGAAACCACCATTCGTAATTTAAAGTACCTTTCATTAGGCCATCTCAAAAGGCATTTTTCCTATTTTATTACCTTTCCTATAGATATTTTTTCCAAGTGCAGTACTTTACCCATGTCAACGGGGACAACAGCGAAAAAAGTGAATATATAGAAGCGAAAAAGGGGGAAATAAACAGGAAACCATCATGTTAAATGTAATTATATTTTTAATTTAGAGACAGCGCTCGCTTCGCTGGCAATCTTCAATTAAAAACACAATTACCAGGACCGCCCGCCGAGCGGGTTGAGGGTCATCCGAAAGGGGGGCGTGGCATGGATAGGGATGCCGAGCGGGACAGGAATAGGATATGCCAAGTGCTCCGAAGTTTTGCGGCTTATTCATTGTCCGCCACAACAATAAAATTGCCCGGCAAGCAGCCAGTCGAAAGGCCTCTTGCCTGTGCCCCTGTCCCAGTTTTTCCCCCTTGGCTTTTCCTCAGCACTTTCCCGCCGCTTTTCCAGCCGCGGAGATTCCAGAAATTTGCGCCCCGAAAACTTTTTGCACACTGTCAACACGGAAGGAATTATTCCGCATTAAGTTTGCGGTAATGGCAGCGTCAGTCGTCCTCCAACACACTCGCACTGGCACTCATACACTCAGCCAGTGTCCTTTTGGCTTTTGGCCGAATGTCCTGGCTGCCGGCGCGTTTGCTTTTAACATTGTTAATAACCCGACACGCCTCGCATTTATGCACAGCAATGTGCGCTTAAAATTAATGCACTTGCCACTGGGAAATTTCGGCGGAGGTCGGAAAGGGAAAACTGGCGACAGAAGTGACCGAAAAAGTTGCTCGGTCCAGGGAGCCTCGTAGTCTATGGTCTACGGTCTATGGTCTACCATTTGAATGTCCTCCCAAGGGCTTCCCCTTTTTTGGCTGGGCTTCTTTAGGCAGTTGTTAATTAGATGCACTAGACTGGAGAGGGGGCGGGGGAGGTGCAGAGAATTAAGTGGTCAAAGGGTAAGGGTTTAATTTTTTCCTGCTGATCCAGGCAAGTTTTAAAAGTCAACTTGGGTGGGCTTCAATATCGTAACGAGGGAGTTGTTAATTAAATATTAAATAAATTATGTAAAAGTAAATAAAATGGATGGATCTATGACATTTTTGCGAGTTTTTTTTACATCAATTTCGAATTTAAGAGTTTAAGAGGCCATGAGGCCCTTACATTTTAAAATACAAAAATTAAGCGACTTAAGAAGCATTGAAAAACAACGTTCCCAAGGTGCTTTGTACTGTTTTAAAGCACCTTACATCTTCCGATTTGTTTTTCCCATCCCCATGTGACTTTAATCCTAATGCCCTGAAAGCTCTTCCCCTTTTTGAGAGTTCACTTCAATTTCCATTAACAACTCAAGCTAGTCACATGCAGGCATTTTCCCCAGCCATTTTCCCTTAGCCATTCCCATTTTTTTTCACCCCGTTGTTGTTTACGCCATGGTGGCGGCCTTGGCTGGAAAATGGCTGTGTGACAAATGGCAACAAATAAACATAATAAATAAAAATGCGAGTAGCGAAATGGGAAATGCATTCGTGAAGTGTGCAGCTCCCCGGCATCGCAGGGCGAAACTAGCTGGGTCCGTCTGTCCAGAGGCCGCCGAACGGCATTGGTTGGGTGGCTTTCGGTGGGTGGGGGCGGGCGGCTGTCTGCCTGCCGCTCGCCAACAATGAGCACAATAAAAAGCCATGCATTTTCCAAACACCAAAAATTGTTCATAGCAACTGCTCTGGCAGCAGAAGAGGAATAACAACCGCACCGGAAACATCTCATTCACTAAATTTGTGGTCGGTTTTGCGCCAAGCGTTAGGCAGTCGAAGTTGTGAAATGCCAAAGGCAAAGCGGGAAAATTCGCAAAAGTGGGTGGCTCTTGGGTGGCTCCTGGGTGGCTCCTGGGGTGGGGAAAGTGGATAGTGGAAAGTAGAAGCCGTTAGTTACAACAATGCTCGAGGCAACGGAAATTCGGCATGACATAATACGTGCACATGCGAGTGCGGCGGTCTGTGTGTGTGTGTGTGCGGAATAGGAGTGTGTGGTTGTGTGGCCGCGACTTGAGTTGATACAGCAATAATTCATAAAGTGTTGCATGCAAACGAGGATGCTGCAGCTGAGCCGGGCTCACACAGATACTCCCTATATGTACGGGCCAGTGTGTGTGCGTGTGCCGCATGCGACAGCGTTGGCAAAATTAAAATTGCTGCACAACAAACAGCGGAAACTCAGCGAGGAGCCAGCAGTGGCAGGCGAAGAAAGAGAACGGAAAATGGCTGTGGGGAAAGCGGGGAAAACTGTGAGGGCAGTGGGAAAATGGGGAAAGGGGCAGATGCAGCGGGGCACTGCAATAAAAATTCATTGTATTCTTACAACTCGACGACTCTGGCAGCTCAGCTCAGACGGGCCGAGAGCTTTTTTGCCGTAAAGTTATTATTTCATAAAGCCAGAATTATTGAAACAATACTTTACTCTCACACATGGGTTGAAGGGGTGGCAAGGGTAAAAGCGGGAAAACGAGAAAACTCCTGTGTGTGTTTGGCATGCAAAATTACGCTTTAGTGGCATCATTTCTTTCTCTTTTTTTCTGCCATACCAGCAAGTTGCAGCTGCGGCAGCTAAAGCAATGTAAAATATACATAGAAATTAAAAGCCAACAAATAAAAATAAATAAAAATGGGGAAACGGAGTGGGCCGAGTTGGCCACGGCAAAAAAATGAAACGAAATAAATAAATAACTTTTCACGACAAACGCAACTTGAGTTGAGTTTTCCCTGCCTTTTTTCTCATTGCTGTTGACTGCCCGGAGGAGCAGTTACAAAATGGCAAACTAAAAGGATATGTGCGGGTCTGTGTGTGTGTGTGTGTGTGCAAGTCGGCTGGGCATATCATTCCTCAAAATGGCAGACATTTGCGTTTGTTTGGCGCGCTTCCTGGCGCTGCCACTTCCGCTTCCGCCGCAAAAAGCCACCGAGAGTACCGAGTGGCAACAAATAAAGTCACATGCAATTAAATAAATATGACAGTCACAGCGGCCCACGACAACAAGAAAAATCCCAGCCACAGCTGAAGCACTTGAATAAACAAAGCGGGGCAGGAACAACTTTTCCGTATATGTTTGATTACATAATTAGTGTCATTTAATTAGGCGGGGGTCGAAAGCCCCTCGGGCGCAGTGAAAACGAGGAGCCAACGGGTCTGAGTGCTCAGAAAAATATCTGACAACTAATATAGTTGGGAATTAATTAGTTAGATGGTGATATCAACACTTTATAAATATTATCAGTAGACGTAAGGAATTATCCAATATTCTGCCCTTATTAAGTGGTTTAAAATTCCTTATATAAAATCATAAATGGATTAAGACTCATTGAATTTCGTCGTATGCTAAGAGGATGTAAGCACTTTAATATCACTGAAAATCATATCATATCAATAAAAAAATATTTAAAAAATAATATAGAAGTGTTAATAATATGCAAAAAATAAAAATTCTGGTATTTGCTTTTAGGATTTGCCTAATGCCAGCTTTAATGGCATGGCTTAAATATTTATTTCAAAACTATTTCGCTGGCAGGGCCCTCGCTCATAACTCATGCAAGCCAATGCGAAATCATAATGTATCTCTCTGGGCCAGGGCACATTATTCATGCCCCAACCAGCCCGAACACGCCCCCTATGCATACAGAGAACCTTATCAATACGTTTCGCATTTGTTTTCATTTTACGATTGCGTAACGAGATCAGCGTCGACAAATCCGAAAGCCACTAAAACCACAGCTCGCCAGGGGCCGCGGAGCAGCCATTCCAGGGCCAATATGCCAATTGGCAACCGCCAGTAAACAGGGGTTCTGTACCAGAAGTGGGCTGGGGGAGCGGAAATACCAGAAGGTTCGTTGTAGGTGCCTGGCGGCCCTTATCGACGGCGTTATCTGCGAATGAACTGGCACAACTAGCTGGAAAGAAAACAACAAACTAAATAGGAAAAGCCAGGCCAAGCCGAGCAATGCGCCAAAGTGTTGAAACAATCGTAAAAAGCTGTTGTTTGCCAGGGGGCACTAGAAAGGATAAAAGATGGGGGTGGGGCAGGCATGCTGGGATGCTGGGTAGCTGAGGGTGTATGTGGTGGGGATAGGATATATGCCAATAGCTATAGGAGCGACCAACAACGGCAGCCGTGCCGGGATTAGTACAGATGCAAATGAACAAAGCGATGGCAACGTTCGCGCTCTGGCTTTGGTGGCATATGCAAAACTCGAATGCGAATGGGTTGCTCGCTGTTCTCATCGCTGCTGCCTGAACTTAAATACAAAAGGACAGGACTGCGATAAAAGGACCGACAGTCCCACACACACACACACACACACAAACACACACTGGTAGGTAATCGCGAGTGGTTCGCTGCTGAAGTGGATTTTGAGTAGGATATTGCACAACTGTTTGCCAAGTGGCAAGCGCTTGCTGGCAATTAACAGAATATGCTAAACTGCGACAACGAGAGCGGCTCGGCAGCCAAGGGGTTTCGACTCCGGAATACCCTGTCAGTGAATCCGACAAGGGAGATTTTGCCCAGCCAGCTGGCCCCAAGGGTTCAGCATACCCCGAACAATCGGAATTTGGCTTCTGGTACTTACTCATGCTCTGCTGATTACCAACAAATGCGTCGCCTGCGCTTTTCAAGCCACCTCATGTGGGGGAATGGATTTTTGGGGAGGGCCAACCCCATCGACCATCCCGAAATGCAACCTGCTGAAATGAAATAAGGAGTTCGAGTCGATTGGGATATTAGCAGAGCCAGTGAGGCATTTTCTGTGCGTTTTCATGGCGTAAGGGGTTTTGGTAGCCACAGCAATGGGATATTACAGATGTCGAATAGGATACTCTAAAAAATGTGTTGAGATAGAACAATATTAAAACAAAGTAATAGCTTTTAAGACAATAAATCCAGAAGTGCTTGCGTAGAGCTCGAGGACCATACTAGGTTACGTTATTTCTATGAAAATCAATACCTTGATATTCTTCACATCCTTCCTTTCCCCACTTTCAGCTCTCCAACTCGGACGCCACGTCGGTGACTCTGAAGGGTGTTACCCGGGAGCTGAGTGGCACCTATCAGTGCGAGGTCTCCGAGGACGCACCGCTCTTCCACACAGAGATTCGATCCGCCCACATGCAGGTGGTTGAGATGCCCAAAGACGATCCGGTGATGCAGGTGGACAAGAAGGTGATTGGCGCGAACGACAACCTAAAAGCCGTCTGCACGTTGGGGCCTTCGTATCCGCCGGCCAACATCTCCTGGACCCTCAACGGACGTGTGGTGAGTGGGGGAGGACCTTAAAGGATTTACTCTACAAAAAAAGGCTAAAAAACAAAGCTAAATAAAATCAAAATAAATAAAAAAATACGTAAAAATTAAATATTTCCTATCCACTAAAGTAATTTTCATCTTTTGAAAATCAAATCTTGATACAATTTGATGACAAGACTTACTGATTTTCACCTTCTTCTCCCGCAGATCTACCCCACGCCGCAGCAGCGCATCACGCACGACGCCTACGAGGGCTCCACCACGTACTCCTCGCTGGAGCTCTACCCGCACAGCCAGGTGCTCCTGGACTTCTTCGAGGGCAAGTACCAGCGCAGCGTGACCCTCAAGTGCACGGTGACCATCACGGGCATGTACCACAAGGATGTCCAGCAGCGGATCGGCCTGAACATGGCACCGCCGACGACCATATCGCCGAACCTGCTCGGTCTCGAGGGATCCAAGCGGTATGCCAACGGGGATCCCGACAATTCGGCGCTAACTGGCGCCTCGCAGCGCTGCTGCATTTGCTGCGGAGCTTTCGGCGCCATTTCGCTGGCCATTTTCACAATGGCAATGGCGCAACTGTGACCGCAGCGGACAGCTTAAAAACCGTGATGGGAAAACGCAAAACGCAGCCGGACAAGTCACCTCCAAGGAAGAAATAATTAAAAAATAACAAAACAACGTGTGTGCTTAATTGCAAAAAAACAACCGAAAATGCAAAAATCAAAAGCAAAAAAAAAAAAAATGAAAGGGTGAGGGGAAAATTGTTGACGACAGCGACCCTGCCTAGTAGCATGTCCTTGTATTTTATACTTTTTTTTTATTTGCCTCATTCGCCAAACAAAAACACGCATCTGGGTCGCAGTCCATAAGTTCAAAGCGAAGGAATATTTTCAATGCATTAATTAATTTGCGCTGGCTACATGCAACAAATTCTGATAATAACAATACATTAAACATAAGTCAGCAGGGGCTGAATTTCCACACGAGCTCCAGCCTAGGTCGAAGGGAAGGTTAAAATAATAATAGTAAAGGTAAATAAATAGCGTAAATTTAATACGTTGTGGGTGGAGGGGTGATGTTGAACTCTTTGAGAACAAAAAAAAAAAAACAAAACAAAACTGCCTGCAGACAACACAGAGTATAGGCAAAAAACGAATCCATAAATTTAAATAAATTAACACATGCACTTGCAAACAAAACTTGCAAACAAATTACATAACAAAAGAAAAACAACAATTAATAAGCATAAGTGACACACATTAAATACTAAGTACACCCTACCCTCCAACTACCGCAGCCTAGTCACATAAGTTATGTAAATAATTACTGTAAAGAACTAATAAAAAATAAAAAACAAAGTAATATATTAATAAATACGAAACCCTCACATGGGCAAACATTAATTAAAGCTAGAGCAATGTGTGGAGGAAAAGTTAAATACAAAACTAATTAAGTCCTTATGAAAAACTCAATGAAATCAAAAACTTAAATGTATATCGGCCAAATTCAGTTTAATTGAATTTGTTTTAATTTCAATTGTGGCTTATTTGCGGTCTAATTTTGTCCATTATCTGTTAGAGTTTCAGTTTCCGTCGAACGGTTTGTGTTAGCAGCATAAGATACTCTCTGTTTTAGACTAAATTTACATAAACAAATGCAAAATATATATATATTTATCGAGTAATAATTGTCGAGGCAAGAGAATTTAGTGCGTATTTGTTGGTTGGATAACATTAAGAGTTTTTTCTGCGGAACTAACTGAAAATAAAGCCCAACTCCTTGGCCAAAGGACTATTTTTAGAGGTTCGTGCGCAGCGCAAACTCACAGAAAAGGATTCCAGATTGCGTTTGTTTGTGCATCTCAGCTAAGAAACGAAAATTTTGAAACGAAAATTTTCCACTACCAGTGTAAGCTCAAGAAGCAAAAATATTGTAAATCAAAACCAACAAAACGATATTATTTTAGCGTATTGCGGCATGTGGAAGTAACTGAAAACCCGAAACTAAACTTAACTAAACTAAAAAGGCAAACTAATAATAAAATGTAAAATCAAACTTAAATACAGGAAAACGAGGAAATAACAACAAACCAGAAGCGAGAGTCGAGCAAATGAGTCAGCTGGAGGAAATTATATATTAAATATGCATAATTATGAATAATTTAATGCGAGTTAAGCAAAGCCAAAAAGGTCAAACGAAATCAAACCACACAAAAACCAACAAAGAGCACGCCAATGTGGGCGTGGAATTTAGCTCAAAATTAAATGCGATAATGGCAAGAATTATATGATGAAATAAATAAATAATACAAAATGTAAGTGCCGTGTTTTATTGCCATTTAACCAGGGGGGGGGGACTTAAAGCCCCTGTCACCCTGCATTATAGGTGCGCATAATTAAGGCACTGATCCTGTTATTAGGGCACATCCTAGGGATGACGAAGTTGGTCCTTGTTGCCCGTGTTGGCCAACAACAGCAGCTGCACTTACATGCAACACCAGTTACCCACTGAAGCTGATACCGCTGACACAGCCGGCGAGAGCTGAACACACACACACACACTGGATGGGGGGGCCCAGGAAGCAGCATTCAGGATTCAGGACTAAGGACTCGGGGGACCTGGAACCCGGACCAGGGACCATCGTCTCATGTTTTGTAAATTAAGCAAACAAATTAAGTGCACTTGGCGCCCAGCGCACACACTATGTGCGCCCCGTGTAAACACATTGTGATTGTAACAAAAGCGTATATTTCAAAACAGCAGCCCCTGCGTTCGTCCTTGGGCCGGGCTGCAGCTCAAGGACACCCCCCACACACCGTTAGTTTGTCTTAATTAGTTGCAGCAACAGGAACAGCAACGCTGCCACATCCCGTGGCACGATGCAAAGGCCACAGAATGGCAAAGCCACCGCGACCCAGCTCGTATTATTTACAAGCCATTGGCTGCAGCCAAGACCCAACCACAATTTCAACTTAGCACCACCTCCAGGAGCGACCTGCTTCACCTACTTGCTCAACCCTTTCGCCATAATTGTGCAGTCATCGTGCTGTTTAAAGTTTTACACGTAACCATATTGCCAAAGAGCTCACCGCGCGCCCACACACACGGCGTATGCGTAACGCAAAATGAGTAGGCAAAACGCTCAGCCATTACGTATACGTGCTGTGGGGCAACTCAGGTCTCAGGTCGCAGGACTCAAGACTCGAGACCTCTTCAATCGCCTTCAATACTGCTGACACAGCTACTAAGTAAACATGTGGCTTATTCTGCTGAGTAAATCCACTATAATTACACTCGGCTGCAAGGCGGAGGAACCTATTTCGACGAAGGAATATGACGGATGATGAAGGTAGTGAAAGCTATTTGTTGAACTTTTCTAAGCTCTCTGTCATGGAAGTCAATTTAAATACTAAATTCATTTAAAGTTGGCTTTATTACCATCAAAAATGCACATAAAATATTAGTATTTCTAAATTTGTTTATATTAAACTACTTGAATTATAATACATGACAATCGTTATTAATATAGTATATTCTCTTCTGTTTATTGTAAATATTAAGACTATATCGCAATGTTTTAAAATTAATGATTTTAGATACATAACTTAAGCTTAGAAAACCGTAATTAACTGTTTAAAGATCACCTTTAAAATTGATTTGTTTTACTCAAATGTTTCCCATCCTGGTCTCTGAGGCCCGTAAACCGTTCCAACTTTGCTGAAATGTGTTTCCGGTTGGAATGGAACCACTATATGGCTGATGCTAATCCGAGTCGCTCTGCGGGTAAGCCAATACTAATGCAAATGCGCCATTTTAATTAAATGCGTATCGGGCTACAAATAATGCAAATGGGATACCCTGATCCCTTCAACCCAGCCCGTGCGTTGCCAAAAACATCAGGAAAATGAGTTGCATATTTTGAAGCATGATCTCTGGCTGCCTTCGAAAGTGGAGCTCCTAAATGCCAGGACAATGTTTCACAGCCTCCACTCCTGGGGGCGTGGCAGCGCGCAATGATTTGGTTTATGGTCTCTGCATGCATTTAACAACACAAAACGTCGGCAGCAAACACAGTGGCCATTGGCTGTAACGGCCGGCTGGCTGACTAGCTGGCTGGCTGGCATGGCCAACGCAAAAACATTGTTAAAATACAGCAACATTTTTGGATTTATAGCGCGCTAATCGCGGCCAAACAGCAAAAGGGGATAGATGGTGGGCCGGTGAGTGGGTGGTGGTCTGGCATTCCGAATTGTAATGGAAATTGAAATGCAAATGCACGGCATGACATTTACGAGTGCTTCTGCAGCAGCAGCTACATCAGACAAGAGCCAGGACAGGCCCTGCCAAAAACTCAACAATAAAATGTTGCAACTAAATACACGGGGAGAAGAACAATTGATCCGATTCCAGATTGTCTCAATTAGCCTGTAGACCCAGTGGAAAACGACAGCCGAGTGAACCCAAATAATCCTTGCACTAAATATAATTAAAGTTTAAAAAAATAATTACTTTAATTATGATAAATTTCTAAAGAGTCTCAGATTAGGAAACACATTTCTCCTGATTCGTAGGACATATTATTGGTGTTTATTTCTGCATTTTCGACAAATTACAAATACCTTAATAAAAACAAAAAACAAAAGTGCTTTTTCTTACAGACAAAATGAAATTGTAAATTATTTTGTTGTTAGGAATCTTCGCTTTAAACTTATCAAATATATATGACCTTTAAAATTTAAATAAATAAATAAGTACCATTAAAATTCTTTCATTAATCAAAATAGATATAAACAAATATTAATACATCAAACACCATTTATTAAAAAAAGGGTGGTTGAAACAGGAGCGTATATATCTTAAAAAGCACTCTAGTTTATTAAGAATATTATGGAGTATTTTCTCTCAGTGCTGGATTGCGGCGCCCGTCGCTAAAATCGACGTGCACTTGGCAGGCCAGGCGGCTTACTTGGCCGGCATTGTGTTTTCATTTCGCAAATGCAAAACAAGACACTGCGGGCCACGCCCTCAAATCGAGACAGCCCATGGATTTATGGCCGCGCAATTAGCGAAAGAAACAGATTTTCGCCGAGGGGTAAATATCTATTCATGGCTTAGTTATATTTAAGGCGTGGTGCCCGGAATAAAGAAGTTTCGGGGCACAAACGTTTTATGGCCTTCAGAAGGAGAAGGCCCCGAAAACTGGTGATGAGCATCTTTTATGACAACCATCCGACGCCTTGGACATGCAGCTGACGGGCACGTGATGAATGCAGCTCCCTGAGACGACATTGCATCATAAATTCAGCAAGTGACGTTTAGCAGCATCTCCCGGATGGCTGAGATCCAAAGTCAGAAGGTGATGGCAATGGTGATGGCGATGTCGGTGCCATAATGCTGCAGCTACGTGCATTCCATTTGGCTTTGATTCGAAGCCATTGATCAAATCAAGGGGCTTAAGGCAATAAATTCAGAACTCCAAATTCCAAATTCAGAGTCCAAAACTAGCAAATAAACACTTATAATGGCCTGTGTGTGTGCTCCGTGCTCGAACTTCGGAACTTCAAAAGATGAAATGTTTCTGAAAAAGTCAGAGTATTTGTAGCAATCGTTTAAGCAAATTGACTTTGCTTGTTTTGTCAGCCGTTGTTTGGCCTGGAAATTTGTTAATTTTGCGTTGAATTAAGATAAAATCTGCTTACACTGGGCTTATGAAACCAAGCATCTACCAAGCATCAAGCCCACGCCAAAAGGAAAAACCTCCGACCCCCGGAAAATCAACCCTTTTACTGGGGGAAAACTCTTTTGTTGCTAAAGGGGAGGATGGGGGTAACTTCTACCCGATTGTTTTCAGATTCCGAGAACAACAAGAGCAACAACTCGGCTACAGTTTATTATTTTTGCTCATCAGTGGAGCCTTCCCCTCCTGAACTTCGCCACTCCCCTCGGTTGAAATAATGTTGTAGGCACTTTTTCGGCTGGCAGAGAAGCCCCTTCTCTGCAGCAACAATTTGTAGCGCAGAGATTAAAACTTTTAATTTGCTTTTAATTAATTAAGTTGAAAATCACAGCTGAAAGTCACTGGATTCCTCATTCCCAGCTCTCGTTTACACGCTGCACGCTTCACCAGTTGGCAAAGAGTAACGCCCAGGAGTCCCTACCCAAAAGTGTTTTACATGCCTCCGTCTCCGCCTTCGAAACCCCTCTGTCGTTGATTTTGCGTAAATGAAAGTTGAATTTTTATAGGTGTTTAACTTGCTGGGCAAACTCGTTTACCTGTCGTTTAGTTTGCCATCATTAAAGTTGGCCAACTTAAAGCGTGTTTTGTGCTATTTTTGAGGCTCTCCAGAAAATAAGTTTTTTCTCACATACTTGTGCAGGTTCTGCTATCACGTCGACTTGGCTGGAAACATTCATCAAAGTAAAAGTGGAAAAGTTCCTCCTCAGTCGCAGTGGCCATATGCAATTCAATTTGCATGGTGGTCGTCGAATCAGAAGCAGAAACCGAAACCGAAACCAGTTTGATGCCTTGATAATGGCCAAATAAAGAAAATCTCCAGCCGAGAGAGTTTTGGCTTAGCTATTAAAGCTAATTGAAAAGTTTATTCGATCATGGCGCCAACCCAACCCGGAAATTGCCCTGCTTTCTGCTGAGCATCAAAATATTCTCCCTGTTACCTGGCATGTTCAACATTTCCACACACAGTTTTCTTTTGTGCCGCACTTTTCGCCATTCATGTGGAAGCATGAAGTCAAGGTGACTACTGATGCCACCTGATACACGCAGCTGCAGCTTTTGGCCCAAAAAAGCAGGCTACACGATTGTTACAGCACTCGATGCAGTCGATGTCCGCCGTCTTTGATGTTTCCTCCTGCCTTTCACCGTGTATCTTTGGCGGAAAGAACCTCCACTTCGAAGTCAACTTTTGCCTCATGGCTACATGGAGGAAAATATCTGTATTACATCTCAATTTAACCTCAAATTTCTCAATTATGTTACTTAGAATCTGCCAATTATAAGATGTTAGCGTTATGATATCACTTAAATATGAGTCTAGAAGTATGCAACAAAATATTTTTCATGAAAAAAATTGTACTGCATAGGGAACAGCCAAACTAGAGCGTAGGAATTTTGTATCAACTTTAAAATATGCAGGCTAAAATAAATAAATAATAAGCCCATTGATTTATCAAAAAATATCTAAAGGTAAGCCATCAAATATTTTTAGATAAGGACATCAAAACTAGAGTGATTTCTTTATAACCGAAAAATCTTTTTAAGCTTCCATGGATATAAACAAAAATCGCTCCTTCGGCCATGCACTATTGTGCTTTTGGACTACATTTACAGTAATGAAAGCATCACTTCTTATATCTATATTTCTATATATTATTTGAGACAACCCTGGGGAACCAGTAATAGCTTATTTTTTCATGTGCAGATATTTTTCGGCTGCCTCACGTGCCTTGCCGCTCCTTTGTATGCTCAACGTGACGGAAATTAGCGTGGCTTTCATCTGTATGTGGCTATGTGACTACGTCTCATATTTATTTTTCCGCTCCGCTGTAGTTATGAATGTGCAGATCCAGATACAGATATACAGACACATGCATCTTTAGATTTCGAAAAATTCTCACTGGTATTTTTTATTTAATTTTTTTCTCGTTGGCTCTGGGCAACTGTGATTGATGTGTGCACATTCCAGGGAGTGGGAATGGGAATGGGATTGGGAGCGGGGTATTTGCCCCAAACCCCTTCAACAGCCGCAAACAAACATTTTACGTTTGAGTACGCGCCACTTTTGGTTCGACGCTCCATTCTGCTTTACTTTGCCAGAACACGAATTTGCGCATATTTGCTTTATATATCTACAAACACAGGAGTCGAGGAGGAGCAGCACTCACATGCGCACACTTCAATCTTTTATCATAATTTCGCTGCTGCACGCCTCATAAATTTGTTTGCTGAAAACATTTTCACTTCATTTATTAGAAAAAACAGACGGCCCACCACCCAGCACCCACGACGATGCCAATGGGGAAATGCATTTTCCACCAACTGCTAACCATCTTTTCGTTTTGTTTCTTTTTTGATGCCAAATCCCCCTGCGCCTCCGCCCGAAAGCCATTTGCATATGAAATTGCAGCTGACTGTTTTCCATCTTGGTCAATTATTTGGGCAAGGCAGCGAACGGTCGGCCTTTTATGCGTTAATTGCTTGAAAATTGAAACATGAAATTAAATGAAAACAGCCTTCGACGCGGCAGTGTCCCCGGCAAATAACTCATACGCCGCGTGCGCCAGAAAATGGCAGGCAGCCAGATGGACGGGCGGACGGACAGACCGCCCACGGACCGCCGCGCGACCGCTGCCCGCCACATGCAGGTAATTAATAAAAGTTCAGCCCTTGCCTTGTCCAGGCCCCAAACCACATTAAGTGTCTGTGTGAGTGTCTAAAAGCACTGCAAAAAATATTTGCACAGAAAAAATAGCTCGAGTGAAGCGAATCTGCATAACATTGTAGTGAAAGCCCAGCCATTACAATTATTGAAATGAAAGTACTTAATCATACAATATATATGTTACAAAATTGAATAAATAGTACAATATTCTAAAACCAACTCAGCCGATTTAAGAAAATTTATAATCTTCGGGGCGAATGAGTAAATGTCAGGGCCCATCAATGCCTCATCCAACCCCATGATCCCATTTCTTTCGGTGTGCCAATGTGTGAGAGACAATCAAGAGACATTTCTCAGCGACTCCCGGCAAGGAGGAGCCAGGAAAACGTTGGGGAATTATAAAATGCCAGTTGGCCCAGGATGCGACGTTGGGGCCGCTTGACAAGTGACAAATAAATGCGCTTTCAATGTGTTCGTTGTCCGCCTGTCCCGCCCTTCATATCCGCATTCCCCGCCAGTCTCTCCGTTAACCACTCGATCCTAGCCATCCCGGCCATCCCGGCCATCCTGGCTGACAACTGCAGCAGAAGAGCAGTGGAGCCGGAGCGAAAGCTGCGTCCTCCGCTGCTGCGTCTCTTAAATATTGCAATATTTTTCCCTGTCCCCCTTCTCGAACGTTGGAAATTATGAAAAATTCACCCTGACATCGTGCCGCATGTGTGTGGGCGTTCGTTTGCCCGGCTTTTGTATAATTTCGTGTGTTTTTATGCCGCAATATTGCTTGCATATTTTAATGAAACAGCCACATGACGGCTGCCGAGAACATTGCTGGCCTGGACGCACTACCACCGTGGCCACCACCTTCCAAATTCTCGAGAAGATGCCGCTGGCAGCGGTGACTGACAGGCCGCCCCGAGCATTTACGCACCTGCCTCACCTGCTGGTTCAGCCACTCACAAACAACAGCCATAACTTATTGACGTGTTTAACTGTGCGAATTGTGCTAGTGGTTCAGGCCACGTATATGCATGCCTCGATATAGGAGAGTTCATGGCAAATTAAAGTCCTCGACCTCCAATTAGCAAAAGAGCTCTGTGGTAGACCTGGGATCTAAGGAAATACTAAGTTAATTTTTAGATTTTTTAGAATGTAAGAGCAGTTTTATTTAAAAAAAAAAATCGGGGTTTTAAGACTACATAATTATATAACTCCTTAGAGAATGAAAACAATCTAGAGGATTGGAGAAGGAGGAAATATTTGGAGAATCCAGCGAGCCGGTATCCTATGATTGCATTCTGGGCACATCCGTCGGCCGAGCCCCGGTCGAAATTGTATCAAAGCAATTGGTTCCTCGGACCATCCCCAGCAGCAGTGGCTCCTCCTTGTGGCTCTAACTTTATTTATGAGTCAATGACGTCGCCTGCAACTTCCTGTGACGTGACAATTCCCCCAAGCACTTGGCACAAAGCGTCCTTGCGAAAGCGAGAGGCGCCAAATGAAAACACGTGATGCCCGGGCAATTGGTGGGTAACAAAGCTCCAGCTTTGAGTTATGGCCAAACGCAATGGCGTACACAAACAAGAGGAGGAGGAGGCGCCGGAGCAGCTCCTCGGAATCCACTCCCGGACAACAGGACACCAGGACACTGGGATGCCCGACCACCCAGACACCCGGACACCGGAAGCCAACCCACTGGCCACGTTTGCATTTCAATTGACTTTCCGTGAGCTTCGCTCTCCAACATCCACGTCCACGTCCACGTCCTTGTCGTCTTCGCTCGCCGCAGCTCTGCATTTTTTACGATAAAATCATAAATCAGCGCTGAATCAGGTAAATAAAAATAATGCTCAAACTCTGTATGCAAATTGAACAGAGAGTCGGAGCAGCGGAGACCTATTCGCCGAGATTTGACTGTGCAAAAATATGATAAAACTTGAGTCAGTCAAAAAACTTTCCAACTCGGGCCAAAAACTTGACTCTTGCTTATGGGATGAGGTGATGGCTAAAATTTTTGAATAATATTCTTGAAGACAACGCTGGCTTTTTTCGTAAAACTTTTGCCCGTTTGAGAAGAGTTGGACAGAGGTAAATGGAAATGGCTCAGCAATCAGACTATGTTAATTAGCCAGTGCACTAAAGGGCATAGCAAATGATTCAGAACGAGAGATAGAAAACCAAATACAGGAAACAGCAAGGATTGGGTTCAATGAATCTAAGGGGACTTGAAAAGCAAAGGGTCAATTTGTAAACTAATTAAGAAGACATAAATAATTGGAATGAGTCAATTGGTTAAAAATCCTAATTGTATAACCTTTTAGCCATTAAAACAGCTATGCATACAAAATACTGATATATCTGATATCTGATATATACGAAATACTATAATTAATATTTAAAGTGCTCAAGAGGATTCGTTTTAATAGACATGGCTTAAACGCCATTCGCACAGTCCATGGCTAGCATGGGGCACTCAAAATCCTGTTGACTGGTGTAATTGGCGTTCACTGCAACCACAGCCCGCACACACATGCCCAGCTGAGATTGACCTGCGCTTTATTACTTCAAAAATGCGGCATTTGGCCAATGCTCAAAGGGATCGATCGACTCCATGCCGGCGATGATGGCGCATCGCTGGCCAATTATACGGCTTTGAGGGCATCATTCGGTATTGGCCCGTTCCTCAGGCGTCGACTCGTTAAGTATCCGCAAAGCATGCAATCTCTGCCAGTTGCTGGAATTCGGCTTTGTGGCAGACAAAACTGCATTCAAATCGTTGCGGTTACGCAGGCTGCCGGGCTGCCATGGCAATTTGGCCATTCGGCCATTCAGCCTTTCTGCCATCATGGCATTGCAGGCGTCGTCTTAAAGTAGGCCCAGTTTATTAATTAACACAACCCAAGCAACTCAGATTCCGGCTTTGAATCCGATCCTGCATTCTGCATCCTGCACCCTGCACCCTGCACCCTGCATCCCAGCATCCCTGCAGAGACGCCTGACCGCACTTGGTTCGATTCCAGCCGGATGGTAACCAGGAACTGGGGATACTGCGCACATTGGCATGCATATTGAAGTGCGATTGCCTGGCTTTGAGAATGCACCTCCTGCATCAATTATGGGCATTTCGAAACTGTTTGTAACCATTTTCCAAATGCTCAGCAGTCCAAACAAAAGCCGGTCCAAGCCCATCACCAGCTGGCCCCATGGAAACCGTTTTGCAAGGCCTATTGAGGGCCTCTGTGCTTATCTTCACCACACCGGTCAAGGGCTAATAGGTATTGATTTGAAAACACCTGCCTGGCATCGAGTGCTTGTAGAGATTTACACTAAAATATGTTTTAAATAAGTGTTGGCTTCATAAAAAGTGATTACAAAATACCATATCCCTTTAACGTGGTATCTCAAATCCCTTTTATGCGCAAAAAGAACGAATTAATGAACTTAATATAATTTAACTTCCAAAATTAAGTTATTAAAATATGTAATTGTAGAATAAACATGCTATGTTTTAAATGATCTTCCTTAAATTTGCAAATAATTATCTATTTCCTTTAGTTATTTAAAATTAAGTTAAGAAAAGCTTCGTGTAGCTTGAAGCTCGACTTCCAAGGGTGATGTGTCCTGATGGCGGTGCAAGATTGCTGCTGCACGTATGCATATAAACGATAGTAGGTATTGCACTAATTATGGAGTATGGCTCCGGGGCCCAGGACCTCCTTTCAGTTGGCTTCGTTTTCAAAGGCACGCCCCGCATCATTTAAAAGTTATTAAGCACAAATGCAAACAGACGCAGGCAGCGTTCGAGTTGTCTCGAAACCTTGGCTCTGTTTATCAAACTCGTGTGACGTAGATAAATATGCAGTGGGTGCATGACGAGGGGGAGCTGGGTCTGGAGTCCTGGCAGGATTCAAGCGGAAATGTAGCTACACAAAGGAAAATAAAGGTCTGCCTGTATCACACATTTACTTGGAAATTATACGTTGTACCAGAAAGTTTCCAGCTCCCATTTTATGCAAGTCATTATAATAATAATAGTTAAAATAAAATAAATGGTTTAAACTGTTGTAAAATGAAGTACACACATTTTCAGATTTGCAATATATATTTTGTAATATATCATATATTTTTTCAGTGTACTCAAACAGAGACACTTATAGGAAAGGCACACACTATCCCGCGCACCCACAGCACACGCACATATGCAGAGCGAAGTCAATAAATTCTCATTTCGCTGGATGCGTGGATATTTCACCTGCAAACAAAGTGTGCTCTTCGCAGACGCAATAATAAATACAAATAAAAACATGACGCATAAAGATTACAGTCACCGCAAGCTAACGTGGTAGCGAAGGGAGCCAACTTATCTAGGACCTTCTCTCCTCAGCTAGGATGCCCAAACCCCAAGCCCTACCATCAGCATCCGCTTCCTCACCAGCATCCACAATCCTCATCCTCAATCCAATCTATATTAAGTATACGCACCGTTTGAACCATGCATTTTAATGATGTCTCCGTTGCCCCTGGCTCACGGCTCATGGCCCATGGCTCCTGGCTCGTCACCTAATCTTTCGCCCGAACTCCTGGCCTCTCACCCTCACATCCACCTGCTGTGACGACGTAAATGTTCATTTATTTTAATTAGTATTGAGCTGGGTTGTCCTCACACTGGCGGCTTCGATAGATCAAGGTAGCTGGCTGTTTCGCAGCACAGAGCTAATATCGCCAAACATTTTCTACACTGCAATATTACGTTGCAATTTTTCATATTAGAGGGAAATACGAATAACTTTTACAGGTAAAATTGTTTCAGACTGCCATAAACGTATAGGCCCCACATCTGCACTTATATATTCCATTACACTTATATATTCCATTACACTTATATATTCCATTGGGCAATTTTATCCCGATTTGGACGTGGGATACCTTTTTGAGTTTGTGATTGAATTCTCTTATAATCTGCATTAAAATTTCTGTAGTTTACGAAGGTCAAAATTTTAGCCCATTTTCATGTTCGGTTTTTGCGTATTTCCAGTGACTTCCAGTATGGGTTCCAAAAACGACTCTTCCAGATATCATAACTTGAGTAATTTTATGCCGATTTGGACGTGGGATACCTTTTTGAGTTTGTGATGGAATTCTCTTATAATATGCATTCATATTTCTGTAGTTTACGAAGTTCAAAATTGTAGCCCATTTTCATGTTCGGTTTTTTCGTATTCCAGTGATTTCCAGTATGGGTACCAAAAATGGCACTTCCAGATACTATAACTTGATTAGTTTTATGCCGATTTGGACGTGGGATACCTTTTTGAGTTTATGATTGAATTCTCTTATAATCTGCATTCATATTTCTGTAGTTTACGAAGATCAAAATTTTAGCCCATTTTCATGTTCGGTTTTTTCGTATTCCAGTGATTTCCAGTATGGGTACCAAAAATGGCACTTCCAGATACTATAACTTGATTAGTTTTATGCCGATTTGGACGTGGGATACCTTTTTGAGTTTATGATTGAATTCTCTTATAATCTGCATTCATATTTCTGTAGTTTACGAAGTTCAAAATTGTAGCCCATTTTCATGTTCGGTTTTTTCGTATTCCAGTGATTTCCAGTATGGGTACCAAAAACGACACTTCCAGATATCATAACTTGAGTAATTTTATGCCGATTTGGGAGTAGGATACCTTTTTGAGTTTGAGATTCAATTCTCTTTTAATCTACGTTCAAAGTTATGTATTTTACGAAGGTCAACATTTTAGCCCATTTTCATGTTCGGTTTTTGCGTATTTCCAGTGACTTCTAGTATGGGTACCAAAAATGGCACTTCCAGATACCACATTATTAGTTTTATGCCGATTTGGACGTTGGATACCTTTTTGAGTTTATGATTGAATTCTCTTATAATCTGCATTAAAATTTCTGTAGTTTACGAAGATCAAAATTTTAGCCCATTTTCATGTTCGGTTTTTGCGTATTTCCAGTGACTTCCAGTATGGGTTCCAAAAACGACTCTTCCAGATATCATAACTTGAGTAATTTTATGCCGATTTGGACGTGGGATACCTTTTTGAGTTTGTGATGGAATTCTCTTATAATATGCATTCATATTTCTGTAGTTTACGAAGTTCAAAATTTTAGCCCATTTTCATGTTCGGTTTTTTCGTATTCCAGTGATTTCCAGTATGGGTACCAAAAACGACACTTCCAGATATCATAACTTGAGTAATTTTATGCCGATTTGGACGTGGGATACCTTTTTGAGTTTGTGATGGAATTCTCTTATAATATGCATTCATATTTCTGTAGTTTACGAAGTTCAAAATTGTAGCCCATTTTCATGTTCGGTTTTTTCGTATTCCAGTGATTTCCAGTATGGGTACCAAAAACGACACTTCCAGATATCATAACTTGAGTAATTTTATGTCGATTTGGGCGTAAGATACCTTTTTGAGCTTGTGATTGAATTCTCTTATAATCTGCATTCAAATTTCTGTAGTTTACGAAGATCAAAATTTTAGCCCATTTTCATGTTCGGTTTTTTCGTATTCCAGTGATTTCCAGTATGGGTACCAAAAATGGCACTTCCAGATACCATAACTTGATTAGTTTTATGCCGATTTGGACGTGGGATACCTTTTTGAGTTTATGATTGAATTCTCTTATAATCTGCATTAAAATTACTGTAGTTTACGAAGATCAAAATTTTAGCCCATTTTCATGTTCGGTTTTTGCGTATTTCCAGTGACTTCCAGTATGGGTTCCAAAAACGACTCTTCCAGATATCATAACTTGAGTAATTTTATGCCGATTTGGACGTGGGATACCTTTTTGAGTTTGTGATGGAATTCTCTTATAATATGCATTCATATTTCTGTAGTTTACGAAGTTCAAAATTTTAGCCCATTTTCATGTTCGGTTTTTTCGTATTCCAGTGATTTCCAGTATGGGTACCAAAAACGACACTTCCAGATATCATAACTTGAATAATTTTATGCCGATTTGGACGTGGGATACCTTTTTGAGTTTGTGATGGAATTCTCTTATAATATGCATTCATATTTCTGTAGTTTACGAAGTTCAAAATTTTAGCCCATTTTCATGTTCGGTTTTTTCGTATTCCAGTGATTTCCAGTATGGGTACCAAAAATGGCACTTCCAGATACCATAACTTGATTAGTTTTATGCCGATTTGGACGTGGGATACCTTTTTGAGTTTATGATTGAATTTCCTTATAATCTGCATTCAAATTTCTGTAGTTTATGAAGATCAAAATTTTAGCCCATTTTCATGTTCGGTTTTTTCGTATTCCAGTGATTTTCAGTATGGGTACCAAAAATGGCACTTCCAGATACCATAACTTGATTAGTTTTATGCCGATTTGGACGTGGGATACCTTTTTGAGTTTATGATTGAATTCTCTTATAATCTGCATTAAAATTTCTGTAGTTTACGAAGATCAAAATTTTAGCCCATTTTCATGTTCGGTTTTTTCGTATTCCAGTGATTTCCAGTATGGGTACCAAAAACGACACTTCCAGATATCATAACTTGAGTAATTCTATGCCGATTTGGGAGTAGGATACCTTTTTGAGTTTGAGATTCAATTCTCTTATAATCTACGTTCAAATTTATGTATTTTACGAGGGTCAAAATTTTAGCCCATTTTCATGTTAGGTTTTTGCGTATTTCCAGTGACTTCCAGTATGGGTTCCAAAAACGACACTTCTGGATTCCATTACTTGGATAAATTTATCCCGATTCGGACATAGAATATCCTTTTAAATTTGAGGCCCGCCCACTCAAATTCTACATTTAAATGTACACTTTAGGCTATTGTAAAAATTGTAAGCCCTTTTACATGTCCAAAACTTACCGTAATTTCATCGAATTTCAGAATATAAACCATCAAATCTTTAACTTACAGAATATTATTACAAATGTTAAAAATATCTTAATTAATAAAAGTTAGATCAAATTTTTGGCAGTGGATCTAAGTCGGTTTATTAAAAATTACATTAGCAAGATAAGAAAATTTCCAAGGCATGTGGAAGGTGGGTAAAATCCTATAATTAATGAAAAATCAATGACATCCCATAGAATTGATTTCTCAAGGACTTTGAATTGGCTGCCAACTTTGATTGCGCAACTTTGATGGTAGAAACAGGATATGCACTTTAAGTGAAGTCATCAAAGAACCTGGCAGTCGGTTGTTAGGCAATTTCAGAGAGCCTGGGCAAAGTTGACTTTTGCACTTGCACTTACACTTACTTAACCCACAACCACTCACTTTGCCGTGTTGACGGTGCCGAGTAAATATTTCCATTTATGGTCCTATACACTTATTGAGCGTGGCCATCGTTCCACGTTCCTGCTGCCAGCTGAGGTGCTCCGGGGCTACTTGACCCGGCCCCGGACTCCGAGCTCGGAGCTCCTGGCAACTGGTAGCTGGTAGCTGGGAAAGTCTCTGGCACGTTGCTAATGTGCATAGCCATTAAGTCGGGGCTGCGTGTTTTGTTTACGCAACGGCGTGAGCTCCATAACTTGGCAGGGGGTTTTCGGTACGGTTTGCTTTGGTTTCCAAAGGGCCAACAATACTCTGGCATTGCTATTCGACTGTTGCATGTTGCAAGTGCGGCTGACAGGTAACCAGAAAGAGGGGGGTAGCAAGAAAATTACATTAAATCGGCTAGGATGCGATGGGTGGTGGTTGATGGGTGGGCGGGTTACCCTAACAACAACTAGTCAAGGCAACCCAGCAACATAACCGGGTGAAATGGAATCAAAACAAGCAACATAAACAATTTAAACCACGCGGCTGTTATTATTCGACATCTTAAATCAAAGCAAACCGGCTATATTTTCGTCAGGAATATGGAAATAGCTTCCATCAAACGTTGTTAACAAATTGTGAAAACTCTATCCCAGTGTGTGTGCGGGCCAAAGACAACAATTCCAGGCAGTCCATATTTGGTTTTTAGACGGGCTGGCATCGGCCATCGCCGGAGTTGCAGCCGCAACTGTTGTCCTGGGATACACAAAAGGATTTGCAGACGCCCAGGAGTAAATACGCCAGCATTCTGCGGCGGAAACGAAACCAAACTGCACAGCAAGGCAGCTGAAATTGATTGAAAGAACAACAAAAACGGAAAGGTGGTTGAGAAGCATCCCACCAAGCTGGCATCAAGTGGGAGACGGAGTACGAGAAATCCTGTTTGTAACGAGAAATCCTGCGAAATCAAGGCAAACGTTTGATGTTCAGCCGCGCGAAGACGCCGACGTGGCAGCCAAACAACCGAAAGAGAGCAAGCAAAGTACGCGCCACCCAAAAAAACCCACTCCATTGCCCAACTTCAAGGACCTATTCAAATAGGCGGCTACCACCATGTCACAGACCCAATTCGAGTCCCCCACAGAGAGTGTCGATGCCCCGCCGGAATCCTTTAACAACGATGAACCCCGAGTGGTCTGGCTGAAGACGATAATTTCCAATCTTCTGGGAGTGTTCGAACCAAAGTATGTGAATGCCACGATCAACAAAAATATGCCCGCCGTGGATGCCTTTTTTCAGCGACGATATGAAAGCCAAAACGATCTGGACTATGTGGTAATGTTCGTATGGCGCACCTTCTATGACAAGCTCATTGAGGAGGAGATAACTGTCCTGGAGGAGGTGCCGCGTCCACCGCCCACGGTTCCGGACAAGAAGGGCAAGGGCAAGAAAAAGGGCGATGCCCGAATGGCAGGTGGTAAATCTGCGGGCAAAGGAGGAGCTGCGGCAGGCGCAGCCGGAAAGGGACGCAAAAAAGCTGGACAGGATGCGGCAGCACCATCAGCTGGTGGAGATCAGGAGCACGTCGAGGAAGTGAATACGGGCGGAGAAACCACGGATGCCGAGGTCGAGGGGGAACTCGAGGGCGAGGAGGAGGCCACGGTGGCAGGAAGTGGCAAGAGCTCAGCTCGATCTCGACGTAAGTACAATTTAATCATCTATTGTTATTAATAATTTACATTTTTTAAGAGTGTTTCAATATTTTTTAATATTAATTAAGTATTTATCAAGCAATAATTTTTTTTATATTAATTTATCTTTACAATTTATTAGAATACTGGGATATGAAGTTCAAGAATTTAAATTTTATATAAGAATTCATATTTAATCTACAAATTGAACATTTTATTCTCCAAACCCCCTAGTTTTAAATATTAAGCTTTTTGAAAATATTAACTGCTATTCAAAAACTTTAATCTAAAAAGTTCCACTAATACATTTGAATAATATACCACTGATATTTCCAGCCAGCTCTGATACGGAAAACGGTAAATATGATGCATTACGCGAGTTTCCTTTGTTTCTGTCGAAAGATTTTAATTTCAAAAGTTTCAGTTTTTTAGTTTTCCCTTTTCCATTTCACCCCGACTTTCTCCGCTTTTGCGATGCATAAATTTTTAGCCCGTCCAACTTGATATCAAACGAAAATCTTGGTCCACACTTTGATTCGCGCTGCCCACTTCACATCATAAATATTTAAGGGCCTCATTTTCGTTTGCCTGGCTGAAATTCATTTCTTTTGTAACTTTTAATTTGAATCACCCATTCCACGAGCTCAACCATCTCCCGGCAGCCAACTCATTTGATTTTCCATTGCCTGGCGCAAAGATAAGAGCAAAGTTTCGCCGGCTCATTCATTGCATTTAAATGGAAGCGCGCAACTTGCCACAATGCAAATTCCGCCCGCTGCACTTTGTTCCATCCCATCAATCTCAATCACAATCGTAATCGCGGAGCTGCATTCGCTTACTCGCTTCTGACACGCCCACTTTTCGCCCTCGCCACCCCTACTAATGCACTCCCCCGAATTTCCGCCCTCCGCCCACCAGGTACCAAGAAGAAGAAGAAGCCCAGCTATGTGCCCGTCTACGTGGAAGTGAAGGTGAGAAACTGTGTGAACGAACCCTAATTGAAACGCACAAAGGGTGGGCGAGGGAAGCCCTAATTGAAAATGGCTCTCAGCCCTTTGAAATTGATGTGATAAAACATAAAACTAGTCAGTAAAGTCGCAAAAAATTACAGAAACTGGTGCCGGCGTATGTCAAGACCCCGCAACTGCACTGCCATTTCGGAAGGATGGAGTCCGAGGACCTGGACCCTAAGATCAAGTACATTTACATTTTGCGCAAGAACAGGAGGGAGATACGTGAGTACAGAAAATCAAGTAACATAAGGCAACAAACAATAATGGAAAAATAAAAATCTCTATGTATAAAGAAATACTAATATTAATTAACATTATGGCTACTTATAATATCTTTTGAAGTATAGAAAATGTATTATTAAAATTATTGCTTATATTGCTTCTATATATATTATAAGCAATCACAAATATTTGTAAACATTTTAACACTATAAAATAGTTATCAAATATACTGCAGTTTTTATTCACGGACCTCATGTTCTTTTATAACACTATTATAAATCCATTTATGGTTTTAAAAATATTATTTTTAAATTATAACTTAAAGAAAAAATTATTATATAACACATATAAATTTTACTATTTTTTTAATTTTAAATCATTTAGGAAATCACTCCCCTAACAATATCTTTGGAAAGTGTAACGCATTTGTCTGCGTCTCGTTTGGTATCCCATTTTGTCATCCTAATAATTGGTTAACTTTAATGTCCTTTCAGCCTGGTTCAGTGAGGTATCGACTTGCTTCGCCCAAATGCCGCTGTACTTTCTGATAGGCACCGTTCGAGGGTCACTCATCAACTCGCTGAAGGATGACTTGAACCTGGTAAGCCTTGCCTTTCGCAACCCAACCAACTTTCGCCCTGTAATCGGACATTAAAAGACGCATCACCAAACCAAAATCACTCAAATTTGCACCCGATTCGCTCATTTCACACACCATAAAACGTTGTTCAATCAATCAAGGACTTTAAGGCCGCTTCGCCATTGTTTCAAGGACTCGCCTCGTTCGTCCTTCCGAAGTCCGCTCACCGACCGCAAAACAAAATGTTGTGACGAATTGTAATTAATTCCCGAAACAAGGCAGTCATCTATCAAAATGCCCGCTGTGCCGCAAGATTTTTCCGCTTCACTGCATCACTTTGGAGCTGAGAGGATTTCGGGTGTGGCTGGGTGGGCCAGATGGGATGGGATGCCCAGATGGGTGGGGGCTGGGTGGTGGCATCACGCCTACTGAACCGAGCCTTAAGCGTTGACCGCCAACGCAAATTGCTTCATCATAGCTCCGAAACGGGCTGCGGTTTCCATTAGACTGCCACCCAAGCCCTTGGCCCTGCGAATTCTGCGGTCCACAAAAGTCTTCCATAATATTAGCTTTGCATGAAAATAAATTGGAAAATTGTTGCCAGAAAATCAGTTTTTGGCGAACGGAGCTGAATCAATTAGAAAGTCTACACAGACCGCAGGCCCTCCAATATCCTGGCACTCCATCTTTGATTCCATTGTACATGTGGGTTGTTTTTTTCTTGTTTACCCCAAACAGGTTTACAAGAGCGCCATTCAATTTCAATTTCGCGAACCGGCCACAGCGGATAGCCAGCAAATGGACAGTTATGAGGGGCAGGCCGGAGGATCTGGCGGCGGTGGCGCTGGAGGAGCGGGCGATGCCGGCGAGGATATATCCAGCGAGGCCAAGGAATCGGGGCCGGGTCTATTGGAGCTATCCAAACCATCGGAATTTCGTTTGAGAGCGCTTAAACAACAAAAGTATTTAACTTTTAACAAAGGCAGGGAGCGGCATTCGCTGCTCCGCTGGCTTCTGGGCAAAAATCGGGCCTGGGTTTATTGGTTTCGAGCTCTGCTCTTCTGCTGCTCCTCTGTTCGGCTGCTCTGGCGTGGAGGAGTGACTGGGCTCCGATTGTGAATGCTGGCTTTCTTTTAACCCATTTTTTTTTTTGGGTGGGGTCAGGGTGTGGGGGTAGCGCATTTTTTGTTTGCCTTTGTTTTGCGCTTATCGCTGGTTACCATCGGCCACAGTTGCCTTTTCTCCCCTTTTTATCCTGCTGCACAGAACCCTTTTCGCACATAAATTACAGCGCATCCGATAAGAAATTTTTATTTTTAATCGGATTTCATGCTACCATCAACGGCGCCGCTCTCCGTTGTCGTCGGTGTGCGTTGTTGTCTTCTGGTTCTGGTTCTGGCTCTGATGCTGATGCTGATTCTGGTCCTGCTCCTGGTCCTGGGCCGCTTCCATTTGTTTGGCAGGCAGCATTTATGGCACATCCTGGCGCGCCTCATTCATCCTTGCATTGGCCTTTCATTGCCGCCTCGCGAATGCCACTTGACCGCCACAGTTAAATTTTTCCCCTTTCATTTCGGGCCCGGTTTTGTGTTTTCCCTTTTTATTTCGGCCATGGAGATTAAAAAATGCCAACGCAGGAGGAGCCGGAGAGTTGGGTTCGTGTCCACATCCTCGTCCATGTCCACGTCCAGCGGAGTAGCCTTTGTTACGGCCCTTGTATTTGTTGCTCATTTTGCTTATCAAGAGAGCCTTTCATTACGCTTTGTGTTAATTTTGCATACTGCCCAGTCGTTAATTGTGTTTGTTTGTTTATTTGCCACTCCCACCGATCCTTTTCTTCAGGAAGAAAAAGGAGATGGAGGCGGCTGCCAAAAAGGCGAAGGCCAAGAAGCCAGACACGGAACCCACGGAGGAGGACGAAGAAAGCGACGCCCACAAAATCGAGACCCACATTTCGTCCTCCGAGGAAGAAGGTGTGTAGATACTTCAAGCGAATCTCCAGGAACTGGAGTTAGTCGCGAACTATATTAAAATGCTATTTTTAATTATTTTAGGGCTAATTAAGTGTTATTGCTTGAGATTTTTGGACTCGGCGCTCATATAAGCAATTTATAATTTTAAATATTTAATTATTTCAAGAATGACTCGCAGTATTTTTAGATTCTTTAAGTATACAATAACTTACCCCTATTTTTCCCAGTGGTTGAGAAGGTGGAGAAGCTGACTATTGCCCAGCGCTGGGAGAAGATGCTCAGCGAGACGAAGGCCAAAGTGGAGGCTGAACACGCTGCAGAGGAGGCTACGCCCCCACGAATCACGCCCATCCAGAGGAGGTTGCTCAAGGAGATAGAGGAGTTTCAGAGCGAAATCACCTGGACCATCAACCACATTGTTTGGGCCTTCAGTCTTCCCTCCTCATATATACTTCCCGGTCAGGAGGAGACCGAGTTCGAAGATGCCATCATTCGAGTGCCTGTCGATCCTAAGAGACTGGACCTGGTGATCACCTACACTCAGCAACAACTAGAGGAAGTAGTCGACGGTTGGATAAAGTATCTCAAGAGGACCATGAAGACGCTGACAGATGCCAAACTGGATGATTTTACCCCGATGGCCGAGCACCGCTATTGGCACAAAATGGAGGTGGAGCTCTATGGGACTTTGGAGCAGTTAAAGACTGAATTTGTGGTGGCTGTGCTGCAGCGTCTCACTGATGTCAAGTCCCCAGTCCTGGACGAGTGGCAAAAGGTTCTCGAGAAGACAGAGGCCCGCTTCAAGCTGGCCAAGGAAAACTCAGACTATTTAGGAACTATCATTGATTATCTAGAAGTAAGTTGTATTTACTTACCCCCTTAGTTTTATCTAGAAACAGGGCTGAAAAAAGTAAGAAAGTGGCAACTCTTAAATTATTTACATATCAGAAACTACTGATTCACAAACTTGTTCTTCTTAGAAAAAAAACCCTAAAGTGCTTTTTTTCATTGGATTATAATACTATTTCTAAAAAACAAACTTAATCTTTATTTTTAATACTTTTAATTTATTTTATTCTTATTTACTCACCAGAAAGTGCGCAGCTATGAGAGCTTCAAGATGGTGGTGCTCCAGATCCCCAACATTATGGTTGGGCTGCGACACATCTGGACCATGTCCAGCCACTTTTGCCGGGATCCCGAGATGCAGGTGCTGCTCTGCCAGATCTCGAATGTGTTCGTCCAGAAGGTGAAGAGCATCATCAACTTTGAGAACATCTTCAAGTAAGTGTGGAAATTTGCAAGAGCTGCTATTAACTTTGACATTTGAACTAAAGATGAGAGCGTGATCTACGTGTCCGTGAGAAATATCGCAAAAGTTTAGAACTATCAGAGTTTTTAAATGATAATTTAAACATTTCATTTTAATCTATATAACTTTTTCAAGCCCAAACACCAAATCTCTTCATTTCCTAATTGGTATTTTCTTGAAGTGTTCTCTAAATTAATTTTCTCCCTTAATAGGTATTCTGCGACCTACACCTATGAGACCGCCACCAACTGTGCCAATTTGCTGCGCTGCTGGAAGCAGGCCTACAAGCTCAGTCGCCAGCACATCGAGGACTCCGGGGCCGGATCCCGCTGGGAGTTCGACCGGGTTGCGCTCTTTAACGAGGTGAACCACATCCATCGCGTGGCCGTAGACATTGCCTATGTGGGTCGCGTTTTCGTCCAGTACGAGAACCTTTTCGGCCATCGTTTAAAGGCCTGTATTGCCGATCCCTCAATTGTGGACAACCTTATGCGCAAGGTATACCGTATGCTGGATGATCTCATCAAAAGTGTGGACTACGACATGTTCAGGCCGGGAAATTGGGAGAACTGGGAGTACTCGCTGGAGATGTTCAACAAGCGGCTGGACAATGTGGAGAACGAGGCCAAGAACGTGATAGATCAGAGCATCAATTCGCTGTTATCCTCCGAAAAGGGCCTGGATCTGGTCATCAATGCCATGAACATCGACACAAGAGCTGGCCTCCAAGAGTTCGTGGCCACCAAGCATGAGAACTTGCTGCGATTCTTCGTTACAGAGATAAATGCCGTAGAAAGGGTTTTTACGGTAGGTGATAGAGATCAAATAATTTTTATAACAACTTAAATAACAACTTAAGAGCTACTTATTCACCTCTATGTTTTTTAAGCCTTCCTAAAAATTTTATTTTCTTCCCAAGAAATTGAAAAAATCCCCGCCCATGGCCAAGCATCAGCCTGCGAAAATCAGTGCCATCTTCTGGGCTCGACTGCTCGGCAAGAAGCTCAAGACTTCAGTGCTGGCTTTCAAGAAGGTGGAGGATGAGCCGGCGATCAAGAACAGCTTTCTGAAGCGTAGCTCCTTCAAGCAATACTTCGAGCTGATGACAGTGATGTTCCAGTTCGAAAAGGTGCTCTTCGAGAACTTTATACAGAACGCCACGTACTTGGTGAACACCACAAATCGCTCCAACGTATTGCGAGTTCGTATATGCAAAGAGTCTACAAGTAGGTCTAATTAAAAACTTAGCACCGATGGAAACTAATAAATGTCTCCCCAGTGTCCTATATATCGGATGCTGTCCAAACCCTGAAGGCAAAGCCCCGGGCGGACCTGCAGATGAGCAGTTCCAGGCGCATCACGCCAGTGAAATCAAACCTAGTGGCCGTGCAGTCGGAAGCGTTTAGCACCTATAGTGCTGCCGAATCGGGGGGTACGGAACCAAGCACGGAGTCGGAGGATGAGGGCATGTTGGTGGGCGACACCTCGCAGAAGAAGCTGATGTGCCGCATCAACCGACTGACCGTTCTGGTGGCCATGATCATGTGGATGGTCAGCAATACGCGGAAGGCCAATGTTCAACTAATGGAGTGTCAATCCTTTATCAAAATGATCAAGGAGAAGAAGCCAAAAGATGTTACGGCAATGGACAAGCACTGTGTGAGGACCTGCGAGTGTAAGTCTAGGCTATTTATGATTTTAAACCAGTTTATAAAATACATTTTTATTACTTTAGTGATGCAGCGAGCGGAATCCCAATACCTACTGCCCATTTGGCGAGAACTGGTGGAGGACAAGACCCTCATCGAGTATGATATGGATTTTGTGGTCAATCTTAAGCGCGATGTCTTCGATGTCCTTTTCGAGGCTCAGCAGTTTGAGCACCTGGGTTTTACTCTGCCTGCGGTGCTGCGTACGGCGATTATGAAGAAAGATCTGCTCTTCAAGGACTACGAAAGGATGACGGAGGTAGTCGACAGATACAGGGCTATAATTAACAACCTTTCAATGTCCGAGGTGATCTTCCTGCGGGGTCACATCTACGACACGGAACTCTTTATTCAGATGGGAGTTGGTCGATACACGTGGACCTCCTTCAATATAAGCAAATTCTGCGATCAAATCAACTCACAGTTGCGCAAACTGACCTCCATAGTGTCCCAAATCAATTTTATTCGCCTGGATCTGCGCTCTCGCATCGATATGATAAGGAGCTTTAATTTGTTCAACCTTGATGATGAACTGAAAACCGATATGTCTTCGGCCTCGGATAGTCAGCGTTCATCGACTCAGCAAGATAAGAGAAACTTGTCGCAAAAGTTTAAATCGGTCACTGGCGAAACGATAACCATGTTCACGATCGAAAAAGATGTGCCCGCGGAGGAGAAAGCAGAACAAATCTGCGGATCTGGCATATATCCTTGCCAAGGATACTTCGAACTTTTGGAGGCATCGAGAAATAGAAAGGCGGCGCAGATGAAGAAGCTTTACGACTCCCTGGGTCCGGTTTTAGTCAAGCTGGAGAGCTTGGTACTGGGCACATTTTCGGGCAGGTCGGATCGGATGAAAACCTACTACGAATACTGGGAAGAGGAAACATTCAAGTGCATTGTTGAGTGAGAATCGAGCTTATGCATCCTTTATACCTCTTTATTATATTATTTAACTTCTTTGCAGCATGACCTACCAGAATCTGAAGTGCTACATCAACCGTCTGCTCTCTAACAAGCCCATGTTTGAGGTCAACGCCGTGCTGCTCATGTCGGAGATAGTTCTGGAACCATCTGTACAGGAGCTGCAAAATACCATAGTGACCGCCACCAAGGACTACATCTCCAGGCTGCGGATATTTACGCGCTGGATGAACGGCACCTGTATCGCCTGTCCCCTCGTTGAAATGGGCAAACAGTTCAAGTACAATTACACCTACTATGAGGACGTCATCCAGATCAGGTCCATTGTGGATTTGGTCATTAACATACACGATTTGGCTGTACGAGTCGCTGGCGAAGCAAGGGCCTTCGTGGCCCAGTACGTAGATGTTATTTTTCTGGCAAAAGCAAAGGGAATTAATGCATTCTCTACCATAGATTTCGCAAGTACTTCAATCTGTGGGCCTTCGAGAAGAGCATCATCTGCCAGAAGTTCCTGGAGAAGCAGGTGACGCTCATCGAAATCGATGAGAAATTTACATTTTACTCGTCCATTGTGGAAACGCTGGCCAACACCCGCAAGTACCAGGACATCAAGTGTGTGCGCATAAATTTGCAGCCATTGCTGGAGAGCATAACGCAACATGCCAAGGACTGGTGCACCACGCTGGGCGAGGAGCTGTTGCGCCATGTCAACGACAACATGAGGGCAATGCGGAACGAAATCAAAGTGAGTCTGGGCTCTGCAAGATTTCGCATCCCCTATCCCGTAACACCCCCAAAAAACACCACCTTTTAATCTGTGCAAATCTGCGGCAGACCCTCGGCCTGAATCTCAACAAGACCACTCGCGAGCTGGAGGACTTCAAGCTGGTCATGACCACCATTGGTACGGTGCAGTCGACGACGTTGTCTAACGAGCAGAAAATCCACGAAATGCAGGAGACCTTCACCATTCTCAGCGAGCACAAAATTATGGTAAGACACGTCTTAAATTTTTGGAATTTCGCATCTGCAGATATGGTTGATGTTTTTATTCGGTTTGCCGGTGGTATTTTTGCCCATCCTAATCCAATCCTTCTAATAGCACACTCCCCGTTTAATGAAAGTTACTTAAGTCTGCCAGCCCTGGCGCGCATATTTGTGTATTCAAATGAGCAGTTTTACAAAAATCCCATCGAAATCCCAGTCGAGCTGGACCGAGACTACTGTCACTGTTTCTATTTCTGTTTACATATGCATATTCGGCGGTCGGTCTGGCCCAGGACCATTTGGAAATGGCTTTCCGCTTTTTGGCGCAACCACCGCACAAATGGTTACGTAAATGCACCAGCAGCAGCAGCGGCAGCGGCAGCAACAGGACCATCCAGACCATAGTCCGTAGTCCAGATTAGGATCCGGACTCTCGGCCAATGCTGCGTATCGGAATCCCTGTCTGTGTGCTGGCCATTTTGGGATCCGTTCGCTCCGTTTCGCTTCGCTTCGGTCCGTTCATTTATTGATGGCATTCCGTTGCGGCGACGACGCCGCTTAGCTTTGGCCAGACAAAACGGAATTAACTTGCATTTTATATAAATTAATGAAC